>NC_056664.1:44211230-44843396 GCF_018350195.1 Panthera tigris | reverse complement strand
TTAAAAATGTTTATGCCCTTTGCCCCAGTAATTCAGTTTTTGTGAATCTCTCATAAAGGCATAGAGCGGAAATACTAAAAAAAAGATTTGAGCCCAAAGACCTTAAACTTTTAACTCAGCATGTTGTGTAATAAATAAAAACTGAAAATAATCAAAGGCCTAGTTTTAGGGAAATGAATAAGTAAATTATGGCATATCCATGTAGTGGAATACAGTGTTGACATTGACGATTTAATGAGGTGTTGTTCTTTTTACCCGCGACATAGGGAAATGTTTACACTAGCTTAAAAGAAAAACAACATAGCCAACCCAGGCTACGCACTTTACACAATATAATCCTGGTTCTCTTAAAATGTTGGGAAAAGACTGAAAAGAAATACGCCAGAATAAAAATAATGTTTCTTCCAGTTTGGTGGGGTATAGTGGAATGTTTGAGTGCTGTTTTCCCCTTCTTTATTAGTTTTCTGTTCTTTTCCCCAAATTTTCTATAATAAGCTCATGCAATTTTTATAATCAGAAATTTAGGGAAAGTTAAAAAAAAAAACAAACCCAAAACTCATTTTGCTTCCTTTTGCTAGTCTGAGTGAAAGTCAGACTGGGGGGAACATCCTGTTTGGGATAGAGCCTGCATAGATTTGAATAAGATGTCTCTTTGCAGGCAACCCAGCTGGGGAAGGAAGGCTTCAATTAATTCTCCCCTCCTTTTTCATAAAACGTAGTTTTATTTGGACATAATTTCAGACTTATGGAAATATTGGCAATAGTACAAAGAATACCGATATACCTGTGCCCAGATCGACCGGTGGTTAACTTTTGTCCTTTTGCTTATTTGCTCTTTTTATATAAAATTACATACAGACTTTGTGTTGTGACATGCGTAATAACACAGACGAGTTTGTTACATATAGCATAATGTTATATAATATATATAAAATAGTGTTACATAATACGTAGTGTATATATGCAGACTGTCCCTGACTTAATGATGGTTCAACTTCAGGTGTTTTGACATTATGGACGTTGCCAAAGTGATACATATACACATTCGCTCCAAATTGTACTTCAGATTGTGAATTCTGGTCTTTCTGGGCCAGTGATGTGCAGAATGATACTCTGTCATGATGCTGGGTGACAGGCATCTCTCAGCCACACGGTCACGGGGGTGCACAACCAATACACTTATAACCCTGATGTACCCAAATAACCATTCTGGTTTTCACTTTCAGTACAGTATGCAGTAAATTACACGAGGTACTCAACACTTTATTATAAACTAGGCTTGGTGTGAGATGATTTTGCCCAACTGTATGCTAATGTAAGTGTTCTGAGTATGTCTAAGGTAGGCTAGGCTTAGCCGTGATGTTTGATAGGTGAGGTGTATTTTTCTCTTAGTTGAGAATAATGAGTTAGGTGTATTACATGCATTTTCCACTTACTGTATTAAATGATACTTTCAACCTGCGATGGGTTTATCAGGATGTTACCCTATCACAAGTTAAGGAAGACCTATATACATATGTGCATGCCTACAATAATTTTTCTGAGTCATTTCATGGCCCTTTAAGCCTAGGTACGTTAGTATACATTAAGTTTTTAAATGTTTATTTTTGAGAGACAGAGAGAGACAGAGTGCAAGCAGGGGAGGGGCAGAGAGAGAGGGAGACACAGAATCGGAGGCGGTCTCCAGGCTCCGAGCTGTCAGCACAGAGCCCGACGTGGGGCTCGAACCCACAAAGGGTGAGATCGTGACCTGAGCTGAAAGTTGGACGCTTAACTGACTGAGCCACCCAGGCGCCCCAAGGATACTCTCTTTAAAAAAACTTAGTCATTTTCAAACTTAATAAATTTAACATGGATACAGTATTTTTTATTTATTTATTTATTTATTTATTTATTTATTTATTTTTAACGTTATCAAGAGCTCCTGGGTTTATTTATTTATTTTATTTTTGGATACAGTATTTTAATTCACTGCCCATATTCCAGTGCTGTCAGTTGACCCAGTAAAGCCCTTGATGGATAGTGTACCTTTTTCCTCTGGTCCAGGATCGGTCTAGGATCAGCTATTTCATTGAATTGCCTTCTAAATGGCCAGTCAGGACACTTGTTCTGATATATCTAATTAGGAGAACACGAGCAAAGAACATCTTGCTGGATTCCGTAAGTGTCCGGAACCCTCCTCCTACCTTATTAAAAACGTGACTCCATTCCTGTAGTATTTGCACTTACAGATTAGATCGCGGTCATAGCTGTCAGAATTCTTGAGAACACTTTGAGTTGAAGAAGTAAAACTGGTTGGCAGTAGAAAGCAGCTTAATTCAGTGACCTTTAGGCATTCTTAGGACCACCTTGTGTCCTGTGCCCTTGTGTCCCATGCCTGTGTCCTTGAAACAATCTCCTGTCTCGTAAAAAAGAATGGAAGTGCCAAGTCAAATAAAACCATAACTCCTGCATTCAAATCAGTACTTCGGGATTATGCTTTTCCAGCTAAATCACAGTAGTCTCATTCGGGTACAATGATCTCTTCCCGTATTTAAACTTTTCCCCCAGGTTTTTGCATTGCAATGTTTATATTGCAAAAAGTGTGAAGACCTAAGGAAGGTCTCTTCTTTCCAAATTGCTATTCTCAAAGGCCCAACCAGGTAAAATCCCATTACAAAGCGAGGTTCTGTTTAATAACCGTCCCAGGGGCTCAGAGAGGCCTCTAGAAACAATACCTTGTTGATCTGATTGCAGTGAGTTCTGGGCAGCAGATAATCCTGTATAATAAGATCTTTTTGTGATCCTCACCCATTTCACAATGAGTTGTTCATGAGGATGAGAGGGGATAAAATCACCTAGCCCTGGGGCGTGCTCTATAAGCGATCATGTACATGTAGGACGTCACTTATCTCTCCCTACCTTAGCAACCCTGGCTGTGATCCTGAGTGCCTTATAGACCTTCAGCACTCTGACGCGGGGCCATTGGTTCCCATCCATTTTCCCAACAAGAGCCTCTCCTTTATTTGGCCCCACTCACCCCTCTTTACCTACTATGGACTTAGATTAGGGGTTTTAATTTTTTTCTGTGCCATCAGCACAGAGCCTGACTCGGGGCTTGAACTCACGAACTGTGAGATCATGACCCGAGCCGAAGTCGGACGCTTAACCGATTGAGCCACCCAGGCGCCCCAGGTTAGGGGTTTTAAAGTTGAATTCCTGCAAACTGCAATCCTGCGTTCACAGAATCCTAGTGTTGGAAACACCAGATGAGATGTTATATGGCCAAGAGGTTCGAAGACCGAAGGTGCTGTGGTACTTGTATGCTTCCTTTTTGAAGTCGTAGCAATTTTATGTCTGGTTGATTGGGTCTGGACTGTGGTTTCCTGTAATGCGTCTATTGCAGCAACAGAATTAGAAGTCCCTTCAGAATTTTAAAAAATTTATTTATTTATTTTGAGAGAGAAAGAGAACACGCACGTGGGAGCGGGAGCGGGAGCGGGAGAGGGGCAGAGAGAGAGGGAGAGAGAGAGAATCCCAAACAGCTGTTCACCATCAGTGCAGAGCCTGATGTGGGGCACAGTCTCACGAGCCATGAGATCATGACCCAAGTTGAAATCAAGAGTAGGCTCCTTAACGGACTGAACCACCCAGACGCCCCAGAAGTTTTATACATAAAAATCTATGTCACTCTCTTTTACTGCATCATGAGTGTCCTCAAGATGTATGTCTGTTGTTAATGGTCCATTTGTCATCGTTTTGTCACTTTTAAAAACGTTCCTTCTTTCTGTAGTATAACCCCAACGTAATGGGTCAATGGTGGGACCAAAATGTTCCATTTAATTTAAAATGAAGAGAGGTGTGGGTTCACATTCATTGGGAGGTCACATGGGAAACAGTAGTTTTTGTTTGATCTGCTTTGTCACAAAAAGCACAAAAGCAAAGATAGTGAAATTTAGCCTGTGCACAACTGGCCATACATTGCAATGCGAGAGGCTCAAATGGTCTCAAAATAGTCTCTCTATTCCCTTCCTGGTAACCATGGAAGAGAGAGAACTGTAGCTGAGGGGATGACTGACGACGGGAATCTGTCGCCGCTCTCTCATGGCTGTTCCTTCATGGGCCATTTCTAGTTACCTTTCCTTCCTTTCTTCCCCTTCTCTCTCCATTCCCACTTCTCTCTCTTCTTCCTTCCTTTATTCCCCCTTCTCTTTAGCTATTTGCAAAAAGTGTGAAGTTGCGATCCCGAGCAACCTATTGTCCGAGGGATTTGGAAGGGGAAGTTTGAAAGGCAGGGCGGGGAGTGGAAGTCACCCTGAAAAATGCTTCTATGGATAAGAGAGGAGAATACAGACAGGAGGCTCTGCGAGGTGATAAAGGGAACAAAAAATGGACAGTATTTCTCCTCGATCGTATTTCCTTTCTCTCTCAGACTTCAGGATATGGAGAAAAATGAGGAATAAAAGAGTGAGAGACCAAAGGAAGTGGATTTATCTCGTTTAAACTGAACTTGGCTCCTGACTAGCACCTTCTGAGTTCTGTGTCTCGGGGAGACAGTAAGCATTGGCCAGGGACAGTGAGCCCTTCCGGTGTGGCTACTTCAAGCACATGACATATAAGGACAGCGGCATCTCCTAGAAATTGACTGCAAAAACAATAGTACACGCGGCTGGTGCACTCTTTCTCAAGCAACTCTTTCGCAACAAAAGGGTAAAGGACTCATTCTGTAGAACTAGATTCTAAGATGCTATTTCTTAACTCCTTTTGCTCTTATTGTCTGGCGCTGTTTAACTATTTGTGTCTATGTGGTTTGTCTCCCCACATTGTTTCTAAGTTCTTAGAGAGCAGACACTGGGTTTTATTGTGTGTCCCCAGGCCTGGGCAATAGCACAGGGCCCTCAGACGGGTGGTCCGGAGTCCAGCTGGCCCGTGTGGTAGCCATCCGAGCTATTGCACGTAAAGGTAAAAGTAACTAAAAAAAAAAAAAAAAAAAAAAAATCAGTACCTCAGTTGTGCCAGCCACCGTTCAGGGGCTCAATAGCCACATGTAGCTAGTAATTGCCAGATTGGACAGGACAGCTCTGAAACATTTCCATCATAGAAAGTTCTATTGGATAACACTGGTCTAGAGCAACCATGAACTAATTAATCTACCTAATCCTTTTCCAGGTTGCATTGTTTTCAATTCAGATATTGGATTTTTTTCCTTTGGCTCATAATCATATTTGGTGTAAGGGATTTCACATAAAGATCTTAAGGTGGCTTCTTTACACGAAATTGCCGTAGATACCAAGAGTTATTATTCGGAGCTAAAGGAAGCTTTCGTGACAGTAGTGCTTTAAAATATGCAAAAACCAGCTACAAAATTTGCTGATATTCCTCCATCTGGTATGCTTCTTCAATGTGGAACACTTGGGCTCTTGGACACTGGAGAGCTGGGTGACGTGAAGAGAGGGAATTAATTCGTGAATGCTTCCCGGTGCTTGCATTTAAGCAGAATGCAAATGGCTTAGTCTTGTGGGTGCCCTCAAGCAAGGAAGCCAGTGGGAGGCGGCCCTTGGTTGGGTCGGAGGTGAGAGCAGCAGAGGCAGTGGAGGCCAGGGGTTTGGGGAGGAGAGCAACACTACACTACACTACACCCTGGAAATGACAGCAATAAAGCTGGGTTCTAAAATTCTAGAATTGCCATTCCCTGTCCATTTCAGTGAAGACCTTTCACTTCTCCGGGCCTCTGTTTAGAAGGTTAGAAAGAAGTTGTTCTCATATGCACTTCAGAGCAAGGTCTCTGGAGTCTGGTTCCACTTAGTGGCTGTGTGATCAAGATCAAGGTCCAGTTATTTAGCCACTCGGTGCCTCGTTTTCCATGTGTATAGAATCGGAATCATACTAACAGATCGTTTGTTGTGGGAGTGAATGGAGTGTGTGCCCAGCGCTCAGTACGTTGCCGGCCATGTGGCCCGTGGTCTGTAAGTGCTGGCAGCGTTGAGGGCGGTGATGAGGATGGTCGAGAAGTGACTCGTCATCGTCACTTCTGTCCTCTCTGGTAGTCTCTCGGTTTGTTTCCTGACTCAGTCACAGAAATAATGGCCACGAGTCTCCTTTATAGTGCGTGCAGCTGTGCTTACATAGCGTCAAAACTGCTACCTTAAAAGAGCTTACTGGAAATGTGGTTTTCCCTCCATGCAGGGTATGGTTCCTTCTTGGTTTACTTAATCTGCTGCTGGAGGCAGTGCTCTCTGAAATGGCAGAAAGCCTCATAGACAATCAAACAAGGCTCCTTATTGGCTTTATATTTAGATATGGACTTATCCTTTCCATGGTAATATTTTCTCTACGCTCTACTGGGGTCGGCAAGCTAGGACGTATTTCAGCATTCGAAGGTTATAAGGTCTATGTTGCTATACTCGGCTCTGCTTTTTTTTTTTTTTTTTTTTTTTTAAACGTTTATTTATTTTTGAGACAGAGAGAGACAGAGCATGAACGGGGGAGGGTCAGAGAGAGAGGAGACACAGAATCCGAAACAAGCTCCAGGCTCTGAGCAGTCAGCACAGAGCCCGACGCGGGGCTCGAACTCACGGACCGTGAGATCGTGACCTGAGCCGAAGTCGGACGCTTAACCGACTGAGCCACCCAGGCGCCCCTACTCGGCTCTGCTTTTATGGGATGAAAACAGCCTTATAGGCAACATGTAAATGATGGACGTGGCTGTGTTCCAGGAAAATCTTATTTGTAGAAATAGGGGGCTTGTCCTGCACGTTCTAGTTGGCCAGCCCCTGATGTATACCATAGTGTTGTCTCTTAGCAGCTTTTTTTAAAATAAATTTTTTTAAATGTTTGTTTATTTATTTACTTTTATTTATTATTTATTTTTGAGAGACAGAGAGAGACAGAGCACAAGTGGGGGAGGGGCAGAGAGAGAAGGAGACACTGAATCCGAAGCAGGCTCTGGGCTCTGAGCTGACAGCACAGAGCCCAACGTGGGGCTCGAACTCACAAACCATGAGATCGTGACCTGAGCCGAAGTCAGACGCTTAACCCACTGAGCCACCCAGGAGCCCCAAATGTTCATTTATTTTTGAGAGAGAGTGTGAGAAGGGGAGGAGCAGAGAGAGAGGGAGACACAGAATCTGAAGCAGACTCCAGGCTCTGAGGTGTCAGCACAGAGCCCCACGCGGGACTCAAACTCACAGACCGGGAGATCATGACCTGAGCCGAAGTTGGACGCTCAACCGACTGAGCCACCCAGGCGCCCCTCTTAGCACTTCTTTTTGTATCTTGCCTCCCGGTGCCTTGTATGGCTTGGAGAAGCAGTCTGGTTCTTCTTGGACAGCTGCTTGAATTCTAGCCTCAGTGTTCCACCTTATGTTTAGCAGCAACTATTTCCCAGTCTGACTGCTGAAGGGCTGAGTTATAAAACAGGACCATCGGATATGGGGGGGGGGGGCAAGGAAAAGGTGGCAGTTACCCTGTATTTTGCTGAAAAATTACTCCAGGGTTTCTCCACCTCCTCCTGATAGATACTAGTTTTTGCCAAGAGACCTTAGTCTCACCTCGTGGGTCCACCTCATGGGGGGTACCTGCCATGCACCTGCTATATCTTGCCTCTTAGGCAAACCAGAGCCATAGAGGGAGGAGGCAGTGGTTTGGGGTGCAGTCTGGTCGCCTACCTTTCGTCGTTCGCTCAGGGGACGATGTGCTTTGTGTGGAGAGAGGGACCGAGCGAGGCAGTGGACACGCACAACCAACTATACGCTGCAGCGCGCCCCTTCTTTCCTCAGAAGCTGAGAGCGTGCACGGCTGCATTGAATATTTTCTTCGTTCAGTGTCCGAATAGTGGTGTTGAGGAGAGCTGGAAGGGAGGCATGCCGGATTGCTGCACAGAGTAAGAATATCTGAAATACAGTCCCTTCAACAAGCATGAGCTGGTTGAGTGGAGCCACGGGCTTGTTCTTCAGAGGCTGGATCGCGGTGCCCAGAAGGCGCCACGGCAGCAGAAATGACACTGGACTGTGACACCTGAGGTCCCGATCTGGGTCTTCTACTAAAAGGCTGCTTGATCCTGGGAGGAAGACTTGCTCTCTTTGAATCTCAACTTTGAAGAATGAGGAAACTTGAACCCAACACAGCAGGGTCATCAGATTTTGGTCTGCATGATCATTTTACTGTAACCGAGGACACTGCCGTCACACTGTTGTCTGTCCCAGTGTGATCTGCCCTCATGGATCCTGCAGCGGGCTGTAGAGTGGAGTACAGGGGCTTCCGGGCCGAGATAAGAGGCCAGGCTTAACCCCAAACTGATGCCAAAGAAGGACCGCGTGCTCACTGCCACGCAGTAAAGCTTTCCCTTGCGCTTACCCTAGAGTAAGGTCAGGGCAGCGGAAATTTCCACCTAAGTCAGGACACGTGGCTAGGGAGGACCAGGGGAACGTGCCGATAATCGTGCATGCTTTTGGAGAGCATGTGAGACATTTTTGTAGCGTGGTTGGGACTGGCCGGGGGGGAGCTACTTTTGAGTCTTTCAGTCCCTTCAGATGTGTCACCTTGATTGCCTAAGGTGAAGCTGTGTCCAAGGCTCTCATCCATTTCTGAATTATTATGCTGAGGAAGGCCTTGGTCTCCTCATATGGGCGAGGGACTCCATTCCCAACAGAACTCCTGAGAACAGCTTTACCCTGGTGACACAGAGAGCATACCTGGTAAGTGCTTTCCTGCCTTGGAAAAGTTAGTCGACTCTCGTCCTGGCTGGAGGGCGGCCAGCAGCTCATATCCACCTGTCATATCCATCTGTCAAGGCAGCTTCCAGGATACACATGTTGGGGCAATACCCCCTGGCAGTCTAGCTGAGTATCAATGAATAAGTTCAGACTTCTGCTGAAACTCTCTTTAACTTTCATATATATTTTTACAAGTTCTTATTAGTTCTCAGGGAGGATTACTCTCCCTGTCAAGGGGTTCTTAAATTACACATTTAGCACAGATCCGTGCAGCTTTGTAATTTGTTGGGACTATGCTTAAAATGTTACAGGATAATCCAAAAATAATCCTTGAGGATGAGGGAAAAAATGTCACTCACAGATCAGTGGAAGGCTGGGGTCATAGAAAGAATTTATCTCGCTTCCAGAAAGGCAATGTCCAAGTCTGGTTTCACCTGCAGGGAATAGGCGAGGCGCCCTGCTGGGTACTTCAGAGGCCCAGGCAGAGCTCTTGTCCACAGGTTTTGCCTTACGCCTCGACAGCCAGGCATTTCTTATTTCTTCAGGGGAAAGTGCTATGAGAGACATTAGATTGGAGAGGAGCTAGTCTCCATCTTAGTTACATATTTCTCCCTCTTTGTTGAGTCTTTTGCTGTATTATCTCCCGTTTCAGAGTTGTCATCCAGATGTTGACTTGTTTTCCTGAAAAGGAACTCAATGGTCAATCTGCCTGATTCTGAATTAGCTGTACTTTGGCTGAAGTAGGGGACTATAGTGTCTGAAGTAAACTCTTCCTATTTGTAACCAGGGTTACCTTTAAGGAATCCCAAGGCAAAACAAAAAAAAAAAAAAAAAAAAAGAGGAAATTTTAAACGTGACTCATTATTAAACTGCTTGACTTCTGTTATTTTTCATTTAATTATGTGTGTGTGAACACCAAGGTTAAGGTACGGTCCAAGGACTAGGCTTTAGTAACATAGAAGGTATTTGGTTTAGTTTTATTTGGGGAGAGCTTCAAGTTGGAGATCGTGTGTGTGTGTGTGTGTGTGTGTGTGTGTGTGTGTGTGTGTATTTGTCTAATCTACCATTTTACAGAAGCTGAAACTGAGTGCCAGACGAGAACAGTGACTTGCCCAACGTCATGTGGCCAGTAGGCTTAGAGAAGAAACTAAGGCTGAGTCTCTTGGCTCCTGGGACAGTGCTTTTTATATTTCACGTGTTGCTTCTCTGGTCAAAGGACTGCAGGGTCCTGCTCAGTTCAGAGGCTATCGGGGTTTGAAAGCAATTACTCCTGTTTCTTAAATGACAGCATGGAGAGGCTGTTTGCCTGTGAGAATACTGAAGGCTGAGGCTGGGGGAGCAAAAGAACTTAGCCCTTTGGCCACAGGGACTCAGAAGTGGATGGGGGGGAGAGACGAAGGCATGTTTCAGAAGGGGACGTCTCCCTGGATTGCCTTCATGGGGATGGTGATGGTCCCTAGGTGGTCATTCATTTGGGGGGCTGCAGGTGGTGGCGGTGTTCCGCTACCTTTGCTGAGCCTCTTAATTGGATGATTTCCGGCTGCGGGAGGTGAAGAAGCTGGGAGCTGGAGATGAATTAGATCTTGGCTGCAGGTGAAAGTAAAGAAGTTCTTAAAGCTCTTGCAATATACATGGAACTTTCCCACCTTGACCTTGAAGAGGCAGAGGCATTCTCCTTTCATTGATCCTTTCCTTACACCCTCATGGCCTGCTTCTCAGGCACTCAAGCACCTTTCTGGCTGCTCTTGACATCCTCTGACTTTAACTCGGTTTTACTCAGAAATGTCCTCGCCTAGGATTATTCTATAAGCAAATTGCTCTCAGGGAGCCTATGTAAGGCCTTGGCATTGACACACTGGTTTGGAGGAAGGGAGAGAAAGAATACACCAGGGTTATCGGATGCTTACTGTGTGCCAGGTACTGTTCTGTGGGATTTATATGTACTTTCTCATTTAATTCTCAGAACAACCTTATAATGGCAGGACCGTGCCCATTCTACAGCATATTAAGAACGGAGGCACAGAAGGATTACGTGACTTGACAAAGGTCCACACGTCAAGCCAGTGGTGAGCCAGGACTGGCACGCAGCTGGCCTTGGATTCTGAGCTGGTCACTAGCATGTGCCGCTGCCTCTCCCACGTCTCTCCATTGTTTGGAGGAGGAAGAGTGGGCAGAAGGTTGAAACCTGGGCTATCGTCAATCTATCATTGTAACCGATTTCTCCTTTATTTCCACTTGTCTCCTTTCCTGTGACCCCATGAAGGGGAGTCGGGGTTGGCGGGAGACATATTCAAAAGATTTATGTTCAGGGAAGCAACCAAGACTCAAGAAGGACAGGGTGGGTAACACTATGCTTGGTCCCGGGAGGCATCATGGTGCAGTGAGAGATGTGGGCTGATGGGTGGATTCACCTGCGGTTTTGACTCTCCGTCCTGACTGTGCAACTATGCCAAGCTACCAAACCTCTCCTCAGTTTTCTCATCTGTAATGTGGACATAGCTCCTATCTCATGGTGTTGTTGATGAAGACTAAATTATGAGATCATATGTAAATATTGATAAAGCTGCCAGCTCGGCTTGCTTCTCTTTCTCTTTCCTCACAGGAAGGTCAGGAAGTTGAGCTGTACTAAGCATTCGTGGAGAGCTGAGGCCAGGGTGGAGGGACAGTTGTATCCGATGTTTAAGACAAGTAGAACTCCATCGAGGGTGACATTTAATGAGTCCTGTGGGTCAGGAGAAATGGCTGCAGGGGAAAAAAAAAATCTACACTAAGAACGGTGGCCATAACGTGCCTCAAAGCCCAACTGACCAGAACAAAAAGAGCTGGAAAGAAACTGACAGTGTGGCACATAGTCTGTGACTCTCAGCATTCTCGAGGCCGAGAGGAAGGAGTTTTGCTCACCCAGCCTGCTCCCGTGGTTGCCTCAACAGTGCAGCCTGGGGCAAGGGGGAGGGGGGAGGAACCCACCATGCTCAGGGGACATGTGCAGTAGGACAGCATTGGCTTGGAGGGAGGCTATGCAGAGGGAAGGACCTTGTGACCATGTGGAGCCCGGTTTTGCTCACTGGTAGGATGAAGGGCTTGGCTTCAAGTATCTCTAACATCTTCCGTTCCAAAATCCTGTCCTTCAGCGCTGCAAAAACTGACCAGTGAAGTTAAGAACGACCCACGACCAAACACCAAACTGCTTCCGTGTCTCAGGCTTGAAACCTGAAGATGGAGTTCAAGTTCAAGTACAGCTCAGCTGGCTTGGTCGTTAAACCTCTTATTTGCATAACTTGATTGCATAACTTTATTTGTCTAAGATTGATATCCCAGTCTGTCTGTAAAGACTGTTCTTTGGGAAAACAGTGCTGCCTGAGAACCCGGACATAATTTGCCAGTGCACTTATTTAAAAAGTTCAGACACTGTCCTTGAACGAAGCTATATTTTAGGGGTTGAGTTTCTGGTAATATGTGTTTTGTTTCTTCCATCCTGTTCTCTATCCTTACCCCGCTGCTCAAGCAAAGCACTACCCAGCAAATAAGTAAAACCTATCTCTTCTTTAAGTGTTACTTACGAGCATCATGCTTGGTTCTGGGTCCTTATGAATACCAACAGTAGGCTTAGGAAATGTGTTTCCTTTCTTCCCAAATTGTGGTTCCTCCTTCAGGATGGGTCAGGTATGAGAGAATGGGTCTTTACGGGGGTTGTGAAGGAAACCTGTCTCTTGGATTCCCAGCTCTCATAGCCTTCATCCTCTTTCCGGGGAAAGCAGCCAGATGCAGTCCAGTTGGGACTGTGTTTCTGGCATAAATCTTTCCCCAAGGTTGCAGTAGTTGGTAGGGGACAGAGGTTGAGTAACCGGAAGCCGTGCCCTGGATATATTTGAACAATATCAATAGACTTCTTCAGTCAGGTTTCAGGGAGCACTTAAAACATTGCAATCGAATTATGGAAACTACCATATGCAGCATTCAGAAATGATGAACAAGTGAAGTGTGTTAGGAATTTGATAATAAGTACTCGACTCATTTTTTTTCCCCCTAAAGTGATGTTACGGGATGCTTGTTAGTGCTGACATAGGCAAGATCGTGAGAGTAATTCTGGGGTACAACTGTGACTAGTAAATATATTTTTCTAGCCTTATAAGAAAGGCTTCTGTTACCATTAAGTTTCCATTGTTTACTTTGCTTCAACAAAGACTTACCTCATGCTTACTGAGTGGCATATCCTGTTCTACGAATTTTGTATTTGATTTTTATTTTTTGAGAGATTTTTTGAAATTTCCCATGAATCACCTGAGGCTAGAAACTTCTAAATTTCTATGCCTGATTTTTTTTTTTATCATGTTCTATTAAGAAAATTTTATTTCCCTTAGCAAAACCCAACTTGTCTGAAATAAAACAACTACAAAATTGTCATCAATAATGAGTTCTCCTCTGTAGAAGTTACACCGATTTCCTACTTTTCACTTTTCTCTTAAGCTTAGGCTTGGAGGGCTCTCGTAAAAAAAATAAATAAATAAAGGCCGTTACAGATAAGTCAGAGGTGATGGAGTCCTGCTAATCTGAAGCCACATCTGTTGAACTTGGTGGTGTTCTCAGCCCCAGACAGCAGACAGCTGCAACCAAAGAAACCTTCCTTCTTTGCCTCAAGCCTCCTTGACTAAAAATTCCAGACGGTCACCTCTCTGTCAGCCCAAATTTCCTATGGGAAGTAGACTTGAAATGTAAACACCGGGAAGCTGGGCTGAAGGGAGCAGATTGTTCCATTTTAAGAGGCCGCTGTGTCCTTTGCTCCATCGCTGGGGCTGCCCCACCATAGTTATTTTACAGTGGCAGGAAGAGACGTTTTTTCCACCTCCCCCCCTTACCCCTCCGCCTTTTCCACCTCTGCCTCCACTAATGCCATTTCCCGCCGACAGCACCTATCTGTTTAACCTCTGAGGATGTCTGAGGATTATGCAGCCGAAAGAACTGTTGCAGGAGAAAAGCCTCTTATCACTGGAGCCTAAAAAGCATTATCTCGTGCACAAAGTGGCCAGGGATGGGCTTTTGCCCTTGGGAATCGCAGGCTGCTGTCCTCCCCAGGCCCACCCGCTGATGATGCTTCCTCTGGGCTTTAAGGGGATGGTATTTAGTTTTAAGTGTATATTTTATTTTGTAATTTATCTAACTAACAGCTTTTGCATTTAAGCTCTTTGGAAAACAAATTAGTGTTTTCCCCCACAGAGGGCTAAAATACAAATAGAAACCAAACCAAAAAAAAAAAAAAAAAAATCCTTAAAAATCAGTGCCCTTGAATCAACCTGGTCAGGTGTTATGTAAGCAGATTTTGCAGAGGAGGAGGAATTTCTAGATTTCTGTTGGTTGTTCTTCTTGAGTAATTGGTTTTTAACATTGCAGGGTATGCACAGAATTTGACATATTAAGTGTGGATGCTGTGTCGTATTGTAAAAAATAGGCGGGTTCAAGTTTATAAGTTAAAAAGATAATGACTCTTTATATTTTATCAAACCTAAGACACCACTGATGGTGACATAACATTTTTTAAAATACCACTAAGGGGGGCGCCTGGGTGGCCCAGTTGGTTAAACGGCCAACTTTGGCCCAGGTCATGATCTTGTGGTTTGTGAGTTCAAGCCCCACGTCAGGCTCTGTGCTGACAGCTCAGAGCCTGGAGCCTGCTTCAGATTCTGTCTGTCTGTCTGTCTGTCTCTCTCTCTCAAAATTAAATAAACATTAAAAATATAATACCACTAAGGAAGAAAATCCACTGTAACCAAGATATGAAAAGGCATTGACTGAAATATGCATTCAGATGTCTTAGAATCAGTGAAATATGGCAGTATTTTAGCTACAATCTTGTGTCTTTTCTGTAGAGTCTGACCACATGATTTTGTCTGTTCAGTTCAGTTTCCTCTGAATCTGCATGGCCTATTGGCAGCATTTAACGTTCTTGATCCCCTTCTCCTTGAAACATTTCTTTACCTTGGCCTCCAGGACACTGTTCTCTCCTGGTTCTTCTCGCACCTCTCTGGTTATTCCTTCTCCATCTCCTTGGCTAGTTCCTCCTCTTTAACTTGACCTATAAAACAGTGGACAGCCCCAGAACTCAGGACTTGCACCTCTTTCCTACCTGTTCACTCTCCCTTCCTTGGTGGCTAAGGTCTTTAAATACCGTCTATCTGCTGGTGATTCCCAAGTGCATCTTGGTTCTTGAACCTGAAAGTAATATACAAATATCCTCTCCCTTGCCCGATAGACCCAGATGTCTAGACGTTTGACACCTAAGACGTTTAAACTGAATCTCAAACCACACCTCCACATCAGTTACCCATTGCAGAAAGAGGCCCCTCCAGCCTTCCAGGTGCTCAGCCCAAAATGTTAGAGTGACTCCTTCTATCTCCCCCCCATATTTAGCAAACCCAGTAGCAAATCTCATCAGCCTTCCCTTCAAAATATATTCAGAAGTAATATTTTATATTACTGAATATATCTATATTCAGATAGTAATATTCCTATCATTTTGCCCCTCGGGCCCAAATGACTGTCCCTTCCCTGGGGAGATCGCTGTGACCTCTGACTGGTGGCTTCTATTCTACCTGTATCCCTTCCATGTATTCTTGACAGCAGCCAAAATGACCCTGCTCAAATGGAAGTCAGATGGTGCCATTCCTTGGTTCAAACGTCTCCAGTGACTTTTTGTTACATTTTTCTCCCCAGCATGCCTCACTGTCTATCACGCTAAATATCTTACTACTTTCCATATCTCCCAGTGGAATGCAGGAAAGGCTTTTGTTATGCCCTGTACACCACAGTGTCCCCAGTGCCTACGACAGTGGCAGGTGCAGAATAAGGGCTCGATATGTTTTTGTCGAATGAATAAATGAACAGCTTCAAACACAGACTAAGACCAGGAGAAAGGAGGCATCTTGGGCCTTGTGCTTTTTGTTTTCCTCCATGGAGTGAAATACAAGGTTATTAGTTTTCCCCACAGCATCAGTGGTATCTATTTCTTCCATCTGGAAAATTGTCTACTGTTTTCATAGAACTTGTCTTTGGTAGACGGCCCATCATTAGCTTTATGAGACCTTTGCACAGTGGTTTTTTTTTTTAGTAGCTTTTGAGATTCATCTGAGCTTATAGTGATTGTCCATTGAGCCTTCAACAAGATAGTGATTAATTCTGCTTCGGAAGTTACTTTTCGAGTTAAAATGAAGTTTAAGCAGTTCTTTCAACTTTTGTACTTCAACTAGAGGAAAGGAGTATTTTTAACTTGGGGCGTACTAAGCTCCCAAGTGCTGATAGTTTCCCGTGTGATGCGTTGAGAGTGATTCCTGTTGATATCCCATTTTTAAAACCATGCCGTAACCATACTAGTTACTACCAAACACAGGTGCACGTTTTTGGTGTGTAGCTTTTATTTATTTTATTTTATTTATTTATTTATTATATTTTATTTTATTTTATTTTATTTTTTGTTTTAGTTTTATTTTTGAGAGAGAGAGACAGAGTACGAGTGGGGCAGGGACAGAGAGATGGAGGGAGACACAGAATCCGAAGCAGGCTCCGGGCTCCGAGCTGTCAGCACAGAGCCCGACTCAGGGCTCGAGGTCGCGAACCACGAGATCATGACCTGAACTGCAGTCGGACGCTTAACCTACTGAGTGACCCGGGCGCCCCGGGTATGTTGCTTTTAGAAGCACTTACTGTGTAATCGGGCCAGACAGACCTTGGTCTAGACAGCTTCTCTCCGCAGGAGGATTTGGCTGCAGGGGCACACAGTCTGGGAGACTTTTTCCTCTGGTGCCTGACATGGCTGTGGCGGACCACCCTCACTGGGAAGAGGGCACTGCCAGAGGGAGAGGCTCTTGCACAAGAACTGGGTCCCCGTGCCAGGAAGCCCAGGTTCCACCCATTGTTGACCACATGAGATCTGGCACGGTAACATGACGAGGCTGTGTCAGCATGTGGCCCCTCTGGTTCTCGATGGCTGCAGTTATAGAGATTAATGAGATGATAAAAGGTGGGGGGGGGGTATTCAGGCAAGAGGGGAAACTTCAGAAAAAAAGGCTCCCATTCATTCATTCAAGATGTTCGTTGTAATTCCCGTTATGTGCTAGGCTCTGGCAGGTGTTGGGGATAATGGTAGTCACAGCCAACGTGGGGCTCAGGCAGAAGAAGGAGGTCAGAAAAGGCACCAATGAGGACATGACCATTGGACAGGGAAGAACATCAATTCTAGGAATGCTAAAGCCAGGCTTTTATTTAGATTTCCAACTTGCTGTACATTGCTCTGTACATACGTTGAAACATGCTGTATCCATCTTTGCCCCCGTACCTGCAGTTTGTAAGCTTGAGGTCACAGCATGTGTTGATAAAGAGTAATGTGGGGGGGGGGGGGGTAGGAATTAGGATGATGGTAGAAGGGAGATAATCTTGAGCTCATTTCTCCTGCTCTTTCTTTCTTTCTTTCTTTCTTTCTTTCTTTCTTTCTTTCCTTCTTTCTTTCGTGTGTCTACATCGCAGGAGATGGCTGTGTGTAGAGAAACCAGCATAGAGATAATTATGGAGTTATCTGTCCAGGGAGGAGGAAGTTGTGTATTAATTGCCTCTATGGGAATTTTCTCATTATTCGTCGCTCTACCTCTCTTTCTAAGAAGAATAATGAGAACAGACATTACATTTAACAAGTATGGGAGATGCAGTGGGAATGCTCGAATCTTTTAAATGATGAGAATTTGGTACCATCACAAAGCTTGTAACCTACTCATCTTTTCCACGCACCCGTTCTGTTGAAGCCGGGTGCACGGCATGAAACCAGGTGCTGTGTTGTGGGTTACAGATGGCCTTTGTTTCCATCATCACTGTCCTTCATACCTTGTCCGGGGAGGCTTTAATGTGGGTTCTCAATGATGGCACTCATTTCAGTTATTTATCTCTAAAAGGAAAGAGCTTTAATACATTCTCTGATTATAAAGGTCAGTTCAGGTTTTTATGAAAAGAGGTGGAACTCTTTTTTTTTTTTTTTTTGCATATTGGAGCTGACATTGGGCTTAACAAAATGAGCCTCAAATTAATGTTGTCACCCAGATGATATCTGATTCAGGATTTTAGGATGCACTAGAAAAATGCCATTGCTTCCACAATAGCTCAGTCAATGACCTTCTTCATGCCTCTGTTCTTGAGTTCCCTGGTGGCCAATCTGGGCAAGGTCAGCAGTGAGTACTGATAGGATGCCCTGCATGTTGCAGGGGCAGAAACATTTTTCTTTCACATCTGCCTTTCTGTGGATGGTGCCCTTCTGTGTGGCGGTGCCCCTTCTGGTATGTGCCAGTGAGGTTCCAAAAAGCACAGGAAGCCAGGATGCTGGTGCTCGCCTTCATTGTCAAGTAGACCTATAATCCCTAGGTCTCTGCAAAACCCCTGCCACCTTTCAGGTCCTTTGTCCCGACGACCTGTCTGTGCAGAGGTGGAGGGGACAGAGGAAGCGAAACCGATGTGCACTCAAGCTCTCGGCTGGACGGTTTTACTACCCGATCCCATAAATCTCCTTACCTACCCTATGAGATCAGAGGTGGCATTGTCATTTTACTGATGTGGACCCTGGAATCTTAGGGGTGGTCATTTGCCCAAGGTCACACAACTAACAAGTCATGGCATTTGAAACCGTATCTTGTGATGACTAAGTTCATGATCTTTCCGCTACCTGCTCCTCAAAATTCAAAAGCCGTGTCCTGGGGCCAGGGCCACCTTCTCACACACAGCCCCTAGCAACTATCTGGCAGATAAGGGCTTGTTTGACTCCTATGCTGATTTCTTTAGAAGCTTCATTCTCTGAGCTCCGGGACCTGACATCACAGGAAGAGCAAAGTTAAGCTTCACACCTTTGTCAGCACTTCCGTGGGTGGAGGGATGTGTTATTTTTCAACCTAAGGAATGAGATGTGGCATCCCTTTCAGCTAAATGAGTCCCATCTATTCAGCTCCTCTGTCTCCGGGATAGATAGAAACTTGGGACTTGGATAGGACAGGTGACCAGGACCAGGGTTGGTCTCTCTTTCAGTTACCCCCATTTCACATTAATGATTGGGGCGAGAACTCTCATTGTCTTGTGTGTGTGTCGGCAGGGTGTTTCTTTTAACAAGATGTTTTTCTAAATCTTTATGCCATTTGATAATCTAGCTATGTTCCCTTTATTTTTTTTTTTTAAATGTTTATTTTTGAGAAAGAGAGGGAGAGAGAGAGAGAGAAAGTCGGGGAGGGGCGGGGGGTTACAGAGGATCCGAAGCAGGCTCAATCATGACAGCAGAGAGCCCGATGCAGGGCTCAAACTCATGAACTGTGAGATCATGACTGGAGCTGAAGTCGGACGCTTAACCGATTGAGCCACCCAGGCGCCCCAAGCTATGGTCCCTTTTAAGTGCATCTGCTTCAGGGGGTGGCAAAGTACAGTGTGTGGGCCATACATAGGCCACCCCCAGTTTTTGTAAATAAAGGTTCTTATAGGCACACTCGTGTATCATCTATGGCTGTTTTCACGTTACAACAGAGTCGAGGAAGAGACCTCGGCCAGAGATCATGGCGGTACTCAAAACCTAATATATTTACTGTTGTCCTTTACGGAAAACCTGTGCTGACCTCCCTTTTCTTCCCCTCTAAGGGCACCATAATTTTTAAAGAAAAGAAATAAATTTACTAGCCCCACAGAAAACTTTCCCAGCATCTGCTTGGTCAGTAATAACAGGCCGGGAAGAAGCATACACACTGTATCCAACCCCAAGTGCATTCATAATTTCAGCATATAATAAAGCTCCTGTCCTACACCACGTTCTCTATTAACAGTAGAGGTACTACTAACTGGCTAGCTGATCTCGAACCAATAATAAAGTAACAAGATAAAAAGAGGACCCATTTCCCCGGCATCCAGTTTGACAAAGAGAACCTTGTGACTACCTCTGAAGTCCCTTCTGGTTTCGTTACCCGGTAACCTCCGCCTCGCTCCCCCAGCCCCCACGTAACTATCTCAATGTGGTTTAGTTATCCTACTGCTTTTCTCTATAGTTGTATGGCTTAGTTTTGCCTAAAACTCCTTTCTAAGTAAAGAGCACTTCCAGAGCCCATCACACTTTCCATTTCATTGGCATTACTTCACTTTCTTGGCGATATCATTCTTTCTGCATTAAAATTCTGTAGGGGTCATCAGTCCAGCAAACACAGTAAGCCGCAGTGGCCGCTCAGCAAATATTCTTGAAATACTCCACAGGTTTTTCTTTCCCCTTTGTGGGGATGGGGACCAGGGGCCGTAGGCTCTTGGGCCAGTTCAGACTGGCCCGTCTCCTGCTGGGTTGTGATCCCCTGTGGTGTGGAAAGGCTGCTGTTTTAGATCTATCCCCTGTGCAATGGGAGGGGTGGTGGTGGGGAAGAACATTGCTGACCCAGAGCAGCTCATGTGCATTGACTCTCTTTTTTTCTCACGGTAAAAAAAAAAAAAAAATGAGGGGCGCCTGCGTGGCTCAGTCCGCTAGGCGTCCGACTTGGCTCAGGTCATGATCTCGCCGCTTGTGAGTTTGAGCCCTGTGTTGGGCTCTGTGCTGACATCTTGGAGCCTGGAGCCTGCTTCTGATTCTGTGTCTCCCTCTCTCTCTCTCTCCCCTTATTCACGCTCTGTCTCTCTCTCTCTCTCTCAAAAATAAACAAACATTAAAAAAATAATAAATAAAGAAATAAAATGAGACCTGATCGGTGGGCCTTAAATTTAGCTTCCAGTCAGTTAGTTGAAGGAAAGTTTCATTGTATCCATTCTTTGTGTTTTTCTTTTTTTCCTCCTTTTTCTTTGTTTTGTGACTGAAACAAAGTATAAATACTGGGTCTGGGGAGAGGGAACTGTTGTTAGGTTTGAGCCTTTTAAACTCTGTAATTACTCTATAAAGGCTGTGTATTTGCATCAGAAATGCATTTAGTCTTAAGTTTTAGTGTTTAGCATATGGAGCATTTATAATGACGGGGTGCTTCCAAAAATAAATCAACTCTATAGAAAATGTTAATCAGCCCATCCCCAGGGACTCTCGTGAGTATCTCCATTGTACAAATGAGGAAATGGACATGACAGTTAGTGGTTTGCCCAAAGCCACACTGTCACGGGCATTATGAAGATTTAGGCAAAAGTCCCATGTACAAGAAAATGCAGTCATGTTTTCGTGTAAGACACTGTGGGCCTTAGTCAAATTAACCTAAATTAAGATTCAGGGATGAACAAGCCTCTTGGTATTTGGAAGAACCTACCGCATCAATCACAAAGAGCTGGCTGTCTCCTTAAAGTTACCTGCAGGGTTTTAAATAGGACATAGACTTTTTTTTTTTTTTTTTTTTTTTTTAGGTGTCTGTTGCTTGAAATCAAAAGCTCTGTATCTGGCTAAACATTGCCATGAAAATTGAAAAGCAACTAGTTCAAGTGTATTTCACACTGCCCAGGGAAAATCGTGTGGAAAGTACAGTAATGCCTCGATTTGTGGCATTCTACTCTTAGAATTGACAAGAAAGCAGCCTTCTACCAGGAACTTATTTCTAAAAGCCAGTTGCAGGGGGTTGGTTCAGGATATGTATGCAATCTTGCAGATAAATCTGCCTCTATAGGTTTGCATGGCAGAGTAAGGATTGACATCGAGGAAACACAAAGCTCTCCATTTTCAAAGAAACTTCTGGAATTAGTGTTGCTCTTTTCTTAGGCAAACATTGAGAGCTAGTTTTATAATTATTTTCCCCAAGAACTGACTGAATCAAAAAAAAAAAAAAAAAGACTTTTTCCCCTTGGTTAACCTCTAGTTAATTAAAAAATTCAGTTCTCGATCCCAGGAATCTTCCCTCTCTTCTCTTCTTTTCTTCTTTTCTTTTTTTTCCCCTAAGCTTCACGTGGGAGCTTGACTCCTTTTTTTTTTTTTTTTTTTTTTTTTTTGAGTAGTTAGTGTTTTAAAGACATAACAGTTAACTATAATACCTCCGGTATCTGGGCATGGGAGCATGGCCTCATTCAAAGACATGGTACTGGCTGAGAGGGCTCACCCCCTGTTGTGGTAAACCTGCCTGCCAGGTGTGAGGTTCTCTGTAATGCCGTGGATCAATTTGGGCAAAGCCAACGTGTAAATGCCGAGAGAAGGTGCTGTGTACAGGAAGACACCAAAGCGTGTTGCTAAGGGAGAGCCACACCTCACAGAGGGTCAATGTCAGGCACTCACCTCGAGCTTGCAGCTGCCGGGATTTGACTCAGCATTTCACCCTGCGTTCATCAGTTCTGGGTCCCGTAGACCCACACTGACGGAGTTTACAAGTGACCGATCCACCAGAGTGACCATATAATACGTGACCCAGTGAGTCAGGTTCAGTTCCGACCCAGCTGCCTTTGTGCTGTTGGGCAGATTGTCTAACTTTTCTAGGTGCTGTGGTCTTATCCGTGTGATTGGAATGTTAACGCTTTATAAAGATGTTCCAAGAGCTAGTGCCTGAGACATAAAACCGGGGAGATAATAGCTATTGTTATTATAGTCTCACTTTGGTTGTTGTCTCCATTTTAACTGTGCAAGTCAGCTTCGGAGACTGAATAATAGATGAAAAAATTGCTTGCTGAGCATAGGATTAGAGCACAAGGAGCCAGAGGTTCTTAAGGAGTGCCTCCATTGGGCTGGAATGGCTGGGCATACCGTCAGTTGACATAAAGGACATTATTTCCAGAATCTGAACACTCTACCCAGATGGTTCTGGATAAAGTCCACTGCGCTTTTAATCCATGGCTTACTTTTTTCTTAATCTCATGAATTTCTTAATTTCTTAATTTCACCACTTTTTTAGTCCGGGGGCCTCTGGTTACACTTTTTTTTTTTTTTAAGTTTTATTTATTTATTTTGAGAGAGAGAGAAAGGATGTGCGGTGGAGGGGGAGAGAGAGAATCTCAAGCAGGCTTGGCACTCTCAATACGGAGCCTGATGTGGGGCTCAAACCCGTAAACCCATGCAAGATCGTGATGACCAGAGTCAGACGCGTAAGCAGCTGAGCCACTCAGGAGCTGTGGATGCACTTGTTTTTAGCAGTAACAAAGGAGTCCCTGGTTCTTTTGTTTGGATTTGGCTTTCAAAACATCGTTTTGGGGGCTATTTATTGTACTTCCAGGAATGTGCCTTCTTCTGGTTCCATACTCAGGAAGTGAAATTTATAGGAGGGTACCTGGCTAGTCCCTAGGAGGGGCTGTGTATGTTAAGTGCTTATAGAAGGCAGTCCACTCCCTTGGATGTTATTACAAGGGGAGAGCATGCTTCTTTTAGGTCATTAAAACAGTCGCCATATATAAAGACCTTCCCTCGTGTGCCTGTGTCTGTTTTTCATTTTATTTTCTCTCTGGTTTAGGGATTGACATCCTGAAGCTCGTAGCAGCCCAAGTGGGAAGCCAGTGGAAGGATATCTATCAGTTTCTGTGCAATGCCAGTGAGCGGGAGGTGGCCGCTTTCTCGAACGGGTACACGGCCGACCACGAGCGGGCCTACGCAGCTCTGCAGCACTGGACCATCCGGGGGCCTGAGGCCAGCCTCGCCCAGCTCATCAGTGCCCTGCGCCAGCACCGGCGCAACGATGTCGTGGAGAAGATTCGGGGACTGATGGAAGATACGGCCCAGGTAATGTCCCTGGGTTGTTGGTCTTTCCAACTAACTTTTGGGTCCTTGTGTTCAGATTTTACCAGGTGTGTATAATAAGGAAAAATACAGATATTGGGTGTTTGGGTCACACGCACTCCCCTTCTGGGACCGTGTGGTTCTCCGTGGTTGTACGTTATGATCATCTAGAGAACTTTAAAAAATTTCTGGTACTTGGATTCCACTGTAGACCAGTCGGATCAGAATCTGTAGGTGGAGCACCACAGATCAGTATTAAAAAAAAATTTTTTTTTAATTTTTTTTTTTTTTTTTTTTTTTTTTTGAGAGAGAGAGAGTGTGCGTGAGCAGGGGAGGGGCAGAGAGAGAGGGAGACAGAATCCGAAGCAAGCTCCGGGCTCTGAGCCATCAGCACCGAGCTGACGCAGGACTTAAACTCACAAGCCATGAGATCATGACCTGAGCTGAAGTTGGATGCTTAACCGACTGAGCTACCCAGGCACCCCAGAAATCAGTATTTTAAAAAGCTCTCCAAATGGTGTTAATTTGGAGGCGCAGAGTTGAGAATCATCGTGTTTGGGGTATGTTCTGTCTTCAGACTATGCAGCCAGATCTCGTTATCCCATGTACGGTCTCATTTTGCACAACACACCTGAACAAATCCAAGAAGGAGGACTTTTTTTTTTTTTCCCCTATTCTCCCCTTTCCCAACCCTCCCCCAGGATATTTTTTGTGATGTAGTTTAGGAGGACTCAATCTTACCTTCTGAGGTTGCACGTGGTGCTGACAGCAGTAGGTAACAGGATTGATCAATCCTTCTTCTTGGGCTTGTTCAATCTGTACATCAGACGGGAACAGAGGGGACCCAGGAGTGTGACTTATTTATAGTCACTGGTCACTGAGTTCTGGCTTTGGAGCCAGGCAGCGCTGGATTTGAATCCTGGCTGTGACACTTATTATCTGGGTGACCAAGGGCAAGTTACTTCACCTTTCTCTACTTCTATTTTCTCATTTGTAAGCCAGCCTTATAGGGCTAATTGAGATTAGAAATAAAGTATATGGAAGTCCTGATATGTTGAAGATGTTCTACAAATGGTAGTTATGATCATAACATACCTGATTTTACTTAGCCTTTCCTTTAATCATAATATGCTTCCCTGAAAGGCCATGAATTAAGTACAAATTTGAGTATTGACTTCTGTTTGTCACAAACTTCGATTGAAGTTTCTGAATGTATTCCCAAAGTAAAGAAAATGTTGCCACCGAGACCTGATAAAACCCACTTAAAATTTAAAAGGCCATTGTGTCGATGTTATTTTCCAGTGCTCCAAACTCATTACCTAAAGAGCTGGAGAGAGTTTTTCCCCCCATCAACTCTAACTCATTACTGTTCTGTACCAAATTTTGTGTATCAAGAGACTCAATTTTATATATCTAAGAGGTCCAAGTGCTTTTATTTTTTTGTACTAACAGTGTAGTCTTTCTTCACCATTGAAGTAAACAGTCAAGAGGTGGCTCTTTTATCGAAGCGAGTGGATAAAATTTATAGGTGCTAATTGGTACTGAAGGTGGTCTTTAAACTCCTCGTATATTTTTAGCTTCTTTGAAATGTGGAATTTCAGGAAAAGTATCTATTTATTTATTGTTATTTATTTATTTATTTTGAGAGAGAGAGTGTGTGAGTGAGCAGAGGAGGGGTAGAGAGAGAGAGAGAGAGGGAGAGAGAGGGAATATCCGAAGCAGGCTCTGTGCTGTCACACAGAGGCAATACGGGACTCGAAGCCATGAACCAACCATGAGATCATGACTTGAGCTGAAATCAAGTCAGATGCTTAACTGACTGAGCCAGCCAGGTGCCCCCAGAAAAAAATATTATGAACAGATGCAGTGGTAAACATTCAAAGGCACACAGTAGTGTCTTATGACTTCCTGAGAATGAGACCAAAAGTATGGCTCACAACTAAAGCTGGCTTCGAGTTAGCTGGATCTGGGGGAAAGGAAAGGAAGATGTTTAATCTCTAGTTGGATGAAATGACTGCCGTTCGAATAAGGGAGTTGAGAGGCAAACATGAACTGGCTTCCTTGGGATATTGACTCAGGGAAAGAGCTGGCAGGGCAAGCAGGAGACTTGAGGATTTAGATGTTGGAGAATAAGCCTCTAGGTTTTTCGATGATCCCTACAAGAAATGTAAATTGTGATCGATGCAATGTTAGCATTTGGTCGAGTGGAATCTTTGGTAAAGTAGAAAGATGATCATGATGAATTTTTAAGGGAAAAGAAGGTGTCTTATTAGAAAAAAAAATGCAAGCGTAGGAAAATATAAACATAGGGAAATGAGAAAGCATTAATGTTATGTCATTAAATCCAGGTGGTACAGTGAGAAGTGAATTTTCTTGTTTATTTTTTTCTGTAATGAAAACACATTACTTTTGTGATTTAAAGTTTATTTATTTAAATGGCAAATAGAATGTGACTTATTTAAGTTTTTAAAATTATATTTACTTATTTTGAGAGAGAGAGAGAGAGAGAGAGAGAGACAGTGCAAGTGGGGGAGAGGCAGAGAGAGAGGGAGACACAGAGTCTGAAGCAGGCTCCAGGCTCCGAGCTGTCAGTACAGAACCTGACGCGGGGCTTGAACTCACGAGTGTGAGATCATGACCTGAGCCGAAGTTGAACGCTCAACCTACTGAGCCACCCAGGCACCCCAAATGTGACTTATTTATATTCAAGTTATCCTCACATACTGATTTCATAAATCAAGTGATACCCACTCTTCACCCCCAATCATACAATTGAAAGATGTGTCGCTGGTATAGATTTGAAGAAAGTACGTTCTGGAATCAGTCTGTGTAGAGTCCAAATTCTGGATCCTCAATTTACCCACTGTGTGATCTGGGACAAATTACTAAACCTCTCTGGTCTCAAGGTCCCCATTAAAATATGTTTTAAATGACTGAGCTGAAAGGGCACAAGCGAAAGGGTAGGTAGGGCTTTGTTTGACTGCTGAATTGAGAGAGGGAGGGCCATCCTGTTTCAGTTTAGGGAGAGTAGACAGTGTGACCATATTTGTGTGACAATCTTCCTTGTAAATGTTTACAAGGACTGACTTGAGGTTTGTGATGTTGGGTTAGATTTGCCAAAAAAATCGCCGAGACTTATTTCACTTTTTGATTTCTGCAAATCTGTTTCATTTCTCTGTGCATACTCAGCAATCACTTAGAAAACTCAGTCCTAATCTTCAGGGTAATTCTCTTTTGGGGGTGGTGGTGATGGTGGTAGGGTGTTGACTATAAAAAATGACCTTTGGATGTTTCTCTGATGATTCCGTTGAGGTCCATAAGTGTTTCTTGAGCACCTACTTTATTCCAGGCACTGTCACAGGTGTTGGGAGAGGTAGGCTCCAAAGTTTCTGTGGAGGCGATTGTGTTTGTGTATCAAGGAGAGTGATTCGTAACAAAAATCACTGAGTCAGTGAATCCGAAAACAAAACAAAATACTGAGTCCTGAAGTGCCAGACTCTTGTACCCTTGAGCGCTTTTCTTCTATCTCCTCTATATCCAACAAGATTCTAATATCTATTTTGTTACTTATTTTTTAAGGAACAGTGGCATCACACATCCTAGCTTTCTCTGTAGTCCTGGGGTAGCCTATGTGTGATGATGGAGTCTGAGAAGCCAATATGAAGCTTCTTGTTCCGTGTTTTCATAATGGCCATCATTGTCTAGCAACCCTGTGGACCCAGCTCTGACTCTCATTTTAAGAGCCAATGAGCATGGATTTCTGGCTGCCAGCTTTTATTAATCACACAGTATGTAATTGTCTGCGGCTTATCTCTGAGATTAGTTGAGTCAAACAAGACACAGAGTGCAGGGGGCATAACTGAGACTTATTCTTCCCACTTTATGATGGATTTGTATTCTTGGTGTATTGTGGTAACTGCTGGGGACTTGAGACTTTGCCCTAGGAGTTAATGGAAGCTTAATGTGTAAAAATGACTATGCGTGCGTATGTTGAAAAATGGTTAATAGTTTTTGCTATTCATGAACCCGAGAGCACCCACATTAGCTTCCACTCAAAGGATTAGCCTGGTGTACCTTTTAGTTACCTCTGGCAAGGACAGCTGGGCCATTATTAACCATGGTGGCCTATTAGCCATGTTTTAGTTAAACACATCCATAGTCTGACCTAAAAAAAATTGTTTTTATGTACTAAAAAAATTACATAATAAAATTCACTTTTTGGCGTGTTCTTTTTTTTTTTTTTTTTTAAGACTTAAGTTTCTAAGAGCAGTTGTAAGTTTAAAAGAAAATCAAGAGGGAGGTACAGAGATTTCTCATATACCTTCTCCTCCGACATATACATAGCCTCTCCCATTGTCAATATCACTCACCAGAATGGCACATTTTTTACCAAGGAGGAACCTACATTGACATACAATGATCAGCCAAAGTCCATAGTTTACCTTAGGGTTCACTAAGTGTCTATTCTACAGGTTTGGACAAGTGTATAATGGTACATATCCATCATTATACCATCATGTGGAGTATTTAGACTGTCCCTAAAATCCTCTATGCTGTGCCCGTTTATCTCTCTCTCCTACCCCACCCACCCTGGCAACCACTATTTTTTTTTTTTTTTTTTTTTTACTGTCTCCATGGTTTTTCCTTTTCTAGAATGTTATATAGTTGGAATCATGCAGTATGTAACCTTCTCAGATTGGCTTCTTTGACTTAGCAATATACAGTTAAGATTCCATCGTGTCTTTCCATGACTCGATAGCTCATTTGTTTTTAGCCCAGAATAATACTCCAGTGTTTAGTTGTACCAGTTTATTAATCCATTCAGCTACCTGACTCTTTCTTTATCTAAGGTGTGAGTTGTTTTTCAGTACTCTCTTCTTGGAGTTCAACATCTAAAGCCTTCTAGAATCGGATCTATTTTTCCCTTCCAGGGCATCAGCGTTTGGTAGAAGCAGCAGTGGGGCTGTAGTTGGAAGTTATTGGGACTTTGCCAAAGCTATTTAAAAACCCCAATACAGCATTCCAAATTGTATGTTATCTCTTTTTTCCCAACCTTTTGCTTTGATTTTCCCCCCCTGTGGCATTATTTAAAGGAAGTCTTATGTAAGTAGCATATATTTAAGGTTTCAAAAAATTTAGTCCGACAGCTTTTTGTCATTTAATTAGAGAATTCTAGTGTGGTTACATTTCTAATGTAATTACTCATGTATTTGGGTTTAAATCTAACCATCTGATTATTTGTTTTGTATTTGTCTTATCTCTTTTTCTCCCCCTCTTTCTTGCCTTCTTTGGGATTAATCAAGTATTTTTTATGATTCTACTTCTCTTCCTTTTTTAGCTTGCTAGTTACACATGTTTTACTGTACTTTTAATGGTTACCGTAGAGATCACAACTTAAATTATGAGAGATGTTTCATAAGTGCGTACTTCTTACTATTTCTAAACAGCACAACGGCCTTAGGAGACCTTAATTCTATTTATCCTTCTCTTGCATTATGTTTTTTATTGTCTTGAATTTTAACACCACACATTTCTTAGCCCCCAAAAGGCACAATTATTACGATTTTTCACGTCAGGATTCCCATGGATAACACCTGCATCTTGATCTTTTCTGTTGTTCCTTGTTCCTTTCTGCAGCGTCTGCTTCTACCTGAGATCATTTTTCTTTGGCCCCAAGAATACTTAGGGTAGGTTTCCGGCAATAAATTCTGTTTTTCTGTGTCTGGAAAATGCCAACTCAATAAATAAATTGCATTATTTGCCCTTTGGTTTTGAAGGATAGCTGGAAAAGAGAATTTAGTGGGACCGTTGTTTCTTTCCAGTGCTCTCATGTCTGTATGTAAGTTTCCTCTGCTAAAGAGCAAAGGAGATGATGTGATTTTATGTTCAAATCTCTATTACCTAACAGACTAGATGTGCAGTATTATACCAGACTTTTGGGGCAAATGCAAAGACCAGTCTTAGAGTCAGTGCGGTCAAGGAAGCTTATGGTTCAATGGGAGAAACTTCTATATACTTAGGGAGTGTGAGGGAATAAATCCACAAGGGTGGGAGGAGGGGTTGCTGGATATACAGCTAATCAGCTGGTAAGGCTCCAGATCGGAGCCTCAGTGTGGAGATGTGTGCCAGGTGAAGTTCCTGCCCTGGCAGCACGTCGCGGGGAACCCTGGCCTCTCTGCCTCAGTTTGTTCCTGAGGAAATGGGAGCGCCATTAGTGCCTGTCCTATGAGGTGTTGTGAGAGCTAGGTGAGTGTGCCCCCACAGTAAGCACTTCGTGAATGTTTACTGTTCATGGCTGCCATTATTCCCCGGGCTCTAGAGGCAAGAGAGATGGAAAAAGTGTTCCTAAGTAGCTCCAACTCATACACATAATGGATCCTTTAAATCCATCCACTTAGTGTCGGGTGGGGAGGTACTTCCCATTCCAACACTGGTTAAAGTGGGCGGTTGAGCATCAGGTTGCCATCTGGGTTCAGTGCCCAAGAACTGGAAATTCCACTAATGGTAAATATTTATTCCTTGCTGCCTGAGCGAATGTTCCTAGGCTGGGGATGTTTTCTCTAGCGAAGAAACAAAGGTGATGGTATGTGTGAAGATAACGGTCTGCTTTCTCAGTGGCTGTCAGAAAAAGGGAAACAGAATTGAGCAACTGAATCTCTAGATTTACTCTCACCCCTCCTCACCCCTCCCCTCCCTTCAACTTCTCTCTCTGTCCTCCCCTCTCAGATTTTTCTTTTTTTTTTTTTTGTTTAACTTTTATTTGCTTTTAAGAGACAGAGCATGAGTGGGGGAGGGGTGCGTGCACTTGAGCGCGCGCGCACACACACACACACACACACACACACAGAATCCGAAGCAGGCTCCAGGCTCTGAGCTGTCAGCACAGAGCCCGACACGGGGTTCAGATTTTTCTGAAGGCCCCAGATTTTTCTATTTAAAATGGAAGATCGAGTGGTTATCAAAATTGAATGAGGTACTGTTCACTTAAACTGCGGGATGTAAGAAAGTGACATAGTAAAGCAATGCTTACTGGCTAGGTTCGACAGTAATTGTGATTGGAATTTCAGTATTCCTTTATTGTCTCAGTTTGATAAAGGATAGAATGCACCTTTTACAGAATGATAATATTAAGAAGACCTGCAACAATTGAAAATAATGTAAAGTGTTACTTCAGCTCTCTGCTTTGACCAGCGATCCTCAAATGTAAAGAACTGGTGCTAATCCAGCAGGGGAGTTGGGTACCTTACCCCTCCTGCCCGCCTTCCATTAGATAAGACCGATCAAAACTATGCTGTAATGTAACTAGTGGACTTGAAGCCAGTGCTGTTGTTGTGGACTGCTGGGTAATAGAATGACTCTTTGTTAGACATTCTCGATCCCTTCCAGAAACCATGCAGGAGACCTGCGTCCCAGAGGCAGAGTCTTCCCCCCCTCTGGCCCCCAACTATAGTCGACGCTGTTTGGACACTGGATGGCTTTGCTTTGTATAATCAACTGGGACAGTCTCTGCATTGGGGACAGCACTGGGCATTCTGATTTTGCCACTGTTTCTGTGGCGGAGGGAACTACAGTTGCTGGGGTTTTTTTTTGTTAACCAGCTGCAGGATGCAGCTGTCCTTACCTAAGGTCTGACTGAGACCAGCTCTTTTCAGACACTTAACATAGTGAGGGCGAATCAAGGCGAATACCAGCTGTATGTTCAACTGTTGGCTTTTTGGCCATTCAGATTTGTCTTCTTCTTTAATTTACCAGTTGGTCATCTCTGAGAAGATAGGGATTATTATCCCAAGGCCCTAAGACGCTAGCTGAACTCAGCCTGTATCTCGCGCCTGTCCTCGGCCGGCCGTGTTACCACAGCATAGAGGGTCATTTAAGGTCAAGTCACTTAATTTGCAGGGTGTGACTGTGGGCTCTGGGGAACACCCCTGTGTGGTGACAAGGGGACTTTATAAAGGGATTGTTGCTACACGATAGGCTTAGGTACATTTCGTGGTGCTTGTGTTTAGGGCGGCCATCGCGTATAAAGAAGCAAGCTCTGTGAATAAGCTTTTAGGTTTTTAATGTCATTTCAGGCCATTCTACTTATTATCACATTCCAGGGTTTCATTCAGTTGGTCAACAACCTTTTGTGGAGCACCAGCTGTGTGTCTGGTACTCTGTAAAGAAGAAAGGTGGTCTCTAGGCCTTTGAGCAGCTCGGTCACCGAGAGGAAGACTCTTGTGCAAATAATGTGCAATTCAGTGTGATAAGCAAATGTTATAACAGAAGGGTACACAGGAAATTATAAGGTTGTAGCAGAAAGCAGGGGTATTGACCTACCCAAAAATACAGAAAACAATAGCAGACGTATATTTGTCCACTTGAAAAAGTCATTTTTAGGGGCGCCTGGGTGGCTTCGTCAGTTAAGCATCTGACTCTTGATTTTGGCTCAGGTCATGATCTCATCGTTCGTGGGTTTGAGCCCCACGTTGGGCCCTGCGCTGACAGTGTGAAACCTGCTTGGGATTCTCTTTCTCTCTCTTTCTTCCCCTCCCCCACTCACACTGTCTCTTTCTCTCTCAAAATAAATAAGGAAAAAAAGGTACTCTTTTTTTTTTTTAATGTTTATTTATTTTGAGAGACAGAATGAGCAGGGGAGGGGCAGAGAGAGAGGGAGACAGAATCCCAAACAGGCTCTGCGAAGTCAGCACAGAGCTTGACATGGGGCTCGAACCCACCAACTGCAAGATCATGACCTGAGCTGAAATCAAGAGTCGGACGCTTAACTGACTGAGCCACCCAGGTGCCCCCCAAAAAAGGCACTCTTAAAAAAACAGACTGTAGTTTCTTTCAAGACTGTATTTTGGTCCTCTTCCCCGAGATTTTCTGTCTGGTTTCTGCTGAGGAAGCCCTACCTAATCACACTTAGGGCTTCTCAAGCTTTTGACTCTGCAAAGAACACTTGTTTTACTGAGAACCTTGTTTTGTTTTGCTCCGTCGCAAGCTGTTCAGAAAGCTTTCACTGTTGCACAATGTTAAAGGTACATAAATAAGTTTCCAATGCCCCACTTCACGGAAGTGCTGAAGTTCGAACTTTGAATCTTTAAGAACTAATAGAACTAATTGGCGGATCCAACAAATTGACTTTCAGCTTCGTGAATTCATGGCTGTCTTCTAAGGATCTGGGGAAGATTGGAACCAGAGTGTGTATACTAGAGATCAGGAGTGTAAATACCCAGTCCTGCACTTGCCATTCAGTGGGGGCTCAATACAGTTTTGCTACTATCTTCTGTGTTGAAATTAAAGTCTATATTCTTCCGTTTTTAACTCAAGAGCAAATGATACCACTCTACTTTCAATAAATGCACATTAAGGAGAAAGGGAGCCAACATTTGCTGAGTATCTGTTGTGTCCCAAATGCTGTCTGGGTGCTTTACATCTGTGATTATCTAGCAAGCTTCATCGTTCTGCAGGGTATAGGTAGGTATGAGAATTAAGACATCATTTTGTATTTAGTTCAAGGCCATGTCCATTGTAAGATGCACCATTATTGCATATACTACCAAGGTAGCAATTAAAACACTGCCAATTATAGTTGTAAGATTTATCCCTATTTGAGAGATGTTAAAATGTGAAAAAATACATATCGTAGGATTAATCCAGTATGGTAGTTGAGCTTGAGGTGTATAGTTTATAAGGAGCTTCTTGGGGATCTTGAGATTGATACATTTTCTCTCCCAACACGTGTTTGCACATGCTTTTTCTTTTCCTTTTTAAAACTGCTTTTGAGGATAGATGGATTAACATAACCGACTTATTTAGTAAACATTAATGGAATGCCCATTATGTTTCGAGCCCTGTGTCCAACACTGGAGATACTAGATGGAAACATTTACGTATAAGACACACATAAAACACAAAACCTGGGAATCCTCCCTCAAGTTGCTGTCAGTTTTACAGGAGGGGTAGGTATTTGAGCCCCACGTTAAAGGATATTCTGTAGACTTGAAGTGGGCTTTTATTTTTTTCCTGAGGCACGGTATCTCCATGTTCAGAAAAGGCAGTCTATTAGTTGATGACATTTTCCATTGCTTAATCCACACCTTCACTGGCTTTCTCAAAGAATCCACTGAAATGAAATCAGAATCAATATGGCGAAAAGAAGCTTATTTTCTCCATCAATTACCAGTGCTGGATATCATATTTTTAATTTATTTTTAAAGCCAAAACTCATATCTTGATAAAGCTTAGTAGCTTCCAATTCGGGCCCAGTTTCTCCATTTTATGTTTATGAGACTATCTTTTGTTCTGTTATCACACATGTACCAATCGCAGGTACACGTGCTGGTGAGGAATTGCATCATGGCCAGCAGTAGGTTTTATTGTATACCAGTTAATTTCAGTTCAACACTTTCAATGCTTAATTCTTCATATTCTTTGGGAGAGGTAGCTTTCACTCCTGACTTTCCCATTAAATTTTTTTTTTTTTTTTTCAGAGAAACTTTTGATTTACCCACAGTTGGACTTTGTCAGGGGACAGTCTGCAGTGAACAACCATGAACATGACTTGTCACCAAAAAAGTACTAGAAAAAAACGTGGGGGAATTTTTCTTTGTTCTTATTATCCCAACAGTAGGTCAGTCTCTTTTGAGAAGGATAGAAAACACTGAAGTCACACCAGTAAGATTCGACTACTTAACAATAAATGGATAAGCCAGAAAACATCATAGGTAAATCAAAAGAATAATAACTGGGAGAAGTTGTTTGCAACATAGGGTTAACAACCTTAAAAAAATCAAGAGCTTTTACAAATTAATGAAGAGACCAAGGACCCAAAAGAAAATTGGGCAGTCTGTGAACAAGACAGTTCACAAAAAAGGAAATCGTGAGGGTTCCTAAAGGTATACAGTTTTTTTAGCCTTGCTCGGAACAAGAAAAATTAAAATGGAAACCTGCACAGAGATACAATTTTAACTTCTTAGATTGGTAAGGAGGAGAAGGTATGACACCATTTTTTGTGTTGTGAGAGTACAGAGAAAAAGGGATACTGTCTGTTGCCGATGTGTGTGTACATGAGCCCAACCCTTATGGAGAGCCATCTGGTATTATCTACCAAAGTATATGGCAGTTGATGATTGACCTGGTACTTCCAGGACTATGTCCTACGAATAGTCCCACGTGCCTCTGCCATGTGTGTAGAATGTCCCAAGTAAAGTATTCCTTGTAACGTCATCTGTAATAAAGGAGTGGAGGCAGCATAAATGACCTTCAACAGAGAACTGGTTGTAGAAGTTGTGGAACGCCCGGACAGTGGAACAGCATGCATTTGTCGAGAGGAGCGAGTATTGTGTTAAAAAAAAAAAAAGTAAAATAAGAAAAATAGTAACAACTAAAGAAGAGGTGGGGAAGGGTAGAGACTATATAATACCTCTTTATTGGTGTAAGTATCGACTGGGAGGAAGAACACGTGAGGAATTGGTAAGAATCACCACCCGCAGGGGAACCGAGTAGATGAGAACTGTGAGTCAGAGATTAATAAGGGAGAAGTATTTTTCACAGTAGCTCCTTTTGGAATTATGTACCAGGTATATTCCAATTCTAATGGCATGCATCCAACTAATGATTTTATTAAATAATACTAATTTGATCAAACTTAGCAAGTTCAAAACAGTTGAGTCACTGAGATGAGCTTGAGCCTTCTTACCTCAAGATCATGAGTTTCCTGTGAAATTACTTTCTGTCTTCCACAATGCCTTAAGGCAAGCTTTGTCAGATTCATGCACCTCCTTTTCATGGTTAGAATTGGTCAAAGACTTTTTTGTGGGAAAGGCTTCCTCATGGGTTCTCAGTGAGTGAAATGTAGGGAAACCCACGTCATTCCCGGCAGCGTGACCTCCTCATGTGTCCACGGGGCCGAGCTCTTGTAAGGCTCAGCAGTATGTTTGGATGTGAGTGGGCTCCAGCCTGGAACCAAGAGAACCCACTTACTCTCTCTGTCATCGCTTCCTTTTTCGAGAAAGCTAGTCAGTGAGTCAGCTCAGGGCTGCAATGTTACCGTTGATGTCAGCAGGCTGGACAGCTTGCAGACACAGCGCCAGCAGCTGGGCGGGGCTCACCCTCCCTTCCTTCTCCTTCCAGAGCCAGCTGGTTCTTACCAGCTCTGGCAGCTTCATACAGCACTACTTGTGGCTTCCTGTGGCTTTTCCCCTCTGCATTCAGGAGAGGAACAGTTCTCTTGCTTAGGGCAAGGATTAGTCACCTTCACATAAATGTGGGTGGATTTGTAGCCTTTGGGATTCCCTTTAGAAATTAACTCTTAGAAATGACATATACACACAAGACTGTAGCAACTGCCTTGACTTGGGCTTGGCGTAGTTAAGGGAGAAACACACTATGGCCAGCTAACCTGGGATGCAGTTTCAATATAGGCTTAACTGAGGTTGCAGTCGATACAAAATACTTTCATGATGCTATGCTTGGACAGATCTAGGGTGGGTGTGAGGTGTCTTTTAAAATAATTTCCCGGTGGCTTTGCCATTCTTGGGCCAAGTTAATCCTATGAGCCTCCCGAGGATGAGTACTGTAGGTCCTGCTGTTGGTCCCCAGCTCTTGGGGACAGTGCACACCTCTGCGTCCACTGAGCTCTGCTACTGCTGTGGGCTGGCATCGGGCTTTCCAGGGAAGACGAGCAGGGCTTTTTGGCATCGCACTCCTGTTCCTTCTTCCATCCCATGACCTCCGGTGGCCCTAGGGGGATCTAGACAGCATGAGGCCAGCAATGCCCACTTGCCAACTGATGATTTAGATTTAAGTGTTAGCCCTGTTCCCTGCTTATGCAACGGAAGCCCCCTCTTGTTTCCCTTTCCTGGGACAGGGGCTGGGCAAGAGAAGAAAGACGGAATGACAACAGACTAAAGAATCAGAAGCCTAGGGGCGCCTGGGTGGCTCAGTCGGTTGAGCGTCCGACTTCAGCTCAGGTCACGATCTCACGGTCCGTGAGTTCGAGCCCCGCGTCGGGCTCTGGGCTGATGGCTCAGAGCCTGGAGCCTGCTTCCAGTTCTGTGTCTCCCTCTCTCTCTGCCCCTCCCCTGTTCATGCTCTGTCTCTCTCTGTCTCAAAAATAAATAAAATTAAAAAAAAAAAAATCAGAAGCCTAGGAAAAGTTTGGGGAATTTTTGTCTTATAGTTACTTGGCTCTTAGCCCTTGTTTAAAATTTATTTTCCCAATTAAGAAAATAAGGCTTATGAAACAAAGAGAAGTTGAAAACACAGTACAACAAATACCCATAAGCTTAACCACCTAGATTTAACAATTAACTCACATTTTAACATCTTTGCTTTATCTATATACATGAATGTATATTTCCGGGTCATATTCCCATTTCTAAGACTTCCCTCCAAATTTCTTAACAACTGATAACACTTCTTTTAAAGGCTGAGGAATCAGCATCTTCCCATTTCCTTTTTTTTCTTTTTGTTTGTGAAAAGAAAATTTTATAATTTTACTAGGTGTAAATTTGGATTATTCCTGCCAACACCTTTACTCTGAGTGAATTTAATAAGAACTCACACTCAGAAGAATAAAGCCATTGTGTCCCACCCATTTTTTCTCTTTTTCGTTGTTGGGATCACCACCGTATTTCATTTATTAAAGAGAGAAATCGTTGTATTTCTCAGGTTTTCTTCAGTATCTGAACTTAGGAATTGAATAGATTCAGATAAGTTTTTTGAGAGACAGCTGGTAACCATCATTATCTGAACCTTACTTATATATGAAATCCTGGAACCACATAGATTTAGATGACAAAGGTTTCCTTATCATCTGGATTCCTGTTCTCTAAACAAAGGGACTGCATAAGATTCAGATATCTAGATGCTTATATGGGCGGGGAAGATAGCACTTGCTTTTATCAGAGCCCCGGCTTACATATCTACCAGACCTATAGGACGTCATGAAATCTAATTTGATTTTGATTACACGAGCAGCTGGGAGAGCAGGGGAAACAAGCTTGAGATAATATCATAATCCTCAAATAATTTTAGTTATGTATTTATTTGTGACTGTAATTCCTTTGAGATAAAACTTCAGTGGAAATTACGTGTTTTTTTTGTTTGTTTTGTTTTGTTTTTTTTAAACAGCCCCTGGTCTGTCGGATCGGAAATATTTTCAAATACAAATGCAAGTCATTGGTCCACTGTTGAGGTGTCTGATATTTACAGAATCTCTCTCTCATCTTTATCTCAGGGCCATCATCCAGCCGGAGTCTAAGCTCTGCCACTGAGTTACAGATCCTTGCAGACCCAGCCTTTTGCTTCTTCCTTTTGGCTCAGCAGCCAGGGCACCTCCTTGTGGTCATGTGGTTGCTCATACTGAGGTTACGGGGTTTGTCATTTTTCTGTAAACGTAGTGGGTCCAGACAGAGAAGTGACATGGCTCAGCAAAGAGGGTCGCTTTGAAACTGGAAAGACCTGATCTTGAATCCTGGCTCCATGACCTTGGGCAGGGTAGTCAAACCTCTTAGAGCCTCAGTTTTTTCATTTGTAAAATGAAGCCCCTAAGAGCTACCTTCACAGCAAATGGAATATGTGTATTTCACACTGAATCATTTAAGCACAGTACTGGTAATGGTTTATTTCTTAAAGTCCCTGTTGTTTGCTGGATCTGAGTGACAAGCTGGTCAACTCAGATGGAATAGCAATTAGTTTTCATTGAATTTAGCAAATGGGCTTTTAAACACCATTATTAAAGTGATGGAAAACGTCGCAAATGTGACATAGGATTCTCCCATCTTTCTAAGTGTTGGAGGAGGCCTGGAGGGAAAGTTCAGCTGAAAGGGTAGCTTTTGATTGTGAGGAGTTCTCTTCTTGAGGCTGTCGGGCATATCGGTGGGATATGAAATCTTGTGGAATCCCAACTGGCTAGTGCCAGGAGCCAAGGGGTTAAGTTGAACCATTTTAGCAGATTGGCAAGGAGCATCTAGGCTGGGTAATTAATGCTTCATTTCAGGGGGTCATTGATGCATCAAAGTTGTGAATTCGTTTTATGAAAACAGATTGTGCAACCACAGGGAGATTATAATTGGGTAGTAATTGAAAATAACTCAGTGGTAAACTTTCGTTGAGTGAACCAGTTAGGGGTAACTTGGAAGGAGAAAGGGAGTTGGGGGTGGGTGGGTTGAGGGGAGAGAAAGAAATAGCCATAGTATGGCAAACAATAAATAAGACATAATTTCAACAGAGATGACCTAGTCTAATCTTTTTTGTTCAGAAATGAGGAAATAGGTCTAAGGAGGGAAGTGATTTCTCCAAGACCACACAGCTAGTTGGAAGTCGATTTCCTTTCCTCTCTTGCAGTGGAATTTCCAGGATGTTAATGATTTTGATGTTGAGGAGTTGACTGTGGGGCACATGAAATGCATGCTGGAAAGACAGCCTCTGAGGCTGGCATTCTCTGGCCGATTCCTGTTTGCAGACTATATTTGGGAGTAGTCTTGGAACCTTATTTCATTTCATTTATAAACCACTTTTGCCATGACTGAGGCTTGGAAGGATTTTCCTTTACCATCCCTGGCTACGCCATCCCCAAGGCTAGTCAACAAGGAAAGCGATTTGGGGTTTGATGCTAAAACAGAGGAATTACTTCTGAGCTTCAGTTTCAGGTTGTAGTTGAGCTGAGCACCCAGAGTGGGTGCTCATTTGGATGCCGTAGGAGTGGAGGGTCACAAAGACACAGCTGGAAATGAATGGCTCATCCCGGTCTAGCCCAAATACAAGTTAAATCACTGTTCTTACAAGGACTGCTACAAACCTCTACAGCCCCGGGATGGTCAAGCCCACCAATTTCAATCAATACCTTGGTTCCCTCATCCATTTGGATGGTATCTTGTACTCGGTGGTTCTGCTAATCAGAAAGGAAAGCAGTCAGGTCAGCAGTGGACCTTTAGGTGTGACTCAGCTGTTGAGTAGGTGAATCATTTATCTATCTCCCTTCCCCTATCACTTGGGACTAATAAATACAGTATCTGGCAGGACTAAGTGTACTTGCATAGAAACTCATCAGGAGGACATTTGGGGCTCATTTGGCGAAAGTAAATTGCACGCTCTTGAAGTCCGCACAATAGAACCGTTCTGGTTTTGGCTGCTTGGGGAGCTCTCCCCTCATTATCCCTGCTGCCTCCCCCTTCCGTGTGTCTTACCGTCTCTACTTCATTTCTCAAGTGAGTCTTCTAAGTTAGCATGATTTGTCTCCTGGCTGTAAGGCAAAAAGAATTGTATTTTTAAAGTTTCTGCAAAAGGACTTCAAATATCCGGTGGATATATTGCCTTCATTGGCCAGATTTCTCCAGAGGCCTTTCTTTTAAGTCGAGTGTCTACCTCGCTGCAGTGAATTGGAGGGTAATGTTACCCTTTTGTGCCTGTGGACACTTAACGGAAGTATAGCGAGGTGCTCTGCCAAGTAGGTGATCTTCCAAGGTGGTCCTGTTCCTCGGCTACCAATATAAATAAATAAGAGCTACTGTAGCCATAATATTTCCAAGTTAGCAAATAGAAAATACACTTATCAGTGGTGACTGCTTTTATTTTATTTATTAAAATTTTTTAAAAATATTTTATTTATTTGAAAAAAAAATTTTAATGTTTATTCATTTTTGAGAGACAGAGAGAGACAGAGCATGAGCAGGGAAGGGACAGAGAGAGAGGGAGACACAGAATCCGAAGCAGGCTCCAGGCTCCGAGCTGTCAGCACAGAACCTGATGCGGGGCTCGAACTCATGAACTGCAAGATCATGACCTGAGCCTAAGTCAGACACTCAACCGACTGAGCCACCCAGGCACCCCAGTATTTTATTTATTTTTGAGAGAGAGAGAGAGAGAGAGAGAGAGAGAGAGAGAGAATGGGGGAGGGGCAGAGAGAGAGGGAGACGCAGAATCCAAAGCAGACTCCAGTCTCTGAGCTGTTAGCACAGAGTGCAATGTGGGGCTCGAACCCACACACCGTGAGATCATGACCTGCGCCAAAATTGGCTGCTTAACCAACTGAGCCACCCAGGCGCCCCATTGTGGTAACTTCTTTTAAAAATAACTTGTATTGGTTTTATAGTTATAGAAGTTGATATGTCCCTGTAGAGAATTTGGAAGGCCCAAAGATGCATAAGGAAAAAATTAAGTCCCTCATAATCTATTTTGTGAATATTTGGCTAAGTGTATGCTTAAAGATTTAACAAGAGGACCCTTTTCTGGCTTTCTTGTTTAGAGTGTTTGTCTTTTAGTATCTAAATCTTATTAATAAGTATTCTTTATTTGCTATCAACTCAACAATGAACATGAACTTTCTGAATTAATAATTAATTTATTCCACATATCCTGATGACTTAATTTTCTTTTTTAAAAATTTTTAAGTGTTTTATTTATTTTTGAGAGAGAGAGTGAGTACGAGCAGGGGAGGGGAAGAGAGAGAGGGAGACACAGAATCTGAAGCAGGCTCCAGGCTCCGAGCTGTCAGCACAGAGCCTGATGTGGGGCTCAAACTCATGAACCGCTAGATTATGACCTGAGCTGAAGTCAGATGCTTAACTGACTAAACCACCCAGGTGACCCCCAATGACTTAATTTCCATTTAGAGCTATCTAATAGGTATCGTAGGTAATACAATGCTTGAGTTGCTGTGTTGTAACCCAGTGTTGATGGATATTGTAAATAGTAAGGTAAAGGGAGGAAAGAAGTTAATTTTCTATGAGCAGGGTTTTTTTTTTCCTTATAGGAAAAGTGCAAATAATTTTAGAGAAATCTGGAAATCAACCAGCTGCTGTGTATCCTGCATAAAGGGAGAGATACCTATATTTAGTAGCTGAATAGATTTTCTAGAAAGATGATTGTCACATGAGCTCTGGCTTTGGCTGTGATTGTTAGCCCTACGGTGAGGACGGTAAAACCACTCTTAGGGACATTTTCTTATTCGCTGGACTCATCGTTGATTATAAGAGAGCATCACTGCAGCATTCTGTCTCACTGAATTGTGTTGGAAATCACGTACTTAATTTCCACTGATAGGATCCTTTGGCCAAAGTGGGGGAAAAATAAAATATTTAAAGTTTTGAGCTAAGTTCAGGAAATAGGTGGGTGGACTCCTTAGTCTGTTGGCATGTGATTTGTGGGCAGGAATTTCTTTTTTTAAGCAAGAACAGTGCACTATATTGACTGACCATGTCGTCCAATGTAATGTGGTCCCTGAGAACCAGAGTGTAGACAAGTGCTCTTTGTCTAATTGAGTGAATAAAAAATGTGTATTGGCATGAATGGCCATGTGCATTTCAGAGAGGAGGGGCACATGCCAAGGCCTATTGAATTAAAAGTGTAAAAGCAGAAACATAAAATTTTGTCTGTGGATCAGAAAGGGGGCAGCTGGGAATGCGTTATGCAAGTCTTCAGCTTGTACTGGGGAAGCAGAAGCAGGGTGTGGGTGGTTGTGCAGAGGAAAACTGCTGTTGGAACAGTGGGCAGGTGCAGTAATCCGTGGTCTTTGGAATCTCCAGTCAGTTGCAAGAATTCCTCAGGCCTTACAGGTTGTAAAAGAAGCAGCTGTGTTTGCCTTGTGCGTTTTACAGCCCTTCAGCACAATACTTTGAAATGAGGGTCAGTGTCTTCCTGATTGAGGAACTTGACAATGTTTTGCTTGTCGTGTCTGAGTGAAGTCATGAGGGTTCTAAGAAGTGGTGATTAGCACTCCCTGAACCCTGCCCTGTGCGATCTGGCCCCCTGGCCCCCAGATTTTCATCCATGCCAGAAGAGCCAATAAAAAGATTCAAGTCAATGGACTAAGAGATGCCACAAATGCCTGCCAGAGTTCTAAAGCAGAGTGTCAGATGACAAGCTAAGTAGAGGTATTAAGCAGACCTGAGTTGAGCACCGGCCTTCTCCCAAGGGCTGTGTGCCCTCTCTGGACCTTGGTCATTTCATCTGTAAAATGGGGTGATATCGCCTATCATTTCCCCACTGCACACCTAGGTACAAACCATGCTTTTACCTGACCCGGCCACTGTAGCATCATCCTAACTGGGCTCTCTCTTTTGTTTCTTGCCCACCCTCCCCTGCCCCCCAAAATCCATTCTCTGCATACCAGCCAATGGGCATGAAGCTCACCATCTCCATGTGAAACCATCTTGTTTGTTTGCTTCCTTGTTTTTGTCTTTCTGACCCTCCCCTCCAGAATGCAAGCTTCACTGTCTCCATTAAGTCCTTAGGAGCTCTATACTGGCCCCAGTGGGGTGGTCCTCACTCTCTTCCAGCTGCTTTGGCCTCTGGTGTTCTCCTGAGCTGCTTTGAAATGGGAATGAGTCTTAGCTCTGCCCCTTACTCTTTGGGAGCCCATAATTAAGAAAGTCATGTCATTTCTCTAGACCTCAGTTTCCTTACTTGTAAAAAGAGGATGTGTTCGTTTGCTAGGGCTACCGTAATAAAGTATCGCAGACTGGAAGCTTAAACAGCAGACGCTTATCTTGTCACAGGTCTGGAGGCTAGAAGTTTGAGGTGTCCTCAGGCTTCTCGACTTGTAGAAGACGGTAACCATCACCCTGTGTCTTACATGGTCTTTCTGCTGTGTGCCTCTTCTAAAGGCTTCTTCTAAGGATACCAGTCCTATTGGATTAGAACCCAATTATACCTTAATCACCTCTTTTTAAACTTACTTAGTTGGCCCCATCTTCAAATACAGTCATATTCTGAGGTACAGGAAGTTACCACTTCAGCATGAATTTGGGGGGACATAATTCAACTCATACAGAGGGGGCATACTAGATGTTATCTAAGACCTACACCAGCTCAATCCATTTTTTTCTAAGTTGGAGATCTTCCTGTTCACTCCCTTGTCCAATTCCGTTCCTGTGAGGTAACGGCTTTGTGCACATGCTTCCTAATTTTTAATGCTTAACGCTTAGCCAGAACCACGTATATTCTTGACGGTTTAAAAAGCGTGTGTGTATGTGTGTCTAGCAATAATGTAAGTTACAGACTGTTAGAATGGCAGAATTCATCTATAAAATAGTAAATGGAACAAAAATAGCATCTGAGAGGGTGTTTTGATTTCATTGTTTTCCTCTACAGTTTTTGAAGTATATAATAAGAAACATTTTTATTTGTTTGTTTCCCCTCACAGCTGGAAACTGACAAACTGGCCCTCCCGATGAGCCCCAGCCCACTTAGCCCGAGCCCCATCCCCAGCCCCAACACGAAACTTGAGAATTCCACCCTGCTGACGGTGGAGCCTTCCCCGCTGGACAAGAACAAGGGCTTCTTCGTGGATGAGTCGGAGCCTCTTCTTCGCTGTGACTCCACATCCAGCGGCTCCTCGGCTCTGAGCAGGACGGGCTCCTTTATTACCAAAGGTACAGACGTTGGCAGAACGGCAGCGGGGCATATTCATTGTTTAAACCTCCCCCAGAGGAGCCCCCAGGGTTTCTCCCTGGCCAGGCTCACAGCCAGGTAGTTGCCTCATGGGAGTGATCTGCCCAGGAAAACCTATAACAGACCCCAAGGTGAGGCTGGCCTCAGAGGAACCGAGGCATCAGACAGCGGGGACCCACCCAGGAAGTCTTTACAGCTCTTTTGATCTGGCCGAGAGCCTGCATTGGTCGCCCTTTATCCTCATGATGCTATCGAAGGTGTTTCGGGGAAGGTCCGATAAAATGTTGTCTGGCAGGTTTTTTTGAAAATTATTTACCAGACCGGGTTTGCAGAATCCAAGGATTTAGAGTCTAACCTATCTTGGGGGTCAGAAGTGTAAGTTTCAGTGACTCAAATTAAAATGCACTCTCTTCAGAATCATTGCAGAGAACAAGGTTTTAAACATTGAGGATTGGTACTTTTGGTAAATAATTTCCCACTTTCGGATATTTCATGGCAGGCTAGGGAATTAGCAGGCACACTATATCTGTAATGGGTTTTTGTTCGAAATTTCCCCGTTTGGGTAATTCCAGTTAGATTTTAAAGAAAGGGTTATATTTCATGTTATGTTGTAGTTTATGTTTATAAAATATGTTCTCTCTTATATACCTTACCTATTTACATTTATCTATTTTATATTTATAGGAAAGATTTATATTTTAGTTTGTATTTTATGCTACATATTATATTTTTGAGAAAGCTTTTTAGAGGAGTAATAAATATGTTACAGTCCCTTGTCTCATTGTAAGGTGTGATCCAAGAAGCAGTATTTTCTTATTTGTGTGCTTTTGCCCTTGTAGTTTAGTTTTGAAATGTGGCAATGTAATTTGAAAGTCAGATAAGCAGATTACATGGACTTGGAATTTTTGAGGGGAAAAGGGCGGACTGATCTTTGTTTAGTAAACACATTGCAGATGGAAAAGTGTTTTTTTTGTTTTGTTTCCTTAAGTTTCTCTAAGTATTTCAGCATTCTGCTGAGTTATAGAAGAATCCCGAAGTCTTTTAGGTCTAGACAAAAGTCGCGCTAAGGACAGTCAACAACCCATGCAAGTGGTTCCTTGTCTGCTCTCTGTTAGGCAGATCTTATTATCTTAAGCGCAATGCAAGTAAAAACTATTGTATCGTTTAAAATGTGCCAGGGGTTCACTCACACACCTTGGGGTGGGGGTGGGGACGGCCTGGGAGAGGGGAACTGCCCCTCCTAGCGCTGTTCTGTTTCCCCAGTCCAGTCCCTTGACCGCCCCTTACCTTCCCTGTCCTCCCTGCAGAAAAGAAGGACACGGTGTTGCGGCAGGTACGCCTGGACCCCTGTGACTTACAGCCTATTTTTGACGACATGCTCCACATTCTGAATCCTGAGGAGCTGCGGGTGATTGAAGAGATTCCTCAGGCTGAGGACAAGCTGGACCGGCTATTTGAGATTATTGGAGTCAAGAGTCAGGAAGCCAGCCAGACCCTCTTGGACTCTGTGTATAGCCATCTTCCCGATCTATTGTAGACCATGAGGGATACTGCACTCTGGAAATTACTCAATTTAGTGGCAGGGTGGTTTTTTGTTTGTTTTGTTTCTGTTTTTCTAGTTGCGTGTGTGTGCATGTGCACACGCACGTGTGTGTGTGTGTGTGTGTGTGTGTGTGTGTGTGTAACAGAGTATATGGCCAGTGTTTTGAGTTCTTTCTTTTTTTTAACCCTTCTAGGAAGTTAGTTTATAAGCCTTACTCAAGGTGTAACTGTTGAAAAATACCCACCACTAAAGTTTTTTAGGTTCCATATTTTCTGTTTCAACTTCTTATGTGTTTTCAAAATTGTTCTGTGCACTTTAAATTCACTTAATGTACCACAAATGCAGTGTGGCTTTTCCTGCACACTGGATTGTGAGGCTCTGAACTTCTTAAAAGTGTAATGGCATCTTGTGAATTCTATACGCAGTCTTCATGTCTCGACATCCACATCAGCTTTTTATTTTTTAATTGTAACTTTTTTTATTATTATTTGTAATTTACAAATTTTCTTAAGGGTTAAAGAAGTGTAATACCCCGTTGCGTTACTGTAATGCAATAGATTTTGAGTTACCGTTTTAATATGCCTTGTTGTATAGTTCATATTCATGGCTGAAACTTGACCACACTGTTGCTGATTGTATGATTTTCACTTGGGCACCGTGTAGAATGCCTGATTACTTGTGCCCCTCTTATGCTAATGATGCTCTGGGCTGGAGACATGAAATCCTCAAGCCATCAGACCTTGCTATTTAAGTGGCTTGACACCTGGGCCACCAAAGAACTTGAACTTCATCTTTTAGGAATTGAGCTATTCTGGAACGTATTGCTGCACTTTGGAAAGTCACAACTGAGTGCCCGTGGCACCTTTTTCCATAGGGGATTCGCTCAGTTTTGCTTTAAAAGATGTCTTGTTTTTTTATACACACGTAGTCGGTAGGTCCAGTCTGCCAGTCTGCCCTCGAGGCCTTGGTCTTGGTGGGTGTCCTTTGTCATTCAATCACTTTAATTAAAAGTGGCTGCAGCTGTAAGAGCTCTTGTCTGATATATTTGCAACTCTGCTCCCGTTTATAAACATGCTCTCTAATAACGCTCAGTTGCCAGACTCTAATGCAAAGGTGGCGTGGACTCCCTTTGTGTGGGCGGGGTTTGTGGGTCATGGGGAGGGACTGATAGCAGAAAAAATGCCTTCAAGTGTACTAATTTATTAATAAATATTAGGTGTTTGTTACTTGAGTAGTTTGAGTGTATTTACTACTAGCCTTGTACATGTGCTCAAATTACAACTCTTTGGTTAGCCTCTTGGAAAAAATGTGTGTATTCTAAAAATCTCTGCATTTCTGACCTGTGAATCATGCAGATTCGCAGAGCTTTGTGTCTGGAAGAGTATTTGGAAATTCAGAGAGAAGGATGACCAAGTGTTAGAGATGACCAAGCATTCCCTAGTCTTTTGGGGGTAAATCTTAGGCTCCTATTTTGTCTCTATTTTAAGAAAAGAGGATTTGGAGGTGGAAAGGTATAAACGATGACATAGGTCCTGGAGTGTATTCTTATTCATTTCCATCTAGGAATTTTACCACTCGCGGGGGCCGGGGGGGTTGGTGGTGGAGGGGGTCTGTACAAGTTCACAGACTTCTGTGTGAAACTTCATTGCCCCTGAGTAACTTCAAGGGGCTTTCTGGGCAATAGGGTAAGGTAAAGTCTCATGATGATGGATGTATTACATCATATTATATATATTATTTTTTTATTATATGTTATCATATCTCCTTAGCTTGGGAACCCTGGCTCTATAGAATTCCAGTGGCCAGGACATCAGCAATTTTGAGTTCCTCTTTTGGTGAGAAACTGGAAGTGGGTGCCCTGTCTGGACACTTTGACACCCATGTCAGGGACATCGAAGGGGTCTTCTGCTTTCATCCACTCCCATGTGGCTGGTTTCTAGAGAACAATTCTGGTATGTGGTTTTATGGTTCTCAGGCCAGGTTTCCCTTCCTCTTTTGTGAACAGAAGACAGAAACTCTTCAAAAGGGAAACAAACTAGGATAGGTCGGTGATGGGAGGGAAGGAGACAGATGGGTTTTTCAGAGGATTTGGAGACTGCGACTTATTTTTTGTGGGGCTTGAAAACAAATCAGTGTCATAGTTATTAAGTTTGTAAGTTACTTCTAGCTTGGAGATCATTATTTTCTTAACCTTTACAGCTTTGTACTTTACAAAGTGACTTTTACAATATCTCATTGAAACCTCATAACCACCTTTTAAGATAGGTACTATTATTGTACCCATTTTATAGATGAAGAATAGGCTTATAAAGGCTAAGGAACTTGCTTAAGGCTCTACAACAGAGTGATAGAGATCAGACTTGAATCTGAATCCAAAAGTGTTTATTCAGGACTGATAAACAGAAATATTTTGTCAAGCTGAAGCCGTGGATACAGAGATCACAGTGATGAAATGTATGTGGCTTATAAAGAAAGCCTTATACTTAAGTTCAATGAATAATTGTGGAAGTGTAAGAAGGGGGTAGCATCTTTTGATGATACAAGGGGAAGGGACATGGAAGTTAGGGTTAAACAGAAGCTTAATATTGAGTTAATATAATACATAGCTTTCCACCTACCCCCAAAGGAAACCCAAGCTGCATTATTAAAAAAAATATATAATGTTCTGGTCAGAGTTGATGACAATCCGATTTATATATTATGTGGCTCACTTTGGAGGTTTTCTCTGGTGTGAACTAGCTTACTTTGAGGGCTGTGCTAAACTAGGTTTCCAATGCAGGGTTGGAGGGATAACCAGAAGAGTAGGAAACAGAGACAGGAGCATTTGTTGAGAAATCTAAACTTGACTACGAAGATCATCTGGGTAGGGGAAAGACTATCTTCAGCTATTTGCAGGGCTAAGGAAGAGATAATTTATTTTTCTTTAGAGAGTAATACTGTTTCCTCTAAGCCAATTTAGGTGAAATGCAGAAGAGCTCTTAAACAATTAGATCTGGCTGCTTTTCCAAGGAGAAAATATCTCCTACTCTGGGAAAAAGTTGGATGTGCTTCACCTGGTTATCAACCTTTCATGTAAATAATCACCTGGGAATGAGCAGTCTGTTCTAAAGGCAGGTTCCCAGAGAGTGCAATTCAGAAGGTTTCCCGTGAAGTACAGAACAAGTGTCTCCCATATTTTTTTTTTCTGAAAAATCTTGGGCTCAGTGCTTGAGATCCTTGCCACTGTGGGCTGTCACCGCACCCAGGAGGTTGTTAGAATGCATCCTTGGAAGCCTCTTTGTTGTGCTCCTTAAACTTTAATGAGCACATGAAACACTTGGGGATCTTGTTGAAATGCAGATTCTGTTTCAGTTGGTGAGGGGATAGGTACCTAGGTGATGTGGATGCTGCTGGTCTCTAGATCGACATTGAGTAGCCTGCAACTGGGCCTCGTTTTCATGCAAAGAGTAGTGCTGATGTGGGAGAAGATGACACCATTTCCAAATGAGAGAAGTAAACGATTTCCGATGATCCAAAGAGATTTCCAGAATCAGGCAGTCCTGGTCAAGATCTACAGCAGTGGTTCTTGATCCCGGCGGCACATCGAAATCAGCAGGGTGGCTCTGGGAAATCCAGTGCCAAGGCCAACCTCCATACTGGTGATGTCAGAATCTAAGGGCCTGGAACCCAGGAATCAGCATTTTTAAAGCTCCCCAAGAGATGCCAATGTGTAGTCAGCTTGGGCAGCCACTGATTTAAGAGTTTGTGAAGAGAGAGTGCTTCGCAATCCTCACCCCAGATCTGATGGATAAATCTTACAGGGAGCGAACTCGGAAATCTGCAATTGTGAGTTTGCTATAAATCATCCCACTCAACTCTGCAGGCTTGCTTTAGAACCCATAACCGTACTGTAAAACTACATGTAACTGTCAAGAACTGATACGCTACGTAGCAAGGATGGGCAACATCTTAAGGCTTAATTGCACTGCTGAACAATTAATTGATGCAACTGACCAGTTCTTCATGACTTTGAGCATAATGTATAAGGTATGATTAATCAAGAATATTTGGGATGTGATGTTTTTCTGATTTATGTTTCTATATCTATTTGATTGAAGGTTTGCCAATTTTCAAAAAATAAAGTAAGATCTGATGAGTCATAACTGCACTGACTATGTCATAGAATCTCAGACTGTGGGTAGCACCTGGGCTATGGGAGTGTCAGTTTCGATGTACGGTCCTGTAGATGTATCCGGTACCTATCTTACACTTCGATTTGAGAAAAGGAGATGTGATCAGTCTCTTGTTTAGCAGACTTGTGGCCCTTACCTTTGTAAGGAAACTTGGACATTGTCTAGAAACCTTGCGGTTTTCAGGTGGGAAGCTAGGCTCATTTCTGCTACTTCATGGCAGACCCCAGTTACCTTAGTCCCTGCCAGTACTCGTCCACTATTCCGAGATACTTCTTTGGCCTCTTTTCTTGAAAGCAGGTGGAAAATGAAGTTAGCGATTTGACCAAGAGTTACTTGCATTAGAAATCTAAAACAGTTTTTATGCTATTTGACTTCAAGTAGCCGAATATGTGAAGCATGTTGGATGCCAGAGCCTCACTATTTCCAAAATAACAGCTTTTCATAAAGTACCTCACAAGGATATAAAAAATATGGCAATGGATACGTCTGGGGAAAGGAACGAGCTATCCAGGGGACAGGAAGATGAAAGGAAGGACACGTTCTTTCCACGGTTTGTTCTTTGGAGACTTTTGAGTTTTGCACCATGTGTGTGTATTGTGTGTGGAATTTGAAAAATTATAAATAAAAACTATTTTTAGAATATTTCTAAGGCATCCAGGGAATGTACACCCGTGAAGAGCAAGGTAAGAGTCCCATGAACCAGGCTTAAAATGTTAGTAATAGTTCTGTGAGGGGCGTTTTTGTAAAATCTGCAAAAGGGAGACAGGGTCTCGTTCTGCCCACCGCCAACCCCAACATCTGTGATTTTAGATTCTTTTCCCGGACTTGGCTCCCAACAAACTTAATGCAAAATTTAGATGGGGGGACTTCAAACCGAGAAATTCAGACAGGTGGAACATAGCAGCTATATATGGGCCAGAAGGCCCATCTTTTTATATTTCTCAATACAGGAATCACTTGTAATTAAGATCTTCAGGAGGAAAAAGGTCAAAGATTTCTTGAGATGATAGTTGTTCGTCTCTCCAAAGGAGACGCTTCTGTTCTGCTCTGGCATTGTCTTGTTTTCACTCACCTAGTGCTTTGTCCATAGGAAGATGCCAAACTAGAAATCCCATGAAGGAGGCAGAAGAGGGACATAGGTAGCTCGTTTCCAAAAGTCCTATGACAATTGTGTCTCATTCTCTTTAGAAGTTAGAACAATTTCATGCCAGGTTTTGGCCCCTTTTGTTTAAACACAGGGTACCCATCAACAGAAATATTCATTTTGTCACTCCATTCATCCATCCATGAAACATGTGAGCACCTACTATGGGTGAAGCACTAAGCCAAGAGCCAAGAATACAAAGAATTCTATACAAGCCAGTAACGACCGTCGACACCAGGGCATTTGTCTGTTCATCGCTGTATCCTCGGCATCTAGAACAATGCCTGGAACATGGTAGGCGCTCAGTTACTCTATGTTTAGTAAATAAAAGCATGCAGGCCCTGACCTCAAGGTCACATCTCAGAAAGGAAACAGACATGGACATTATAATCAAATCAAATTATAATCAAATGTATCTAAATGAAATGATAGAAATACAAAGAGGATATTAGGAGAGTTAGAAATGAAATATGAATCAAGGAAAAAATGTCACAAAATCCTTTAGTGGAAGTCTTCCTTCTAATTTTAAAGAACATTGCACTAAAAGAAAGGGCAGACAGTTACAGTTCCATACATTCCAAATTTCTGGGGAGAGAGATAGTTTGTAAAGAGAAAGTTTTCCAAAAGGAAAACGTAGGTATTGTAGACATTATTATGCAAGCAAGGAGTTCATATTGTTTAAATATTGGCTGACCATCATGATAAGACGCGAGGCCCAGTCATGTGACTGCTTTGCATACATCACATATTGGGAGTCCAGATGTATATGTCCCTTCATGAAACAACTCCTCCTCCTATAAAGTATCCAAAGCACTTGGTATTATTCACTCTAATCCTAACCTGCATTTTATGATGCAGGAGCTGTTAGAATTTCTCTTCTGCTGATGAGGAAGCTGGTGCACAGATAATGACTTCCCCAAGTCACACAGCTAGTAAATGGTGGAGCCAGGAAGACCATTGTAGAACTGGGTGAGCCAAGCATGGTCCTAAATGACAAATTAGGTGGACTGGATTGCTGCCCTTCTAGAGCATCTCATCTGGAATCGACCGAAGTTGAATTGCTTTTTTGTTTGGCTTTCACATTGTTAACTTTTTTTTTTTTTTTTTTTTACTTTGAAATAATTTAAGATACACAAGAAGTTTCAAAAGTAGTATAGAGAGTTCCTATCCACCCTTTGCCCAGTTTCCCCAGGATAACATCTTGCATAACCATGATATTACCAAAACCAGGAAATTGACATTCATATAATATTACTAACTAAGCTACAGACCTTACTCAGCTCACACCAGTGTTTACATGCACTTCTTTAAAAAATGTTTATTTTGAGAGAGAGAGAGAGAGAGCAGGGGAGGGGGGGAGAGAGAGGGAGAGAGAATCCCAACCAGGCTCTGCGCTGTCAGCACAGAGTCTGACTCAGGGCTTGATCCCATGAACCGGGAGATCATAACCTGAGCTGAAATCAAGAGTCAGACACTGAACTGACTGAGCCACCCAGACCCAGGCGCCCCTGTTTTTTTGGTGTGTGTGTGTGTGTGTGTGTGTGTGTGTAGTACTATGAAATTTTATCACATATGTAGATTCATGAAGGCACTACCATAATCAGAATACATAACTGCTTTATCACCACAAAGAAACTCTCCCCCGTGTCCCCTTTATAGTGACACCTTCTCCTCCACCCTAAACCCTGACAACTGTTTTCTGTCACTAGTTTGTCATTTAGAAAGTGTTATATAAATGGCTCCATGCAGGATGTAACCTGAGATTGGCTTGTTTTCCTTCAGCATAATTCCATTGTGAGCTAACCAAATTGTTGCACATACAAACACGTTCTTTTTCACTGCTGAGTAGTATTCCACGGTAGGGATGTACCACAGTTCGTTAACTATTCATGAATACATTTGGGCTGTTTCTAGTGTTTGACTATTACGGATAAAACTTCTATGACCATTTGTGCACAGACTTTTATGTGGAAATAAATTTCTTTTCTTTAGGGTAAATACTCAGGTATAGGATTGTTAGATAATATGCTAAGTGCTTTTTCAACTTTACAGTAAACTGACCAACTGTTTTCGTAGTGGTGGGACCATTGTATATTCCCAGCATTATGCATAAGAGACCAAGTTGTTCTGCATCCTTGCTAGTCCTCAATATTGTCAGTATTTTTATGTTAGTTATGCTAGTATGTATGTAGTAGTACAAACCTGAATTTATAAAATCATGGAAACGTACAAATGAGTAAGAATTTAAAATTAAAAAGTGCTACCTCTCTGATGCTCACTTCTGTTTAATTGCCGTATTTCATTCTTTTTAAAATTTCATTTATTGGGGTAAGAATATTTAATATGAGATTGACTCTCATGACAAGTTTTTAAGTATACGGTACAGTATAATTTACAGGTGCAATGTATACAGTAGACCTCTAGAACTTACTCATTTTGCTTAATTAAAATTTATGCCCCCTTGATTGGTAACTCCTAATTTTATCTCTACTCTCAACCCCTGGCCACCACTATTCCACTCTTTGGTTCTGCGAATTCGAGTATTTCAGATACCTCACATAAGTGAAATCATATAATGTTTGTCTTTCTGAGATCGGCTTATTTAATCTAGCATCATGTCTTCAAGGTTCATCCATGTTGTCATGCATTGCAGAATTTCCTTCTTTTTTAAAGTCTAAATATTCCATTGTGTGTATATATCAGATTTTCCTTATCCGTTCATATCTCAATGGAAATTTAATCTGTTTCCCTATTTTGGCTATTGTGAATAGGGCTGTCATAAGCATGAAGGTGCTAATATCTTTTTCGAGATCCTGATTTCAATTATTTTGGATAAATTCCTAGAGGTGGGATTGCTGGATCATATAGTCATTCTATTTTTTATTTTTTGAGAAATATCGATACTGTTTTCCATAAGGGCTGTAACCAATTTACATTCTTAGTAATACTGTACCAGAATTCCCTTTTCTCCACATCCTCACCCACATGTTATCTTTTTTTTTTTTCCAGCAAGGATTTTTTTTTTAATATGAAATTTATTGTCAAATTGGTTTCCATACAACACCCAGTGCTCATCCCAACAGGTGCCCTCCTCAATGCCCATCACCCACTTTCCCTTCCCTCCCACCCCCCATTAACCCTCAGTTCATTCTCAGTTTTTAAGAGTCTCTTATGGTTTGCCTCCCTCCCTCTCTAACGTTTTTTCCCCCTTCCCCTCCCCCATGGTCTTCTGTAAGTTTCTCAGGATCCACATAAGAGTGAAACCATATGGTATCTGTCTTTCTCTGTATGGCTTATTTCACTTAGCATCACACTCTCCAGTTCCATCCACGTTGCCACAAAAGGCCAGATTTCATTCTTTCTCATTGCCACGTAGTATTCCATTGTGTATATAAACCACAACTTCTTTATCCATTCATCAGTTGATGAACATTTAGGCTCTTTCCATAATTTGGCTAGTGTTGAAAGTGTTGCTATAAACACTGGGATACAAGTGCCCCTATGCATCAGCACTCCTGTATCCCTTGGGGAAATTCCTAGCAGTGCTACTGCTGGGTCATAGGGTAGATCTATTTTTAATGTTTTGAGGAACCTCCACACTGTTTTCCAGAGCGGCTGCACCAGTTTGCATTCCCACCAACAGTACAAGAGGGTTCCCGTTTCTCCACATCGTCTTCAACATCTATAGTCTCCTGATTTGTTCATTTTAGCCACTCTGACTGGCGTGAGGTGATATCTCAGGGTGGTTTTGATTTGTATTTCCCTGATGAGGAGTGACATTGAGCATCTTTTCTTGTGCCTGTTGGCCATCCGGATGTCTTCTTTAGAGAAATGTCTATTCATGTCTTCTGCCCATTTCTTCACTGGATTATTTGTTTTTCGGGTGTGGAGTTTGGTGAGTTCTTTATAGATTTTGGATACTAGCCCTTTGATATGTCATTTGCAAATATCTTTTCCTGTTCTGTCGGTTGCCTTTGAGTTTTGTTGATTGTTTCCTTTGCAGTGCAGAAGCTTTTTATCTTGATGAAGTCCAATAGTTCATTTTTGCTTTTAATTCCCTTGCCTTTGGAGGTGTGTCAAATAAGAAATTGCTGTGGCTGAGGTCAGAGAGGTTTTTTCCTTCTTTCTCCTCTAGGGTTTTGATGGTTTCCTGTCTCACATTCAGGCCCTTCATCCATTTTGAGTTTATTTTTGTGAATGGTGTAAGAAAGTGGTCTAGTTTCATTCTTCTGCACAACATGTTATCTCTTGACTGTTGTTTTTTTTTTTTTTTATTGAGGTGTAATTGACATACAACATTATGTTAGTTTCGGATATACAACATAATGATTTGATATTTGTGTATATATTGCAAACTGATCACCACAATAAGTCTAGTTAACATTTATCTTTTTTGACTTTTTAATAATAACCATCCTAACAGGTATGAGGTGTTATCTCACTGTGATTTTGGTTGGCATTTCCCTGATGATTGGTGACATTGAACATCTTTTTATGTACCTCTTAGCCATTTGTATGTCTCCTTTGGAGAAATGTCTATTCATGTCTTTAGCCCATTTTAGGGTGTTTTTTTTGTTTTTGTTTTGTTTTGTTTTGTTTTGCTATTGAGTTGCAGGAATTCTTTATATATTTTCGAAACATGGTTTGCAAATATTTTCTCCCATCACATTGATTGTCTTTTCACTCCATTGGCTGTTTCCTTTGCTGTGCAGAAGGTTTTTAGTTTGATACAGTTCCACTTGTCTATCTTTTGTTTTTGCTATCTGTGATTTTGTTGTCATACCCATGGAATCATTGCCAAGACCAATGTCAAGCTGTCCCCTGTGTTTTCTTCTGGGAGTTCTATAGCTTCAGGTCATGTATTTAAGTCTTAACTCCATTTTGAGTTGGGTTTTGTGAATGGTGTATGATAAGGGTAGAGTTTTAGTCTAATTTTTAGGGAAGTCTTGACTTCCTTGCTCCTTTTACATTCTGTCAGGGAGAATTTTGTTCAGGTGACTTCAGGTCAGTGTCAAAGAATGGAACTTAAGTCACTTAGCATTTCCCACACGATGTTCTGAGGAACTTCTGGTGACATGTTTAGAGTGTTCCACAGAAAAAAAACTCTATAGGCCAATAAATTTGAAAAAACTACATACTCCATTTTTCTCCCTCCCACTCCCTGAATTAATATTACAATGGTCATTAGTAGCATATTAAAGGGCCTGAAAGTCTTGCAATGAAGTAACACACTTAGCATTGTTTAACACAGCATTTTCCAAATTCACATGATTATGAAATATACATAGATATACTCTTATAGTGAATTTGTCTGCTTGTTTTACAAATGCTTATTGTCTCACGGAATACAAATTTTCTGCAGAACAGAGTGTAGAAAATGCTGAGATAGATCAGAACATTGTGGCACCTGGAAAGAGCACGGATTTAGGAACAGAAGATCTGTGCCCATTGCTGCTGTTGCTTAATGCTGGGAATATCTGAGCACATCCGAGCCAGCTGTTGGAATAAGGTAATAACCCCATGGCTAAAGAGGCCCTGAGACTTCTAGGGAAGCAAGAGGCATAAAACGGCCACTGTTACCATGGTCAGGTCAAGCTCTGGGTCCAAGACCGGCATTAGGACATATAAACGAGAAAATTCATATGAGGCGAAACCAGTTAGAAAGTGATAATGTGGTGCTGATAACTGAAGCAAAGCTTTGGTAGAGCCAGAGATTTTACAGTCACTTTCTTTTTGGTCAGAAGCCAAGTCTGGGATCATAAGTGGGGCCTCTGGCCTGACAGGGGCTGGGACAGACATGGGAACTATGTGGGGCGATGAGCCTAAGCTGAAATGTCAAGTCAGGCCTGAAGGTCCTCATGGGAGCCCAGCTGGGAGATGTAAGGCGGCATGGTTCTAGGTAGGGTGTGTCCCAGGGATCTAAAATTTGTAGGTCACAGGGACAATTTTAAAGGCCTCACGGTTTAAAACCCACTGGTGGCTTTGAGCGGGAGTAGGGTGGGAGATCAGCCAAGGCCCAGAGAGCAGGTTTCTAGAAGGATAGCAACATGTGTCCGGTCAGCAGCTCTCCAAAGATTGGAAATAGGGGTAAAATCCACACCTAGTGATGGTCTGGTGGTGATTGAGGAGGATTTTAGTTTCCAAGTACCCCCCAAATAGCCCTTTACCTCCAAGACTAGATCTATTCCTGGGGGTCGAGGGTGCCATTGAGCTTACAGATGAGGGTGAGAGGCAGGTGAGTGGAAGGCAAGCAAGATAATCCAGTCAGGGCACAGAAAATCATGGGCCACAAATGAGGAAAATAGGCGAGTGAGCCCCTGACTCAAATGGGGGAGAAATGAGTGGCAGGGAAGTCACGTCTGGACGCAGGGACCTGGCATCACGTGGAACAAGGTTCTAAATCTCATAAAACGTGAAACTAGATCTCAACATGGTCAAACTCTCCCCTCCACCATTCAAACTGGTCACTGAGTCATCTTTCCAAAGTCTGGTTAACGTAATTTTACAATAAAATGATTATCAATGCAGTAGCTCCAGATATCCGTGTTCCAAGGATGGGGGAGTTACGTAAATGCAAGGAACATTAGAGGTCACTTAATCACCCTTCTCACTCCCAAACTCTCTCTTGCATACTTCATTGCAATTCAAATGCATGACCCCTGGGACCTACAAACATCCCTCCAGTCTTTGGGCTCTGAAACCAGTCAAGTGCAACCGCTTAAGTGCAAAGTGTGGGATTTTCAACTGCCAAGCAAATTGGGGCAGTGACGATAGCCAGAGTAGATAATTCCACGGCAATGATTGTCTACACACTCCAATTCAGCTGCCAAATGGCAACTCGGGATTGCATTTTGAGTTCTGCAAATCTAGCTCGAAGTCTCAGCTACGTGATTAAGCGGCTCTTGCGCTATGAAGTGAATATTTCCAAATATATTTGCACAGGTGCAATTGCAGATACCGTGAACCTAATACCAAGCCCAATAAAAATAATTTATGTACATTATCATCCTTTCATTCCAATTAGCATTTGTTTTGTTGCAGCAAGTGAAACAAATTGAGAAAAATAATGAGGTCTGGGCCGCTTTCTGTTTTGAAAACATTTTGGGAGAAAACAAATATTTGCACACTAAATGAACGCGCGTGCTTGAATAATATGCCTAGTCCGGCAGGTAGGTTCTATATCAAGGAAACCTCTTTGAGGGAGGCATCAGTCTTTAGTAAACTATCCAAGAGATATGCTAGTCCCAGGAGGGCATGTTCTTTGAAGTTTTTTTTTTTTTTTTTAATGTTTATTTATTTTGCGAGAGAGAGAGCGCGTGCAGATGTGCGCCTGGGCAAGAGCGGGGGAGCGGCAGACAGAGAGAGGGAAAGAGAGAATCCCAAGTAAGCTCTGCACTCTCAGTGCAGAGCTTGGTGGGGGGCTAGATTCCAGGAACCATGAGATCATGACCTGAGCCGAAATCAATAGTCAGACGCTTAACCAACCGAACCACCCAGGCGCCCCTGATAAGGCCATGTTCTCACAGGAGATACTGCAGAAGGTGAAAAGTGCCTTGGTGAGTCCAAGGGCATAAGATGCTTCATAGCTGTGTGTTCAGCATTCAGGACTCCTCTCTCCTACCAGCCCTCCTCCAACCAGCTCCCATGCCACTCCAATCGGCACTGTCCTCCAACGACTGGACATTGCTTAACTTTATGTTTTCAACTCTCATTATTCTCCCCTCTTTATCCACTCAGATTGATTGGTCCAGCCAAAAGATATATTTTGCAGTCCCCCCCCACAAGACCCAAATTTCCTTCATAGACCCTTGTCAGGGTCTGCTTCCTCTGCCTAGAATGCCCTTCCTGCACCCTCAACGGCCTCCCGCCTCTACCTTTGTTTAATTTACTTTTCAAATCTTTTTCTTGTTTTGAGAGAGAAAGAGCGTGAAGAGGCGGGGACGTAGGGACAGGGAGAGAGAGAGAATCCTAGGCAGGTTCCACGCCCGGCGCGGGACTCCACAGGGGCTACTGTGAGATCATGACCTGAGCGGAAATCAACCCACGGAGCCACTCAGGCACCCTCCCACCTCCTCCTCTGTTGGCGAATGCATCCCTACCCGGCAAGACTCAGCTGCACTCACCAGCTTCCCACTACCTCTCGGCCTCCCGTGGTCTGCTAGGTGCTCCCAGCTTACTTTTGTCAGCTGTATGGCAGGAGCCCTGCCATGTAAGTGTTGACAGAATTAATAAAAGGAAGCTTTAGAGTCATGAGAAGGTTAGGAGGTTGGTTAGGGAGGAAGAGAGAACATTAAGAAGAAAAGGAGGAAGGCAGGCCAGATGTCCTGTGGAGCACTAGAACATAGAATGTTAAATTCATGGAGAAGAAAACGTGGCTCTTGCTTCCCAGGTGTTTCCAATCCAATTGCAGCTGGTGAGGCAAAGCCACGTAAGACTATTCAATTACAAATTACAGGGAAACATATAGAACTACGATGAGAAAGGATAGATGGAATAAATACATAGTGGAGAAGCAATTAAAATGGTGTAGAATTAGTCACTTGCTGCCCATCCTGGCAGCTGGATGTCTCAGAAAAGTAAAAGGTATGTAAGACGTATGTGTCCCTTCTCTCTTTCCTTTCTTTTAAAAATATCCTCATTTCGGGGCGCCTGGGTGGCTCAGTTGGTTAAGCGTCCGACTTCGGCTCAGGTCATGATCTCATGGTCTGTGAGTTCAGGCCCCGCGTCTGGCTCTGTGTTGACAGCTCAGAGCCTGGAGCCTGCTTCGGATTCTGTGTCTCTCTCTCTCTCTCTGCCCCTCCCCTGCTCGTGCTCTGTCTCTCTCTCTCAAAAATAAATAAACATTTAAAAAAATTTTTTTAATATATCCTCATTTTATTAAATGATACAGTATTTGGGATTTCCTTCAAAATAATTTGGGTTTGGGCAGGGAGAGAGTGGGATATATGAAAATGCCTGGCTATGAGTTGACTATTCTTGAAGCTGGATGATGGGTACACTGGGACCTATTAAACTTTTCTACTTTCCTGTAAATTATTCATAATAAAAAATACAAAATAAATTCTCCTCAGGAACTGGGAGTTCTGCCCTAGTTGAATAATTTACCAAGCTAAATGAAATACTAATTGGATGTTTTTACATGCCTTCAACAAAATTTAATGCACACACGAAATGTGTCAGATATTTGTGAGGTATAAGATATTTACTGTGATACATGCAAATATCCTTATGTTTCCTGCTTCCTCCTCAACCTGAATCCTGGTTTTCCTGGACCCTCAGTTCAGGGATGATATATTTTGGGGGAGATGGTAAGGGTTATCAATGGTCTCATGGCTCAGTAATGGGAATAGCTTTCTCTTGTCATTGGATGCCACTGAGGGCCTCTTACATGGTAAATATCCACAAAATATGGGGACATTTAGCACTAGCCATGCTATATCTCTTACGTGGTTTCATTCATCCACTATCCTTAGATAAGGAAACTAAGGCAGGGAGAGGCTAAGTAACTTGTCCAATTTCACACAGCAAGTAAGGGACAGATAGAAGATTTGAACTTGAGGGTGTCAGACCCCAAAGCCAATTCATTTAATCGTTAAGAAATGCCCAAGTCAGCTTCTATGCACTGGTTTCCATATCAACTTCATTTGGTCTCATACCTTCCCACTCTCAAGTACTGGCTTTAAGGAAAACTTTCTCACTCCCTTTCCCTCATTTTAGAGGATAACTACCCCCCACCCCCCACCCCCCACCCCTCACCTGATGCCTGGATTGCCTTAGGCTAAATATGTCTACTCTAGCCCTCAGGTATAATTTTCCTGCTTGGCTAAATTATTTTTGGTACTGGGGTCTTTGAAACTTTCAGTTATAAGACGTGGTGCTATGATGGCCAAAGACAAAGAGCAGAAGGAAGGAGATGTCAGTTGCTGTCTTAAGAAATTACTGACGCTCCTTCCTCTTTCTAGAGACAGCTCATTGAAGAGGTAGAGAAGGCTAATGACAGTAACAGCAAACATTTAGTGGCCACTCAATGGATTCTAATGCCCAGCACTTTGTATTAGTTTCCTACTCAGCTCTTAGAACAACCCAGTAGGGTAGGCACAATGGGCTCCATTTTATAGATGAGGGACTGAAGCTGACAGAAGTTAAGGGCTTCCTGCAGGTCAAGCAGCTAGTGGGCACCGGGGGGGGGGGGGATTTATACCAGGGCTGCTGGGTACCTTTGTGCAGGTCTTTCTGACGGGCACATAGGTGCCATGCAGATTAGTGTGGGCCCTGTGTGAACCCGGGCCTAGCCGACTTGGGATTCGGAGCTTTGAGTCTCGATTCCCCTTGGACTAAGTCTGAACGTCCTACAGAGGACAGATTCAACATTCCATGGGGTCCAATGGACTTTACGATGACACTTTGAAAAGGGGGAGGTCAACATGGATTGGTAGAGAAGAAGCATTCATGAATGAAGTGAGCCTAAGCCATACTTTGATGGATAGGCAGATCAGTTTTAGACAGGGTTGAAGACAAGATTTCCCAGGTAAGAGAGGAGGGGAAAAGACAAGAAAGAAGTGAGCACAGAGAGCACAGGGAGGAGTAAGGGGCGGTTCTGATTAAAGTGGGAGTGCGGGCGAGAGGGTTGCTGAGCATGGGGAGGGAGGCTGGGCTGGGCTGGGGGCAGAGAAGTTTAGACTTGAAGCAGGAGGCAGTATGGAGCCAGGGGAGTGCTCTGATCCAGGGAGGGGTGAGATGAAAGCATTTTCGAGAGGATTAGGTTGGCCAAGGCACAAGATGACTTGGTCTTAGGCAGGTTCAGACCGAGGGTTGACAAGAAGTCCCGAAGGAACTGCCATATCCTGAGGTTTGGCCCAGCTTCGATCTCCCAGTTGTGGTAATGGCAGTCTTTGTACGAAGGCTGCAATTATCTAGGGGACCTCCCAGTGTGTCTCTGGGACCCATCCCGCCACCAGCTTTGCTTCTCTGTTGTCCTCTCACCCCTGTTATCCTCTCAGCAGGCTGGGGTTTTCAGAGGCAACTCCCCAAACTTGCCTGGTCTGGCTTTCCTCCCCTGCAGAGAGGAGAGAACACATTGCTCAACTTGACCAGGGCCTTGGCAATCACGTGTCCACAGCTGACCTGGGATTCTCTTGGGCTTACCTCGTATCCCCGTCTCCTCTCGGGTGGCCCTTTCTCCCACCTGTTCACTCATTGCGCTTGTTGAAACCTTCTCTAACTCCGCTGGCTTCTGGGAGTGGAGGCCCTGAGGGGAAATTCTGCTGCCAGCTCCAGCAGCAAGCTTTGGGAAGACACCATGCACTGCCAAGCCAAGGATGGGGACTTAATGAGAGGTGAGCCTCATTTCTCCTACTCTCCCTACTGGCAGTGTTTTATGGGTGACAAAGAAGGCTCCCCGCAGGCATGGGTGGCCCACCCCTAGGCAGGTCGAGGGTGGGCCTGAATTACACCTCTTGCTCCGCCATAGCCTGGCCCAAGCCCGCCACTATCTCCAGGTCCCAATTTTCCACTGGTACGATGGCAGGCCTCAGGATACCCAGCCCTCAGGAGTCACTGAGCGTCTTCCCAGTCTCAGCGTGTTGGCCGCGTAGAATCCTGGCTCCACCTGGGGCTGTGGCTGCCCAGTGTGGGTACGTGCAAGTGACCACCATGTAGAAACCACTCCTACAAGCAACAGTCACGGAAGGGCTTACCCTCCCAGACACACATACCAGCTTTGCTTCCGGTGACTCTGACACCTCTCTCTCTCGCCAGGAGGGATGAATTTGAATTCCGTTTTCCCGAGAAGCTTTAGTGAACAAACTCCCTGGCCCTTGTCACTCATCCTCATGCGTTAAGGTCCTCGGCTGAGACAAAGCCGAGGAAAATTCTATGTTGAAGTTGCCCGTGTGCTCCCTAAGTCAGACCACCGCCTGGTCCCACCGCTCTGCCCCATTCCCTTGAGTTGCCGGACTCACTTCTCTGCTGTGCTGACCCCACAGCAACATTAGTCCACAGGAGATGATGCCCACGGCGCTGCCTTGGATGTGCGCAGGACGAGGTTTCGGCTGGAAGGAAGATTTCAGTCTGGTTAAGGGAGATCGGTACCAGCCCTCAACCCTGCAGAGGTTTATGTGGTAAATCCCCAGGAAGGAAAGGGGCCACAGGAGTCCTCCCTTCAGCTGAGGAACTGATCGGCACCGGGAAGGTTTCCCGAGGATGTAACTGCGGTGAAGATAGGACGGATTGGGAAGATTTGGTAAGTGGGGTATTCACAAGGAGGTTTCCCAGAAGAACGTGAGCCAGTGCTCATGTCAGAAAGAGGAGGCCTGGGGGTGCCTGGGAGGCTTAGTCGGTTAAGCGTCTGGCTTTGGCTCAGGTCATGATGTCAGGTTTGTGGGTTCGAGCCCTGCGTCGTGCTCTGTGTTGGCAGCTCGGAGCCTGGAGCCTGCTTCGGATCTGGGTCTCCTTCTCTCTCTGCTCCTCCCCATTACCGCTCTGTCTCTGTCTCTCCCTCTCAAAAATGAATAACATTAAAAAAAATTAAAAGAAAAAGAAAAGAAAGAGGAGCTCCATGACAAGCCTGGACTTGCTATTTAAAGCAGTTTCATGGGTAGTGGGAGATGATGTTGGGGAGAGAGGAGGCATCTGTCAAGGACACTGGGGATGAGCCGAACAGCCAGCCTGCAATCGGAAAAGTGAGTGTGAAGCTACTAAGGTTCTCACGGGATAGTAGGTCTATCGTAAAGACTTGGCTATGAGTTCGCACTGCTAAGAAATCATAAGACGGCTTTGAGGAAATGAACATTGACAAGAGGTCCGTTCGTTTCTGCAGCCAGTCTCTTTCCTTGCAGTGAGATTGGCCATCCTCTGTCCATTCCACTCCCTATAGTTGCTTACAGTGCTGCCTCACAGACTTTGAACGTGAGTTTGATGCGGGCAGGACAAATTGCTAGCAATCTCAGGCGTGTGTGCATGCGCGGGTGTGTGTGCGAGAGCGAAAGAATGAGAGACAGAGAGAGACATGGAGAGGTAACACATTGAGGTTGAGCAGGGAGGAGAGAAAAGGCAATGTGGTGTCTTACTGTTGACGCTCAGTAAAAGTTAGTGCTTAACAAATGCCACTGTGTTGAACTCCAGAATACAGCACAATTAATGATCTGTACTGGGACCACCATACATTCCCTTTCCTGTTTGCTGGACTCTTTCACCCACCAAGTCAGCACCACGCAGCTGGCGTGGCATGGCAAAGCCCATGGCAACAGAAACGCTGGCAAAAGGAGGGAGCATCTTGGAAGCCAAGGTCTTTGGAGATAGCTTTGCTCTTTCTTGCCCTTAGGTTCTATAGTTCTCCCCAGTCTTGGATTTATTAACTTTGCTTCACACCAAGGCTATTACTAGTACCCACAACCCCGGGCCAACCACCTTATACCTGCAGAGACCCTTGAGACTGTGATTGTCTCCGCATTAAACTGTCGCATTAAACTGTCACTGCTACTGAAGTCCCGCGAGCGTCCCCTGAGGGTGGGCCAGCACTGCCGTGATCTGTGATGAATGGTAGGTGACATATGCCATCTTTCCCAAGGAGCTGAGCTCTTGCTCCTGTTAAACAAGCAATCAATTAATCTAATAGGTACTAATTGAATGTCTATTATGCCAGTCAGTATCTGGAGGCAGCCTCCTGGCCTTTGACACCTCAGAACTTCTAACTCTGGCTTGAGCTTGGACCTGCCCTTGCTCCAGAATCACTTGGTTTCTTTTAATTAATTTTTTTTCCTTCCTCTGGAAACCAACAAAATATCTCTGACCTAAGTATCCATGGGGCAGTAGAGAAATGGGATATTTATGAATCAGTACAAGAAATTCTTTCATGATTGAATTCGCCAGTAATTTTGGACTGCATAGATCTCTGTTCTCTTATCTTAATGGTATGGAACATTTCATACCAAGAGAGAAAAATAGAGAGTAACATTGCAGTAACCCGGATAGCCACTATCCAGTTCTGTGAGGTTACTAACATTTTGCCATCGTTGGTTTTCAAAGAAATGAAGCTTTGTACTTAGTCCCAATTCTGTGATGCGACCTAGGAACGGGTTGGTTATCTCTGTGCTGTTTTAAAAATGTAGCAAAAGGTTGGGCTTTGAGAGCAGGGAGGGGACTCAAGTTCCAGATTCTGTTGCAGAAGAATTATAAAATATACTTAATGGAAATTCTAAAGTATTTTTCAATGTGGTTTATCAATTGTATTCATCAAACAGGGTTTAAGTGGATCTTAATTTCCCTAACCACTAAAATTTTTGAAAGATTTTGAAAGTCTTTCTGTCTACAGCAAAATAAATAAATTCATCTATGATTCTAATTATTGCCCTTGCCTTCCTCAAATTAGCATGTCTGAATAATCATCAGGCACTTGGAATTTAAGAACATGACTTATTCATTTGATTTCAGTTCTTGGAAACCCAAAAGTTCAATGTCACTTCTCTCTTTTGGCTTCGTTTAACAATTTCCTAGGTTGTTCTTTGAAAAGAGACATACGTGTGAATATTAACTCAACCTCGTTAATGAGTACCATGAGCTTAAAGGTTGGAGAGGCCTAGACTTATTTCACTTGAATCAGAAAGTTGGTTTGTATTCATTCATATAGAGAGCCAATCTGATAATGATGTATAGCATTTGAAATATGAAAAACATGTGAGTAATAGTGGAAATATTTGGAGAGATCAAAGATAACCCTAGCAAATCCTCAGGTTTTCCATTCTCATTATAGGTACTATTAAAAATCACTGTCTCCGAGGACAAAGAGCATGTCATACATATAGCATGAGTTTACATCAATGCAAGAGAGAGAGCAGTCAGTTGAGATAATTTAGGTGACAGCAATGCCCAATGCACTTAGTTGGGAACTCTGAGAAGTTCAAAGATGACTAACACACAGCTAGCTTGTCATCAAGTTATGTAGTCAGGGAAACAGGTGTGTGCAACTAAACAAACCACAAGTTAAGAAGAAGCAAGTGCTATGACAGATGTACAAGGGAAATTCCGTGTGATCAGTTAACACACTTTGCTAATTCAGCAAAGATTTATGTGGCAAGTTCTGAGTAATCCATTCTAACTGCCAGGAGTGCAGGGAAGCTCAAGATATGGTAATTGATTTGGGTCTTGATAAATAGCCACCATTTCAGTGGGAAAAGAATTGGGAATAACGGTATAGGTAAAATAGGGAAGGAAGTGGGACAGGAGGAAACTGGTACAGAATGAGCAAATGGAACAAAGATGTAGTGAGTTTTGAATTTCCATAATGATTTTTTAGAATTCTAGTTGTCAGTGTCTTACCCTCCATCTCTCTCTCTCTCTATTGTAATCTAGCTTTGCCTGCATCAATTGCTTGAAGGACTCCTGGCCAGGTCATTAGTGATTTTTCTATTCTAAATCCAATGGACACTCTAGTCTCCATCTTACTTGACCTCTTGGCAGCATGGACCCTGTGGTCCGCTCTGGCTTTCTCATTCATCCCTTGGCATCTGCAACACTTTGTTTTCCTTCTTTTTCCTCTGATCTCTATTCTCATTTCTCTTTTGTCTGGCCATCCTTTCCTGCCCCAAGTCTTTATGCATACATTTCCTTCTATATTAATAACAGCCCTCTTCCCATATTATATCTGAACAATTCTTATTTAGCTTCAGTTCTCAGCTCAGTTATTACCTACTGCAGAAAACCTTTCCTATTTCTGCATTCCCTAGATCTTGCCCAATACAGTTAGGAACCTCCAGATGATTGCTCATAGTACCGAGCTGTGATCCTAGATTAGTACTTACCACATTGTGTTTCCATTGATTGTATCATCTAAGTCTGAACGCAGAAGTCCTGTCCCCCATTATATTTCCAACACTCAGGACAGTGTTGGGCTAATACAAAGTGCTTAATAAATACTTCTCAAGTGAATAATAGGTTTACTCAGGGGCCATCAAGAAATCTGGGTTGGTTAAAATAAGATGTATATATAGGAAAAGATGAGGAAAAAGATAGGTTGGGAGAGAGTCTTGGACTTGAAACTAAAACATTTAAACTCCATTCGATAGACGAAATTGACATTTGCAAGGGTCTGGAGCCTGAAAATGACATGTTCTAGCATTAGCCTAGTAGTCTGTTTTGTTTGCTGGTGTAGTGTGACCCATGAGGTGAGGCATACAGGAGATTCTGGTTGAGCAACTGTAAGAACAGACAGATAGTGATTTATTGATGAGGCATGGTGACCAAAGGTATATTGGGATGATGAAAGAGAGAAAGCCATTAGAAGTAACTCTGAGCATTCTCTTCTACATGACCACCTTTCACTGAGAGAAGGCATGCAGAGGGAGAGCCAGGAGAAGGAAGAGTGAGTTCATTTTTTGATAGTTTGCTGAACCTGGTGGTATATTATGGAGATAGTGCAGAGACATTTAGAAATTCCAGCCTGTAGTTCAGAGAAGTTTTAAGCAAGAGATCTGTATTGGAGAGACATTAAAAAAGAGGTCATGGTTGAAGCTGTGAAGTTTACCAGAGAGAGAGGACAAAAGGAAAAGAGTTAAGGGCTATGGGTGGGACCTTGAAGAAAATCCACCCTTTTGGTGGAGGGACACAAAACCAGCAAAGAACAAAGGAAGAGTTTTTCAAAAAGGAGAAGGTAGTCACACTCAAATATTGTTGTGATCAGAATCTTCAAAACATAGAAAAATATCTTGAAAGTTGGCAGATAGCAGAACAATGATGGAGAGGAGGTGATAATCTGATGTGGATTTCAACAGAGGAGAGAGAGTTAAGTTTAGAACGTGAACAGCAAAGATGATCCAGAGGCAACAGGAGGGTAGAGGGCAATGAGAATGTGCCCCTTCTTGACTTTGAGATAAAGGAGGAATGAGGAAGAAAGTAAATTCCACTCGAGAGGGTAAAAAGCCAGGTGAAAGAGAAAGTGAGGTTTTCAGTAAGGGTAGGAAGTGGAAGGAGGAAATGATGAAAGTGTTCAGGGCAAAGGTCCAAAGTGTAAAGGAATTTATTGACAATGGAATGAGAGCTCTTAAGGTTATAGTAGCAAGGTTTAACCAGTCAAATTTCCATTGAGTCAAGTCAACCTGACATTGTAGTTCATCTCATCAGCGATCTGCCCAGCTATGTAAATAATGGGTCTGTTACCTTTCAACATAGTTAATTACGTGTTTCATAAAGATGATTCTTTGGTCATTAGCATTCCACCTTCCTGATTTTTGTTCTTTTGGAGAACCATCCTCCTGTTATTTTTCTTTAAAAGGACCCATTGTTTTCTTATACTTATTCTAAAAAATAATATCCATGAAATCGCTAGTTCATACATACATTTTTATACACTGTAATATATAACTTAAGTGCATAACTTAAATATCTCACTTAAAGTACAAAATGTTTGTACAGGTAGAGCACGGGATCTGGCGCCTGACAACTTGAGCTAAATCTTATCTACTAGTTGTGTTACCTTGGGTACCTTGCTCACCCTTTCTGTGCCTCAGTTTTCTCTCACACAAAGTAAGAATGCTGGGTGCTCCAGCCTACTATGATCTCCTCCTTCTTTCAAACTTTTTAGTGGCTCTTTCTATCTTGTTTTCTGCACAACTTATTTGTCACTTATTAAAGAACAAAAATTCAACAAAGTAAACTTGATCTAATTGGCTTTATTAGGTGATTTATGAGTCAGGCAGCAAGTAGAGGAAGCTTCTAGGAGTTGTACAAAATGGAAGGTTTTTATAGGTACAAAGTTGGGGCAAAGAAATTATCAGCAGGAAAAAAAAAAAAAAGAATGAAAGGATGTTCCAGGCAAGGTCACCTCCTTTGCCTCCTTTTTCCTGGAGGGGGAAAAGAAAGGGATCTAATTAGGCAGATTACCTCATCTTTCTTTCTTTGGGAGATGGAGAGGGCCCATATGACAGATGACCCTTGGTGCTGATCCGAAAATTCCTGACTGCCCAGTTAAGATTATATGTCTGGGAAGGTTGAAAGTGCAACTACGTTAAATATTGCGCCCTTATCTGGTCACTTGGCCTAAGGACACCATTTTGGGTCTGTGGTTTTATTTTTAACACCCTTGTCATATACTGCCTTCACTCTTTTTTATTCAAAGAAAATTACTGAGCACTTACTATGTGCCAGTCACTGGGGGTACAAAATGATAAAGACCCAGGCCTCTCTCAAGGAGCCCATAGCTTACTTTAGAAGGTAGAGACACGCTGGCAGATTGACCACTACAGTATAGATAGAACCTTTGGCATAAATCTCAGAGAATCGCTGTGATCATGGAAGTCCTACCAGAGTGGTGAGGCTTGAATTCAGGCTCAGAGAATGAACAGGAATCAACTGCACAGGCACGGAGGGTAGGATTTAGGCAGAAGGAACAGATTATGAGACTGGAAGGCACTAAGGTTTGTGGCCTCACTGCATTCAGAAAACTTTTCTAAGTGGTTATCAAGGCTAGAGCATAGAGCAGGGTTGGACCATGAAGAGTTTTATAAGCTATATTAAATGCCCAGACTTTACAAACAAGATGAAGTTAAAAGCACAGATTCTAGAACCATATTTACAGAGTTGAAATCCTACTTAAGCTACTTAGTAGCTGGTATCATTGGGTAAGGAACAGAATTTCTAGATTTGAGTTTTACCATTAAAATGGGGATAATATCGGTAATTATCCATTTATCCCATACCACTTACTATACGTAAAGTGCTTAAAACAATGTTTAGCACATGGTAACTGCTACAAAATGATTATTATTAGTTTTGAAAGGATCACTGAAGAACCCAAATGAGGGAGGAGACATGGTCAGGTTTGAGTCTTAGAAAGACAACTTTAAGGGATGCCTGGGTGGCTCAGTTGGTTGAGCGCCTGGCCATTGATTTTGGCTCAGATCATGATCCCAGGGTGGTGGGATCGTGATCCCTGGGTCATGATCCCAGGGTTTTGGGCTCTGCACTGAATGTGGAGCTTGCTTGGGATTCTCTCTCCCTCTTTCTCTGCCCTTCTTTATCTCGATCAAAATAAATAAATAAACATTAAAAATAAAAGCGGGGCGCCTGGGTGGCTCCATTTGCTTAAGCATCTGACTCTTGATTTTGGTTCAGGTCATGATCTCAAAGGCCTGTGAGTTTGACCCCCGACATGGGACTCTGCGCTGACAGTGTGGAGCCTGCTTGGGATTCTCTTTCTCTCCCTCTCTGTTCCTCCCCAGCTTGTGCTCTCCCTCTCTCAAAATAAATAAATGAACTTCAATTTTTAAAAAAAAATAAATACAAAGAAAAGATGACTCTAAGAGGAATGTAGAAAACTGGAGTCAGGAAAAGAAAAGGAGGAAAATGTAGTAATTTAGCAGTGAAGAATCAGATGAGGGAGGGGGCAGATATAAAATAAATGAAGGAGGCATTAAAAGATTTGATGGCCCATTAGATGGGAAGTGTGAGGGTGAAGGAGAATGAGGAGTTAATACTCAGGGTTCTGTTATCAACACTGGTATTTCTATTTATGCCACTAACCAAAATAGGGGGAAGCCTGGGCTTTGGAGTCAGGTGAACCTGGGAGGGTTGGGGGAGTCTTCCTTTAACAAAAAAATTTTTTTTGATGTTTATTTATTTTTGAGAGAAATAGAGACAAGTGCAAGTGGGGGAGAGGCAGAGAGAGACAGAGATAGAATCCCAAGCAGGCTCCAGGCTCTGAGTTGTCCATACAGAGCCTGACACAGTGCTGGAACTCACGAACCATGAGATCATGATCTGGGCCAAAGTCAGATGCTTAACTGACTGAGCCACCTGGGTGCCCAGGAGTCTCTCTTTTATTGAATGATCATGAAACCTCGGCTAAGTGATGCGGCCATACTGAGGTTTGATGTCTCCTTCTAGAAAATGGGGTTGATGAAATGAACCTTGCAGAGTCGTGAGGCTTGAAATGAGGTCAAGTGAGAAATGTGCCTCTCCTAGTGTCTGACCCACACATGGCAGACATTCGATGGAGTCCCGTGCTGTTGGTGGTTTAGGGTTTGAAGATGCTGAATCCCAGGCCCCTGAAGCTTATCTTTGTGGACAAAACATCTCCCCAAATAAACAAAAGGCATCCTTAGACCGTCGCTTACTGCACTTATCAAAAGCTATACTTTCAACATAGAAGACTCATGACCCTTCTCACTTTGATTTACCTCGCTTTGCAGGACCTGGGACTGTCATTGCAGTGTTAGACCTCCAAGGCTTATGTGAATTCATTGGTAAGTGAGAAGCCACTTAGACTTGGGCAAAGGGAGATTGGAGAGGGGTGAGGAGAAGTAGAGAAGCGTTAGGGCCTGAGGACTGATGATTCACTAAATAGAAGGAATGTCCCTACCTGTAGACAAGGCTCACAGTGACAGGTTGGCCTTCCTTTCTGGTTGGGACTTGTCAGACCCCTGAACTCTTGGCTCCCATTTCAAATCTCAGCCCAAAGAGTTTCAAGAAAAGCACTCTCTCCTTAGCTCTAGTGGATAAAGAAAAAGCAGACACAATGCTTCACGTCACCAGACTGGACTGCTACTCTCCTTCTCCCCATGTGTAAAAGACTTTTGAGCCCTGAGCAAGCCCTTTTGCTTGACAAAGCCACAAACGTTGAGAACAGCCCCCTGTGGTCTGTCAGAAATTCAATATTTGTTGAATTAAATTTGGGGAACCACAAGAAGCCCCATTTCCAGGCCAAGCTCGGGGCAGCTACTGGCTTTTACACAAGAGGGGTAAAACTCTTCTGGAATCTGTAGACTGTCTGGTTAATCAGATAGAATCTTCTGAGATAGAATTAAAAGGGAAATTTCCGAGGTGATATCAAGGTTTTCGCTTTGACTCCTGGCACTCGGGGTTGTCTTTGAATAAACACCAGATTTATCCCCAAAGTACAAAGAGCCTGTCGAGGTGCTTCATTGCCTGAATTCTGCAGAAGAGAATGCGAAAGTGATGAACAGACCTTATAGCATTCAGGATTTCTGCATGTCATGGATTGATCTGTTTTTTTTTTTTTTTTTTAATTTTGCATATCAGCACTGTATGCCATAAAGCCAAATCAATACTAGTCAACAATACTTAATTATGAGCTGGCTTTAAGCTGCGACCTGACCAAGCATTCCTGGACATCTAGAACAAACTGTTATTTCATATATGTCATCACATTTAATCAGGTTAATCTTCACCACAAAAGAGTGAGACAGGTATTATGAATCCTGCTCTGGAAATGAAGATGCTGAGACTCAAGGTCACTTAGCTAACATCTTGCTCTAACTGTGATCTGAAGAAAATCGTTTTTCTTTCTTTCTTTTTTTTTTAAAGATACCATTTTCATGTAGTGAAACTCAGGTATCCTGAACGGATGCAGAAACATTTACCAAATTATATGTTTGAAGCGGTAAATTAAGGTTAGGGAGATGAACAGTCAACTTCTTGAGCCCACAGGCTGTTTCTTGTTTGGTTTTTTGTCTCCAGATTCCACTGGGAAGAGATGTTTGAGAAGTGTCTGTGGAATGATGCGAGTAAATACTAATGATTTCTTGGGGTCTTGGATAAATGCATACATTTGCAGGAAAAAAAAGAATTCCAGAATTGGAAGGGATCTTAGAACCACCTGCACCAGGGGTTCTCAAGCTTTGACATGTAGCATTAGAATCCTCTGGAGGGTTTGTTCAAACACAGATTGCTGTGCCCCAGCCCCTCCAGAATTTCTGGTTCGCAAGGTCTGGAATGGGACTGAAAATGTGCATTTCTTTTTTTTTTTTTTTCAAGACTTCTTTTCTTTTCTTTATTTTTTAAATATGAAATTTATTGTCAAATTGGTTTCCATACAACACCCAGTGCTCATCCCAACAGGTACCCTCCTCAATACCCATCACCCACCCTCCCCTCCCTCCCACCCCCCATCACCCCTCAGTTCATTCTCAGTTTTTAAGAGTCTCTTATGGTTTGCCTCCCTCCCTCTCTTTTTTTTTTCCCCCTTCCCCTCCCCCATGGTCTTCTGTTAAGTTTCTTAGGATCCACATAAGAGTGAAAACATATGGTATCTGTGTTTCTCTGTATGACTTATTTCACTTAGCATCACACTCTCCAGTTCCATCCACGTTGCTACAAAAGGCCAGATTTCATTCTTTCTCATTGTCAAGTAGTATTCCGTTGTATATATAAGCCACAACTTCTTTATCCATTCATCAGTTGATGGACATTTAGGCTCTTTCCATAATTTGGCTATTGTTGAAAGTGCTGCCATAAACATTGGGATAAAAGTGCCCCTATGCATCAGCACTCCTGTATCCCTTGGGGAAATGCCTAGCAGTGCTATTGCTGGGTCATAGGGTAGATCTATTTTTAATGTTTTGAGGAACGTCCACCCTGTTTTCCAGAGCGGCTGCACCAGTTTGCATTCCCACCAACAGTGCAAGAGGGTTCCCGTTTCTCTACATCCTCTCCAGCATCTATAGTCTCCTGATTTGTTCATTTTAGCCACTCTGACTGGCGTGAGGTGGTATCTGAGTGTGGTTTTGATTTGTATTTCCCTGATGAGGAGCAACGTTGAGCATCTTTTCATGTGCCTGTTGGCCATCCGGATGTCTTCTTCAGAGAAGTGTCTATTCATGTCTTCTGTCCATTTCTTCACTGGATTATTTGTTTTTCGGGTGTGGAGTTTGGTGAGTTCTTTATAGATTTTGGATACTAGCCCTTTGTCTGATACGTCATTTGCAAATATCTTTTCCCGTTCTGTCGGTTGCCTTTGAGTTTTGTTGATTGTTTCCTTTGCAGTGCAGAAACACTGCACTCTTGATGAGGTCCCAATGGTTCATTTTGCTTTTAATTCCCTTGCCTTTGGAGGTGTGTCAAGTAAGAAATTGTTGCGGCTGAGGTCAGAGAGGTTTTTTCCTTCTTTCTCCTCTAGGGTTTTGATGGTTTCCTGTCTCACATTCAGGTCCTTCATCCATTTTGAGTTTATTTTTGTGAATGGTGTGAGTAAGTGGTCTAGTTTCAACCTTCTGCATGTTGCTGTCCAGTTCTCCCAGCACCATTTGTTAAAGAGACTGTCTTTTTTCCATTGGATGTTCTGTCCTGCTTTGTCAAAGATTAGTTGGCCATACGTTTGTGGGTCTAGTTCTGGGGTTTCTATTCTATTCCATTGGCCTACGTGTCTGTTTTTGTGCCAATACCATGCTGTCTTGATGATGACAGCTTTGTAGTAGAGGCTAAAGTCTGGGACTGTGATGCCTCCCGCTTTGGTCTTCTTCTTCAATATTACTTTGGCTATTTGGGGTCTTTTGTGGTTCCATACCAATTTTAGGATTGCTTGTTCTAGCTTCAAGAAGGATGCTGGTGCAATTTTGATTGGGATTGCATTGACTGTGTAGATTGCTTTGGGTGGTATTGACATTTTAACAATGAAAATGTGCATTTCTAACAAGTTCCCAGATGGGGCTGATGTTGCTGGTTCGAGGGGCACACTTTGAGAATCACTAATCTGCTACAACAATAACATATATCAAGGGCTTATTATGTGCCAGGCACTGTGCTAAGTGCATTACTTTCCTCATGTCATTTAATCCTCACAGTAAGTCTAAGGATGGTGATGTTATTAGGATCCCCATTGCATTTATAGGAACAATGAAACACAGAGAAGTTAAGTCTTTTGCTCAACTTAACCCTTCCAAAAAGTGTTGGGAGCAGGGTTTTGAACTTGGGCCGTCAGATGCTAAGTCTGGCACTATCAGTCACTTTATGGCATAGGACCTCACAGAGTGAACTGCCCACATGAGGAAATAAAGGCTCACAAGAAGTGACTTGCCCAGAGTCATGCAATGAATTGGAACATGAGCGTGAATGAGGACACAAGTGTCCTAATCCAACATCTTTTTAGGCTACTTTCTTTTGACATAGAACACTAGGAGCGAGCAAGGGTTGTACTTGCTCTCTTCCAGTTTGGATCCCTAAGGTGGACACCTTCTAATTGGCATAGACGGCCTTATGATGTTCTGATATTCTAATCATTTTCCCCCACTTACCCACTATTTCATCTGACTGAGGGAGGTGGCGTTTGCCCTGGAGGAGAGAGTGGCGGGCAATGGTTAAGTCCTGAAGCTGCAAGCAAAGCCCCAGAAAGGAAAGGGGTTAACCAGCTTGGTAAATACATAGAGTGGGTGGAAGGAAAGTCTCCATGTGTCCGGGCACGTCCTCAGTTATGTCTCAACCAACACTTAGAAAATCCAGCTCTTAGGGACTTTAGGTCACCGTACCTCGACCTCCAAGTCTCCCAGGGATGCTGGGAAGGAAAATTAAGAGTGTTTGGTTAGTGGAAGATTGGGCCCGGGAGGACTCATAAGATCCAAAAATCAGTCCCTCAGAGGCCTACCCTCAGCTGTGCTGTACCCATTGTCCCCGAGCATGCCCTCTCCTGGGCCAGTTGTTGGACAAATATTTACAAAGAGAGGCAGCACACTGCAGTGGACAGGGCACCGGCCTCGGCCCAAGTCCCTCCTTGCTGCTGACACCTTCGTGAACTTGAGCGGGACGGTTATCTTTCAGAGTTGGCTTCCTCTTTTGTAAAAGGGTGTGTAGTAAACAAAGTAATGACTTCCTCCAATGTCCACGTCATAATTCCTGGAACCTGTAAATACGCTACTGTAAATAGCAAAGGGAGATTTTCAGATGTGATTAAGGGTCTTGACATGGGTAGATTGTCCTATATTATCTAGGTGAACCCAACATGATCACAATGGGTCCTTATAAGTGAAAGAGAGGCAGAGGAAACAGAGCTACAAGAGATGTGACTACAGAAGCTGAGGTTGGAGTGATAGGGGTGCTGACTTTGAAGACGGAAGGGGACCACTAGCCTGGGAATGTAGGCAGCCTGGGAGTACAAACTGGAAGAGGGAAGAATCTGATTTTCCCCTTCAAGCCTGCAGAAGGAGCATAGTCCTGCTGACACCTTGATTTTAGCTCCTCAGCACCCATTTCAGACTTCTGACCTACGGATACTGTAAGATAATACATAGTTTTGTTTTAAGCCACTATGTCTGTGATAATTTCTTTTTTTTTTTTTTAATTTTTTAATGTGTATTTTAGTTTTGAGAGACAGAGACAGAGCGTGAGCAGGGGAGGGGCAGAGAGAGAGGGAGACACAGAATCTGAAGCAGGCTCCAGGCTCTGAGCTGTCAGCACAGAGCCCAGTGTGGGGCTGGAACCCATGAACCGTGAGATCATGACCTGAGCTGAAGGTGGATGCTTAACCAATGGAGCCACCCAAGCACCCCTGTGATAATTTCTTATAGTAGCAGTAGGAAACTAATATAGGGACAGATAATGCTTTCCTTGTCTACCTCATAGGATTGCCGTGAGAGCCAAAAGAAATCATTTATGTGATGCCACTTTAAATATTGTAACCCACCGTCCAAATATAGCTATCCCCGTTACCCAAAACTAGAACGTTCCTATGAAAACTTTCATAATGCAAAATGGCATAAAAGGAAGAAGCGATCATCATTAATTTATGTGCAAACTTTTTTTTGAGGGTTTGTTTGAGGGTTCCTAGAGCCCCAAAATAATCTGTAATGCATGGACAGTGTAAATTGAGATAAAGCACAGATGCTCCCAGACACAGTTCAAAGTTACGTTGGCTGGATGCTGGGATGCTGGGTGTAGCTCCCGCGGAAGAGGCTTGGCAAGGCCCCTCTTCCTGCGTGGGGTATGCTGTCTCCATAACAGCTTTGCTGCAAAAACAAATGCTGAGCGCTATTTTTGCTTTTCTTCTTTTTTGGTCAACGCAAAAATCCTCTGCGGATTTCTTTCAGTTAGCAACACCAGGTAATAATGTAGGTCTTCTGTAAAAGCAAAGTGGCCTCATGCAAACTTTTGAAATTTTAACTAGCTCTTGGGACCAAGGTTGGGTGAGGGGGGCACTGGTTTGTAGCATTTACTTATTTCCACGTTGTAAAAACTCCCATGATGGCTGAGTTCAAGCTATGACATGAAGCCGCTGAACCAAGAGTTTGGGGAAGATGAGTACATCAGGTTACTACTGCAAGGCAGCTCCCAGACACTACCACAGAAGCCCAAATTCTGCCCCTGCCACAAAAAATTGCATGGAAAATGCTCATTCTGGTGGGTGGTCAAGGTAATCCTCACAGGAAGGCCATAACATGACAGTGAGCTCAGTGGTACCATCAGGGAAATAACCTTCTTTGAGAATCTGCACTGGGTTAGAGTTTGTGATTTTCTCAATTGGAGTATCTCTGCCTTGAATAAGGGAAGATGGAGAGGGAATGTGATCAAAAGACAGAAACTGCTAGTTATAAGATAAGTAAGTTCTGGGGATGTCACGTACAACAAGGTGGCTGCAGTTGGCAATACTGTGGTCCAGTCTATTGAGACTTGCTAAGAGAGTAGACCTTAAAAATTCTCATCATAAGAAAAAAATTGTAACTCCGTGAGGTGATGGATGTTAACTAAACTTATGGTCATTTTGCAATACATACATTTATCAAATCGTTATATTGCATACCTTGGACTAATACAATGTTCTATGTCAATTATATCTCAAAAAATCTGGGGAAAAGAGTGAATAGAATCTTTACATAGCCTCAGGAAGAATTCAAATTTAGTTGAAGGAAAAGTCTTGTATTATGAACCCTACCAGGTCAGGTTCCTATAGAGAAAACAAATTTGGGGACCTCGATGGGTACTCTTGAAATGTGACGCCTTGCTTGGAGTTGTAGGGAGGTTCCATCCAGCAAATATAAATTAGACTTGTGCTGTGTTAAAGGTGTAACGATAATTAGACATGGTCCCTGTCCTCAAGGAGCTCACAAGTCTAGTATAATCATCATGCAGGTCTCACATAGATGTCATCACCTGGGTCTCATATTTATGACATCATCACAGTTAGAAGTCATCACTTGGATCTCATGCTTATGTTTTTTTGCATTAATCATGGATCATCTATACTTATACGCATATTTTCAAGTTGAAGAATTTCAATATAAAGTACAGAATTAGATTTGGCTGGATATAAAAGAAACCTAACCACAGTGGCTTAACCAAAAAAAAGGGATTGTTTTGCATGTAGTAAAGAGACTACAGTTAGAAAGTCGAAGACGAGGTCAGTGAAACAGCCTCTTTCTCCCTTCCTTCTCTCCCATGCTTAGCAGTTTCATGGTCCAATGAAGCAATACCTTGTCCAGCCATTTCACCTGCCTTCCAGGCCAGAGATATGGGGGCTCCAAGAGAAGTGGACAGAAAAGACATCAGAAAAGACATCAACTGTCTGACCCTCTTTATCAGGAAAACGATAGTTTCCCTTAAATTCTTATTCAGTAGACTTTTGTTTGCATCTCGTTGGCCAGAACTTGGTTACACACTACCTGTAGCTGCAAGAGAGTCTGGCGAGATGACTATTTTTAAACTGGGAATATTGCTACCTGAACAAAACTTGGGTTCTATGAATAAAGGAGATGAGATAGTCTAGGCAAGTGGAAATAGCCATCACCTTGTTAGTCTCATTTAAGAAATATCTGTATAATCATGTCCTTAATGGACCAGTTGTAGTTAGTGGGCCAGCTGGGCTAACACATGTTAAAATACAAAATGGAAGTTAAAACCATAAATGCATAGCTATAAAGAATTTAAGTGGTGGACTTAGGAGACTGGACTGTCACTAACAGGGATTTTCTGGATGGCTTTGTGGGGATGTCGTATCTGCCGAGTTCCTTTCTTGGGCCATAGCGCTAGCCCCGGCTTCAGATGAGAGGTGATTTCCGAGGGCATATGGCCAGAACTGGCTCTGATAAGTAGGATTAGAAAGCAGGAATAAAATGGTTTTTAATCGAGGTATAATTATATACATTGAATTGCATAGATCTTAAATGTGCCATTTGTTCAGTTTTAACAAATTGTGTACCCTGTGAAACCAATACCCCAATCATGACCTGACTATTTTCATCACCCCAGGAAACCACCTTGGGCCCTTCCTAGTCAACCTTTCCTCTGCCCAGATATAACAACATTCTGATCTGTATCCCCATAAATTAGTTTTGCCAAACAGGTGTCTTTGAGCCACTTTCAGAGTGGTCAGGGTAAAAACATTTTAAGGGAGGTGAACAAGAATTAAAGAAGAAATTGGCCCGCTTTTCAAAGATACACAGTACGTGGCACATGGCAGATATTGGCAAACAGCAGTTGCTTTAGTTGTGTTGCTAATCAATGTTGTCCTTTCTCTGGCCAGGAAAGGTTTCATTCAACACCCTGCCTGCAAGGAGTCAATTTCCTAAAGGACTCTCCTCCCCTCGAGGGAACCTCATGCACAAAGCTCTTTAATATTGAGATCAGGGGCGTGAAGATTAGTGGGACAATTTCCTAACTCCCTCCACAGCCTCGTATGGATGATTAACCAGGCAAAGCATGCGTGGCAGGCAAGTTGGTTCTTCAGGATGAGAAACTCTGTGAACACGCAGCCCTGAGAGAGCGGGTGCCTTCGATGAGTCATCGGTAACAAGCAGATGAGACAGAAGGCGTGGTTTGTCCACTCGCCCTGCCCCGGGCCCTCCCGGCTACGACATCTCCCCGGACTCCACCCTCAGCAGGTGGAACAGCTGGGTGGGAAGACACATTTTTGCAACCAAGATAAGGCTGGAGTGACAGTTGCTGTGACCCAGCTATTCATCAGGAAAGCACTTTCGGAGTCAGCACAATCATGGGTGAGCTTGTCACACCGCGCTTCTCTTTTGCTCTGACTTACAATGGAGATGCACTCTTTTGTAGCTTTGTTTGGTAAAAGCCAGTGCAAAATGGATGCCGTGCCTGGAACACTGATACCTAGCTGAAGCCAAATGCATCTTTGGCCAATAAAACGCCAAGGGCCTGTTTTGTTCGCAGCCACACCAAGTTATACGTGCTGGGGATTTCCACACACGCTGTGGGTCTGGGGGTGGGCCAACTGAACAGCTGTGTGACCCCGGTGGCTCTCCTCATCCGCAGTCCCCAGAGTTTCTGGAATCCCTTTGTTAGCTATGGTTTGGGCATGCAGTGTCCTTGGAAGGTTGTATCTTTCCTCACACTGAATTATTCTTAATTAAGCCCACAGGACTCAGCCTGGTGTTCTAGTCCCTGGACAGCCTGTTCCCAACCAACTGTTGTCACTGGATTCTACCCCGAGCAGACCGCATTTTTCTCTTACTGGTAGAATGTGATAGGCCTGGACTCTGGAGAAAAACCTGGGTTCTAATCCACCTCTATCCATTCTTCTTTTTAAAAAAAAATTTGTTTTTAATGTTTTATTTATTTTTAAGAGAGAGAGAGAGAGACAGAGATAGAGAGAGAGAGAGATAGAGGGCAAGTGAGGAAGGGGCAAAGATAGAGGGAGACACAGAATCTGAAGCAGGTTCCAGGCTCTGAGCTGTCGGCAGAGTGCCCAAGGCAAGGCTCAAACCCATGACCCATGAGATCATGACCTGAGCTGAAGTCAGACCTTAACCGAATGAGCCACCCAGGCGCCCCCCTCTATTCATTATTCTTAGCTGTACTGAGCTATAACTATGTTTCCCCATCCCCACACCCTTGCTTATACCATTATCTTGGCCTGAGATGCAATCTCTGCTCCTTCACATAGGCAAACCCTATTCACTTCCTAAGGTCAAGTGCAAATACCACCTTTAGCCCTTCCTAACAAATAGGTGTGATCTCTTCTTCTGAGTTATCTCAGCCCCATCTGTTTGCCATTTTTTCAGAGCTTGATTTTTATTGTTCCTAGAGCTCTCTCTCTTCTGCATTTCTACCTTGATTCTCAAAGTCATAAAACCTATTGTCCAGTAGGGTTGCAGATAAAAGAGAGACACCCGGTGAAGTCTGAATTTCGGATAAACCACGAGTAAATTCGTTTGGTGTAGGTATGGTCCCAGCATTGCATGGGAAATACTTCTATTAAAAGATTTCTGTCATTTATCTGAAATTACAATTTAACTGAGCACCCTGTATTGCACACGCACTGCATCTGGCCGCCCTTCACACCCGATTCTTTGAAGCGGATAGTTGTATACTTCTCTGGCTTCTTCACTGGGTTGCACATTATGTGACAGTAGCCATCTTGTCTCATCCATCTTTGCAACACGCAGGGTTTCTTCCTCCAAGCAGTTGCTTAGTAAATCTTCACTGATGAGTACAGGGATTGTCCCGCCAGCAGGTATGAGCGTTCAGCACAGTTTCTGAGAAGCTCAGCTTTGGAGTCATATGGACCAGAGTGTGTCATGTTCCCACCACTAGACCAACTACGTGGCCTTAACAAGTTACCCCATTCTCAGACATGCTCATCCGTGCAATGGGAAGAAGAGTGCACCTTTTCTGCAGGGATTACCAACCTTCAGTTCTTAATACACATCTAAAGGGCTTAGCACAGAGCCTGGTCCATAGAAAATGCCTAGTAATCGTTAGCTATTACTATGGGAAATGATGAAACACATTCAGACCAGATAGTGTGGCTTCAGCGGCAACTACTTTGCTGCCGGCAGTCAAGACTACGTAAAGGAACGAACTTTGTGTAGTTTGGAAATATAAAATGTAAGATGGACCTTAGTCTTCCTTTAGAGAGAGTTCTTTTTTTTTTTAATTTTTTTTTTTAACGTTTATTTATTTTTGGGACAGAGAGAGACAGAGCATGAACGGGGGAGGGGCAGAGAGAGAGGGAGACACAGAATCGGAAGCAGGCTCCAGGCTCTGAGCCATCAGCACAGAGCCCGACGCGGGGCTCGAACTCACGGACCGCGAGATCGTGACCTGAGCTGAAGTCGGACGCTGAACCGACTGAGCCACCCAGGCGCCCCTAGAGAGAGTTCTTAACTCATCTGGTTTTTCTCTTCAGTTTCCTAGGTCAAGGGCATGTTCTTTTCTCAGGCTGAGGCTCTTGTCTGCCCTTTTGAGATGTCAGTTCATCTCTCGTTCTAAGGCTGTCTTCTCCAGTATGCATCTTCCCCTTTCCCCCCGGTCCTGGGTGCATAGTTCCCCAACCAGAATGATTTGCTGCTTCCTTTGGATGGCATTGCTGGATGTGTGTGTGTGTGTGTGTGTGTGTGTGTGTGCATATATATGTGTATAATGGAGAAAGTAAACGGCCGTTTTGGTATCTCCTAATCATCCAGGCACAGTTGGGTGGGTGGCCATTAGCAAAATCACTTCAATCTGACATGTATTTATTCCTACCAGGCTATGTGCAGGGAACACCCTCAGTGACTTTAATGGGGCCTCTATGCTCTACCGGGCACTGCGTCAGATACTTTGCTTACATTGTCCCACTGATTAATCAGGACAACTCTGTGAGGTAGATGTTCTCACCTCAGTTTTGTGAATGCAGAAACAAAACGTAAAAGATTAGAAACTTGCAGGACGCCTGGGTGGCTCAGTCGGTTGGGTGTCCGACTTCGGCTCAGGTCATGATCTCACGGTTCGTGGGTTTGAGCCCCGCGTTGGGCTCTGTGCTGACAGCTTGGAGCCTGGAGCCTGCTTTGGCTTCTGCGTCTCCCTCTTTCTCTGTTCCTCCCCTGCTCTCACTCTGTTCCTCCCCTGCTCTCACTCTGTCTGTCTCTCTCTCAAAAATAAAGATTAAAAAAAAATTAAAAAAAAAAAAAGATTAGTAACTTGCTTTAAGGCCACAAGGCAGGTAACTTCTAGCTGCAATCAAACCCAGCTCCCTGACTCCAATCCTCAAGCTCTTTCGAATGCCATTGGCTCTTCACCCCGGCTGCTCATTAGAATTAACCCAGGGAGCCTTTCCAACGCACTGATGTCTGGACCACCTCCCCAGAAATTCTGATTTAATTATTTTTGAGGATCATTGCAAGGATATTGGTCTGCCATCATCCCATATGCTAGGACATGAATTAAAAGGATCCAACACAATCTAGTACAATTCTCCATGATCATCATTTGTAGATCTTGGGTCCTGAAACTTCCCTATGCTTTGTATTCAAAGATTATTTGCCTCAATTGCTGTAGATTGGTCCCAGGTATGTACGTATGTGAAAAGAATCCTTAAAAAAGTATTCTGGTGATCCTTTCCAAGTTCATTTTATATTGCTCTTGGGGGAGAACTTTGTTGCAATTTACCCAATTTCCAGAGGCTCATTTCTTCTTGGACAGTCTACTCCATGGACTCGCTCATCTTTCTTCAGGCCGGGATGGGAGCAGGCTAAGGCTGTATGATTTGTTTTCTGTGCTCCATCGAATTTGTCTTCTTTTTATTTCACTCTAAGGATTTTTCTGATTGTATTCATTTTTCCCTTTTCTTTTGCCTTCAGGGTACCTTAGAAAGTCTCCCCCACAAAGAAAGCTGTCATGTGCTATTCATGATCTACATTTGAAGTTGCTCTTTGTTTCAATACCATTGGGCTACTTATTAGGGCTGTAATCTGGGACCAGTTTCATTTTGGGGATTCTCAGTTTTATCCATTGCTAAATGGATTACTAAAAACCTACCACTCACGGGGTGCCTGGGTGGCTCAGTCGGTTAAGCGTCTGACTCTTGGTTTCGGCTCAGGTCATGATCTCACGGTTCATGAGTTCGAGCCCATGTCAGGCTCTGTGCTGACAGTGTGGAGCCTGCTTGGGATTCCCTCTCTCTCCCCCCTCTCTCTGCCCCTTCCCCTGCTCGTGCTCTTTCTCTCTCTCAAAATAAATAAATAAACTAAAAAAAAAAAACATTCAAAACCCTACCTTCCACGATTTCCATGAAAATTCATTTACCAAACAAAATTGATGTGTTTATTTGTCTAATGCATCTCCTCTACTGTAAGACCTTCTAGGAACCAAGTCTGTTTTGATTACCATTATATGTCTGGTGCCTTGAGCTGTGGTGGGTTTAGTAGATGCTCAGTAAATACTGGTGGCACGTGGACTGTGGAGGGGGCTTGGGAGTCAGGCATGCTGCGTTCTGGGTTTCTGCTGCACCACTTACAAGCTGTGTGACCCTGCGCAAGTTGTTTAACTTCTCTGAACCTTCATTTCTACATTTGTAAAATAATAATAATAATAATAATAAACCTAATATGGTTGTAGTGAAGATTAAGTGATATGTGCCAATAAAGAAATCAGTTCAAGGGTGCCTGGGTGGCTCAGTGGGTGGGGCATCTGACTTTGGCTCAGGTCATGATCTCATGGTCCGCGTGAGTTCAAGCCTCATGTTGGGCTCCCTGCTGACAGCTCAGAGCCTGGAGCCTGCTTTGCATTCTGTGCCTCCCTCTTTCTCTGCCCTTTCCCCCCACTAATGCTCTGTCTCTCTCTGTCTCTCAAAAATAATGTTAAAAAATTTTAAATTTTTAAAAAATGTTTATTTTTGACAGAGAGAGAGAGAGAGAGAGACAGACAGACAGACAGAACATTAGCGGGGGAGGGACAGAGAGAGAGGGAGACACAGAATAGGAAGCAGGCTCCAGCTCTGAGCGGTCAGCACAGAGCCCGACACGGGGCTTGAACTCAGAGACGGCGAGATCATGACCTGAGCCGAAGTCGGACGCTCAACCCACTGAGCCACCAGGCACCCCAAATGTTAAAAAAATTTAAAGAAAAAGCAATCAGTTCAGTGCATGGCACATAAAATACCCTTGTAAGTGCTAATGAAGGGACACCTGGGTGGTTCAGTCAGTTGAACGGATGATTCTTGGTTTCGGCTCAGTTCCTGATCCCAGGGATAGAGCCCCATGTCCGGCTCCACACTTAGAATGAAGCCTGCTTAAGATTCTCTTTCTCTCGCTTCCTCTGCTCCTTCCCTGCTCGCACACACATTCTCTCTGTCTCTCTCTAAAAAAAAGAAAACATACTGCTAATGAAGATGAGCGTGTTTTCTAGAAATATTGACTTCCACCATAACATTGTTGGAAACCAGACATATATTCCAAATTTAAGAAAAAAATACTTAAAAAAAATAGCTGTGAAGTTCCAATGAGGGAAGTTAATGAAGTAGAATTTGAGTACTTGCTTTTTCCTATATATTTTCATCCTGCAATGTGTTACGCCTTTTGAAGAGGAAAAAAAAAAGAAGTAAATTCAGTTTATGCTCAGATATGAATTACGTCAGGAGTTCTGGGTGTGTGTGGGGGTGTGTATATGTGTAATTGTATTTTAAAAGAGGACCCAAAGTAGGACTCATTGCCACATTTAAAACCTGTGCATTTCATTGTATGTAAATAATACTTAAAAAAAAAAGGGGGGGGGGCGCCTGAGTGGCTCAGTCGGTTAAGTGTCCTACTCTTGATTTTGGCTCAGGTCATGATCTCATGGTTTGTGAGATTGAGCCCCGTGTCAGGCTCTGTGCTGAGAGGGCAGAGCCTGTTTGGGACTCTCTCTCTCCCTCTTTCTATGCCTCTACATTGCTCACACTCTCTTTGTCTCCCTCCATCTCTCTCAAAAGAAATAAATAAACATGAGAAAAAGAAACTGCATACAAATCTTGAACTCTAGTTAATGATACACATGCTACAGGATTTAGGGGTAAACTGTAATGATGTCTGCAACTTACTTTGAAATGCATTACAAAATATAATGCGTTGATGAACGGAGAGGTGCCTAAATATGTGATAAAGCAAATACACTGGAGCCTTGAATAACACAGGAGTTAGGGGATAGCAACCCCCCCCCATATGGCCAAAGACCCATGTGTAACTTTGGACTCCCCTAAAACTTAACTACTAATAGCCTACTTTTGACCAGAAGTCTTGCTGATGACACAATTAACACACAATTTGTATTTTACATGCGTTACATACTGTATCCTTACAGCAAAGTAAGCTAGGGAAAAGAAAATGTTATTAAGAAACTCATAAGGGTGAGAAAATACATTTACAGTACTGTACTGTAAAAAATACACATGCGAGTGGACCCATGCAATTCAAACCTGTATTGTTCTAGGGTCAACTGTACAGCAAAATGCTCATTATAGAATCTAAGGGTTAGCGGTGTTCATTGCACACTTTTATCAATATTTCTGTATGTCTGACATTTTTCATAATAAATTGTTGGGGGGGCCGCCTGGGGGGGCTCAGTCAGTTAAGCTTCTGACTCTTGATTTCAGCTTATGTCATGATCTCAGGGTTGTGACGTGGAGCCCAGTGGCGGGGTCCATGCTGGGCACGGAACCTGCTTAAGAGTCTCTCTCTCTCTTCCTCATAAATGAATACATAAATAAAACATTGGGAGGAAAAAGAAAAATGCAATCCTAAATCCAAGACAGGCTCATCGTGCTGGATTTCAGGCTGTGGTACTTGTCAATATCTATATTTTAGGAAGACTTTCCTGCTTCTCTATTAATCACAGCCCATAAAAAACTTCCAACACTGCCTCTGCATAGTGCTAACCCACATGAAAGAAAACAAGGTCTGAGTTGAAAAAAAACAGCAATGAAGGGGCGTCTGGGTGGTTCAGTCGGTTAAGCGTCCGACTTCAGCTCAGATCATGATCACGCAGTTTGTGAGTTTGAGCCCCGTGTCGGGCTCTATGCTGACAGCTTGGAGTCTGGGGCCTGCTTCAGATTCTCTCTCTCTCTCTCTCTCTCTCTCTCTCGAAAATAAATGAAACATTAAAAAATTAAAAAAAATAACACTGAAAAGAGCACACGACGAATGGAAGACAGAAGTAGGCTATCCTTTGGCACTTTGGGGAACAACTAAATTATTAGAATCTCAGACATCCAGGGTTGCTGAGAGATGATGAGACTCTGATCTCTGGCTCTTAGACTTCTTATCATGCCTGCTACTTACCACGTAGGTAAGAAATGTTAGAAATAATTGGCCATTTCATAGAGAATCATGAACAAAGGTACATGTAGGCCATTTCTTTGGAAAGGTATTTGGGTTTTTGGAAAGGTAGTTTTTGTCTTGTTGTGGAAAGACATAATAAGAAAGGATGTGATAAGTTTGAGACTATATGCCTACAAGTTAGAATGTTTTGGAGAATGGGTAAAGAGAAGCTTTAGGTTTATATACGTGTAAATAATCAGGAACACACCCTGGTAGTCGAAGGAAATACAAGTATCTTCTCTTGGCCACAGGAAGTATATGATGGAACACAGGAAGACTTAAAAGCAGATGGGAAGGAGTGCTCACGCTATTGTACATCTGAACAAAAGGGCCATGGTTTTATCATTAGCTCATTCAAGTGGCAGTTGTGAGGCCCATTTATTTGACTTTTTCTTCTGTTTGCATAAATGGAAACACCCTGCAGGGTTTACTAAAAGCAGATGTATTAAATATCAACACTAAAAACTGGTTTAACAAGGAAACAATGAGCATTAAAACACACAAAAAGGAGAGAATGAACAAGAGTCAGGAGAGAGCAATGTGGCAACCCGCAAGAATCCCAGGCAGGGCAAAAATATCCAAATCAAGGTCATAGCCAGTTACCGTCAGTCACACTGGGAAGAGAGCAAATAACACTCACTTCTTCACCATTTGCTCAAGAAACAGAACCGACTCCCTGCCTGTCTTTGATGTCTCCTTGATGATCCCAGGACTCTTTTTTTTTTTTTTTTTTTTTTTGAGACCGAGAGAAAGCATGAGCTGGGGAGGGGCAGAGAGAGAGAGAGGGCGACAGGAACTAAAGCAGACTCCGCACTGACAGTAGAGAGCCCGATGTGGGGCCTGAACCCACGAGCTGTGAGATCATGACCTGAGCCGAAGTCAGACACTTAGCCAACTGAGCCACCCAGGCACCCCAGTCCCAGGACTCTTTAGAGCCCAGGGGTTTGTCCTTTGGGGAAGGTTGCGATTGACAAGACCCTGGCAGTGAGCCCTGCTAGCACAGTGAACACCCCTGTGTGGGTTACAAAAGGTGCCCTGTGGGTGGATGAGTTACAAAATGTGACTTTTCCTCTGGGCTGGCACAAGATTTGGGGAGGGGAGTGGGGGCTGGATTTCAACCTCCATCCACCCCTCGGCTGGGTCCTTTCGTGATGTGCACTCTATAAGTGTATATAGTGACCCTGGAAAAGTTCACTACTCTACGACACGTGGATCCCCTCTCACCAATGAAGAAGCTAAGTCCCAGGAGACTAAAACACCTCATTTAAGGCTACAACATAGATAGTAATAGACTTTTCTTGGGAGAAAAGCCACTTCCAACGTGGGCCTTGGTCAATGCCATTGTATAAAGCACACGCTGCACACAGAGTACTCTGCCAGGTTCTAGGGTGTGAGCTGCATAGAAGCCTGGGGGTCTCAAACCCAACTCCAAGGGCAGGCTCGAGCGCTATAGATGGTGAGAGCTAGGGGAGCTCACAAGAGAGAATAATCCTCTTTTCTTTGCAATTGGAGAAGGTTGCACTGACAAGGCGGGACTTGAGTGGAAGGCAGGACAGATAGGGCTCAGAAAACTGGAGAAGACTGGGCAGGATTGCCAGGGGGAGAAAGCAGCGCGCGTGATGGTGTGGAGACAGGCCCCACGTTGGTGACCCTGGTCACCCCCTGGTATCATGGCACCCGCTCTCGTTCCCCATTCTCATGTGCAACTGTCACTCCAGACCACAGCACTCTCTTCGACAGAGTTACCCGTCCCAGGTCTCATGAACCTCAGGTCTGCTTTCCGAAGGGTGGTAGCTAGTTATGTGAGAGAGTCTGGGGCTAAGGGCTGATATATTAACCCACCCACATAACAGAGAGACATTTGAAGGAGGGGTTTCTGGGTATCTTGCCCTAAAACATTTCTGAAACTTTTGGGAATGCGGGCAGGGCAGAGGACGTTTATGTTTGATACCTATTTGCTATACAATACCTTCTGCCCCAAACTTAGCAGCCTGAAGCAACAAACATTTATCTCATACAGTTTCTCAGGATCAGGAATGTAGGAACCACTTCGCTGGGTAGGTCGAGGTCTGGGGGTCTCTCATGAAGTTGCAATCACCGTCTTGGCCAGGGCTGTGTCATCTGAAGCCTTGACTGGAACTGAAGGATGGGGCTGTAAGCTCACTTATCTGCCTGTTGGCAGGAGGGGCCTCGGTCTCACGGGCATCTCCATAAGAGAGCCGTCTCACAGCTGGCCCTGGAATGAGGGATCAAAGAAAGAAAGAGCAAACAGGAAGCTCAGTGCCTTTTATGACCTAGCCCTTGACAAAGCATCACTTCTGCTATATTTTACTGGTCGTGCAGACCCTCCGGGACACAGCGTGCCAGGGAATTATATAAGGGGACACATAAAGCTGGGGACCACTCGGGACCATCTCAAATGCCTGTGCCATTGAAATCATATTTGGGGGACACTAGAGCTTTTAAAACATATACCAGCAGTAATATGGTGCTCTGGATATCCTAAAATTTCCATCTTTAAACACCTAAGTATTCTTTTTCAAAAAAACATTTTAATGTTTATTTACTTGTTTATGTATTTATTTTTTGAGAGACAGAGCGAAAGAGAGAAAGAGAGAGAGGGAGAGAAAGTATGAGTGGGGGAGGGGCAGAGAGCAAGGGAGACCGAGAATCCAAAGCAGGTTCCACGCTGTCAACACAGAGCTTGAACTCGCAAGCCGTGAGATCATAAACTGAGCCGAAAAAATCAAGAGTCCGGTGCTTAACCGACTGAGCCATTCAGAAGCCCCTAAAACACCTAAATATTCTTTTTTTTTTTTAACGTTTATTTATTTTTGAGACAGAGACAGAGCATGAGTGAGGGAGGGGCAGAGAGAGAGGGAGACACAGAATCGGAAGCAGGCTCCAGGCTCTGAGCGGTCAGCACAGAGCCCGACGCTGGGCTCAAACTCGCGGACCGCGAGATCATGACCTGAGCCCAAGTCAGACGCCTAACCCACCAAGCCACCCAGGCGCCCCAAGATCACTTTAATTTTATAAGGAATATTTACTTACCAACAAATACATTTTAAAGGGCATATTATATTTACTTTGGAGAAAAATTTAACTGTTAGGGCACCAAAAATTGATAAATGCTCTCATAAATTGGTGTTTTGAATTTTTGCATTTTCCACTTAAGAGCAAATCAACTGCTCTCTTTTCTTTTGAGTTTTGTTTACTAATGATGAGGTAAGAGGGGTTGCAAGCACCTTCCTGCAAATGACACATGTGGGAGTAGTCATGTCCAATAATTGAAAAGTCTTGGTGGCAATAATCCTTGCAACAGTTTTGTATTTAAGTTTGATTTTTTTAAAAAAAAAGAAATCAATACATGTGGATGTACTGTTTAAGAATTTTTAAAAAATTTTTTTTAACATTTTATTTATTTTTGAGACAGAGAGAGACAGAGCATGAACGGGGGAGGGGCAGAGAGAGAGGGAGACACAGAATTGGAAGCAGGCTCCAGGCTCTGAGCCATCAGCCCAGAGCCCAACGCGGGGCTCCAACTCGTGGACCGTGAGATCGTGACCCGAGCTGAAGTCGGGCGCTTAACCGACTGAGCCACCCAGGCACCCCCTAAATATTCTTAATAAAATACTTTAAAAATCTTCAAGAATGCACTGCTACGCTGACTGGAAAGGAAGAGGAAAAACAGGCAAATGAGAAAGCATGAATCCAGAGAGATGCACGAGTGTTTACGCTGAAAGTTAACCTTGGGGGTATCTGTCTACCCTCAAGTGACCCAGAGAGTTGGTTTTAATGTCTGCCTGGCAAGCATGAGACCAAGTGTAGGGGAACATGAGAAGTCAGATCAGCGGCTCTCTAATAAATTACGTTGGGCCCCAAAGGATGTCTCCTCAGTGACAGTTAAGCCAGGAATTTCTGGGACTCCATTTCCGCACTGAAGGACATAGAAAGGAAACTGGCCTGTCTTATCCCTGGGTCTGGAGAGCGGGAGGAAAAATCGGAAAATTTGTAACCACGAGCTAACCTAGGCCAAGTTGACGCTCTCAGTGTGGTTTGAAAACCCCTATTTGATACTTTGTCTTAATGTGGCTCAGAGTGGGCAGCACTCTTGGTCTAGAAAGAAATCGAATCCTCACTGAAGTCATCACCTTTATCAGAGGCCTTAAAGATTCCCAGGAACGACATCCCATTGAACTGGTGCTCATGATTAAAAAAAAATAATAATCACAGAACACTTGAGGAAACAAGGCATGGTTAGAGAGAACCAGCAAAAACCACAGACAGCAGATCAGGCTGACAAACACTTCAGATATTTGGCTATTGATTATGGAATGAATTTGAGTTTATTTAATATGGTTAACAAAGAAAAAATGTTATCAAATGGACGAGTGAAAAATAAGAGGGTGTTGAAGTTACCAGTCCTGACAACCAAACAGAACCTCCAGAAGTGAAAATTAAATTTACATTTAGTTTATTTATTTATTTATTTATTTTTTTTTTTTTAATTTTTTTTTTTTCAACGTTTATTTATTTTTGGGACAGAGAGAGACAGAGCATGAACGGGGGAGGGTCAGAGAGAGAGGGAGACACAGAATCGGAAACAGGCTCCAGGCTCCGAGCCATCAGCCCAGAGCCTGACGCGGGGCTCGAACTCACGGACCGTGAGATCGTGACCTGGCTGAAGTCGGACGCTTAACCGACTGCGCCACCCAGGCGCCCCTACATTTAGTTTAAATTTAATCTAAAATTACACTTTATTTATTTTTTAATGTTTATTTATTTTTGAGAGAGAGAGAGAGAGAGAGAACAAGTGGGGGAAGGGGTCAGAGAGAGAGAGGGAGACACAGAATCCTTAGCAGACACAGGATCTGAGCTGGTGCTGACAGCTCAGAGCCTGATGCGGGGCTCGAACTCGTGAACCACGAGATCATGACTTGAGCCGAAGTCGGACACTCAACTGGCTTAGCCACCCGGGCGCCCCTGTAAAATTACATTTTAAAGGGTTGTATAAGTACCCACATGTTACCTTTGATTTTGCCTGTTGGCTCATAAAGCCTAAAATAATTGCAATCCGGCCCTTTACAGAAAGCTGTGCCAATCCCTGCCATGGAGGCACCTCCACAGAAGCCCCTCAGTCAGCCTGAGGGGGCATTCTAAGGTTGACAATACAAGGAATAGCCACACGGACAAGACTGACCGCTGTGGGGGAGTTGGGGGGTGGTGGTGAGGAGGAAGCAATGGAATTCGAGAGTCCAGAGAAGTCTCAGTGAGATGCAGCCTTAGGTTTCACAACAGAAAGAAGGCTAGTTTTATGTATCCATTAAAAATAGCTGGATGTATACCTTGAACGCACTTTTATGTAAGGGGTGGGGGAAATAACTCTTTGTCGTCCTGGAGCCTCAGAAGTGGAATGCATGTGTGTGGGCAAGTCTGGGGTAGAAAGATACCGGTCCATGTATGTAACTATTAAGCAATTATGGACGACCTTCTGTAAATAGAGCATGTTAAGAAGGAAAGGGAGGAGGGGGATTTCTTCGCCTGAGTCATGCATCTCAAGCTGCATATCCTTAGGTGTTCTCTCATTGCCAAATGTGGATCAAGGCTAAGTGGCTCTTTTATGGCCATTGGGTATGCAGGGATGGGCCTCAAAACTCCGTTTCTAAACACCAAGTGCTGACACGTTTGGCCCCGGGAGGAGGGAGGGAGGGGCAGGATGCTGGCAGGAAGCTTGAGATGACCCCAGGGTGGTCTGAGCGGCAGGAAGCCAGCAAGGGAAGTGATTTGGGGAAAGGAAAGCAAAAAGCTCACCACACCCAAGGGCTCTCTTTTGAAGATGGACACCACACCCAGCCTGTCCAAGCTTCCCTTAGCATAAATGCTCATCTTCCCCTGGTTTGTGAGAGTGCGTGAGCAAGGATGGAGTCGTAGAAAAGGAACCTGGCCGTGAGCAACCGTCTTCTGAGCCTTTATTATCTGCCGGGTGCTCTACACATCAATCTCACAGAGGCAACATTAGCCTTCCCATTTTGCAGATGAGGAAGCCGAGGCCCAGACAGAAGCATTAAGAAGTGCGTCCAGGGCCACAAAGCAAGTTAGCGATGAATTCAGGTCTGGCTCCAATTGGAAGGTCTCACTCCAAAACTCCCCTCTTTCTTCCCTAGTGAGCAGGCATAGGCAAGAGGCCACACGAAGGGAGTAAACTTAGTCCTCTGGCAAGAACAGGAAGAAAGGCAGAAAATTAAGCCCTGCTACCCTGACTCCCCTAAATGCCGTTGTCTGACGTCCAGGGTTACTCTGCTAAACAGAGTAGTTTGCCCCCGAATGCCTCAAGTGATCCACCATGGCTCTTTTTGTCAGACACGTTAGCTCCACCCCCAGTGTAAGAAATGGAGGAAAGGACCAAAAGAGAGAAAAAAAAGCTTCTGTTATCAGGAAGTTGCTGCGACAATACTCACATGTTGGAAGTGGAGAGTACAGACGGGCTACTGAGATTTTCTACTGGGAGAGATGCACTAAGTAATTAGGCTCAGAAAAAGCCAAGAGAGCCTAACCCTGAGGCTGGAGGGACTGATGGCCAACACATGGTTGGAGGAAGAGTTCAAGGGGGTACAGAGAGTGGATCAACATAGCTCCTGAGTGAGCAGAGCAGGCCTGCGGCCCGTGTGGAGACCGACTTCATTCACAGGCTTCGTGGCTCTCTTGAAAGCTGGGCCTGGCTCTCACCTTCTGTTGGAGGTGCCAGACCTACAGTGAACTTTCTAGCAAAGGATGGAGAGAAGGGAGAGAAAGAGCCTTGTGATGATTAATTTTATGTGTCAGTGGGATTGGGCCAGAGTTGCCAAGATAGGTGGTTAAACATTATTCTGGGTGTTTCTGTGAGCCTGTTTCCGGATGGGATGAATATTTGAATTGATACATACCAAGTAAAGCAGACTGTCCTCCCCAGTGTGAGTAGGCCTCACTCAATCCATTAAAACCTGACTGGGCACGCAGCCTTTGCCATGGACCCTGAACTCAGGTGGGTCTACACCTAGTGCTTTGCTGGTGCAGTCTTGAAATTTTTAATAAGATCTGAACGGGGCCCCACATTTTTTTGTTGCCAAAATTGCGTCACTAGTCCTGAATGGACAGGTGTGGTTGTGTCCCGAGAAATGTCAGTGACGGAGGTGGGGCGTGACAGAGATAACTATTGCTACATAAAAAGCCGGAGAGTGTTCCCCGAATGCCCCCATTGTTCCCCCACCCGTGACTGACCTTAGGAGCCAGGGACTCAAGTTTCTGCTTTAAGCAGCTTGCATAAAGGGAAGAAGCTTATTACACAAAGCTAAAGAAGGTCCTCAGTGGAAAGAGTATGGACTCATTCTGGGCCCCCAGGCTAAGTTTCATAACCTTTTGTAACTTAAACCCTTTTCTCCAGGGCTGAGAAGTTAAGAAGGTGAATAGTGTGGCAAGGCCTTGCCCTAGTGCAGAGAGACTCTGCACCTACACTGAATGACTTCCCCGAGGCCTAAGATGGTGAGTCAAGCACATTTTGCTGGAAGGATCGTCAGAGCTGCGCTGGGAAGCAGGTTCTCAGGCTGCCTGCGTGGCTCTAGGGCTGGGCGTGGCCAAACCGTGCAGGTCGGTACCAGACCTAGAGAAGCTTACAACAGCTCACAGACTTTCTTGGGGGACAATCTCAAGCATGTTGTAGCCAGTATTCCCAGCATTTGATGTAACTTTATATAACCCCATCTCCTTTTCTCCAGGAAATCCAACCTCACAAATGACATAAGTTCCCAAACCACAGTTCAGTCTTTTAGGTGGTTGGTGAAAGCCAGTCGCTAGTGAAGCCTAGGAAAGGATACCTTTAAACAGTCTCTTGGCTGCCTTTATTCAGATGTAAATACCGCTCCTGTAATTCCTTATGGCCTGCGGCATAGAGGGATAGATGGTTTCAGAGAACAGATTTTTCTCCTTCCCACTTGCTACACACCCGTACACAAACACGGGCACACTACATGCTCCGCATTCTTCATTCTTTCCTTTTAAAAGATTTCCACTTTGGGGTACCTGGGTGGCTCAGTCATTTAAGCGTCCGACTTTGGCTCAGGTCGTGATCTCACGGTTTGTGCGTTCGAGCCCCGCGTCGGGCTCTGTGCTGACAGCTCAGAGCCTGGAGCCTGCTTCCCGGATTCTGTCTCCCTCTCCCTCTGCCCCTCCCCTGCTCACACTCTGTCTCCCTCTCGACAATAAATAAAGCATTAAAAAAAAGGAAACATTTTTTTAAAGATTTCCACTTTTCTTTGGGAAAATTTCCCTTCCCCGTTGCAGGTGTTCTGCTTGGAATCAATGACGCTTATGGCAGAATGTCATCCTGCTGGTGGTTCCCCAAAGGGCCCGTCCATTAGCTCTGGTTACCAAGATCCCCAGAACTGCTTTCTGTCCCATCCTTCTGAGCGTTCAACAGTTTATTTATTTATTTTTTTAGCCCGTGAGCTCTCCAGGACCTAACACGGAACTTCTTTTTTCCTTATGGTTTTCAGGATCAATCAATTAATCTTTTGGGATCAAAGACACGTGGTGGGGAGGGAATATCATTGTGGAGGCCTTCTCTTCCTTCAAAGTGGCAACGTCATAATGACTTTCTTCAACAGTCTGTCGGAATTCCCTTAGGAAGGGAAATACGTGATGCGGGATATTAAAAGCCTGTGCTGTTAGTAATCACTTCTCTTTAGGAATTCAGGTCACAGAAGCACCAAAACTTCTTAACTTAAACGGCTGGTTGATACAGTAGAATAGATGGACCGGTTTGCAGCCTGAGTAGCTTTTGGGAGTTTGTGAAGCAAAAAGAGAGCATCCAGGCCCTTGAGTCGCTGCGGGTGTGGCAGGGTGGTGGTAGGAATCACTATTACGGTAAGCCACGTTCACAACCAGCTCCGAGGGAAGATTGTTGGCGACTCAATCCTGGGAGGGACGGATGGGGAGGATGGACGCCCACAAACAAATGGTATTTCTTTGGCATCGACTTGGAGACAATCTTATTCCCCATCATTATTAACAAGCAGGAAACAATGACAACGGCATTAATTAAACTTGTACATAGTGTGCAAAAATGACATACCGTGGTCAATATTTAGAAAGACCGGAGTAACATTTCAACTGTCTGGACTAACTGGTCTCATAGAAACAGGGTGGTATTCCTTTGAAAGACAGTTTCCTTCTTTCAAAAACTGAAAAGCATTTCGGGGACATTAATCATTCATTATTGAGGGATGAAGGAAGATGTTCCATAATAACTGAAATGGTAGGTCTTTGGAGCCACATAGACCTGCATTCAAGCCCAGCTGTACTGTCACTACGAGGAGCCTGGCCAGTGGCATTGGTTAAGAATGCTTCGTACTACGAGTAACAGAAACCCCAAACAGCAGTTGCTTTCACCATAAACGTTTTGTGACCTCTCCGAACAAGACGTTTGGAAGTATCTGGTTCCAATGTGTATGCAACACGTCAATGACCATATGTGGAAAGGGTTTGCTGCTCAGCCCTATGGTCTATCATTGATTTCTGCTTTAATCTTTATTAGTTCCTTCCTTCTGCCAGCTGTGGGTTTGGTTTGTTCGTCTTTTTCTATTGTCTTAAGATGTAAAGTTAGGTTGTAATTTGAAACCTTTCTTTTTTTTTTTTTTTCATGTATGCATTTACGGCTATAAAATTTCCCCTTGTAAAATTTTCCACTGCTTTCTCTGGTGTCATAAGTTTTCTTGTTTTCCCAAGTTTTCTTTTTCATTCATTGTTAACCGTTTTCTAACTTCCCTTGTGAATTCTTCTTTGATTCTTGGTTGATTAAGGGTATTTTGTTTCATCTCCACCTTTTGTGAATTTTCTAGTTTTACTTCTGTCGTTGATTGCTAGCATCGATGAGTTACAGTTGGAGAAGATACTTGGCATGTCTATCTTTTAAAATGTAATCAGACAATTTGTCATCTAACTTATGGTCTCTCCTGGAAAATGACACGTGCACTTAAGCAGAATGCATATGCTGTAGTTGTTGGGTAGAGAGTTCGGTGTATGTCTGTTAGATGTAGTTGCTTTGTTGGGTTAAGCCCTCTCTTGCCTTAGTCATCTCCTGTCTGGTTGTTTTGTTTATTACTGAGAGTGGGGCATTGAAATCTCCAACTACTTTGGTAGAATTATCTCTTTCTCCTTTCAAATTTGTTTAGCTCTTACTTCATATATTTTGATGATGTGTTATTAGGTTCATAGATGTTTATAACTTCTATCTTCTTGCTACATTTAACCTTTTATGAATACATCATCTCTTTTGTGTCTAGTAATCTTTTTTGATTTAGAGTGTATTTTGTCTGATATTAGGGTAGCCACCCCTGCTCTTTTTCGGTTAGTGTTTGCAAGGGACATTTCTTCCATCATTTCAATTTCAAATCTATTTGTGTTTTTAGATCTGAAGCGAGTCTCTTGTAGACAGCATATGGTTGGATCATGTTTTTGTTTTTTTAAATCCATTTTGCCAGTTGAAGAGTTTAACCATTTGCATTTTAAGTAATCACTGATGAGGAGGGCCTTACTTCTGTCATTTGGTAGTCAAATGCTCTACTCCTGAGCTCTGCCCTCCTTCTGTCATTTTGCAATTTGTTTTCTATAGGCCTTATAGTTTTTATCCCTCATATCATGCATTTCTGTCTTATTCTGTGTTTCATTGATTTTTTTGTAGTGAAATGTTTAAATTTTTTCTCATTTCCATTTTGTGTATATTCTATAGCTATTTTCTTTGTGGTTACCATGGAGATCCAAACTTATAATATGAATATACTCTTGTTTAAACTTATACTGCCTTAACTTGAATAACACAAAAATTTCGCTCCTTTATAGCTTTGTTCCCACCATTTTTGGTAGTTGGTGCCACAAAATTACATTTTTATACATTGCGTGACCAAAAAAATAAATTAATAATTCTTTCTTTTTTTCTTTTTTTGGTATTTTATTTTATTTTATTTTAGTTTATTTTATTTTATAGAGACAGCATGAATGGGGGAGAGGGGCAGAGGAAGAGAATCTCAAGACCTATGCAGGGCTTAATCCCACAACCCTGGGATCATGACCTGAGCTGAAATCAAGAGTCAGATCCTCAACCAACTGAGCCACCCAGGTGCCTCAATAGTTATTTTAAATGCATTAGTCTCTCAAATTGTGTGGGGAACAAAATGTGGAGTCACAAACTAAAGTTACCATAATACTAGCTTTCATACTAATCATTGTTACTTTTAGAAAATATATTAGTCTCAAATTATGTAGAAAACAGTAAGTAGAATTTTTCAGGATTCTCTCTTTGGCCTTTGGTAGTTGGATTATAAAGTGTCTCAATATGGGTCTCTGAGTCATCTTATTCGGGGGTTTTGGGTTTCTTGTGGGTTTATATTCATGTCTTTTATCACATTTGGGAAATTTTCAGCCATTCTTTCTTCAAATAATCTCTCTGCCCTTTTCTGTCACTCTTTTCCTTCTGGAACTCCCACAATACATGTGTTGATCTGTTTGATAGTGTCCCCAGGTCCTTTAGCCGGTGCTTACTTTTCTTCAATCCTGTTTCTTTCCGTTCTCCGGACTCAATTTCCATTGCCCTATCTTCAAATTCACTAATTTTATCTTCCGTCTTTTCAAATCTGCCTTTGAATCCCTCTAGGAATTTTTTTTCATTTCAGTTATACTTTTAATCTCTTTATTTATATTTCCATTTTGTTCATTTATCATGTTATTGACTTTCTCTATATCTTTAACTTTTTGAGCATCTTTTAAACGTTGTTTTAAAGACTTTCCCCAGTAGATTTGTCATCAGGTCTTTTTTTTAGAGACAGATTCTGTTGACTTATTTTCTTCTTTGAATGAACTATACCTCCCTGTTTCTTTGTGTGTCTTATAATTTTTTTGTTGATGTTGCATACTGGACATTTGAATCTAACAATGTGACAATTCTGGAAATCAGAGTCTCCCTCTTTCTCAGAGTTTGTTGTTTTTTGTTATTATATTTATTTGTGGTTTTGATTGTTGTAAGCCATCTCTGCCCCAAATATTAGCCTGAGGTGTAAATTCATGGTCATTTTAGGCCTTTTCTGAGCCCATGCCTTTACTCGGGCATGTGTGGTCAGTTTCTAATTTTCCCTTTCTATATGGCTATTTTTGAATGTCCTAATCTTCACTCCCAAAAGGGGAAACATTAAAAAATGAAGAAGGGGAGGTGCCTCGGTGGCTCGGGGAGTTAAGCATCTTACTCTTGTTTTCTGCTCAGGCCATGATCTCACGGTGTGTGAGATAGAGCCCCACATCGGGCTCTGCACTGTGCAGAGCCTGCTTGAGATTTTCTCTCTCCTTCTCTCTCAGCCCCTCTCCTGCTTGTGCTCTCTCTCTCTCTCTGTCTCTCTCTCAAAATAAATAAATAAATAAACTTTTTTTTTTTTTAAATGAAGAAGGGGGAGAAAAGGCACCACTTCAGTCCCCTGGAAATCATTTCAGCTGAGGGGTAGGCGCTTTTGCAACAATGGGAGAAAGTGCAGCAATTGTTGCCTCTTTGTCTGTGCTAAGAAGCAGCAGTCAGTGATTAGGACCCAGATCCCTGATATTTGGAGGACAGAGTCCTCTCTGACTACCCTGGCTCCCAGGAAGTGTGTGCCAGTTGCTCCAGGAACGCGTGCACACCTGGAGTTGTGGGATGGTTGGCTCCTCTGGGACTAAGAGTTGAAATTGACTGAAACTAACCACAATTAACTTTCCAAGCCTTCTCCCGGATGCTGCAAGCCTTCAATAGATTCCAGAGTTCCAAAATAGTTACCTCAGGTAGATTCTGCCAGTGCAATTGCGGTCTAGGTGGGGAGATAGATTCTTGGCGCTTCCTCGTCCCATCTTCCCAGAATCCTCCTCGGTTTGTCTTTTTAACATGACCCACATATAAATCCGTGGGATTTTTTTCCCATGGATATTTGTGATGTCTCCTGAATTACCGTGTATTAGTGCTTTGAAATTACCGTGTATTAGTGCTTTGTATTAGTGCTTTGAAAGTGAAGAAGGCATCTGAGAATATTTGTGAAACAGAATGTTAAGATGGTACTCTGCTAAGAATAGTTCCTCATATCATAAAATTAAATGTTAGACTATCCAATTTACTGTTTCCTTCTGGACAATTTAATTGGGCCAAATAGCTCTAAAGCAAATGGGTAAAACATTTTTTAATCATTATGAAAGATATGTGTCATTATAATGGAAAAACAAAAGAGTAGAAGGAAGAAATATTTATACTTCCTTGCATCAGAGAAAGCTGCCATTAATTATTAAAAGCCAAGATATAATAATGATGGTATTTTGAGCAGGGGATCAGTGACTCTTGATTAATTTTATTTTATTAAAATTTTATTATAGTACATTTACCATTATTTTTAACCCTGCATATAACAAGCATTTTTGCATGTTATCATAAACAAAAGTTGTTTTTAACAAGTTGATATAAACAAAAAGTTTTTTTCCCCTTCCCTTCTATTTTTTAGTCATTTTCTTCCATAGCCTCTCTTTGTAATAAAGTAGAAACAAACAAACAAACAAACAAACAAACAACTACCTTTGTGTAAAAAGGATTTTCCACCCAAGCAACAGCTGTATGACTTTGGACAAGTCCATTCACCTCTATGATATAAATTGTCCTACCTGTAAAATGAGCTAGTTAAATTAGACAGGCTCGTTATCTGGTTCTGGTATCCCACTCTTTCTATGCATCCACCTCTCTTTTCTGTTCTCTTCTTGACCCAGACTAGTTCATGCTATGGTTCCTGAGTGAGCAAGCTGTCTCCTAGAGCTGTTATGAGACATCCATCTCTCATTCTAAGCCCTTCCCCAGAAGCCTGTAAACAATATATCTGAGCTGCCCAGGACACAGTCCTCTCACAGAGCCTGGAAGTTGACTTCTTTTGATAACCTCTGCCTGGTGGAGATAAAAATGAAAGACTGTGCTTGATGGCTTGCATGATTAGTATGGCAACAACCTCATCTAAATCTCAGATATACTTTCCAGGTCCTTCCTGGATTAGTGGGAATTCTAGTTGATAAACCCCAGGGCCAACTGCACATGCACGAAATCCCAAAATAGCAATGCCTAATGCACATTTGATCCTGATGCAAGAGGACAGTTTCTAGCAGTTCTCTGAAAGCTATAGAAAGGGAATTGATAATAAATTCAATAGAGGAACCTACCTTTGATGACTGGGACAGCTATAAGGAGTAAAGAAATTTTGAATAGTTTGAGGAGGTAAAGAAAGAAATCAGCAAGGGTTCTGCTGAGCATTGGTTAGTAAGTTTCAAGGGGGCAGTGTGACTTAAGGGGAAGAAGTAGAAATGACTGGACAATTTTTGAAGTCATAACTCTAATGAGAGATGAGGCTCACTGAAGGAGACATAGGCACAGCTCCAAGGGGTGCAGTCAAGATCTTTACTAGGTGTGGTAATGATTGTGAACAGACAACATCAGAGTGGAGCCATCCTTCCAAAGGAAGGGAAGGGAAGGCGAGACTCATTTGACTAATGGGTGCTTTGGACAGACACAAGATTCACTTAAGTTTCATCTTTTACTATGGTGGGGAACTCCCAAGGGAAAATCTGGGTAAGGATGTTAAGAAAACGAATATGTGGGCCCCAAATCAAAATGAAATGGAAATGAGTACACAAATATGGTATTTGGCCAAAGAACCAAGAACACTGATGTATCAGACCATAGTCATATTTTTCTTTAAGAGCACTGAAGGGCATACAATAATAATAAACATTGATATATCATTTTGTGCTAGACATTGTTCTAAGCACCTTGGATTTATTAGCTTATTTAGCCTTCACAACCAATGTTATATAAAGAGAAGTCTAGCATGTCAGGTGAATCATCCACTTGGGAGTCAAAGCAAACTTAAATGGCAGCAGACCATGAGGCAGAGAGGAAATACGGAAAAGTCACTGGGAAATTGGAAGGGACAAAAATAAAGAGAAATAGAAAGTATCTTAACTAATTCTCTGAGTGGTTATTTGCTCATTAATGTATTCATTCAACGTTTACTGGGATTTGTTATAGGGTATGCCAATGCTCAGCTTTAACAATAATACCAAGTTATTTTATTTTATTTTATTAAAAAATTTTTTTAATGTTTATTTAATTTTGAGAGAGAGAGCGCGAGCCCGCGCGCGCACGAGAGAGACGGGGGGGGGGGGGGGGGGGGGGAGGGGCAGAAAGAGGGAGGGAGATACAGAATCCGAAGCAGGTTCCAGGCTTCAAGCTGTCAGCACACAGCCCATTGCAGGGCTTGAACTCACAAACTGAGATCATGACCTGAGCCGAAGTCAGACACTCAACCGACTGAGCCACCCAGGTGCCCTGAAAACTGATTTTTTTAAAGCAAGAAAATGAGAAACATAAAATTCAGGATGGAGGTTATCTCAATGCAGGGAGGTAGGAAGATGGGATAGGGAAAGAACATAGAGAGATGAAGTTATTGACAATATTCTAATTCTTGGCCTGGATGGGATATTCGTGGAAGTTCATTATAAAAACATTCCAAATAATCAAATTCAAGGGAACAGATAAAATGAAAGAGGATTACTGACATGGTTTCACGAGCCAAAGATTACAAATGTTTTAATTTGGTGGGTCTGACAATTTAATTTGGTGGGTCTGACAAGACAATGAAATAGAATATTTACTGAGCTCCTAGTGGGAACTGAAATTATGCTCTAGATTTATTCTGCAATCACAAGCATGTCCAAACTATTGGTGAGTTTCAGCTACAAAGGTTTGTTTCTTGCTCAACTATAGCTCAGCAGAAGGTCTTTCCTCAGGGACCCAGGTTGAGAGAACAAGCAACACCCTGAATGTTGGTATTTATCATACGTTTTGATCTCTCTACCATGCGATAGATTCTCAGCGTTTTCTCCTTTGATTTCTATTCCTGAGTTCAATGAAGGGAAAGAAAGAAGTTGAGAAGGACCAATTGTGAGGAATACCAAACACAATACCAAATGAGATGTTAGAGTTCAATACTTAGGTTGAAATGCTACTAGATGTGAAATTTTCCATTTCCAACAATATTATATATATATGATATATGATATATATCATCCCCATTTGCATCGAGGCTTCAGTTACCATAGTACATTCAGAATTTCTAGCTCTGGTCATGCTCACTAAAAGGATTCTTAACTGGGAGTTCCCATTAAATGCAATCAAAATGATCCATAATTCTTATTCATGAAATTTGAGCTTTCTCAGGTAATTCTATTTTGTTTAAATGTTTCTTGACAGTTCATCAAATCAATTAATAACCCACTAACCTTGACAGTTCATCAAATCAATTAATAACCCACTAACCTTGACAGTTCATCAAATCAATTAATAACCCACTAAAACCAGATGCACTTGAGTTTTTAAGATTTCAAGTTAGTTTAGAGATCTCTTGATACAGGTAATTGGAGGAGTATTGCTCAGTTTTTCCTCAGCCAGATTTATTCTCTGATAAATGTGCACAATTAGGGTTTTCTTTTTCATTTTTTAAAATTTTTGTTTATTTATTTATTTTGAGAGAGAGAGAGAGAGAGAGAGAGAGCACATGCAAGCAGGGGAGGGGCAGAGAGAGAGGGAGAAAGAATCCCAAGCAGATTCCATGCTGTCAGTGCAGAGCCCAATGCTGGGCTCGATCTCACAAACCATGAGATCGTGACCTGAGCCCAAATCAAGAGTAGGATGCTTAACCGACTGAGCCACTCAGGCACTCCTAGGGTTAAAAACAAAACAACAGCAACAACAAAAACTTAGTAGGACTCCCTTTCACTCATTCCCTAATTGATCCATTCACGATGTTTCTGATTGTCAGATTCTGGTTACCTAATGATGACTGCCAATTACTGTTCAATCACGTATTCAACAAACATTTTCACTCATTTTTTCTAGAAAGTACAGGTATAAAACAACAATTTATAGTAGCATGGCACTTAGTAGGTGCTCAAATAGGTGTTAATGTTATTACTAAGTACAATTGGGATTGTATTTAGAAATATCACCACTGACCACTGCTACAATGGATTTTGCAAACTTCCCCACTCCAGCATTGTAACCTTTTCTCCTTAAGTAGCAGAAATTGCATACTAAAACAAAAAGAGTCACACATCATTCGGTCTTGAGGTTGGGAAGAGTGGCTAGGAAAAAGTCCCTGGAGGATTTGTTTCCAATTCCTCTTCCTCCCAAGTCGCCCACCTGCTAAGGTCAGGTGGTGCCCCAGGAAAACACTGATGCACTGATGTGGTTGGAGAAGTCTCTTAAAAAGTCTCTGCCATGCAATGATGTGGTTGGAGAAGTCTCTTAAAAAGTCTCTGCCAAAGTTTAAGGGAGTGGTTCTTCTGGCTGTCATGCTAATTCCTTCTCTTTTGAAATATTGTCTTTTCATCCTGCACATTGGTGAGTCTAAGATGCAAAAGGAAAATGTTCCTAAATGACTTCAAAATAGATTTTCAGATGCCTATTTTGAAAATGTCTGCCTTTCCTTTCCCACTTCCAAGGCTCCCTATCTCGGGGACAAGAGCCTCATACCTATGCTTTGTCTAACTCCCCCACCCTGACCTAATGTGCAACCCCCTGGAGTACTCTTCTGCAACCCTCCCATGCGAAGTTATTTATCTTCCTTCACAGTCAACTCAATCTATTTATGGAGAATGCTCCCCCAAGCTCTGTTGATAATCTATTCCAGTGCTGAATTATTCCTGTAATCACAAAGTTTAAAAAAATACCTTAGATTGCTCATTTAGCTGCAATCACCCTTCACTCTTCTTAGAACCCTTCTATGTCCTCCCATTGCTCTTGAGCTAAAGTCTAAAGTCTTTAATATGGCCTTGGGGGCCCTGCATGATTTAGCTTCTGTCTCCCTGTCCAGCCTCTCTTGCGGCCCCTTGCACACTACCACTGCTTGTCCCCTTCATTCTCAAGGCTCTAGAATATTTCCTCCTCTTGCAGTTACCTCTTTCTCGACCCCATAAGTAATCCTTGTCCTTATTCGGTCTCATCTTGGTAAATTACCAAGGAGCTCAATTGCTGGCTCTTATGGTAGGAATATGTTTAGTTTTATAAGAAACGGCCAAATTAGGGGCGCCTTGGTGGCTCAGTCGGTTGAACGTCCGACTTCGGCTCAAGTCATGATCTCTTGGTTCGTGGGTTCCAGCCCCACGTCGGGCTCTGTGCTGACGGCTCAGAGCCTGGAGCCTGCTTCGGATTCTGTGTCTCCTCCTCTCTCTGCCCCTCCCCTGCTCATGCTCTGTCTCTCTGTCTCTCAATAATAAATAAATGTTAAAACAAAAAAATTTAGAAAGAAACTGCCAAACTGTTTTCCAAAGTGCCTGTACTGTTGTGCATTTCCACCAGCAATGAATGAGAATTCCTACTGCTCCAAACCACCATTTGGTGTTATCAGTGTTCTGAATTCATACCATTGTTGTAGGTGTGCAGTGGTATTTCATTGTCGTTTTTAATTTGCATTTTACTCTGATGACTATTATGTGGAGCACGCTTTCAAAAGCTTTTTTTTTTTTTTTTTTTTGCATCTGTATATCTTCCTTGGTGAGGTGGCTGTTGAGATCGTTGGCTTATTTTTAGCTGATGGAATGGGAAAAGATATTTGCAAATGACATATCAGATAAAGGATTAGTATCTAAAACCTAGGAAGAACTCACCAAACTCAACACCCAGAGAACAAATCACCCGGTGAAGAAATGGGCAGAAGACATGAATAGACACTTTTCCAAAGAAGACATCCAGATGGCTAACAGACACATGGAAAGATGCTCAACATCGCTCATCATCAGGGAAATACAAATCCAATACATCCAAAGGACACAAAAATGATGATTTGAAGGGGCACATGCCGCCCATGTTCATAGCAGTGCTATCCACAATAGGCAAATTATGGAAAGAGCCCAAATGTCCATTGAATGATGAATGAATAAAGACGTGGTGTATATATAGAATGGAATACTACTCGACGATCAAAAAAAAAAAAAATGAAATCTTGACATTTGCAACAACATGGATGGAACTAGAATGCATTTTGCTAAGCAAAATAAGTCAGTGAGAAAAGACACATAACATGATTTCACTCATACGTGGAAATTAAGAAACTCAGCAGACCAACATAGAGAAAGAGGAGGAAACATGAGATGAAAACAGAGAGGGAGGCAAACCATAAGAGACTCTTAAATACAGAGAACAAACTGAGGGTTGCTGGAGGGGAGGTGGGTTGGGGGATGGGTTAAATGTGTAATGGGCATTAAGGAAGGCACTTTTAGGGATGAGCACTGGGTGTCATATGTAAGAGATGAATCACTGGGTTCTAGTCCTGAAGCCAAGACCACACTGTATGTCAACTAACTTGATTTAAATAACAATAATAATAAGAAGAAGAACTTTGAACTACTTTTATTTATTTAAATACATTTTTTAATGTTTATTTATTTTTGAGAAAGAGAGACAGAGCATGAGCAGGGGAGGAACGGAGACAGAGGGAGACACAGAATCTGAAGCAAACTCCAGGCTCCGAGCTGACAGCACAGAGCCAGATGCGGGGCTCAAACCCACGAACCGTGAGATCATGACCTGAGCTGAAGTCGGCCACTTAACCAACTGAGCCAACCAGGCATCCTTTGGCCTACTTTTAAATTGGATTGTTTGTTTTCCTACTGGTGAATTTTAAGAAGTCTTTGTATATTTTGGAAAGCAGTACTTTATCAGATGTATTTTTTGCAAACATTTCCTCCCAGTCTGTGATTTGTCTTCTCATTCTCTTGATGTAGTCTTTCACAGAGCAGAAGCTTCTAATTTTAATGAATTCCAGCTCATCAATGATTTCTTTCATGGATCATGCCTTTGGTGTTATATCTAAAAATTCATCCTCAAACCCAAGGTCCTCTAAATTTCCTCCTATATTATCTTCTAAGTCTTTTAATATCTTCTTTTATTTTCAGTTGAGGAAACTGAGAGGCAGAGAAGTAAAATGACTTTTCCAGTCACTTAGTAGCTCAGGACAGAAAGGTCAAAATCATTGTGTCCTGAATCTCCATGCTGTACCTCTCTCACAGCTTACCTTGATGTCTCCCTGACTCAGCAACTTACCTGTGATGTAGTCCACATAATTTTTCTAAATTTAACAGTCCTTTTCTAGGCACACAGCTTTCCAGTGTGAGCCAACTGAGGTTGGTCCTGTAAAGCTCCTTAGCCCGTGTTAGTTACCCATTTCCTTACACAGCAAGCCAGCAGCTGTGGTGGATGCTGGATTGTGTCACCCAAGTCCCTCATTAACAAAGGACCCTTTCCCCAGCTGCGTGGTACATGGTCCACAGAGCCTTCAGCTATCAGTCCTCTGCAGAATTATTTAAAAAAGGTCATCTTACCCAAATTGAAGACCACTTTCCTGAGTCAGCCTGTATCTAATGACTAGTTAATATGGAGATACAAGTGTTTGGCCTCTTGGCCCAACTCTGCACAACGCTATAGGTCATCCAAGATTCAGAGCATCCAAGGAGTCAACTGGGGCTTTGTCAAGACTGCCTCATAAGCTTTCCCTTTTCTTCCACAGGTATTAATATCAAGAGCTATCTGTAATACAGTTCCTGTGTGTTTCTCTGGCTCAGTGTCAGCTTCCTGGGAACTTGGTCCACGACAGTTGGTGCCAAGAGTGGTTTCAGAAATCAGTTGCTAAGATGAGATTTTGGAGCTGGATCACTTGCTGCTCGTTTGGCAATGAGGACCTCCACCAACCACAGGATAGCATCTGGCATGAGATAGCAGTGCACCTGCTAATACTTACACCAGACGTAAACTGGAAAGGTATTCTTATAGAAGAGAATGTTCTAGCAGTTTTGAGACATAGGGGAAAGAAAAGTTACTCTATGAACAGTAAAACTGGGTAGCTGTTGCTAAGCACAATGGACAGTTTGGAAACTAGGTAATGAAAGGCTGTGAGGGATTAATTGACAAATAAAGGCTAAGTGTTCTGGATTCCTGGATGGCTCAGTCAGTTAAGCATCCAACTCATGATTTCAGCTCGGTTATGATCCCAGGGTCATGGGATCGGGTCCTGTGTTGGGCTCCACACTGAGCACGGATCCTGCTTGAGATTCTCTCTCTCTCTCTCTCTCTCTCTCTCTCTCTGCCCCTCTCCCCCACTCACACACTCTCTCTCTCAAATAATTTTTTTAAAAAAAGAAATAAAAGGTAAGTTTGCAAGTCAAAGGGTTTTCTTGGTAGCATTAAGAGAGGTGCTGATGAGAGGGGCACCAGCATTATTAAGAAGCTCAGTAGTGGCCATGATCTGTACTGCAGAGCTGTTATAAGAGATGCCACTATAGAGCTGGACTGCCTGACAGCAATAGGGATAATAGGATCCCAGAACAATAGCTGCAGGTAGTGTTACTTAACCCTAGGAAGCCAGGTGGATAGAATTTACCATAATGAAAGGCAAGGACAGAGAAACAGCCAGGGGATCAGACCCACAGAGAATGATGGAATTAGTTAACACAACTTCGCATCACTAGGATCAAAATAGATGGTCAGACGACAAGGAACCTATGCGGTCTACGGGATCAAAAGCTATCAAAGGTGTATGATTAGGATGCTGAGGGCAGTTGCCCCAACACAAAGTCATGACTTCTCACCCGGTTTCACATATAAGCCCGTTTTCAAACCCAGAACCCACTGACTGAAGGGTAGGTTGTGTACCCAGGAGGAAGGATTCCGTAACACCATAATACGTTAACAGACAATTATTCCTCCAGTACTCCCCCAAGTGAATCTATACACATTTACTCAGGGAACCATATGTTAGGGAAAAGGGAATAGTGAACACTTGAGAGTATTGGATGCTGGGTCTCACTTAACACTGATGTACAGAGATTCGAAGCCTCAACTTGGGCTCTTTATTAGAGTAGGGCATAGGACACCTGGTGAAAAATGGAGCTCAGGCCTATGTCTGGATTGCAGTGTGTCCACTGGGCCTGTGGACTTGTCCAGTGGTCCCCTAACCAGTCTTTGAATGGATAGTCGGAGGAGACATATTTGGTAAGAGGCACAATCTTGACATTGGCCTCTTAGCTGGTGGGATACGTGCTACTGTAGCAGAGAAAACTGGGTGGGAGCCTCTGGAGTTGCACCTCTACTCTCCTGCCAAGGTAGCAAGTAAAAAAAAAAAAATCCAGGAGGAATGAAAGAAGTTAGTACCACTCCTGAAATTCTTTCCCATCCTATCTCCTTTTAATTTGTTAGTATGAGCCCTGAAAAAACCAGATGGATCCTGTAGGAAGACTATAGATATTTCAAGCTCAGGCAAGTTCTGGTGTCCGTTGCACCTGCTGGCCCTGAGGTATCCCTTTTAGAGCAGATTAGCATAGCCTCAGATTCATGGTATGCGGCCACTGATCTGGCCAATCCATTCTTTTGTTATCTCTATCAGAAAAAAAGATATCTGGAAGGCTTCAGATTCACTTCAGACAGAAACCTGTATGCATTTACAGTCTTACGCTAAGGCTATGTTAACTCTCGGAGACTTGGACATTCTACACAACATCTATTGGTTCATTATATGGATAGAATCGTGCTATTCAGACTAGATGAAAAAGTAGTAACTGGTTCATGAAGCCCCATGTGCTTCCAGCTGTAGTAAAAAACTAGAAAAATTTAGGGGGTTCCATATGAGTAAAAACTTTAGGTGTTCAGTTCATCTCGGCAGAAAAGGGTAAATGATTTCATCTTGCACCTCCAAATAGAAAGAAGGGCACTCAACACCTGGTGGACCTCTTGAAATTCTGGAGGCTGCACATTCCACATCTAGGAATATTGCTGCAGCCCAAATACCTAGGGAAACAGAAAGTTGCCAATATTGATTAGGGCCTGCAGCAGATTAAGGCTTCTGTGCATTATTTGACACTGGCCTTTGGCCTAATGACCTAATAGACCAGTGATATTATGTAAATTAAAAATAAATAAATAAATAAATAAATAAATAAATAAAGGAGTACTCGGGGCGGGGGGAAGAAGTATCTTCAGTGGTGGGAAAAGACTCCATAGACTCCATGTAAAGAGTATGCTAAGCTCCGAAGGCAAATCACAACACAGACCCTAGGGTTCTGGAATAAGACCACAGAAACTTTAATAAACAATTATACGCCTTTTGAAAAAAAGCTCCTGGCATGCTATTGAGTCATGGAAGAGGTGGAATGATTGATCATGAGAAATCTAATGACCACGGAGTCACAGCTGTCCATCATGAGCAGGGTTCTATCCGACCCACCAAGTCATGTCGTTGGACAGATCCAGCAAGCATCTATTGCAAGATGAAAGCAGTACATGAAGAATTGGGTGGGAGCAGGGCAGAGGACACAAGCAAGTTCCCTAAGCAAGTGGCTCGGACACCCATGTCATCCATCCAACAGAATCTCTCTCTCTTAGTTCACACCTCTGACCATATAGAGTATCCCTAACAACCAGCTGGTGGATGAGGCAAAACTCTGAGCTGGATTCTAGGATGGGGTGGCTATATATGCAGGTTTAAGCCACAATTCTAGCAGGGATAATTAACCTTGATAATCAGGAGGAAGTATGGCTTCTGTTACACGATGGCGGCAAAGAGAACCCTGTTTGTAACCCAAGTAATTCACTTGGGTTCCTCCTGGTTCCTCTTGATACTCCCTTGTCCAATAAGAAATGCGTGCAGCAATCACATAAAGGCAGGGTAACCAGGGGTGAGATTCCTTAGGGATGATGATATGGGCAAAGCCACACAAGGTAAGTCACCAGGACTCCAAGTACTAGACAAGAGGGGGGAGCATCTACAATGGTTGAAGAGGAAAGAGATAATGGGTATAAGCAGTTACCCTGAAACCAGCTGCGGTGCCCAGGGCTAACCTTCCTGTGTAAGTTTTCCTTGAGAGAAGCTTCCCTCCTACAAACTGACCCCAGAAGCCCAGAGGAGTTGCTTCCAGAACTTAAAGTAGTGAATCCAAGTGGGATGAGGGAAAGACCAGCATAGGCTGTGGTGCATTGCCTAGATCTCCTTTCAGCCCTGTAGGGCTTTATTCCTCCACCTGCTGAGAATTACCACGTGCAGATACCCTCAACTGTCAGCCCTTTGTAATATTTGCCTTGGCTCAAGAGGGTTGCCTTGCCCAAGGCCACATGCCCCCTTTCTGCAGCAGCCCACATCCAAAGACTGAAGGGTAGTGGTCTTCAGTGGTTCAGTGAAGAATACTGGTTTCTTGGTGATTGCTGTGTCCTCAAAACACAGGAATTACTTTGCACATGGTAGTGTATTCATGCATTTCTGTTTAGTTGAACTGGAAGCTAGTAAGGAATGAGTTTCTGAAGACTTTAAGGTTAATAAGATGCTAGCCGGTCTGGCAGGGAAGGCTCTGGGCTTGGAGCTGGCCTTGGGGAAGGATAAGTTGAGGCTAAGGAATCTAATGAGCCTGCTTCTGCCTACCAACAGCCTTCAAATTCATTCCCCTCCCCTCCGAAACCTTACAGCTCTTGCAAAACATGCCATGAAGTGTAGTAACTTAGTATCATTTGACTTTGCTCACTCTTGTTTCATTTGTGATCATCTTGGTCCTTAAAAGCCTATCACCTCTTTCAGTAAAAGGACACGTTTTTGAACCTCTCTATTTTCTACAGCACCAGGCACAGCTCTGAGAACTTAGGACACGCGTATTTGCCAATCAGCTGACCCTAACCCAGCCGATGGGCACAGATTTTATCTGGTGGCAAAGTTTTAATGGTGGCCAAGTGGATTTCACTTTAATTTGTTGGGTATCTGTCACGTGGAAGAACACTGGGGGAGAACGGCGTCACCAGTGAAGGGAGAAACAAAACAACACTGTGATCCTAAAGTCGGCACACTTTTCTTGGTCCCTATCTGCCTGTTTGAATTTCATCACAGGGAGTAATAGATTTCTTTGTTTCCATTCTAGGTCTGGAGCGAATTAGCACTAATGTTTTTGTTTGTTTGTTTGTTTAGTTAGCAGAACTGCCTTCCATATTCCTGGAATCATGAGATCTTGGAAGAACATACTCAACTGAAAGAAAAAAAAAAAATAAAGAAGACTTTCTCATCTACTTGCTCCCCAGATTTTTGAAATGGATCCAATGCATAATCTTTGGTGGTAGTAGTTGTTAAAATCGCTGGTGGAGGCAAAGAGGGATGACGGGAAATTTTAGAGTCAAAACTCTGGAATTCTCTGTGTTTTCTGGTGGCAGACGTTTCATTTATTAGTCAGTTCACTTAAAATTTGCATCAAGGACTATAACCTGACAATATGAGAATTATACTTTTTTCCCCATTTTGCTCTGCATTTTAAGGCCATCCCAAGCCCAATGGCATTTTCCTGTTGCATTTTGCTAGTCGTGTCACCATAAGATATATTAAAACGAATGAGATGTAGCTTGCCTGAATCTCTAGGCTTGTCAGCTAAGGAAACAATATTTTTGAGTGATTAAATGAAATAAACTAAAGAACAAGCAACTAATACTTACAATTCTCTAAATTCCCAAGGCCAAAAGAAACACCTGGACCCTGGACTTTAAAAGATAAAATTTTGGGGGCACCTGGGTGGCTCAGTCGGTTGGGTGTAGGACTCTTGATTTCGGCTCAGGTCATGATCCCAGGGTTATGGGATTGAGCCCCCTGTCAGGCTTAGCCCTGAGCATATAGCCTACTTGATATTTTCTCTCTCCCTCTGTCCCTCTCCCCTGTTTCAAATTAAAAAACAATTTAAAAAAAGATAAAATCTTTTGTTCATCAACATTTTGTTTTGCTATGTGCCTCTAAGAAGTCAGGCCTTGTATTTAAATTTCACTTTACTGTGGGAGAAACTATGGGATCAAAAATTCTGGGTTCAAGGGGCGCCTGGATGGCTCAGTCGGTTAAGCGTCCGATTTTGGCTCAGGTCGTGATCTCACAGTTCATGGGTTCGAGCCCTGCATGGACTCTGTGCTGACAGCTCAGAGCCTGGAGCCTGCTTTGGATTCTGTGTTTCCCTCTCTCTCTGCCCCTCCCCCCCTCATGCTCTGTCTCTCTCTCAAAAATAAACATTAAAAAAACTTCTGGGTTCAAGTCATACTTCTAGGTACTACCTATATAACTCTGGTTGTGTATTCCCTTATTAGCTCCATTTTCCTGTTTATGAAACCAAAACAAAAGAGATGATATTGTAAAGTTGTTGTAAAGATTAAGTGAATAGCTTAAATCATCTGGCACAGAGCATGGGTGGGCACTTGGGAAATGTGAGTTGTTTATTTTCCACTCCCCTTTTTGTGGATGCTATGAAGAATGAATCAGTTACAGCAATGATGGGATGCCAGCTGTCTGAGTTAGCTTGGGCTGCTATGACAAAAGAGCAGAGACAGAGTGGCTTAACCAACAGACACTTGTTTCTCACAGTTCTGGAGGTTGAGAAGTCCAAGGTCAGGGTGCTGGCAGATTCAGTTCCTGGTGAGGGCCCTCTTCCTGGCTTCTTGCTGTGTCCTCGAGTGGCAGAGAGAGAGAGTGAGAGGGGTGTTCTGGTTTCTCTATCTCTCCTTATGGGATGTTAATCTCATCATGGGGTGCCACCCTCTTGAGAACCTAGCTATCTCCGGGGCACCGGGGTGGCTCAGTAAGCGCCCAACTCTTGATTTCAGCTCAGGTCGTGATCTCACAGTTTGTGGATTCGAGCCACGCATGGGGCTCTGTGCTGACAGTGCAGCGCCTGTTGGGGATTCACTCTCCCCCCTCTCTTTCTGCCCCTACCCCACTTGCTCTCTCTCGAAAGATAAATAAATAAACTTAAAAAAATAAATATACCTAGTTACCTCCAAAGGCCCCACCCTTAGACACCATCACATTGGGGGTTAGGGCTTCAAGATATAAATTTTGAGGGACACAGACAGTCAGCCCATCATATCTGAGTGACAGACAGTGGTTTAGAATATTACATCTTTCTTGGCCACCATTCCCAGATGGTCTTGTTCGCAGTGCCTGCCTTGTGCTCACTAGTAGGGAAGATTCCAGACGTGGAACACCAAACCCCAAAGGACCATGAGAGGCTGTCAGACTCTGAGGGGCACCAGTTTCTGAGTTTCCCGAGACTTCGCAGGGAAGAAGGAAAATCGGGGGAGGTAAGAGAGACAAAATCTAGAACACCCACCACGTAATAAACAGCCTCATTTTCTGCAAGGGGGATGGGGGTCCCAGTGCCTGTGGCCGCTGCCACTATCACTGAAACATAGGCAGCTTGTCAGGCCATGGGCAACTGTTGCCAGCATCTCTTGGAAAGGCAGGATGAACAGGTCTCACCTGCTGCTGCAGACGGGCTGGGGAAGAGTTCTGAGATGACGAGGTCTTGAGCTTCTTTGGGAGCAAGAAGGCCTGAGTGATTCAGGGAAGGTGTCTGCAGGTGTGCACGAAGGACTGAGGGTGGATGGCCATAAGCCACAAGTGCCACAGAAGGGCTAGGTATTCGATAGGGTCCCAGCGGCTGGGAGGTCATGCTGAGCAATGAAAAGAAATGACATTCAAGTCGAGGAAAGAAGACTGAAGGCAGATAAATCCAAGAAACTTCAATTCTCGGGTGCCTGGGTGGCTCAGTTGGTTGGGCATCTGACTACGGCTCAGGTCATGAGCTCTTATGTTCACGAGTTCGAGCCCCGCGTCGGGCTCCATGCGGACAGCTCAGAGCCTGGAGCCTGCTTTGGATTCTGTGCGTCCCACTCTCTCTGCCCTTCACCTGCTTGCGCACGCACTCTCTCTCTCCCTCAAAAATAAATAAACATAAAAATATATATAAAAAAAAAAGAAGAAGAAACTTCAATTCTAAGTGCACCGTGAGGTAAAGAGTGTGATATGCTTCAGGGGCCATGGAACTGGAAAAAGAGATGTGCTAACTCAGCTTTCCCATTTATAAGGCTTAATGACTGCTTACATTCTCTATTTTCCCATCTGTGAAATGAGGTTAACCCACCTCTACGTGGTTGTTCTGGAGATTAAATGAGACAGAGCATGTTGTACAAGTTAGGATTCTTGGTTGCAGGCAACAGAATCCACTTTGGGCCAATTTAGGCTGAAAACTACCTTACTGGGGAATGGATAGCTTACAGAATCCCCATTAGGACTTAAAAATTGGGCTTAGGGGCTACATAGTGAGGGATGCCTAACATAGAAGATCTGGGCTGGGGACAACAGGAATGGCCTCTCTCTGAGCAGGGACACTGGAAGCTACTGCTGGAATCGCCATTGCTGCTGCCTTGGGAAACTGGACTTGGCCATTGCCATCCTCACCAAAGTGCAGTCTGCATGGTACCTGTTCCTTTATGCCACTGGCTTCCAAAGTAAAGTCTGAAGCAGGTGGCTCTCATGGCAACAGCTAAGTAACATTCCAGGCCCTAGTCTGGAAAAGAAAGCCTGGTGTCTACAGTGAGGAACTTCCCAATCACAAGAAACGTGTTGAAAAATGCTGGGAGACTGAAAAACAACAACAACACATGTTTATTACATATGTTTAAGTCTGCAGTTCATCTTTGTTTGAGAGGAAGGTCTTCACCTTGGCAGTGAGGAAGGTATGGAAGGAGGATGAAAGGGCCTGAGTCCCAGTTTCCACTAATCCACCAAACATGGAGCCTACTAATTGGGCATGTTGAGTTTGATTCATGTTGGTGGGATCTGTTGAACCTCAATGTTACTTTTCTACTCCCATGAGAGGTTGGTGAAGGAGCTTTTAAGGGCACATAGAGTCAGCCATGTGATTAAGTACTCTAAATAATTCAGCTTGCTTTCTACCATCAGCCTGGTCCCCATTTTTCTGTGAGCAATTGCAGTATGATTCATAAATGGTGCACCAGCATATAAGCTTTTTTCTAGAAAAATGCTCATTCAGAATCCAGGCCCTTTCCCTACAATGGCATCTGGTTAAAAAACCAAAACCAAAACCAAAAACTGTTCTCCAGAAAAAGAGAGAGAAAGAAAAAAGAAAGAAAGAAAGTAGCAAAGGAAGAAAGATGGATTCAATACTCACCTGTGGTGTCTGCTTAGTGAAAGCAAATGCAGTTTTCTTCCCCCTCTTTCTTTTGTTACCCTATAAATAAAGAGGCTACTGAGATTTCACAAGCTGCCCTGGCTTTGAAGTGAAGCCCAATTCCCTTGGGTAAACTGAATGAGCTTTTTTTTTGTCTGCCCCCATCACTATTGACGGAGGCAATAAATGGATTTTGGGTCCTACTTAGCCTCAGGTTTTCCTCTACCAACTCTCTAAACTTCCCAGTGTCCTGCTTAAAAACTCATGGGTCGGGGCACATGGGTGGCTCAGTCAGTTGAGCGTCCGACTTCGGGTCAGGTCACGATCTCACGGACCGTGAGTTCGAGCCCCGCGTCAGGCTCTGGGCTGATGGCTCAGAGCCTGGAGCCTGCTTCCAGTTCTGTGTCTCCCTCTCTCTCTGCCCCTCCCTCGTTCATGCTCTGTCTCTCTCTGTCTCAAAAATAAATAAACGTTAAAAAAAAAATTAAAAAAAAAAAAAACTCATGGGTCAGCATAATTCTGCTTTGGGATTTAGATCCCAAGTAAAGGTTCTGTGGTCAGTGTTGCTGCCGTCCCTTCAGATCTGGGCTGTCTTGGCACTAAGCTGGCATTTGACACATGTCTAGAGCGAATGACAAAGAGGCCGTGTGACCTAACGCTGCAATTGCCAGATGCTAGGCTCTCTCGGGGCACCGTGAATTGGGTCACTCTTCCTGAGTTGGACACTTTAGGGATACCCTGAATTTGTTTGGGGCCCTGGCAGGTGAGGGTAATGGCTGCAACTGGGGAAGGGGAGAGGGAGGAGAAAACTCTCCCAGCTGTGGGAAAATGGCAACATCTCATGGGCACGTGACAAACCCCTACACCCCTCAGTCAGGCAGACCCGGACAGGCTGACTGGAGGAACCACCTTTATTCTTTCTAGGAACCCTGAAGAGTGCCTCTCTCTTCTCTGATTTCCCTGATTCTCTTTTCCCTGCCTATCACGCTGCTCCCGTGCTCTTTGAAACATGGTTTTGGCTGGTAATTGTTTAAAAAAAAAAAAAAGCATAAAAAAATGATTGATTCATGCTTCCCTGGGGTAACTGTGCCTTGTTAGGGCCCCTCTTGTGGGATTTCCTTTATCGAGGATGATGAGAATTCTCCCCAGTTCTTTGACATTCTTCTAAGTACAAAGGGACAGGAAGTCTCTCTTTATGCTCCTCCTGTCCTCTCTATTCTCCAGGGGAGCAGAGAAAGCACACACTGTTACTCATGGGCCCTGGGGGCAAGGTTCTGATGGACTATTTTTAAATCAGGACAATAACATCTGTGAACATAGCGATAGCTACCGCCCAGCTGCTGACCACAGATTCACAGTAGCAACATGAGGTCCTGTCCAAGAAGCTCTTCTAAGACTGCTTTTTTTGTGTGTTGGAAGGAGAAGAGAGACTAAGGAAATGGTAAAGGTGGGTGTAGAGGCCCTTCATCAGTACGCTTGAAAATGACCAGCCTCATGGCCGGCCTCTCTCTCAAACTTTGGTGTGGACCACGCTCACCTGGACGGTGTGTTCCAATGTACATTGGTCACTGGGCCTCACCGCAGTATTTCTGACCCACTAGGTCTTGGGTGGGGTCTGAGAGTTTGCATTTCTGAGAAATTCCTGTTAAACCAGTTGATGTTGCTGGTGAGGTCACATGTAGAGAACCACGGGCCTGGTGCATTGTCCCCCCCAACCCGCAGTTGGCTACAAAGCGTTATGGAACGACCATGATGTGGGTTTGGAACCACAGAGGCATGAGTTCAAAGCTTGTTCTTAATTCCTTCTAACCTGCATGACCTTGAGTAAGTTCCTTAACCTTGCTGGGAATTAGCTTCCTCATTTGTGTGAATACACCAACCTCTGAGGTACTTTATACAAAGCCCCGATGCGTAGTGCTTGGCAAACGATAGGCGTTTACAAAATAGTGCTCTCCCTCACCAAACCGTCCTTTTCTCTTGCTGCCTCACTAATACATTTGGAAAGTCACTCTAAGGGGGACACTAGGCTAGACTGATGCTTCCAAACCCTGACTAGAGCCTTGGGGGAAGTTTAACTTGGTACACAGCCCTGTCAGTCTTCACCAACTGAATCATAACCCGGGCCCATGCAACTGGCCAGGCTCAGAGCTCTGTGGGGGATGTGAGGCGCCGTCTTGCCCACTCTCCAGTGTGTCTTACCACAGGATTTCCACCCCCTGGACTCGGTGACTTCCCTTTTGGTCCCTCAAGGGGTTTCTAGCACTTTCCTGACGGCTCTTTGCACAAATCGTTCCCTCTGCCTCTTAGGTTGTTTGTGCACCTTGTGTCTGACAAGCTCTTACTTTGTACTACCTTCAGATCTCAACTCAGTGACGTTTCCTCAGGGATGTGTGACCATCAGACTAGGCCTGAATCTCAAAAACTCTCCTAGAACTGGGTATAGCTTTTTATGTATTTTAGAGTTGATTACATTTCCATTAATAGCAGTGTCTCTACTGCACTACAAAGCACCACGTGAGGGTAAAGTCCACGTCCACTTCTTCCTCGTGTCTGTGTAGGGAGGTTGATGTCAGGCACTGTGTGGTGTTCCAGTATTTTTGAACCACCTTCTTAAATTTGGCAGGTTTTCTTCATCATGTCTCCTCCGTCTTCAAGAAAGAGTCTGCAGCTCGCTCACGTGTCTTCCCTTACAACTAGAGTCCAGGCGGTTTGCCCAGGCTCTACCAGTCACACCAGTCTGTGTGACACTGATTGGGAAGCAACTATGTGAAGGACCCGGTACCAGGAGGGATCCATCAGTGGCCAGGACGGTGTGAGGGCTTGAGGCTTTTAGAGAACAGTAGTGATGAAGGTTCTGGCGTCTGGAACAATCTGTGGGGCCTTGGGCTCTGTCTGGAGTTGGCCCGTGGTTTCACTGGGAATTGTTCACAGAGCGGTAGCCTCCAACCCACATTCTCTGGCTCTCCCACAGATTCTGGGAGATAGCTCAAATACGTTCATGGCTCACTTCTGAGGAACTGGGTAGAACGCGTTTGTAAGTAAGAATCCATGCAATTACATGATCTCTCTGGCACGAAGCAGAGAATGCAGCAGGGGTTCTGTGCTGTTTGTTGAGTGGGATAATTTAGTTAAGCACCACACGGAGGAAGTTATGTGGATTTATCCTCACAAACTTATTAATATCATCTCCTCCCGTAGACTGCATAATCCCTCAAGATATGTGCTGTCCCTTCTTGGGGAGGATTAAATTTATCTGCTTCATTGATACAGGCTTAGCCAGGTCTTGCTTTGGCAGGTGAAATCTGAGCAGAAGTGATGTGTATCACTTCGGAACAGAAGCTTTAAGAGCCAGCATGTGATCTTCTGTGTCCATTTCTTTTCCCTCTCTGCTAAGAGTCAGGCAACATTCCCGAAACAGGCTACTTTGTGAGCTGGCGCCCTGGAGAGAAAGTGACATGGGGTCAGATGAGCCCAGTACCCCTTAACCATGTGCTAACCCCTGCCCAGTTTAATCAAGAAGACAAAAGAAAAACACCACCAATCACGGATATAAGTATCAGTGAGAAATTAGAAACAACCACACGTTCTGAAGATATTGAAAGCATTATTTTTAAAAAAAAAATTTAATGTTTATTTATTTCTGAGACAGAGAGAGACAGAGCATGAGTGGGGGAGGGGCAGAGAGAGAGGGAGACACGGAATCCAAAGCGGGCTCCAGGCTCCGAGCTGTCAGCAGAGAGCCCGACACGGGGCTCGAACTCACGAACTGTGAGATCATGACCTGAGCGAAGTCAGACGCTCAACTGACTGAGCCACCCAGGCGCCCCAAGGTACTTAAAGCATCATTAAACAGCATCTTGCAAGATAATACACAAATGTACTTGGAGACTTGGGTGAGAGGATAATTTTATAAGTAACAAATTTACCTTAGAAGATACAAAGACATGGAGCAGCTGGGTGGCTTCGTTGATGGAGCTTCCAACTTCAGCTCAGGTCATGATCTCACAGTTGGTGAGTTTGAGCCCAGCACTGGGCTCACTGCTGTCAGCATAGAACCTGCTTTGGATCCTCTGTCCCCCTCTCTTTTTGCCCCTCCCTCACTCACGCTTTCTCTCTGTCTCTCTCTCTCTCTCAAAATAAATAAATAAACTTAAAAAAAAAAGGGAAAAAAACTGAAAAAATTATTAACACTCTATCCACTCACCTCCCTGACTCCTACACCTACCTGCTGGCCACTGCTTAAAATATTAGGCCTAAATTGCTTCATGGGTGAATTGTTTCAAATTTTTAAGTAACAGGTAATTCCTGCACCATTTAAACTGTTTCAGAGCTTTATAGGAAGCTTTCATTTTATTTTTAGAAAGCCAAAGTAACATTTTATCAAGACCTTCCAAAGATAGAACTAAAAAAAGAAGACTAACATCCACTCTTATTTAAGAATAAGGATGACAAGTCCTCAATTAAATATTAAAAATACATAATTCAGCAAAACAATAAAATGCAGCAAGTGGAATTCATTTTTGAAAACTTAGTACCTGACATATATTATGATACTAATCATAAACTAAATACTACACTAATACAGATCAAATAGAAAATGATGTTCATCTTAATTAATGGCCAAAAGGCATTTCATGAAGTTCAAGAATTAGTTCTGATTTAAAAACATAGACAAACACTCAAACACATAAGAAAACTATAATGGATGGATACTTTGTTTACCAAACAATAAAAAAGATATGTCAAACCCTAGGTTTAGGGTGAAAACACTAGAAATTTTACTACTCTCAGCACCATTAGACAAGAGTGTGAATAAAATATATAAATATTACATCAAGACAATAAATTGAGAAAAAACTATTAAAAAATAAGAGATCTCAAAAATTGATGCTTTTACAAAATAAGGACAGACAGACAGATACACACATGCACACACACAGAACTTCTGTTTCTTCCTAAAATGGAATAAGAGGGACTGGATTTCCCTTCCCAATTGATAGGACCAAGAACACACGCAATACATGAAACAACAGTTTTTGAAACAATGGACATCAGGGAACAATGGACACTGATTCCCAAGAGACAGAAAGCAAATGTTGAGTCCTGTGGTTGCCCCAGCTTCTGCCTTTAGAGAGTTTTGGGGCTGTGGTGGAGGACAGGGAACCAGGAAGAGCTCAGCTCACTGCTAGAGTTGAGATTGTTTTTGTTTTTGTTTTTTTGCCAACAGAGAGAATTCAGGGAATAGAAGCAAACTTTAAAAATGTGTAACTAAAATCTTCAAAGAGTAAAAAAAAAAAAAAAAAAAAAAATCTTCAAAGGTCAAGAGAAGTTACTGCATCCGTAGAATAAGGTCAACATTCTAGTGAAAGGAGCAGTCAAAGACAGGAAAGAATTCTTGGGAGTTTAAAACAGGAGAGAAGGAAAATGAAGTGAGGTTGGAAGATAAAGTTGGAGAAATCTTCTTGGATATAGAAAAAAAAAGACACACACACACACACACAAACACACAACCCTGAAAAGTAGAGAAAAAAATAAGAAACTTAGAGACATCGATCTAGTAGATAATATGATTCCAGAAATAGAAACCAAAAATGAGAGGAGGGAGAAAAGTATTATAATAATACAAATAAACATCTCACTACAGAAGAAATTGTGTTTCCTGATCGAAAGTATCCACCAAGGACCTAGTACAGTGAAAGAAGACTCCCACCAAGGTGCTTCATCATGAAATATCCATAAACTGGGAATAAAGAGAAAAATCCTCTGTTGCCAAGAGGAAATACAGACCATTCACAGAACAAGAAAAAGTATGGTATTGTCCTCTCAATGAAAATGGGAAGCAAAAAAGGCGACGAAGAAACGTAATAGCAATTCTAAGGAAGTTAGTTGTTTTAATATTATTATTTTATTTTATTTTATTTTTATTTATTTATTTATTTATTTATTTATTTCTGGAGGAAGAGCTGAATTCTATACTAGCCCAAACAGCACAACAGGGACAAGAGTAGAATAAGGATATATGTTAGGACTGGCAATATCTCAAAAAATTTATTTCTTGTAAACTCTTTTTCAAATGGTACGGTAGCCTGTGCATCTCAAAAACAAAGGATTAAATAAGGAGGAAAGTGTGGGACCTGAATGGAGATGGAAGGGAATCCCAGAACTGTGATGGAGCAAGCAGTTCTCCACGCAAGCGGAAGAAGGATGGCCCAGGTGAGATTTATTTGTGGGAAAAAAAATTGAACTGGTAGATTTCCTGAGGGAAATGACCACCTGAACACAGAGCTCAGAGGCATTTTACCATTCTTTTGGAGGGCTTGATAGGCATTATCATCAGTAAATGTATCCACTTAAATGCATTATGTAAGTCTTGCACTATTTCCTTTGGTTCTCTTAGGTACAGAATTAGTTATCAATAATCATTATACAGTTGACCCTTGAACGGCACAGGGGCCATGGGTGCCGATCTCCTGAAAAGTTGAAGATTTGTGTGTAATTTTTGACCGCCCCAAACTCAACTACTAATAATAACCTACCGTTGCCTGGAAGTCTTACCAGTAACATAAACAGTCGATTAACATGCATTTTAGGGGCACCTGGGTGACTCAGTTGTTTGAGTGTGTTGAGTGTTTGACTCTGGATTTTGTTTCACATCATGATCTCAAGGCTCTGGGATTATTAAGCCCCAAGGCAGGGGGTGGGGTGGGGGGGGGATGGGGGACCCGCTCCACGCCGTCAGCGCAGAGCCTACTTGGGATCTTCTCTTGCCCTCTCTCTCTCTCTGCCCTCTGTGCATGCTCTCTCTCTCTCTAAATAAATAAATACACTATTAAAAGTATACATTTTATATGTTATATATATATTATAGACTGTATTGCTTCAATAACGTAAGCTAGAGAAAAGAAAATGTTATTAAGGAAATCATAAGGAAGAGAAAAATGCATTTACAGTACTTTAAGCCATCAATTAATGGAGGAAGCCAGTAAGATGTTCATCCAGTCCAAAGGACAATCCATAGAATAGACGTAGGAAGAGGCTTCAATAAGTAATACCGAAGTAGACTTCCTAATAAGTGCAAAACTGTCCTCTTCTGCTAGGGAGAAATCAGTTGAATTTCTACTGAACACAATTCATTTCCATCTTTATGGACAATACTCACTTGCAATGCTATCAGTTTTCTACAATGTCTAAAGTTATAAAATGGCTCAAAGACAATAAAGGGCACAGAACCTGTTGACTCAAATAACCCTGTTCATGAGTTCATGAGTTTGAGCCCTGCATCAGGCTCTGTGCTGACAGCTCAGAGCCTGGAGCCTGCTTTAGATTTTCTCTCTCTCTCTCTCTCTCTCTCTCTGCCCCTCCCCTCTTTCTCTCTCTCTCTCTTTCTCACTCTCAAAAATAAACATTAAAATTTATTTTATTTTATTTTTTTAATGTTTTCATTAAACATTTTTTGAGAGAGAGACAGAGCACGAGTGGGAGAGAGGGAGAGAGAGGGAGGTGCAGAATCTGAAGCAGGCTCCAGGCTCTGAGCTGTCAGCACAGAGCCTGATGCGGGGCTTGAACTGGTGGAAAATGAAATCATGACCTGAGCTGAAGTTGGATGCTCAACCGACCGAGTCACCCAGCGTCCCCTAAAAAAAAGAAACAAAGAAAGAAAGAGAGAGAGAGAGAGAGAGAGAGAAAGAAAGAAAGAAAGAAAGGAAGAAAGAAAGAAAAAAAGAACTCAACCTAGAAGATGTTCTACTCTATTAACTCAGAATCCTTTTTACGTCTCCACTCTTCCCTCTCCTAAGGATACTTTTACAGAATTGATTTATGGATCAAATTAAACAAAGGTGTATGGTGAATGTCCTTTTTCTTCCTGGCTTATTGGGGAGGTGTGTGTGTGTGTGTGTGTGTGTGTGTGTGTGTGTGTGTAAGAATCTGGAGGTCGGGGAAGGGAAAGAACTTGTGTGGAGATCTCACCATGTGTCAGGCTCATTGCTATGTATCTTATCCTGTGAAATAGGGATTTTTGTCCAGTTTTACAAATGAGAACACCAAGGCACTGCACTGAACCCAATGCAAGACAGTCATCTTATTCATGGTCATTCTGATTGCAAACTCACTCTTTCTGCTGTATCAAACTGGCCTACTAGAGGTATGGTGGTTGGTGTTGGGTAAGTCTGGTTCCCAGCTGTGATCCTCTCTTGGAGCTCTCCTTCCTGTTCCAAGTTGTGTCTTCCTGTGTTACACGTCTTAATCCTCTAGCTAATTACCTCTTGAGACCTTCCTTGGCCCCACTCCCACCTTCCCCTCTCGCATTGTTTGTGCCATTTGCAACATGCTACTCAGGCCCCTCTCTTCGGGTAGCTCTGAATTTCCTCAAAGGTCTTCTCTCTGCTCTGACCTCTTGTGGCACTTAGAATCTACTCTGCTTTTCATTTGGCATTCATGTGTACCTCTGTTAAGTTGTTACCTTTCCTACAGTTCATGTCTTAGATCCCAAACTAGTCTGTAAGAACCTGAGGGCAGAGATGTTATCTTCAGCCTCTTTGAGAGTATTTCCTTCAAGTATAGGACTTTGCAACAGAGTACGTGCTCAATAAACCGTTGTTAAACACCTCCATGGATGAAACCTTTTGCAAACATTTCCCTGTCCCCCTCTCTCCATGGTTACTGTGAAAATAACTGTACCCATTTCATCAGAATTCCTGCGAAAGGGGTAACTTCTGGTAAAGAAAACTTTTTCCAAGACATGAATGACTAATCAAGGCTTAATTTATTCCAATATTCCTAACAACAGCTGTTTTGCTTTCCCACAAGGGTCTGCATTTTGCTGTTATGGAAATATGTGGGGATTTCAGAGTAGGCTGAAGGGGGAGCTATCTTATTCAGAGCTGTGCACACTCCCACTGTTGGACCACGCTGCTCAATCCTGGACACAGCAGGACTGTCACAATGATGCCACCACACTTAGTGCGCTCCTCCTCCTCTTTGTTCCCTTGCCTTGGTTTTCTTAGCACCACTCTGTCCTTCCTGCCCACAGTCTTGTTTCTCTTGATCCCTGCAAACCCAGGCCGTGTGGGGCTGGCCTGATCCCAGCAGCCAAACTACCCCTTTCCAGAGTGTTCCCAGAAGAGGACATTCACAACCAACCCTGCCTTTTCCTCTACGTGCCTCCAGTAAAGACTGGCCTGGCTCAGTCACTTCCTGGGTATTTTCCCACAACAGAAATCTTCAGGGTAACCCCTAAAACTCAGGTCAGCTTCTGTAACTGACACAATTCACTTCATTAACTTTCATTACGTTCCCATCCTTTCCGCTAAATTTCTTTCCAAAATACCACTTACAAGACACGTAGCTGCCTATCGGTTTTTAATCTTTTTTTCCCCCCCATCTATGTGGTTCCAGGAATTGGATTTCCTCATAGGAGTCATTGCCCAACTTCATGTCTACACAATTTAAGACAAAGCTTTCCCATATAACATGATGGGCTTTCAGAGAATAGGTCCCACTTTTCCATGCAGAGAATTGGAGACACCTGCACCAAGCCCCCCCCTCCCCTTTTTTTTGCCTTCCACAGAATTGGAAAATTAGTGATTGAACCTCAGGGCTTACTCCTGTAGGCCCCTGTTCCCCCCTCCCCAACGGCTTTGTAAATTAGGCAAAGTTAATTGCACTTTTACAGTTGTAAGCCATTCAGAGAAACATCTAGTGTGCCTTTTAAAAGCCAAGTAATAATGTTAGAATCGTTGGGCAGTGAGATATCATTCAGTTCTCTGATTTACATAAGAGAGGAAGGAAAACCATTAGTCTCACATCCATCCTTAAGGGGGAGAAGGGCATCTTTAAGAAATTATGAGACAGAATAGCTCCCTTTAGAAAGCATTCAAGCTTCTTTCTGACATGTCGTGCTTAGTATCAGTTATTCATTTTCCTTTCTCTGTGCGATCCCCAGAATTCTTCCTGAGAAGCTCGCATTAATCTTCTGCTTTGTTTCAAGGCCTGTATGAGATTAACCTCTTTTTCTTTCAGTTGGGAATGACTGATTAGCAAGCAGAAATGAAATTTAACAATTAAACTTCTCTATGCAGTGGATTTCCTCAAGCCTGCTAGACTTTGCTGGCAATATGGATGGGATCTCCTGTAAAACCTCCACTTGGTTCTGTATTGTGGCTGCTGGAAAGACAAAATGCCTTTGGGACCACATCTTGAATAACAGACACCAGGTGCTATAAATCTACTCTTCTGTCCCTGCAGGGTGACATTTCAGTGTCCGTGAAGCGCAGGATCTTGGAAGGAGGACAAGAAAGTTCCAAAGCCCTGAGGACAAAGGAATTTTATAGGGGATACTTTGGATAATTGTCAAATTCAAGACTAGAAGTGTCCAAGTACAGAATGTAACTCCTCTATTTTAAAGATTAGGGAAATGAGATGCAAAACTAATTATTGGTGAAGCCTGGAGGTGTCTACAGGTCTGGTTAGGTTTCCTTATGAGAGATACTTTCTCTAATGCTCTGTCTTCTGAATACACACACTGGCATGTAGATCCGGTCTTTCAGCCTGTTCTGAATTTTAAAGTGGTTTTGTCGTTGTTGTTGGTTTTTAGATTTTTTAAAAACATTTATTTATTTATTCTTGAGAGAGAGAGAGAGAGAGAGGGCGTGCATCTGTGCAAGAACGTAGCAGGGAGGGGCAGAGAGAGAATCCCAAACAGGCTCCAAACTGTCGTGCGAAGCCTGATTAAGGGCTGGAACCCAGCAGTGAGATCATGACCTGGGCAGATTATCAAGAGTTGGTCGCTTAACCAACTGAGCCACCCAGGCACCCCAAGCCTGTCCTGAATTTTCATCAATTGCTCCTTCTTACAGGATGTTCCGTCAAGTGTTCCCCAATGGCACAGGTCATTCCTTCCTGACCTTTGTTTTCTTCCATCTTCCTTTTTTTTCCTGTCTACAATGTTCTTTCTCTCTGATTACTCACAAAAAGCACCAACATTTTATTCAGGGAAAGGCCTGAATCAAGAGCAAGGTAATCGATTTAGGGGTCATGATAAAGATGATGGTGTTGCTAATGGTAGCCATACCTTCCATCCCCATTGTTCTGGAAAGCTCTTTTGATTCCATTTTCTCGTCCCATCATTACAACCCTGGGAGACAAGTTAGGTCCAAATCATTTTTTACCATCTTTTATGGAAACTGAGGCTTGGGTAAATTAACTGATGTGCCTACAGTCCCATTCCAGGAGAGGAGATGAAATCAGGGTTCGAGTCTTCTGTTTTAGGACTCTGAGTCCAGGACCACACTGCTTCTCTGGAATGCAGTCCGATCAGAGCGAATGTACATCAAAAGATACATTGCTGCCAGGTACTACAGGGTGATTAAAGCATCACAAAGATTTTGGATAAAATAAGAGGAAAGTAAATGTTAACAGGTCAATAGAACATGGGGACAGTTCACTAAGGGAGATTGTGTAATCTCTCCCTTAATGGAAGGTTTACCTGAAGCAACAGTGCCTACTTATTCCGTGAAACATTCCAAAGTGTGTTTCCAAAGGAGAGTATATATCAAAAGCACTAAAAGACATGACTAATGGTAACCTCAGGCAAATTCCTCAGTGTCTTCAAAGTCAGTTTCTTCATCTGTGAATAATAGGGTTTGGGGAGGATTAAATAAAGTAATGTAAGTATACTGGCATGCAGAGTGCATCCAATAGTCATTGCCAATGTTTAATGATGATAATATTTTCATTTGTATGAGGAAATAACAAGCACAAAGATTTGGCAATAAGGACATTCTTAGCTGTGTTTTTATAAATAGTAGTTGGAAACACCCTAATGTCCAGAAATAGGGAATTGGTTGAAGAGAAGCCTGCTGGTACTAAGTGGTGCTAGGCTATTAGACAGTCACTTAAAACATTATAAAATATTTTATTATGTGGTGAGATTTTTGCGATTTATTGTATTTGTATTTTTTTTTTAGCATGTATTTATTTTTTTAGACACAGAGAGAGACAGTGTGAGCAGGGGATGGGGCAGAGAGAGAGGGAGTCACAGAATCTGAAGGAGGCTCCAGGCTCTGCGCTGTCAGCATGGAGCCTGACACGTGGCTCGAACTCACGAACCGCGAGATCATGACCTGAGCTGAAGTCAGATGCTTAACTTACTGAGCCACCCAGGCGCCCCAATTTATTGTATATTTAAAAACAAGGTAGAAAATATTAAGGACAGTGTGATGTTTTTTTGGTTAAAATGTGTGTATATGTGTGTGTGTGTGTGTGTGTGTGTATAATAGACATATATATATTTATATATATATATATAGATAGTATATTTATAGCATACCTATAGTATATAGTATATTTATATATATAATATATACAATATAGGCATAGTATACCTATAGTACATAGTTTATATATAGTATAACTATTTGTAGATATAGATAAAATGTATATCTATTTATACATATAAATTTATACATATAAATTATATATGCTATAGATATATAATAATATATAGATATATTAAATATCTCATATATATAGATATAAGACATATAATATATAATACATATAATACAGGCAAAGTATATCTACAGTATATAGTATATTTGTGGGATATCTATTTACATATACAATATATAGATAGATAGATAGATAGATAGATAAAAATCTGGATTGGTTTACCTTACTATGTTAACAATAAATGGAGAGAAAATTATGAGTGCTTTTAATTTTCTTATTTTTGCTTATCTGTTTTAATTTTTTTCCAACAACGAACATGTTTTTCAAGTTCTGGGCTTTATTGCCTCCCCTTTTCTTCCTTAGTTCAGCAGGTCTGTGCTGCAGGGCAGTAGACACAGACAACATTCACTAAACCCTCAGGTAATAAGGGTTTTTTGAGTATTCACTCTAGGCCAGGCACTGTTCTAGGCACTGGATGTAGAGGTAAATGAGAACGAGATGGACAAAGTGGCTCTCAAAGAGCCTACATTTCGGTGGAGGGAAGATCCAAAATAAACACATAAAGAAAGGGGAGGGAGTGGACCTCATATCCAGGTGAAGTGGATATTTCTGAGGGAGCCACCCCTCCTAGCAACATTCATTCCCTACTCCCCCAAGCACCCTGCAATCTGAGGTCCAACGTCATTTATTGGCATAAAGGTGGCTTATCTCTTGCTAACGTGCATGATCTCCTTAGGAGTCAGTGCTGTGTCAACACTGGTAATGTATACCTTAGCATGAGTCATTTCCTGAAAGCAGATTATCTGCCCTTGAAGGGCCCAAGGGGAGGCAGTGAAAGGACACCGAGGAAGAGATGGGGGTCACAGCCCTGCCACTTTCAGAAAAGTAGAGGGCAGGGAAATAGGGTGCAGGAGGGCCAGGGCGTGCAGGAGACATGAATGTGGAGAGCGAGAATGACATTTCCATGAAACGAGCTTGGTTCCAGCAGCTCTACCCTAGATCTGACAGTGAAGTGTCACTTTCTCTTCTCCGTCCCTCTCCTAGTGCTTCTCCTTTTCTTGTTCAGAAAAGACTTCATCGTTTCCAAGTGTAGCATAGACATTACTGGTGCCATAAGGCTTGGTTCTCTGGATTCCTTGACATTCCCTTTATCAGATGACATTTCTCCTTGTTTTTCCTGTGCAATGATTAATTTTTACGAATGTGTTGTGATAACACACGTAGGCGCTCCACTTCTCCTATACAAATACACGAGAGTAAGGACAGGGTTTATGTCTATGGATCACGTGTGGCTCACTAACAACTTTCAACAGATACAGAAATAGCGTCCCCAGGGTGGCAGTTTCTGTACATATCAGCTGTTTGAAAAGTACTTATGGCATGAAATGAATGTAAAACATGCTACATTATGGGTGTCACCCAATCACCCACACCGAGATTTCATTCAACAGCAAATTGCCATGGCAACAGCCAGATTGGCTTCCCTGCCATCCTTGTTCTGCATTCCCCCACTCACCTCTGGGCCACAACACTTGAGAAGAGGCAAAGCCTGGAACCGAAAGTATTTGAGCTGGGCGACTGGTATTTAGCCAAATGGTGAAAGAGAAGATCAAGCGGCCAATCTGATTGGCTCAGTAGGGTCAGTACTATGGTAATCATTTCATAATCTTGTGTAGATCAAAGGGATCTTTCTTTTTTTTTTGAGGGAAGGAGAGGCTTGGGAGGAAGAGAAATGTGCTTGGATGGCAGGCAACTTCAAATACTAGCTAAGTGTTCAATAACTGAGTTGAATTTCATGGCTTTCAGGGGAAATGCCCGCCAGGAGATTTTCCCCTCTGGCCAGACTTTTAAGGCCCTTGAACTCCAAGTAGAGAGGGTGTTGAACCTTTGGCACGTATATTTACAGACCATGAGAGATTTGAGAGCAACCACAGTAATTCCTGGGGGGAAATCTCAACCCTCTCATAACCCAAATAAACTTTACCCCACAGCATGGATATTCTAATCCATTCTTCAGGCCAGCCCTTTACTGTTTCCCTAGCAACTTGACAGCTTGGGGAGCGGGATGGGAAGGCTACAGTAAACAAAGCGAATTGCCGCAAAGACGTGTGTGGCTGGCTGAACGGGCACAGTAGAAGGTGGGGGGACTCGATCTGGCAACTCAACCACAGCTTCTATGTCTGAGGCTCTGCAAAGCCAAACACTGAGAGCGGGTTTGCAGTAAGAAAGGAAGTTTAATTCACAAGGCAGCCGAACGAGGAGAGGGAGAAGTCAAATCCGGGGTTTTAGATTCCCCTTCTTGAAAAATTAGGTCTTGAGTATTTATGGGGTTTTAGGGAGAGCACGCGTGAATGGGATTGGAAGCCAGCAAGGGTGGGGGAACTGCTGATCGACGCAGGCCCAGCCTACCATCCTGCTGCTTCGTTCGTCGTATGTTCAAAGATGCGGTTTTGACATGATCAGGGGGTGGAGGGTTCAGGCACCTTGAAGTCAAATGACCACTTGCGGACATTTGCGCAGGCCCAGTGAGAGGGCCTTGACCCGTCTGCGCTGGATGGAAGTGGGCTTCTTAGGTCCTGGAACGACGTAGCTGAAGCGAGTGTCTTGTGACTTGGGCCTCAGAGAGATTTCATCTGTCGAAGCAGTTATGCATCCTTATGTTAGGTGACTTGGGCTGCCTGCCATTTAGAAGCAGGCAGAGAGTCTGTTGTGAAAAGAAATGGGCCTTACGTTATAGTTTACTTCCGTTTAGCTACCCCAAACATAAGACAACAATAATTTGCATTTTAAGTAAATTAAAAATCGGGGCACCAGGGTGGTTAAGGCCCAACTTCGGCTCAGGTCACGATCTCGCGGTTCATGGGTTTGAGCCCCACGTCTGTGCTGACAGCTCAGAGCCTGGAGCCTGCTTCGGATTCTGTGTCTCCCTCTCTCTCTGCCCGCCCCCCCCCCCAACACCCTCTTCTCTCTCTCTCTCTTTCTCAAAAATAAACATTAAAAAAAAAGTAAAAAAAAAAAAGTAAAACTCTAATTGTAAAGCACCAGTTTCAATCTTACATGTGTTTTTCCTCTCCTCTCCCCTCTCTGTTCCTTTCCTTTCTTATTTTGGTATTTTTCATCTCATTCTCTCCTAATAGAATACACTTGGCTGTATTAGTTCTCATATCTGCACCCAGCAGACAGTAGAGCATTGGTAAATTCCAATTTTTTTTATTTATTATTTTTTTTTATCTTTAAAGTTTATTTATTTTGAGAGAGAGAGAGAGAGAGAGAATCCCACGTAGGCTCCGGGCTCGAACCCATGAACCATGAGATCATGACCTGAGCCAAAATCAAGAGTCTGACACTTAACTGACTGAGCCACTCAAGTGCCCTGGTAAGTTCCAGTTTTTAGAAAGACAGCTCAAAGAAGAGCAAAGGGTGAAGACTGACTTCCTAAATGATGAGGTTTGACCATGATTATTTTTAGATCGTTTGCATTTTTATTGGTTTTATTTGTGTGCACTGTCTCATTGGTGCCAGTAACGGCAACACTCACATAGACGTGCTGTATAGGTGTTTTAAGAGGGTCTGTCTTAGTATATAATAGTGTTGGGGCGCGAGGCCGTCTTTCTACAATTTCCTCCTTCTACTCCATGAGTCAAACTTTATTTCCCGGTCAAGATCCTTCTTCTGTTGTTGTTGTTTAGCCCCCTATCAGGAGTGAATCAATTACAGAGCACACACCCATGTGGTGACAGGCAGTCATTTTCAATGATGCAAACATACTTTTCCTTCATCGTTCGTGAACTGTGTTCCAGGCGCCGACCTAAGCCTTTGAAATGCAGAGCAAACTGATGAAAACCTTCTCACACTTTCTAGTTGGGCGATAAACAATAACTACCGAGCACTATAAATTAAATTAAGAAAGTGACATCTTTTGTCAGAAGGATCGTAAGTGCTGTGAACAAAATAACGTAGAGGTGAGGGCAAGGTAAAGTGAGGCATAGCATCTTACTTATTTCTTTAAGTTTATTTATGTTTTTTGAGAGCGAGAGAGCGAGAGAGAGAATGGGGCAGAGAGAGAAGGAGAGAGAAAATTTCAATCAGGCACTGCACTGTGAGTGTGGAGCCCAATGTGGGGCTCGAACTCAAGAACCGTGAAATCATGAACTGAGCCGAAATCAAGAGTCAGATGCTTAACCAACTGAATCACCCAGGCGCCCCCATCTTACTTTTAAAATCAGGTTTGTAGGGCGTGCCACACTGAGAAGGTGACATTTAACCAAAAGGTTGAAGAAAATGAGGGACAGAGTCATTGTGAAATCCAAAAAAAGGGCATTTTGAACAGAGGAGGCTGGCTTTGGCAAAGGCCCTTGGTTGGGGCAGTGTGGCCGGTGTGTTTGAAGAACTGAGCAGGAGGCTGGGGCTCAGGCTTGAGCATAGAATGCACTAGAAGGAGCTGGGGGAGCTCGGATGAGGCATTGGGGCAGGGCTTGCAGGATAGGATAAGTACCTTGAGGCAAAACCTCTAAAGTAGTGCTATGTAGAGGACTTAGGCAGAGAAGGAATGTGCATCTTTTTTTTTTTTTTTTTTTAATCCTAAAGAGAATAGGAAGACCACTTAGGAAGGTACTATAAGAATCCAGGCCGGGGCGGGGGGTGTCTGGGTGGCTCAGTCGGTTAAGCTTCTGATTCTTGGTTTCGGCTCAGGTCAAGATCTTGCAGTTCGTGGGTTTGACTATGCTGACAGTGTGGAGTCTGCTTGGGATTCTCTCTCTCCCTGTCTCTCTGCCCCTCCCCCACTCGATTCTAGACGTGTTGCTAATGGATTTTCCTGATGGGTTGCATGTGGAGTTAAAAAAAAAACAAAACAGTATATGCTGGATTGGTTATTCTGGAGCACAGTAGATAGAATAGATACCAAACTGTTAATAATGATATTTAAGTGACCTGGTGCCTAGGCAGGAGTGGGAGGGGAGGAGAGTTTTGGCCATAGCGTTGTACATTTCAGTGTTTGGCCTGTTGTGACTCACACTATTGCTTTTTGTGGTAGGATAGCAAAAATCAAGAATTTATTTGTAAAAAGATTTATCTCTGAAGCTCCTTTGACTTGTCCTCACCTGTGTTTAAATATTGGTAGGGCTATTGTTGAAAGTGCTGCTATAAACATTGGGGTACATGTGGAAAGAGTCTAAATGTCCATCAACTGACGAATGGATGAAGAAGATGTGGTTTATATATACAATGGAATACTACTTGGCAATGAGAAAGAATGAAATCTGGCCATTTGCAGCAACGTGGATGGAACTGGAGGGTATTATGCTAAGTGAAATAAATCAGAGACAGATACCATATGTTTTCACTCATATGTGGATCTTGAGAAAATGTAACAGAAGACCAGGGGAAAGGGGATGGGGAAAAAAAAAAGTTACAGAGAGGGAGGGAGGCAAACCATAAGAAACTCTTAAGGACTGAGAATAAACCAAAGGTAAATGGGGGTGGGGGAGATGGGAAAGTGGGTGATGGGCAGGAAGGAGGGTGCTTGTTGGGATGAGCACTGGGTGTTGTATGGAAACCAATCTGACAATGAATTATATTTAAAGAAAGAAAAAGAAACCACGGGAAACACTTAAAAACAATTAAAAAAATAAAAAATAAATAAATATTGGTAGGGCTCACTAAGCGGTGTGTTCCTGGCCCATCCCCCAAACCCCAGAGCAGGGCTTTGGCCGTCCAAGTTGGTTTTTTCACCATCTGCCAAGTGCTTGGCATTGCAGGAAAGGGTGTGCACCCTTTGACCCCTCATATATTAAGCACAAATAAAGAGAAGATATATTCTGTGAACACTTTTGCTGTCTGTGGTGGCACTGGGGTCTCTGAAGGAATGCTTCAAGCAATTTGGGTGTTTTATGCCCATGGCTACACAGTGGCTTCTTAATATCTGGTGTCATTAACACAGGGGGGAAAATGAAGTGTGATGCACTCAGCCTCTCAGCCAAGAGATTGTGGGGGCAGGGGGGGGGCAGGGTGGAAGGAAGATGGGTTACCGGCGTTTGCCCTTGAAATTTCTTTCTTACTTTTCCTCTTTTCTGACTCTTTTATTGCAGGCCTGATGAAACCAAGATGACAATCAGAGGAGACAGCTGTAGCTTTGTCCTGTGACTGCCCTCCGTAAACATTCCTGCCTGGCTCACAGAATTACCATCATGGTGAAAGGAAGGAAGGCTTTCTAGAGCGCAAGGAGTTATGTAGTAGGCTTAGCCTATTCCGTGGGGGAGGGGCAGGGTGCTGTCCACATTCTGCAGAAAAGTATGTCCAATGTGCTTCAAAATATTTGTCACCCACACAGAGAATCCTGCAGCTCCTACTGTGTGGCCTTGGGAAAGAGAACACGGACAGGTCTGCAGAGGACTTCCTCTCACCTGTGTCTCCCAACAGCACTTCTAGAGTGTGGAGGTCATCGTCTTCTAGGGCCAGATGTCGGCTTTTTCATCTGTGCTCTGCTTACTCTGTTAAATGCAAACCCGCAAAGTGTTCCCCCTTACTTCCCCACCAGCCCGGGATTCTTCAGGGCATGTGGGGCACATCATACCTAGGGGACAGTTATCACCTCCCTTGTCAGGCATTGGTTCAAAATGGCCCAGACCTCTTGGGTGCCCCTCTGTCAATGTCATTGCTTAGCCTCTCCGCTGAGGACTTGTGCATGACATTCTGTTCAGCATGCTGGTACTGGGCCACTCCTGATCCTTTTCTCAAGTGGGAGAAGTGCAGCCTGTGATGAGTTAAAAACACTTCCATCTCTGGCTCTAAATGACTTCTATTTATATGGGTCCGTGCCTTTTCGAAAAACATTCTAGTTGCTGGGTCTGAGGCTGGCATCTTGGAAGAGTCCTCAAAGCTGTGTGTCTTCAGATTTGAATTACAGAACACTCTGTAACTCTGTGACACTCAAAACCTCTGCCCTTTGTTGTCTATTAACCCCACAGCCACGTAGCCGATTTCCTGTTGTCTTTTTTTTTTCATTTCAACACTCACAAATTCAGTTGTTGCCAAATCCCTAAAAGCAACATTTTCCCAACTTCTCTTAAGTGTTACAAGACTCCTAATTTCTTCCCTCCGCTCTCTTTTGCTGTTACTTCTATCTTTATTTATTTCTCTTATTAATTGTAAACAATGAGAGGAACCAAAGGGCTGGTTCCTTCTCTCATCCGTTGTAACTGAGGGCATATTTCCCCTGTACTAAAATAAATTTAAACTCTGTTCCTAAAGAGTGTGCTGGTTTGAGAATGCAGCTACCCTTTCACACTGCCTTGGCTTATCCACAGATAAACTTTGAACTACGTCTTTGGGCATCATTGATTTTGACTCCAATGTTTACTCACTAAATGGTCTATTTGTTATTGATCCAACTCTTAGACCACACATCCTTCTGCTTCTTCCAGCTTACTGTATTTGACCTTAGCTCTAGAGGTAATCTTTTCAGTACCCCAGTGAGTAAAATGGGAATTGTCCCTTATTCCCTGGGTATGTAGAAGATAGATGTGAATTGTGGCATGTGTTATGATCCTCAGAACAAAAGGCCTGGGAAAGTGAAAGTATCACTATGGTTACTATATTTAATAATAATGGAAATTTACATCGCCAACATGAATATACATAGCTCTTCCCTTGCCAGCCTTCTAACTTTTGCTCATTAACGTCTCGTGGCATGGTTTTTCTGAGTATCAACTAAACGCACACTCAGGTGGAAAGAACCCTGTAGGATCCCGGCCTTGCCATTAACATGTTTGAAGTCAGCCAAATCAATCAGTCTTCTTTTTGTGACCTGTAGGATCCACAGTCCAGAATCCAAAATAAAGGAGTTTTTAGTGATCTAGATAACCAGAGACAAAAAAGTAAAGAAAGAGGGAGAGAGAGAGAGAGAGAGAAGGAGAGACAGAAAATTTTACCTGTAGGGAAATTTCACCTTTTTAAAAAAAAAATTTTTTTTTTAACCTTTATTTATTTTTGAGACAGAGAGAGAGAGCACGAACAGGGGAGGGTCAGAGACAGAGGGAGACACAGAATCGGAAGCAGGCTGCAGGCTCTGAGCTGTCAGCACAGAGCCCTCGCTGGGCTCAAACCCACGGACTGCGAGATCATGACCTGAGCCGAAGTCGGACGCTTAACCAACTGAGCCACCCAGGCGCCCCGAAATTTCACCTTTTAAAAGAGGAGATATGGGGGCAAATTATCCTTTTATCACCCCCAACTTTAGGTAACTGTCAACTCATTATGCCTTTTATTTTTTTTACAGTGTTGATAAGGACAGTTAAGTAATTGTAAATTTGTTTATAATTGTTTCTACACTTGATCCTAGCCAAAAGGCCGAGAAGCGATTGTTTATAATTATTTCTGAAAAGCCATGCAAAGTAATTTAAGTGGAAGAAGATTACTTCTCTAATTTTAGAGACCGTTAGACGTCTGAAGTAAAATTTTGAAAATAGTCTTGCCTGAAGCTTTTGTAAATTTCTAGCAAATAAAAGTCCTAAGTATAGTTGTTATGCTCACGGGCCCTGAAGTCTGGCTATACCGCTTGGCTGTCATCAGAGGAGTTGCTTAATGTCTGTTTTCTCATCTGTAAAGTGGGTATGATAACAATAGATAACTCACAAGGCAGTTGAGAGGCTTTAACAACCATGGTTTCTTGAGCTTGTCCTGCTATTGAACACTTCCTCAGTAGTTAATTTTGCAACAACCCCAAGAGGCTTACCCATAGAAGTCAATTAAGCCATTCATGCAAAGCTCTTAAGACTCTGCCTGGCCATACTGAGACTCAGTACAGGTTACTTAGCCTTCTGTGGTCCCAAAGAGGGTGCAAAGTGAAATCAGCATAACTTTGAAGCAAAATAAATAATTTAACAGGAGGGAGGATATTTCAATATGAAGCAATCTCCATGAATCTTACTTAAGAAGTCAGTTCATTTGGATTTGTCAACAAGCTCCCACTAAATGAAAACAGCTGGAGAGCTATAACTTAAGGCTATAATTAAAGGGTGAGTTAAAACCAGTGCCTGCAGGTTAGGCGGTGCAGAGGGGGCCTCGCAGCACGCCAAGGATGCTGGGCTTTTCCTGTCCGTCTTCTTAATGTGACTTGAGAGTGCGGTGGCTTCAAAGGTGGAAAAGCAGCGTCCCAGGGGGGTTATGGCCAGCATGCAAAGCAGGTTGGATGAAAAGCAAAATGATGAAGGGGGATTAAAATCACTGGAACAGTGATTTTCAAGCCCTTTTAAGAGTGTCAGGACCCCATACACTCTTAAAAAATTACTGAGGACCCCAAAGAGCTTTGGTTTAGGTAGGCCGTTGATATCGTATTGACCTTATTGAATATTAGGTCTGGGAACATTTAAAAATATTTACTTATTAATTCACTTCGAAATAACAAAAATATATTCCTTGATGGCATAATATCATTTCTAATGAAAAGCAGCTATCGCTTCCAAAACAAACAAACAAAAATAGTAAGAATGCTATTGTTTTACATTTTGGCACATGTTTGTTGTTTTAGTAAATGGATTCTTAAATCTATTTCTTCTGTCTGTTGTGATGTATCATTCTGGTTGAAAATCTACCTTGTCACACATGTATTAGTGAGGAAAAGGAGGAGTATCTTAATAGCCTTTCAGGAAATTATGGATATTCTTCTTTAATAATACAGCAAAATTTGACAGATGTTTGATTCTTTTTAATTTAATTTAATTTATTTTTTTTTAATTTACATCCAAATCAGTTAGCATGTAGTGCAACAATGATTTCAGGAGTAGATTCCTTAGTGCCCCTGACCCATTCAGCCCATCCCCCCTCCCACACCCCCTCCAGAAACCCTCAGTTTGTTCTCCATATTTAAGAGTCTCTGATGTTTTGTCCCCCTCCCTGTTTTTATATTATTTTTGCTTCCCTTCCCTGGTGTTCAACAGACGTTTGATTCTTAAAGATGAGTTGCAATGTGAAATTTCAAACCGTATCAGTAAGCTTTTGATACTCTGTACACACGTATGAGAGTGAGTGGAAAGAGGATATCTTCTCCTTCCCTTCCTCCCCTTCTTCTTCTCCTTTTCTTTCTCTCTCCTTCTCCCTCTCTCCTCCCCTTCCTCTCCTTCCTCCTCCTTTTCTTCTTCCTCTTCTTCCTCTCCTCTCCTTAAAATCCTTTTGACCTTAAAGGGACCCTGTAAAGTTCTTAGGAGTCCCTAGGGATTCCTAGAACACACTGCAAGAACCCTTTTTCTAGGTAAATTACCTCTCCCCCCCCCCCCCACCTCCCTCTCTTCACCTTTTGGCTGTGTGGTTGCAGAGAATAAAGACTTCCTCGGGTTCTCTCAGAAGAAGCGCTTTATTTTATAGCTACAAATGGCCTGAACTTGACCTGTGTAATTCTCCCTGGCTCACTTTCCTGGACTGCATATTCTCTTTCCCATGACACCCTCCCATCTCCATTCTTTTCTCTTCTTTCTCATCCTTTCTGATCTCTCAATTTCAAACTGGCCCGTGCCTACTCTAGCCTCCCTCTCAATATCAAGACATTTTAGCTTAAGTGTTAGCTGTAACTATACATTCTCTTGATGTTTTCAAGCTCACGGGTATAGGAGAAGAGCTATACTTGGTCATATTTTTGTGCCAGTCGTGGCATATTCACTGGAGACACTATGGATCCGCTGCTATTGGGTCAAGTGCCCCTCAGAGCCCGTCAGCTGTGGATGGTGGACAGGGTCACCTGGTGCAGAGTGTATTTCTTCTGTGTTTTTTCTATGCTGGCTGAAAATTTACCCCATGTTGATTAAATTTGCGTTTTCTTTTGAAACTTCCAGACGCTCCCCCTAAGATTCCAGTCTACTCTGAAATGTGGTGTAGCAGTGAAACAAGTAGGCTGTGGAGACACTTGACTGAAGAAGATAGGATTTGAATCCTATCTTGGTCACTTGCTCTCTGTGTGCCCTTGGATACATTATTTAACTTTTGGGTCCTAAAATGAAGAGTGAGGATCATAATGTTACCTACCCTTGGGGTCATTGTAGGATTAAGAAGGGGGGAAATCCGTGGAAAGAATTCAGCATATGGGAAGTACCCACAAAAGTTAGCGCTTGTCATTAAGTTTTTCTTCAGCATTGGAGAGGTGGAGACTGTTCCGCCAGACAGATTGTAGATCAGCCCTTGGGCCAGCTCCCTCATACATCTATTTCCCTCGTGCCTTGGCCTTGACTGATTCAGACCATCTTTTCTGCAATTGCCAGATCTGGTTATTTGGAAATAGTTCCTGCCCTCGGTCACTTGAGCATTGGAAAATTTAAACAGCTTTTTTGTTTTCTTCTCGGTCCTATCTTTCTTCCTCAGCTTCCACCTGACTTGCTTCCTGTCTTCGATTCTCCCTCTCCCTTTCCCCCATCCAATGTTGTCCTCTTCTCCCGTTTTCTTAGGGAAAACGATAAGCTCATAGTGAAACAAAAAGACCCCAAAATGTTATGGCTTAAAACAGGGGCAAGTGTTTGTTTCTTTCACTTTGTTGAATTAGTCCAGAAGCAGAGGTGCAAGAAGTCTGTTCCCCACAGGTCTGGCCCCACAGGTCTGGCCATTTGCAGACCCGGATTCCTTTCTCCATGCTGTTCTTCTGTCTCCTGGGATATTGGGTTCATCCGCCCGGTTGAAACTGGATTGCTCCACATCCATATATTCCAGCCCACAGAAAGGTGGGAGGGGAAAGAGAGGGCAAGAAAATTCCTTTTTAAAAAACGTGTTCTGAAAGTTAGCATATTGGCCACGGTGTAGTCACAAGGCCAGGCTCAGGTTCCAACCTGGGAGGCTATGGGCTCAGCTAAAACCCAGAGGAGATCAGAGTCCTATCCCTAAAAGGAAGGAGGGGGGGAATGGGAGACAGTTCTTAGTTTCTGCCACAGTTTTTGGGTTTCTCAGTGGGACTCACAGGGCACAGGACAGCCGGTTTCAGTAGAGCGTTTCCCAAACTTTACAACAGTTGAGGTTGCTACCTGTTCCCTCTGCCGTCAGTGCTGCCACCATTCACCTCCCCGTCTTTGGCCAATTCCTTACTCTCCTTCGGATGTCAATGTAGTCGTCGCTTTCTTAACTCTGCAAACAGTTAAGCTACCCCCTAAGGCATCCCGCAGCATTTATAACTTGGTTCCTAATATCCGTCTTCCCTCACCGTTTTGTCTGTCTTGCTTACGAAGCTGTGATCTGCTCCAGAGCTGGAGCTTACTTAGTCTCCTTATCCCCCACTGTATTCCTCCCACCTAGCACAGTGCTTGGAACTGAGAAAGAGTGATCACATAGCGAGTGTTGCAGGCAATGATCAAACAGCGATTAAGCAAAGAGCTGCTGGTTTGCCAGAGATGGAAATGATAGCAGGTGTTTCTGTACCACGTGGCCAGTCCTGTTCTTAGTACTTGCTATTATAACTCAGTTCTCCCAGCCAGCATGTGAGGTAGGCCCCACTCTCATTCCCATTTTTTAAATAAAAAGCCTGAAAACAATGGACAGCTTAAGAAAAATTCTCTATGGCATTTGGACTCACACAGCCTGGGGCAAGAGTCTATGTCCCCACCCACCGGGTTAAATGGATAACACAGTGGATAATAACCCATAATAAACCATAACCCTGCACACCCTCAGGATCCACAGGTAGGGGTCAAATTCAATATTGTGTGCTTTGACGATATTAAGGACAGGTCTTTCTTTCTTTCTTTCTTTCTTTCTTTCTTTCTTTCTTTCTTTTTATTTTCCATACCAGTTGGGATTTCAGGGGGAAATAAGAGAAGGGATTTGGTGACTTGGATGAGCTTTTATAATCCTACTGTCAGTTGTATGAGGTAGAGCCACCAACTCATCCCATTTGCCTGGGACATCCCCAGTTTTAGTACTGAAAATCCCATGTCCCGGACAACCTCTCAGTCCTTGGCAAATTTGGGTGTTTGGTCCCCCTAGTGTGATGTTTCTGTGCATGAACCTGAAGCACTCCTGCCACATTTGGGCCAGGTCGACATAGAAGGGAAGAGATGAGTCACTGACTCTTCATCCAACCCTGTGCCCTCTGTCCGTGCCTATTTCCAACCTTCTTGCTGACCTTCTCAGGGCAAGGGGCCTCTGATGCCTGGGCAGTGAATACACACTCTTAGCAACTCAAATCTTGTGACTGCAAACAAGTCTATTTTTTTTTTTTTTTTCCTAGGGAGACTACAGGAGGGAAAGGTATGGGTTTGGCTGGAGGTTGTTTCTCTGAGGAACTGTGTTATCCTTCAGGAAACCATAGTTGGGAAGAGACTCAATCTAATTCACTCACAAAATTTATTAGGTGAATATCAACATACCCATAAAAATTTCCCTCTGCCGCCTTTATAATCACACTAAAATATGTCCCTCAGTTACTCAAATTCCTTGACTTGAGCTCAATGGGGAAACATCATTTTAAGAGGGAAATGATATTTTAAATGGCCTCTTTTTATTACTCTATTTATGTCAAGCCCCAGGGTGATTCATGTGCCTACACAACCATAAAATGTCCCATGAATGTCATTTAGTAATTGTGATGTCACCGCACTGCTGAAGTTTGAGTGGTGACCTCTTCTAGCCATTGTCAATATCCATCTCATGGGTTCTCCACTCTCTTTAGCCTAAATCTTTGATCTAGAGCTAGAAAGTCATTATATTATGAACTCAAATGGGAGCCTCAAGTTGAATACTTTATGTTTTTGTATTCCAATTTAATAACAGGTATTTTTTTTTCTTATAATGAAACAGCTACTTTGAGAGAGCGAGAGAGAGTGGGAGGCGGTGGTCAGAGAGAGAGGGAGAGAGAATCCCAAGCAGGCTCCATCCTGTCAGCACAGGCTTGATCTCACAAAGCATGAGATCATGACCTGAGCCAAAATTAAGAGTCAGCCACTTAATTTCTTTATCCAACGAAGTTAATCAAACAGGCAGTATATAAATAGCTTATAAAATCTTCAAATACTTATATAGTTAATGGCTTATTTTGTAAGTAAGTGAAGCAGACATTAATAATATGATCCTGGGGGCACCTGGGTGGCTCAGTCAGTTAAACGTCTGACTCTTGATTTTGGCTTATGGTTTGTGAGATCGAGCCCCAGGTCAGGAGTTGTGCTAACCAGATAGAGCCTGTTTGGGATTCTCTCTCCTTCTCTTTCTGACCTCCCGCCCCCACTTTCTCTCTCAAAATAAATAAATAAACATTAAAAAAATAATATGATCCTGAAGAAACCAGTCGAGAAGGAGGAAAATGATATCATATGCCACAGTGATCTTGGTTCCCCTCTAGCTCAATTCAATATTTTTATCAAACATTTGAGAGATATCTCAAGTGGCCTGATTATTAATCTGGAAATGACACAAAGTTGGGAAGGATGATTAATAAGAGGTCAGAATTCAGATTTAAAGTGATCTCAATAAGCTGCATTGGTAAGCATCTAAAATCTGTATAATTTAACATTGGAAAATTTTTGCCTTCAGTCACCAGTGTGACATTAGGTTACATTAAAGGGAAACTGGTGGGCGCCTGGGTGGCTCCGTCGGTTGAGTGTCTGATTTTGGCTCAGGTCATGATCTCATGGCTTGTGAGTTCGAGCCCCGCGTCGGGCTCCGTGCTGGCAGCTCAGAGCCTGGAACCTGCTTCAGATTCTGGGTCTCCTTCTCTCTCTGCCCCTTCCCCACTCATGGTCTGTCTCTCTCTCAAAACTAAATAAACATTAAAAAAAAATTAAAAAAAAAATAAAGGGAAACTGGTGAGCACAAGATGGATAATAGGTCTCTCATTTTTTTTTTTTTTTTAGATCATATTGCATTTAGAGACTTTTCTAAAATTCTAGATGCTACATTTTCAGAGGCACATTGACAAACTAAAATGTATTCAGAGGACTTGTCCTGATGAGCACTGTGTATTGTAGGGAAGTGTTGAATCTCCGTATTGTACACCTGAAACTAACATTACACTGTAAAAAAAAAAAAAAAAAAGTATTCAGAGGAGAGTGAGTGTTGAGGGTTTTGGAAACAATCATGTTTCTATAAAAATAAATAAATAAATAAATAAATAAATAAATAAAAGGCTTTTTGGGAGATGAGCATTACTCTTGAATACTAAGATTAGTTGAGAGTCTAGGTTGACTTTGGGATGGGGTAGTTCCCCCATAATCTTCCTCACAATTTCTCTTTTCCTTGGATATTATACTGAAAATGGAAGATTGCTATTTTATTATATGTATACGTGTCAAGTAAGTTTTATCTCATAATATCTCCTTCGTTTTTTAAATGTTTATTTATTTTTGAGAGAGAAAGAGAGAAAGCATGAGCAGCGGAGGGGCAGAGAGGGGGACAGAGGACCCTACAGAGGTAGGGCTGGAACTCATAAACCGTGAGATCATGACCTGAGCCGGAAGTTGAATGCTTAATGGACTTAGCCACCCAGGCGCCCCTCTCCTTATTCTAGCTATTTCCTGTGACAAACAATCGCTTTCATAGCAGAGCAATCCCTCCCACCTCAAGTCTTCCAAAATAGTTTTATTTGTCTAGTGAGATTCATCCTTTCTGGACTCAGAACAAAGGTCGGAATGCCCTCTAAAATGACTCCATGCCAAAGGAACCCACAGGTCTGCTCTCTCGTCATCCCCACACCCTCAGCGTTCCTGGACTTCTTGACTTGCTTATTCTATCAGAGACCATGACTCAGTCATCCAGGCTCCAAACCACAGAGTCACCATTAACTCATCTTCTCCCTCATTCCTTAGATCTCATAAAGCTCCAAATCTTGAGATGCAACTAGATTTAGTCCATTATACTGTGGCCTGGCCCAACCCAGGGGCATTGACCAGAAGCCTGTGGCTTCTGTAATATATGGCAATGGTATATGTGTTATCGAAGGCTCCTGCTAGGTGCAAATCAGAGCTTCTGCCCATGGGAGGGAGGCTGGGGAGAAGTTGGGGAAGCAGCTCTTCCCTTCTGACTCTGCATCTGCATCAGAATGTCCAAGCCTGTTATGTATGGAAGCTTCATTCTGCAAAGGGTCTGGAAGCTGTTTAAGGGAAGTCAAAATCACAAAGCTGTGAGTGTATCTCATGATGTGAGTGTAGTTCCTAAGAGGCAGTGGAATGACCTGGATCATCCTCAGAGTCCTTCCTGACCTAAGAGATGTGACTGTGTGCCTTGTGAGGCCGTGACATAGAGAACAACTGCAGAGTTGACAGGAAATTGTGGGAGATGATAATTCAGCATGAGGCAAGTGTCTAATTTTGCTGTTCTCAGCTTCCTGGGTCTCCAGGGCTCAGGGCTAAACTGTTGGAAACTAAGAAATGCAGGGGAATGTTATGACATGACTCTGCAGGTTCATTTCTTTGAAGCAAGGCTTAGACAATCAGTTTCTAACATCTATATCATGAAAAATTTTCCTAGACTCTTCCTTTGGGTTAAGCGAATAGCCAGAGGTCACCATTTACTCAATAACTCCCTTTAAAGGCTGACCTACAGTGCACAGCATTTAAAAGAGTAGAGAGCTGGCCTCAGGAACATCCAAAGCTCTCTCCCCATTACAGGTGGTCTATCTTGGGCACCCCAGCCAGGAAGTTATCTTTTCAGTAGGCCTGGTGAACTTGGGGCCAGCCTTCACACCCGCTTAAGGGCCTGCACAGTGTTCCCCGCCACTAGGAAGCCTGGCAGGAAACTCTGGGAACTGGGGACACACGTGACCCTTGTTCCCAGTTCATGTGCTTTCAGCTTGTGGTTCTAGGACCTAAGGTCAAAGTTGTGGAGTCTGGGGAAATCTGGGTAATGTTATGAAACACAAGCTGCAGCCTGTCCTCCTCATCCTGCCTCAGATTATCTGCTTCTGATAACCATTCTGTGGGAATCTCTCTCAAACTGATGTGCGGACCTTCACTCAGCCTCACTCCATCACTGGCAGTGTGCTTTTCAGGGACTGCCAGGAAGAGCCCGTGAACTCCTAGGACCCCTGGCCTTGGGGAGGCTGTTTGGAGCAGAAGGTTAGTAACATCTGAAAGTTTGGAAGCTCCATTATGGAACATTCGCTTGGTCACATCGACCTTGTAGGTCCTTCCCATAGCCTCCAGCCACAAAACTAGTTACTCATTGGTGGGAAATCCTTGGTGGGACTAGAAATGAAGTTTTGCCTCTCTTGTGCTGCTGGAGTCCTCTTTCTATCCAAGAGTATGGGCTCTGGCTTCTGTGGGTTTTTTATCTGCTTGTTTGGTTTTTTTCTTTGTTTGTTTTCTGCCATTTCTACTGTTTAATAGAAATTCTTTTTAAACATTTATTAATAGCATCATTTAGTTTCTAATGGAGTCTCTTATACTATTGCTGCCTCCTCCATATTTTCATGCATGCCAGTCCGACTTTTTTTTAGCAGCTTTATTGAGATATAATTGATATTTTTAAAACTGCACGTATTCAATGTATACAGTTTTGTAGGTTTCAACGTACATGCACACTTGTGAAACCATGACCACAGTCAAGATAATAAGCATTTCTATCACCACCAAAAGTTTTTTTCCCGTAAGGGCTCTGGTGGAGGAAAGCTTTTATGGCAACAACAACAACAACAGCAGCAGCAGCAATAATAATAATAATATTTATTGTGTACTTGCTTGGGACCAGTGAGTGAGTGTTATATACTATTATTAGCCTCATTTTCCTGATTAAAAAAAATCTGAAGCTTAGGCAGGGCAAGGCGTCTTTCTAGAGCCACTAGCTACAAAATAACAAAGGAAAGAAGATCTGAACCCAGGTCATCTTCCCTTTAGTAATTATTCTACATAAAATTGTCCTGTTCTTCTGACCTTGCCTTTGATACTGAGCTATGAACACACCAACTAGGAAGAATTCTTCTACACAAGCTCCTGGACATTTTAAGCGGGAGAGAGAGTATAATTTTTTCCTAAGTAATCATTTTTATACCCCTCACCTCATGATTCATTGAAGAAAGGGTAAAAAATTCAGCAAATTACCAGAAAGAACCAATGAAAGAAAGAACAAAAGAAAGCAAGCAAGAAAGAAAGAAAGAACAATGTCAACACTAGACTACTACTAATATTTTGAGATTTTTTTTCCTGTGGTATTTCTCTAAGGCATAATGTTGAAGCATAAAGACCCAAGGAAAAATGTAAGAACTTGAAACTTTACTTGAAAGTCAAGTAGCTTCTCTACCCTGGCCGAGTGTGTATAGCTTGTTTAGGAATTCCAATGGGGGCAAAGGTCCGTAGGTTATAGGACTAAGATAAGAAGACGTGTGTGAAATAGAAAAACAATGAGGTCTCTGGATTTAGAAGTTCTGCAAGCTGGTTTCATCTGGCTCAGGACCGTGGGCAGTTGCAGGTGCTGAAAGACACGTGTGACTCTGGGATGCAGGTGCTGGACCTAGAGTGTGCTTCAGTCTGAGTCTCTTCCTAGGATCTTCACGGTCTGACAGTTCTGATTAAGTCACTTAGGGAAAGCCAGTGGATACAGGTTGCGTTTCTGTCAGTGACAGAGGGAATCATAATTCAGAGAAAGTTTGAAAGAGTACAGTTAGAAAGACAAGAGTCAAGATAGGATACAATGTCATGACCTACTTGATGATTGATCATTGATTGATCATTGGCATCCAGCCCTTTAACAATTGTCATTAACAACATGGTGTGGCGGTAGATGGAGATAAGGACTAGTAGGATTGGCTGGTTTTTTGTTATGTATTTTGCTCAATATCTCTTCTTTTACACTCCGGTGTAGACCTTTTTATTTTTATTTTATTTTAACTTTTTTAACGTTTATTCATTTTTAAGAGACAGAGCACAAGCAGGAGTGGGGCAGAGAGAGAGGGAGACACAGAATCCGAAGCAGGCTCCAGGCTCCAAGCTGTTAGCAGAGAGCCCGACGCGGGGCTCGAACTCATGAACCTCGAGATCATGACCTGAGCCGAAGCTGGACGCTTAACCGACCAAGCCACCCAGGTGCCCCTGGTGTAGACCTTTTTAGACAGATAATTTTGACATCTGATAATCTTCTACAATTTGTGTTAAGACTTTCTTGTGAAAGAACAATCTGTTTCTTAATTTTTCTGCAAATATAAATTTAATTTCACCTAAAAACAATTCTTCTGAGGTCTTTTGTTTCTACCACTATCATAGAAATTTGTGCAAGATTCCAAGAAAGCATGCAACTTTATTCTAACCTCAGAAGATGTATTAAGGATGCAAGACAAAGAAACATAGAACAAATAATAATAGAAGGTGTTATAGGTCTCAGAATTATAAGGGATGGTTGTGTTGGAGATAAGAGACACCCATTCCTTAGGACATTCCATTTGATGGCCCATGGCATATGGATTTCAAACTGTAGGTCTCAACTTTTTAGTGGGTTGCAAAAATTAATTAAGTTGATTATGTCCACCATTTACAAACTACAGTAGAAAATATCAAAGTGCACTACGTGTCAGAAGGTTGTGCATGTCATGGACTTATTTTTCATTTATAAACAAACACACACACGCACAAGTGTATGTGATGGGTTTCTTTATAATATGTATTACTTCTCATGGATTCAATCAAGCAAGTTTCAAAGATGCTCCATTAGCCAAAGTAATCCACAAACTAGATCTTTGTAGCTACCATTTATCAAAAGCCTAAAAATTTCCAGGGCCATTAGTAATAATGCTTAAAAAAACTTCTCAGGAAATCACAATAACAACACTCCTAGGGCATGAGTCAGCCAGAGGACCGTCTTCATAACAGCTAGCATTTCTTGAGCACTGCTCATGTGTTGGGCATTGTGCTAAATATTTTTCATACGTTATCTAATTTACTTCTCATAGCAATGCTATGAGGAGGCTATTGTTCTTATTTTTCAGATGATAAGCTGAGGTTTCGAGATGTAGAGTAACTTGGTCCTCGTCACTCAGCTAGTAGAACTCAATCCCATGCCTGTCTGCCTCCTCCAGAGACAAGGCATTTCACTACCATACTACATTATTTTTCAAGAACGAATCCCTCGTGGAAAGCTTTATGATTTGCAAAACTTCTTTTTGCTGTCTGACTCTTTTGCAATGTTTTTCAGTTAGCGCTAAGATAACTCAACCCCTTTTGATCCTTACAGAAGGCTCCTAAGGGGCGTTTCTATGGTTATGGGTGTGTAGGGTGGGGTGCTGTTGGGAGACGTTGATCCCCACTCTGATTCTACACAACCTGCTCCGTCCTTGTACAGACTCTGTCCTAACAGGCCCAAAGTCTCAGATTCTAGGGTAAGCCCTAGAAGGCATGTGAAGGGATGTGAAGTTGGGCAGCATGTCGAGTGGGAGGCTGAAAAGAGGAGACACACTGGCGATAAAGATTGTGAGAGCTGGGGTGCCTGGGTGGCTCAGTCAGTTAAGCATCCCACTCTTGGTTTTGGCTCAGGTCATGATCTCACAGTTCATGAGTTCAGGCCCCGAGTCGGGCTCTGCGCTGACATCACGGATCCTGCCTGGGATTCTCTCTCTCCCTCTCTCTCTCTCTGTCCCTCCCATGAGCACTTTCTCTCTCAAAATAAATAAACTTAAAATAAAAAAAAAGATGGTGACAGCTGTGGGCCAGCAAGATGAGAACCCTCTTCCATCTCCTCTTTGGAATCTTCAGGAACATCGTCAACCTAATGCATTGTAAGGTTGAGTCTTTATTTGAGTATATAAAGAAGCAAATTAGTACAGTGTGAACACAGGTCTCCTCACCATGAGACAGTCAGTATGTATTCTCTTCCTTTTCTCCCTTTCCCTTTTTTCCCTCCTCCTTCCCCTGCCCTCCTTCTGTCCCCTCCCTCCTCTCTCTCTCTCCCTCTCTCACTCATTTACTCACATGCATTGTATACATTTATGGACAAATTTTCCTTGTATAGATATGTAATATATGACAAAACATACCAAAATCTTAACAGTTTTTACTTCTTCATGGTAGGATTACCAATCCTTTTTATTTTTAATTTTTAATGTTTTTTGTATTTTTCTAAACTTTGTGTGAGGAACATTAATTTTAGCTCCAGAAAAAAATGAAAGTAAATAGCTCTTTATCAGTCATTTCATCTTAGACTTATTTTTTTAAGTTTATTTATTTATTTTGAGAGAGAGTGAGCAAGTGAGCACGTGAGCTGGGGAGAGGCAGGGAGAGAGGTAGAGAGAGAGTCCCAAGCAGGATCCAGGCTTTCAGCACAGAGTCCGATGCAGGGCTTAATCTCAGGAACCCCGAGATCACGACCTGATCTCACAAACCGCGAGGTCATGACATGAGCTGAGATCAAGAGTCAGGTGCTTAACTGACTGAGCCATCCAGACACCCCATCGTTTTAGAGTTTTAGAGGGAGAAGAAAGGGAGAAAGACTTGTGAGGGCACCGGGTATTTGAAAGGAGCTAAATGGGGTGCTAGAAGGAAAACCAGAGGTCCCAAATCTTCCCATATTTCACTGTCACTGAGGGATGATTGGTTAAGGGCATTAGAAAAGCATAAATATAGCATCTATTTCCTCTCTGAAATCCCTGGAGGGAAAGGCGTGGCTGTAGGAGTGCGGGGTTGATGAGGCAGTTTGGTTTCCCACGTTCTGTGCTCCCACAGAGCAAAGAGATTACTTTCAACATGAGAAGGTGGGGAAATGGATATTGAACACGGGCTTCTGCATTTTTGCTTTACCTTCCTTTAAAATACTATTATCATATTTCAATGTCCCCCTGCCTGTGCTGGTTTCAGACAGTCTGATTTCTCTAAATCTCAAATTGCCATTTTATAGAGGGTTTGTTTCATGTATGTTTTTATTTTTATTTTTATTTTTTAGCAGTGGTGAAAATATTAAATGAAGAGAAATGAGGAGAGAAACAGAGAACAGACAAAAGGTCTGGGGTCCTTCATCCAGAGCAAGGAATATTTAGGAAGTGCTTACTTGACAATATTCAGGATAGCAGCAGATCAAAGAATAAGGTGGAAACCCTATCCCTCAGGGGCACTGTCTAATACAGCGTGTATTGGGGCGCCTGGGTGGCTCCATCGGTCAAGCGTCTGACTTCGGCTCGGGTCATGATCTCATGGTTCGTGGGTTCGGGCCCCACATCGGGCTCTAGGCTGACAGCTCAGAGCCTGGAGCCTGTTTTGGATTCTGTGTCTCCCTCTCTCTCTGCCCCTCCCCCACTTGCTCTCTGTCTCTCTCAGTCTCTCAAAAGTAAATAAATGTTAATACAGTGTGTATTGTCCCAGCAGCACGTTACAATCACCTGGGGGGGGCTTTCGATAAACACTGATGCCAGAACCCCACCCAGACCATTTGACCAGAATCTTCGGGAGTAGGGTCAGAGCAACAGTATTTTTTTATTATGCTTTTTATTTCAATTCCAGTATAGTTAACATACAGTATTAGAGTAGTTCCAGGTGTATAATACAGCGATCAACAATTCTATACATTACTTAGGGCTCATCATGATAAGTGTGCTCTTAACCCCCACCACCTATTTCACTCATCGCCCCCCCACCCCCCACCTCCCCTCTGGCAATCACCAGTTTGTCCTCTATAGCCAAGAGTCCCTGGTGAGTCATGACGGAGGAGGAAGAGATCAATTTTGGCTTGGGAGGGGATGTCTCCTAAACGGATCACAGAAGAAGGAACACTTAAGCTGAATCTGGAAGGATTAGCAGTTCACCAGATCAGACAAAGGGAGTGGGGTGCCAAACAATCAGCCTGAGGATGGCGTGCAAAAAAAAAATCAGCCCGCGCCAAGGCCCGGAGGACTGAAATGCCAGAGTAAACCCTGGAACTGCGAAGGGAAAGGCAGGCAGTGTCCTAGTTCGCTAAGGCTGCCCTAACAAAATACTACACATTGAGTGACCTAAACAAACAGAAATGTATTGTTTCCTATGCATTGAGCACGCAGCGTGGAGCTTGCAGCATAGTGATTTGTTCTGGTGCTGCAGGCCGAAGATAAGACTTTACACATAGACAAGGAGCCTGGAAGAGACACGGAGACCAGAGGATACGCCAAGGGGGGAACGGGCAAGGGGGAGGGGCTTAGAAAGTAACACAGAGGTGGAACTGGGAGGATGCTGGGTGTTTTTCAAACAGAAATGGAGATGTCCATCTGTCAGGGGGGAAGAGTGAGTTCAGTTTCAGGTTTGCTGAGAATGAGGTGATAGAGGATGTCCCGTGGAGACCCCTGCAGACCCCGAGAGACACAAGCCTACAGCTTGAGGTGAGTTGGGGCTGGAGACCTGGAGAAAACGCCCACCACGGGGGAGCAGAGAATCGAGACTCTGAGCCGTTCCTGGTCCAGAGGCAGCAGCAACAATCACAAAAAGGACAACAGGGGGCTCCTCCATTTCACTCTCCTGGTACATTAATCCTCTCCTGTCCCGCCAGTGCACAGGCTCTAGTTCTGGAGGCCAAAGAGAAATGGTGTCTTGGCTGCTTCTGGGCCAGCTGGGAAGAGTGTGACCACTAAGGCGCTGAGTCTCTCAAAGGCCACCATGGGCTGTGTGAAAGTGTTGGAAACCAGTATCCCTGGGCCGCCGGGTATGTTGTCCTTGAAAGACTGGAAATTTGAGCCGCCATCAAAAGCTTGGCCATTTAGTTTACCTTAACATGCATTTCAATATTCTGCTGGGCCACTAAGAAGAGAAAAATAAGGCCTCTGGGGGTATTGGGGACCCGCCTGAGTACAGAATGACTTCCTTGGGAGTTCCCTATAAAAGTTGACTTACCACTGCTCCCTTCCTTTCCACAGGCAGGTCTAGCCTAAAGCCTGTGTCCCGCAATTTGGGCCATTAGGCCGGGAAAGCTCCTCGAATGACACATGGAAAGAGTACTGGATGAGCAGTTAGGAGACCCCACTTCTAATCCCGGTCAGCTTCCGGGACACTCAGCAAATCACTTTGCAGATGCCGAGAAGAAACAGACCCTGTGTCTATTTCTTCATCTCTGAAATGAGAGAGGCAGACTATATTCTCTCTGAAGTTCTTTAAAGCTCCAAAATTCCGTGATTTGTGTCTCGTAACTGGAGCGCGGACTGAGGATATACCTGCAGCGGGCAGGTCAGTCTGAAACCGGTGGTTTTGTGAGGACGGACAGGTGACTTGATTCTCTTCTTGCTGTTTTGCCTTCTTTGGCCCCAACACCGGTTTCCTTTCCTGTTGTCCTCTCTCTGTCACCTGATGTTTCCTCAGAGAACTATAATCAGCAAAAATTGCTAAATGCGAGCAGTTGGGACTCGATTGACTTCTTGGCGATTCAACCACACAGTTGCTCTAAGAATATATTTGCCCTTTCTCAGCCACTGTGGTACCACAGAAAAACTTCTCCCGTGGCAGCGGGCCCCAGTTGCCAAGTCATGCAGGTAACAGGCAGGCTGTTTCCCTGGTCATGGGGGTTTTTCTGCTGTGCTGTGAAAGGAAGGCATTGTCAGCTTTATTATTATTTTCGAATGAAAATGTTTTGAATCATTTGTTTGATGACTTCCTCCCTAGAATGGGGTGGAGTTGTGACTAAATTCAGGGAGGGCCTTCCAGGGCAGATGAAGCCTGCTGGTACTTATGGGAGGACACTTTTTCTTGAACAGTAAATACCTCGCTTGACTAACTCCAGGCAACCACGGGACAGTCATTCCACGTTCCACTGCTTGAATTTTGGTTCTTGAGATACAAACACGAGACCAGAGAATACTAGACCCACATTTCATAGAGGGTAAATACATGCATCTGGTATCTTAAGGAAGATACTGGGTATCTGCTAACCTCTGTTTTTCCACATGGTTTCCTTCCTAATACTTCCGATTTCCCCAATATATAATGCAGAGCAGTATCTAATGCTAGAGACTGGTGCTGGGCTGAGTTAGGATGCTTTGGGGCATAGATACTTCCAAAGAGCAGAAACAATACTATATCTTTAAAATCCTGAATTCCATTTCTCCTATTTTTTAAAAAATTTTAATGTTCATTTTTGAGAGAGAGAGAGAGACAGAGGGAGAGCAGGGGAGGGACAGAGAGGGAGACACAGAATCCCAAGCAGGCTCCAGGCTCTGAGCTGTCAGCACAGTGCCTGACTCAGGGCTTGAACCCACTAATTGCAAGATCATGACCTGAACTGAAGTTGGACACTCAACCGACTGAGCCACCCAGGCACTCCTCTCTATTTGTTTTTATTTTTATTTTTTAGGTGAAGTAAGAAATCTTTTATCTCATCTCATCTCATCTCATCTTATCTTATCTATCTTATCTTATCTTATCTTATATCTGCTGTAACACTCCAACAAAAACCAAGTTATTGAAGAGATCAGGCATAGTTTTGAATCCATGGACAAGACACCTTAAACAGGTATAAAATTGCAGGAGGACCATAGGGAAATGAACTTTCCGAATTCTGAAGTTATAGAAGGAAATTGGAGAACCCATAGCATCCACCACCACCACCACCACCACCCCCCCCCACCCCCGTCCACCCCCCACCTTGTTCCTCAGTCCGGGGTTCCAGGTATATTTAGGAAGCCATGTTAGGTGTAGGGATTACAAGGCCAGCTGATTCTTTAACTCCCTTTGGAAGGACGTTTCAAGTAACCTTCACAGTCATTTTCTTTTTTTCTCCATTCTGTCTCCTTTTCTCTAATTAGAGTTGCATACGCTCCGAAATGTAACAAATGTTTGAGAAGCAAGATCTAATCATTCATCAGACTTATTTTCTAAGTTAAATGGCACAAATTTCTTAATCTTTGCTTCGAATCTTTAAAAAATATTTTTAGACATCTGATGAATTGTCGGTTTATTGCTAATTCCTAGAAATTTCTCATTTCATAACAACTCTCAAATTGTGAAGATTCCTCTCAGATTAGCTCCTGCATAATTCAGAGCAGAAATACACATGTGCATAAAAGCCCCAAGTGACCCCTCACCTGCCCAGAGAGCTCTTTTTGGGGGCAATTTCATAGGAACAAGCATCCTGACAAGAGCCAGCCAGAATCAGCAAAGGAAGGGACAGAAAAGCTGTAAAGAGCAAACAACAGACTGACCAAATGCATTGGGCTGGGGCCAGTTATAAAAAGGCCAAGTAGTGCTATACATTTCTTGGCTGCTAGGCAGTCAGTGGGTTTTAAACACCTTAAAATCAATAATTGATTTTCACCATAATGACCATGGTCATTTAGAAAAGATGCTGTTCACAAAGGGTATGAGCCATATCATCCATTTAAAGAGTTGGAGAAATGTGTTTCTTACTCTAGAATGCTCTCCAACTGGGACGTCTGGGGGGCTCAGTCAGTTGAGCCTCTGACTTCAGCTCAGTTCATGATCTTGCGGTCCGTGAGTTCAAGGCCTGCGTGGGGCTCTGTGCTGACTGCTCAGAGCCTGGAGCCTGTTTCAGATTCTGTGTCTCCCTCTCTCTCTGCCCCTCCCCCACTCATACTCTGTTTCTCTCAAAAATAAATACATGTTAAAAATTTTTTTTAGGGGCGCCTGGGTGGCTCGGTCAGTTAAGCGTCCGACTTCGGCTCGGGTCATGATCTCACGGTCCGTGGGTTCGAGCCCCACGTCAGGCTCTGTGCTGACCGCTCAGAGCCTGGAGCCTGTTTCAGATTCTGTGTCTCCCTCTCTCTCTGCCCCTCCCCTGTTCATACTCTGTCTCTCTCTGTCTCAAAAATAAATAAACGTTAAAAAAAAATTTAAAAAAATTTTTTTTTAAAAAGGAAAGGTTTAGAACGCTCTCTAACCAAGTTTATTCAAGCCAATTTAGTCTTGGCATGAAAAGTGGTCAATTAGTTAGCAGTTTTGCTGATGTGTATTGTTAGAAAAATATAAGCCAAGAGATTTTTTTTTTGTTGTTGTTGTTAGCAATGCAAAAAGAAAGGGACAGTGGTGGGGGAAAAAAAGGAGGGACAAGTCCCCCTGGGCAATTGGGAATAGGTAGAGGACTGCATAGAACTAGGTAGGGTGTAGGAAGGACGTGCCTGACTCTGGGCTTTTATTCTGCTCAGAAATTTATTTTGAACACTCGAATTGAAAATGTACAGCAACCTCTGGGTTAAAAATGTTACCACGAGTCCTCTGGAGGTTGTAATAGTGTAGAGCAGGGGAAAGTAAAATTAGGGTTTCACCTCAAAAGTACCTCCCCATATGGCCAGTAACTTCCTGGCTTTTAGCATAAGCCACCCCGTCTAGCGGACTGCACATCCAGCTTCCAAGGACGGATGGAGAAAAATTCCAGGAAAGCCACTAGTTTGAAATTATACCTATATGCAGCAAGTGACTTAACTCCGATGATGAATTCACCTTTCTCTATCAAGATCACTTGTTTATTTGGATCTTTATCAAACGTGGAGCTTAGGTCACATCCTCCTTGAGGTCACCAACTTGAACTCATCTCAGCCCTGCAAAGCTCTGCAAACGTTCTCAGTAAATGATTCATCTAACATTCACGTAACACATCCTTACCGAGGTCCAACGACATGCCAGGCAGTGTTCTAGGCCTGAAAGAAATAGACCAAAATTTCCACCCTAATGGACATCACCTTTCTAGAGGCTATATATAGTTTCTGTATGTGCTGTATTTTCTGGTTTCTAACCAAAATGAAATAAAAGAGAGTGAAATGTGAAGCAAGAACAAAAAACATTGATGAAAAGAGTCCAGCTGCACTGGAGGCCTCGGCGGTGACCTCTCCCCAGATCTGGCTCTGTAGCAGGAGTACAGTGGGAGGCCTCACCCAAGGCTCCTCTGAATTAGTGTTCCAGGTACAAGGTCCAGGAATCTGTTTTCTCAAAAGCTCCATACGTGATTCTGATGTGGCCAGTCCAGAACTCTGCCCAAACTTGTGTTTGGAAATCACTGAGCTAGATGTTCTCCTGATATTTGTGTCTGTCAGCCTTCTAGCAGGAAACAAAAAACACATTCAGTTGGATAAATTGAGAGTTTACAATGGGATGATTTACAAACGTGTGGTCAGGCTGTTGGGAAACCCCAGAGGACGGTGCAGAGCTCCGAGGCTGGTCAAGGAAGTAACCATCAACATCTCCAAGCCTGAAGGAGTGACAGGAGCAGGGAGGCAGAGACCTGGAGGCAGAGAGGGCTGGGTGGAGAGGGCTCTGGACAGGAGCTGTGACCTTCAGTTCTGGGAAGCAGTCAGCTGGCTTGAGCCCAATCCAAGGGCCAGAAGTCCACTGACGTCAACCACAGAGGCCAGCCTCCAGGGCACAAAGACGGATGGAGAAAAAGATGGACGGTGAAACTGGACAGGCAAATAAAGATGTTCAGCTCAAGGCTGAATCTATGAAAATAGGAATATATGCAAATATAGTACCCAAATTAATCTAAAGCCATATTCCTAATACTTCATGGCAAAACTGTTTTCATGAGCCATCTAACTCTTAGCCTCTTGCTAACTTTTCTTGGTACCCCAGAGATAACAAAACGGCAGGTATTTCTTCTTCTTGTTTTTCTTTTGATAGCAGGTAATATTTATTGAGTAATCATTATGTTTCATATATTGTGATCATTTTAATTTATAAAATAAGACTTTGAGTAGAAATTGTCATTTTCCTGAAAAGGAAATTAAAGCACAGAGAGGTTAAAAACTTTACCTTGGGTCACACAGTCTATAAGCCTAAAGCCAAGCTTCAGGGTCAGATTTGTCTTATATCAACGCCCATGCTGTTAACCTCTATGTGATTTTTTGAAGCCTCTCCAAGAAAACACAAGGCACAGTCTCCCTCAGTGACTTGGAAGATTGTTCTCTAGACCTTTTGTCAAGAACAACAAACCACAATTTCTTGTATTTTTTAAATACAGTCTCATTTTCATTCAGTACTTAACCAATTTTTGTGTTTGATAAATATTATATATCTCCACATTCATACTCAGGAAGCAACGTGGGCCTTGTGGATTGACCATTTACTAGCTTATGCATTCGTGGTTCCAGGCTGAAGCACTGGGTTGGTACCTTATCTCTGTGCTCTGCTGGTACTTCTGTGTTCAGAACACAACTAGCTTGACCAACCATCCCAGTGTGTCCCAACTGAGGGGTTTCCTAGGCCATGGGACTTTCGGTGTGAAAACTGGAACAGCCCCAGAAAAAAAACAGGATGGTTGGTAAATGCCGGTTTGTTTCCTTGCTTGCTTGTTTGTTTTCAAGATAGTTTCAGCTTTGTAATCGAGAGCCTCACAATAAATTCTAAAAACACATTTAAAAATATTTTAAAAGTTCAATTTTCTTCACATTTTCCCCCCATTTAGGCCTTGGTTAGATCTGTTCCTGCAGTACTCAAGGTCTAGTCTCTGGTCCTTATTTAAGACAAATAGGCTGAGGCACAGAAGTCACAGGATAGCACAGTGGACAGAGAACTCAAAGAAGGTTCAGCCCAGGCAAGTTATCTGGGCGGCCAAAGACGGGATGGCAAGTGATGAAGGATGTGGCTTGTCCTCAGTACAGCCCAGATCTTCATCTGCAAGGTTAGTCCTAGGCATGTGGTACTTGCCTCCAAACACAGAACTTATTACACGATGTTGTCATTGCTTGTTTATTACTTGTCTCCCTTGGTAGACAAAGATCATTGAGGACAAGGATTTCAGCCATCTCGGGATTTAAACTGGGCCTGTTCCATGGCAGCAGCCCAATGACTTGTTGGGTAATATCCGGGACACAAGGGAGGTGCATTTACCCAAGATTTGTTTCTGCATTTTCTCTACTCATCGTAGAACTTGGCTCAGGTATCACCTTTGAAACATGTAAGACACTGGAGGAAGGGATGGGGAAGCATGGTGCCTCACGTTGTAGGAGAATTTTCTGCTAAGGAAGTTTCCAGTCTCATTCCCCAAAGATTGCTGTGTCGCGGGAGACTGCCCACTCCCTTCCAGCTCCACAAGAGTCAGGGTACAAAGATGAAGACAGCCCAGGGTCCCTAGATCAGCTGGCTTTCTGATTCTCACATTGGTCTTCACCCTTCCTTATTTTCTGGAGGGGTGCCAGACCAATGAAAAAAACGTTTCTTTTTAAGGAGGCAAAGATTTGGTTCAAGTAAGTGACTGAGGCTTCTGTAGAAAACCTTGCAGGAATCCGTCCGTCCTGTGTGGTATTATTAAAGGTAGCGAGAGAGATGTTGAGGAAGGAACTACTTGTTACAAAGCAATTATTTTGTGTCAGGAACAGTGCTAGTGTTTTATATGTCCAAACGAGTTTATTCTATGCCAAGCTATTATGCGATTCATTATCGTTTCTATTTACAAGTACGGCTTATCCAAAGTCATATAACTAGCGAGAGGCAGAGGTAAGATCTGAAACCACGTCTATTAACCTCAAAAACCTCCATCCTTGTTTGCTAACACACAGTTGTGAAGCATCACCGCTGCCTCCTGGTGGCCCTGAAAGTCTCTGGACTGGCTCCCTGGGCAACCAGGTTTCTTCCAGTGTCCGATGTTACCCAGGTAGTCAGCACGACCAAGAAATGTTGAGTATTTCCAGAGGAAGCCTACAAGATGCATGGGGCTAATAGTGAGGAGGTGAAGGAACCTCTGTAAGAGGAGGACCTGAAGAGTAGCCAAACCCCTGGCTTTGGGACTTCCTTATATTAGCAGGGGGAAGAAATCCCATTTATAAGTGCTAATGAAGTCTCTGGTTCAATTTCACAAGTATCAATTATTCACAGAGAATTAGCAACTGCTGAGGATCTCCCCACCCTGTTCAGCCAACAGCTGGCATTCAGCCGTGCCCAGCCTTGGTGTTTGGGTTTAGTCTTTTGAAGATCAGTGCCCTCTGGAGGTTGAAGTTAGAGAAGCAAATGCAAGAGAGAAAAAGGACCCTCAAAACCTTTTCTGCTTCTGCTCCCTAAGTCCCTTCCTTGAGGTACATTAAAACATAGGCTGGGGAGTTTGGAGGAAAAAATTATTTTTCTAGTGTGACCCGAGTGTGAAATACCATGGCACCACTCTACTGGGTTAGTCATGAGGAAATCAGGAGGTTCCTCAAGTCCAAGCCCCAGGTGCTGGTTTGTTCCCCGTGCTGGCTCTTCCCACATGCTCTACCCTATTGGACTGGCTAATGAGGCCTGGGAAGTAAGCCACCAGCAAAGCAGATTCCCAGTGAAAAAAACACTACCACTACGCATTGAAGGACTCAGTGCCAATGTCGTGTTTTCTCTGTTGAGAAACAAGAAAGTTCGGCGTGCAGATTTGGATTAACATCATGACTCCGTTCCTGCCTGGCCGTCCCAAGGCAGTGGTGATAGGGGCTGGGGAGAAACCAGCTTAACATTTGTGAGCACCAACTGTGTGCCAGGCCCTACTTTAACTCACTGATTTCCTTAAGAGGAAGAGTGCTGTCCTTTGGTTCTTTAAATTCCTTGGTGAATTTATTTCTGAAGGACTAACTTGTCCCTTCAACAGGATGGCCCACAGCAGACGAGCTGCTTCAGGTGAGAGCGTGCAGCAAGGAAAGGATGTGGTAGCACAGTCCCAACAGGGTGAGCGTAGCAGATCTTGTGCCTGCGGTTAGGGTGGAGGGGCATGGGAGGGACTCCCAGTCTCTAAGCCTCCTCCTTTTTGCTCCCGGCAAGAGTGGTTTAGGAAGGTCAGACTTACCAATCAGGTCTAGGATGCCTCTGCTACCAGTCCGGCCCTGACTTGAACACCCATGTGGATAGCTGGGCTTTGATTGTGCTCCTTGGTCTCAGATCTGTGCCTTCTTCTGTGGCTGAGGCCTTGACTTGGTAACTGAGGCAAATGGTTGGTGTCCCCACCCATATTCTCCCACCTTATACCATTTCTGAGTTCACTGGTTCAGTTTGTAACCACCAGCACCTGCATCCACTGGCCCGCTGGCCTTCTTTAGAGGAAGGGATCTGCTCTGGCTACGTGCATACCAAGCCAGCAGTGCCAGAAGTGAGATGATGTCCACCTCTCTGGTAGTCTTTGACCAATAACTATAGGAAATCCAATGTATCATCTACAGAATGTAAAGACAATGTGAAACCCAGCACATCTGGGAGATCATATTCAGAGGCAATGCTTAAAAAGTTTATTCCTTGAGGGCTCCTGGGTGGCTCAGCTGGTTAAGTGTCTGACTCTTGACTTCAGCTCAGGTCATGATCTCAGAGTTCATGGGTCCAAGCCCCACATCAGGCTCTGTGCTGACAGCAGGGAGCCTGCTTCTCTGCCCCTTCCCCACTTGCTCTCTATCTCTCTCTCAAAATAAATAAAAATAAACTAAAAAAAAAATGGTTTATTCCTTTAGAATGTCCATGAGTGTCTTAAAGGCAAAGATTGGCCCTTAACTAGAACTGAAAATCCAATGCCAATTTCAGGTAATAGTTCTCTAAAAACCGCTGCTGTGGTGTTGGGCAAAATAGTATAGCATTGATTGGAATCTAGTATTGAGTGTGTGTAACAGACTGTGGTTTCTTCCATTCAATCCTAGTAATTCAGAATTGGTTTTGTATTAGCTATCACCCTCTGCGTAACAAATTACCCCAAGCCTGGTGGCTTCAAACCATAACAATTTATTACCTCTCACAGTGTGGGTCAGGAACATGGGAGTGACTTCTCTGGGTGGTGGCTCAGGGTCTCTCGTTAGGTTGTAGTTAGACATTGCTGAGGGTGCAGTCATTGGAGGGCTTGACTAGGGCCGCGGATCCACTTCCTAGGCTGCTCATTGACATGCCTGCCTGTAGGTGAGATGTTGTAGGTGTTCTTCGTGTGAGCCTCTCTGGAGAGCTGCTTGAGAATTCTTATGGCATGGTGGCTTACTTACCCCAGAGGGAGTAATCTAAGAGGCCAAGGTAGGAGCTGCCGTGTCTTTTCTGACCTAGCCTCTGAAATGACATATTGTCATTTCTGCTCTACTCCATTGACCACACAAATCACTACTGACTCAGCGAGGAGGGGGGCTTACATAAGGGCTTGGATAGCAGGATGCAAGGATCGCTAGGGATCTGGAAGCTGGTCAGCGTGGGTTTCTAGGGTAAAGTTCATTCTACACAGTGTTTGAGGTGAGGACCATGTGGAACAACAACAGATTCACGTTCCACTGGAAAGTGCCTGTTGACTGGACAGCCAGAAACATTTAAAATGTTTTTTCTTACTTTATAATCTCCCGTAGTGCTACCTATGACAACAGATCATGATCTGTAAGCTGTTTTGTTAAATATCCTACAGCCTCCGGTAAAGCTTTGCCCTAACATGGAGGCGGAAACTCCTCAGAAATGTATATACTAAGTTACACTTGAGCAAAACAGAGAGTTTGGCTTTTGACGGGGAAGTGTCACCTCTCAGATGCCTTCCCTTTTAAAACCTCCTTAAAGCCCTAACCTCCATGAATTCGCAGAGATGTGAGTCAGAACCTTGAGCCCAAGAGTCAGGCTAGGGCATGGTCTGGGTATTGCTACCTGTAGACATTTTCTGGGCCAGGATATGGCTGCACAGTGGAGCCCTTTGTTATGCTCTGGGCAGATGGAGTCCACTGGCCTGATTGCTTCAGGGCTCATTTCCTGAACGGGAAGCTTCTACCACCTGGTGGATGGATCGCTCCAAAACAAACAGGCGTCACACTCCAAACCTTGAGCCCTGTGCTGAGCCCTGAAAGCTGGGGAACAGAGACGAACCAGGGATACATCATCAGTGGTATCAAATACCACTGCTCCGAGAAGTTTTTACATTCGTTCACTTCCTGCTACCAGAGGTCAAGTTACCTCCGCAGGAATGGGGAAAAACAAAGCAAAGCAAAGCAAAACAAAACACCCCCAAACTTAAGGAGGCCACGTGGAAAGGAGCCAGGGAAAGTGACATGGCAGCAATAGTCAGGCTTAGCTTGTTTCTCAGTCGTGGACGTAGCCTGAAAACCCTACTCTTATCTTATGAGAAGTAGTCCAGTTAGCCATTTAAACATTCAGTGCTATGGTACGTCTGCTTCGTGTTTTGCCAGTGAAATATATTCCCTTTTAGCTTTTCCACAATAACTTTCTGAGGTTGGTGTTATTTGCCTCTGGCTCCTCTAACTAAAATGGCCAACCCTCCCTCTTTCCTTCTCCTGCTTCATTCATTTTTTCATAGAGCTTATTACTATCTGGCATTATATCCCGTGTCCATGTGTTTGCTTAATTCTGATTATCGATTTGCCTATCTAAAGGTAAAAGGTCCACAAGAACAAGGATTTGGTCTGTTTTGCTCTTTGCCACATTCCCAGAGCCTCGTCAATGCTTCATGAATACTTGCTGAAAAATAACTTTTGCATTGAGTCAGCTATGCGAGGTTAAATGACATTCTGCAAGCCCTTTGTGTCCAAAGTTGATGCACTTTTTCCCTCCCGTGTTGTGCTGCCTCTCTTTTCTGTATCCGGAGCCCAGATTTTAGGAAACTGGGGCCACAAAGTTGCAAGCTGAATAATGGAAGAGCTCACACTAGAACCCACGTCTTCTGGGGATTTCATTGCTCAGCCTTGATTTTTGCTGCCATGGACAAGCTAAGGATTTTGCTTCAGTTTATGAAGTGAATATACTGAGGTTAGAAACGGTCCCCTTGCTTTTCCCACTGTGGCCGATTTGCTTCTTAGTTGGTTCGTGGGTGTCTACATGCCCTTAGGGTATAACTCAGCATTGTCACAATCCACCCCTGTGCCACCTCTGTGGTAAACGTGGCACATAAGGAAAGAGCTTGAAAGCAGTTACACACGGCCACTCAAACATCTCCATCTAGAAACCATCTAGGTTTCTACATGGGAAGAGCTTACGTCTACAGCTCTAGGCAAAACATCTGAGCCAGTACTGGGATGAAGTCCTGTGGACGTTCAGAATACATCTCACTTGTCTTATTCGTGTGTTTTCAGGGTCATTTGACAATTCTTTATCCATCTTTGGCTTGCCCCAGGTCTTCTTCTTTGCCCACCACTTGGATTTCTTCTTTGCCTGTCTGCCTTGGTCTCTCCAGAGAGCCCAAAGTAGCTGTCAGGATTGAAAACACCCAGTGAACACCCAAGAGCTTTGGTTGCCAAGTTGCGGAAGCCGCAGCAATCACTCCCTTATGGCCATTTGCTCATGGAGCCAAGAACAACCAAAAACATCAGCTGGGAGTCGACCCTCACAAGCAAACAGATTGGTCCAGCTTATAGCTCAGAAAAGGCTTGCTGGGGGAGTCTGTTTCTTTTGAGAAAAAACACGTTTATACCCAAACGATACAGTTCAGCATGTTCCTCTTGGAAGGATGCTGGAACCCATGGGCCTTTAGCACTCCTTTGGTGGATTTGTTAAACTGGGCTCACCTTGCCCAACACTGCTGGGGTGAACTGCCTTTCTAAGTTCTCCCTCTGCTCTGTGCCTTAGGGGTCCACGAAAACAGCACCGCCTGGTCAACTACTAGAGAAAGAACGGCACCAATTAGGCAGAAAATAAATGAGGGAGTTTTTTGTCCCCAGATTACATAGCATCAAGTGTAAATTTTCCCAATAACTTGTCACATTTCCATATTATTTTTTCCCCGTGAGAAAGAGAGCATAAAGGGAGAAGAATCAATGGAAAGAACTCATGGGTCTTGGAATGTGGGTTCAAAGCCCAGATCTGCCATTTACTGACTTTGTGCCCTTGAGTGAGGTAGACTGTTGCAGAATCCCAGAGAGGTTAAGTAATTGGGCCCAAACCATGACACTATTGAATGGCAGGGTTGGAACTGGAGTCTGGATTTTTTGAGATTTGTTTATACACCATTTATAAAATGAGATATTATATTAAAACTTAATAAGTGCTAGGTTTATCATTACTATTTTTGTCAAACTCTCACTGATTATGTTATAAATACAGAGTTAGGTGATTGAAATACGAAGAAAATAGGAAATAAACCCTGACATTGAGGGACTGTCGGCGACTGAGAATCTCTTAGGGATCTTGTGTTCTTTGGCACATTAAAACTTGCCTTCCTAAAATAGAAATAATGTTCTCATTAAAAAAAAAAAAGACATTAAAATAATGTAATTAGTATTTCATTTGGTGAAGGAGAAAGTATAATGGAGGCTACCCCCAAAGCATTGTGCAGATCAAATGAAATAATATCTGAAAGAGGAGCTTGGAAAATAAAAAGCATGCTTTAGCTATAAAGCATTGTTGTTCTTGTCTATTATTGTTAAATACCACTGCTGCATCTAAGGTGCTGCAATCCTTACAGAGAGGAGACTGATAGATGGTGCCCTCTAGAAGACAGGGTGTAAGAGGTGTTGAATAAGGGATAGAACAAGAAGAACCATAAGGAGTTCAGAGAAAGACCCAGCATATTAATGTTTACAGATTGTCTGAAACTCAGAGGTTCCTAGACTAAAACAAAGCACCTTGGAGACAATTCATCCTCGTGGTATTTGAAGTGTAGACCTAAAGTATTTGAAAGGTTCTTAAGTCATCCAGTTTATCTTGGAAGGGTGAGGTTGGGTACCAAGGGTGCATTTAAGTTTTATCTTTACAGAGAGGAAATAGAAGTCTCCTGTTTTGCCCAGAGTCAGACAGTAAGTTTGAGGTAGAGACCAAACATCTCCAAGTTTGGTTAATGGGAGTGGAAAGAAATAAGGGTTTAGAACCAATCCCTCCCTTTACTAGTGATGAGACTACAGACAAGTTACACTGAACCTTTTAGAGCATCACTTTTTTTCCCCCATCTGTAAAAGAAGGGAAAAGAACAAAGCATCAATTGCATCACTTGAGTTGGTTTGGGGGAAAGGAAAATAGGACAGGCAGGGATACATCTGGTACAGAACTGTGTGTCTTTCTATCATCTCTGTCAGTTGTGGTCATGAATTTAACCCCTTCTTCTCCCAGCTAAGGTAATAAATAGCTCACGTGTTACAGGCCAGAAGGAAAGGAGGTTGTATTTCCCTCTTAACCGGAATAAAAGTGTAACAGAGCTTGTGGGCTTTATTTATGTATTCCCAGTAACTGTCACAGTGCCTAGAACTTAGAAGGTGCTCCAAAAATATTTATGGAGCTGGAACTGTCACCAGGTTGTTAATAAAGCTGCAAATTGTCTTTCCACCTGCCCTATGCCATTTTTACATAAGGAGAATTATCCAACCAATATTATTTGAGAGAGTTCTGTTTTTGGTTTGGTTAAGTGGTCTCTATTGAGCCAACCTACATAAAGATAAAAACTGAGAACTCTGGACAAGAGATACTGAAAAAATTCAATTACCTGAAGATACCAAAAAGTGAATAAAAGCACACAGATAGTGGAAGAGTATGACAACAGACAAAGTAGAGGGCACTGGGTATGTTCTCCTTCTGCCCCTTTTTCTAACAGCTGTTAGCCTGAGGGAAGATCCCCATCTGTGGCTTGTGGGGGTGAGTAAAGCAAGTGGAAAATCATATCTTACTGGCTGGAAGAAGAGAAAACCCTGAAAAAGGAAAGGAACAGAGAAGGAAAGCCCCAAACTCGAGTTTCTAAACTGCTTAAATCTCTGACTAATCTCTGAATCATGCATGCACAAGGAATTGACTTTAAAAAAAAAATCAATACTCTTCAGAGGAACATAACAGAATCCAGATTCTCTATAACATGTTTTTCATAATGTCTGGCATATAATCCAAAATTAGTTGATATATGAAGAAACAGAACAATATCATCTACATATAAGCAAAACCCCAAATTATAACATTGTCATGTGGACTTTATAATGTATGTAGATGTAACACATATTAGAACTATAGTATAAATGATGTGGATTTCTGTATTTTACATGAAGTAGTACAATATTACCTTGAAGCTGAGTTTAACACATTAAGAATTCAAATATATTGTAATCTCTACAGCAAACCCCAAAACCATAATGCAGTAGGTATAACTAGAAAGGCAATAAATTACAATGGAATTCCAAATTATCTTCGTTTGATTCAGATATGAATCTCACTGCAGATGTTCAAACCCATCCCACAGCAGGCTCAGATTATAACCATGGAACCAAAGGGTAGCAAACTCCAGATGTGAGCCTCCAAAACAGCTCCTCAGTGAGCTGACTCCTTCCGGCCTTAATGAGAACAAGAAGGAAAGAAATGGAATTCAGAAGGGACGTCCCAGATTTAAGGATGTGAGCAAAACTGAGGACACATAAACAAAAATGGGTGGAGTCACTGGAGTGGAAGGTGGGGAACGTGTAAGAAGCTCAGGGTGCTGGTGCTATAAGCCTGATCTCCGCAGCCGGTTGCCTTACCACTGAGAGAAGTCTGGTGAGGCTTTGGGAAGTGAGTGCCAGTCACAGCCAACCACAGCCAGCCACTCTGGACTAATTTGGACAAGCAAATGGCCAAGCATGTTGCTAACTACATTTCTAAGATACTGCTAGAAGAAGGAAAAGAGCAAAACCACCTTCCTGACCCTCTTCGACCTCGTGTTTTTGCACCTGTGTCGGTGTGTTGCAAAGCAGGGGGCATTGCACAACTTATTTGCCACCAATCCCTCAGTTTGTTCACGGACCACACACTTCATTAGCATGCGATTTCCAAGTCAGTGGTGGTTGTTTCACAATCAACAGCCGTGAGGGAAGGAAGGTGCCTGAGAAGCTCACACTAAGACATTCCCAAATTCCACATTACTTTTGTCGAAACAAGGAATTGCAATGACTGAAGCAATGTGGGGGAGACAAAAGAAACTGGGAAGTTCAAACCATGTGTGAACATATTGGAAACTCCTTTGTGTAGTTTTCTAGAATGTACGTGTCTGATTCTGTCCTGAAGGTAACCAAGTCTTGCTCTGGGAACAATTCAGCATCCATAAGGGGAGGAATTGCTAGGTGGAGGGAGAACATGGCCCTTTCCAAAAAAGAATTATGACTTGAGAGAGAATTCCTTATTGGAGCCGGTGAGAGTGGGTGGAGAGGGCTAAGATACATGGTAAAATAAGAATGTGGATAGAGAACAAACTGGTGGTTGTCAGAGAGGAGGGGTGATGGAGAGACGGGTGAAATAGGTGAAGGAAATGAAGGGATACAAACTTCCTGTTGTAAAATAAATGTCATGGGGATTAAAAGCAGAGCATAAGGGAATATAGTCAATAATACTGTTTATATGGTGACATTTATCATAGTGGGCATTTTGTAATGTATATAATTGTCAAATCACTACATTGGACACCTGAAACTAATATAATATTATGTCAACTATACTTCAATGTAAAAAAATAAATAAACACACTATGCTGGAAATTTCTACTAAAAAAGTGACAGTGTGGGCCTTCAGGTTTTCAAGGAGGATACAAGAGGTAAAATACTGGCTGACTACATGGGCTATTGTGTTTTTGGGTTCGATAAAGGACTAGCCTGGGTCTGGAAGCCCCAGGTGGGAGATGCTGTTGAGACCGTGCAAGGGAGCAGGAGCACTAGCCTAAGGTCAGGTGAGGGAGGCACAAAATTTGAAGGAGTGCCAAAAAAACCTCAAGAATCAAGCAATCAATAATTATTTTTTTAACCAAAGATAGAAATTTTAACACAATACTTAATCAAGTTTCATGAAAAACAATCCACGAGGAACAAAATATCAAAAATGTTACATAAAAACAAGCTGTTGCTGTTTGTCTGTATCATGACCCCGAGTTCCTGGGCTGCAGTGACGGTTGTTTCCAATCAACCCTTGGTTCCTGGGTCTGCGCTGCTGATACCCCCCCCCCCCCCCCCCCCCCGCTCTCTGCCCAAGTGGGTATATGATGGTTGATAATGACGGGCAAACAAATAGGGCATCACACGACTTTATGTATAGATAGTTTTTTTAGTTGTAGTACTTTCACCAATGTTTCCACTTGGTTCAAAGTCTGGGAGGATATCTTGGTTGGTGTCCGTAGGTGGGCACATCATTCCTTTGTCGCTGGTTCCAACAGGGCTCAGCCTGTCATGCCGCAGAGAAGGATGTGCTGTGAATGCCGCAGAGGAGGGAATAGCCAAGAACACTGTTACCGAAAGCTTGCTACACAGAGGGGCTTTTGAGAATTCAGGATGAGTTGATTTACAACTGACGGTCTGGGGAATAGTTGGCTGCAAATCCATAGAATGAGGACCCAGCACAAAGGAAACAGGGGACTCTGTGTGATCATGGAGCCCAGACGGTAGAAAGAGAGCCTTGGCTGCCGAGTCAGCCACTAAGCCTAGTCCTGCCACTGACTTCCCATGTGATTGCCTGCATCAAACCCTTCCTGAGCCTCAGTTTCTACACCAGCAAGATGAAGTGGTTCTCATACTTGTTTTTGCTGGGAGCCCTTTCTCCAAATAAACCTTATGTGGCAGCTACAGGCAGAAGTAGGACTGATCTGGTTGAACTTGGGGTGTGAACACCCTCACCTGTTCAACGTTTCCTGGTCCCCCACAGGGGCCTTTATGGAAACCTCCTCCATCATCTCAGGGCTCTCCAAGCTGTGTTAGGGAAACACTGATGCCAACTCTAGTTCTAACATTCTACTCGAGCCCAGAAGAAAGCTCTGCCTGTTATTTGCATGTTGACAATCTGACAGTGAAATGTTTACCCATTTTAAGAAACCGGAGGAGTCTCCAGCCTTTGGATTGCACTTATGGGTGTGTCCTGCTCTGTTTCTGGGTTCTTCTGGCCTACGGGGCCCACGGAAGAAGCAGAAGCATCAAGAGGAGTTAGTCAGCCTTGCTATGGCCAGTACAATTATACAGTGGGGTGGGGCACTCCTCCAGGATTTTAACATGAAGCAGGCACCCCTGGGAACACTGACAAATGACCAAGGTTGTCTACACGTGGCCAGGAGCCAGCAGCAGCCAGCTGGGCCTTACTTCCTGCTGACTGTCATAGTTCCAGACCTCTGAATGTTCCAGAACTGAGAGTGAATGAATTCCAGTGGTATTCAAAACAACAACAAGGTCTTTGTTGTCTTTCTTGAGATTGCTATCCTCTTGATGATGTTGGCTGTTATTGATCTTTCAAGGATGTAACAGCCTACTCTTAAAACACAGGTGGCAAGGAAGCCACGGGAGCTATAGAAAGGGAAGGAACCCCAAGCTCCGACCAATCCAAGTTGGAACCCCACTGCCACCTCTTTACTAGTTGTATGATCTTGGTCTGGTTGTTGTTGTTGTTGTTGTTGTTTTAACTTGTCCGAACTTCAAATTTCTTAACTATACAACGGAAATGAAGTGTCAGATAAAGCTGTTTTGAGCTCTATACATGGGATTACAGGAATAAAATGCTGTTAGCAGGCATTAGCCAGTGCTCAGTAAATGTTCCCTTCCTTCCCCACCCCCCCCCACTCTTTTCTGCAACTCTCATCTCCTTAAAGAAATAGGTCAAGAAAAGTTTTATGTTTAAGTCAGCTCTGAGAGCTCTTGCATGAGGTTATGCTGATTATTTTTTTTCTTTTCCTATTTTCCATGTTTTCTATAGTATGTATCAGGAGGTTTGAAGTAGCCCACGATCTAAACAAACGTAGGGGTTGGAAGCACAATGGGATTTGCATCCTTGACAAAGTGCTCATTTCTTTAACATATAAAGGGCTCCTGGGAATTAATAAAAGGAAGACCAACAACCCAATAGAATTCTGAGTAAAGGAGATGAATTGGCAGTTCAGAGAATAGGAAATGGAAAGGACTCTTAAACATGTAAAATAATGCTTATCATCATTCTGAGTAAGACCAATATAAATTCAAACTACACAAAGATACCATGTTTTCACCAATCGGACTTGTAAAAATACAAGTTTGAAAATATGTTCTGTTGGCAGGATTCTACGAAGGGCAATCTAATACGTTTATGTGTATCACAGATATGTCCATGCCTGTGAGTTCATTTGGAAAGATCTCCAAGATATACACAACAAAGGTAAGCTGTGTATATTAGACTATGAAAAATAACCTACCTTTTATGTAAAAGGGAGACAAAAAGGAAAACCTATATTTATATTATTTGCCTGATATGCAACAAAATCTGGAAAGATATGCTAAGAAAAGTGGTGGGAACTGGGCAGATGACAAGGCTGGAAAGAAGACTTCATTACATATCTTTCATTTATTATTATTACTTTTTAGAGAGAGAGAGAGAGAGGGAACAAGCAGGAGAGAGGGAGAGAGAGAGAGAGAAAGGGAATCTTAAGCAGGCTCTAAGCTGAGTGGGACTTGATCTCATTACCCTGGGATCATGGCCTGAGTGGAAATCAAGAGTCAGACACTCAACTGACAGAGCCACCCAGGTGCCCTTTCACTGCATTTATTTTTATATTCTGTGAATTTTTAATTTTTGAATGTAGCCCCACTTTTAAAAAAATCTTTTCAATAAAAAAGTATGTTAAAAAAAAAAAGAAGATGGATGGGGGGCCTGGGTGGTTCAGTCAGTTAAGTGTCTGACTCTTGATTTTGGCTCAGGTCATGATCTCATAGTAGTGAGATCGAGCCCCGTGTCTGGTTTTGAGCTGAGTGTGGAGCCTGCTTAAGATTCTCTCTCTCTCTCTCTCTCTCTCTCTCTCTCTCTGTCTCTGCCTCTCTCTCCCTCTGCCCTTTCTCCCCCATCTCTTTCAAAATAAAAAGAGAAGGTGGCTATTTTGTATAGGCAATCAATATTGACTGACATAGCATGTATTAATTTCTAATCAGATAAAAAACAATTTAAAAAAATAAAGACAACCATCTCCCAACATAGAGACCTTTATTCCTGACACACAGTAGGTAGAACAGTCTTCTACTTTGCTACAGTTTTGACTCTGCTGGAGAGTTTACCAATACTTTACCAAAGCCACATTCCATCAGTGCATTACTTTTGTAACTTTTTCTTAATCTATGCCCTTTATATAACATAGCATCTACCTGTGAAGGCCTGTTTATTATTATTAAAAATAATAGTGCATCATAATTCCATCACTCAGAATAGTGATGGCTTCAGAATTTTTGTGTAGGAAGAGCTTAAAGGCGAATGAACTGGTTGGAAGTTGACAATTAGGGAGGTGTGTTAAAGTCTCATGTACAAAACACATTTTCTTTAAATTGAGCCATGGTGAGACTTTGGATGGTTCCATCCCTGGGCAAGTACCCCCCCACCCCCCACCCCAGTTTTCAAGCTGCCCCAGTTGATAGCATGGAGCACAGAGACAAATTGTCCCAGACAAACCTTGCTCAAATTACAGATTTGTAAAGAAAATAAATGATTGCTGTTGTTTTCTGTTACTAAGTTTGCGGTGGTTTGCTACACAGAGCCCAGATCCCTTTTATCCAGCCAATGCATGCATCCTCCAGCTGCTGTGAATGTGGGCTGCTAACTGTTTACAGCTGCTCCCTTCTCCAGAGAACTGCCCTGTTCTGGCTGGAGTCACAAGGGAGGTCGTGTCCAGCACCCCCACCCCAGGGGCAGCCTGCAGCCAATGACTGATTGGTAAAAAAAAAAAAAAAAAAAAAAAGGTGGTCCCCTTCCCTCAAGGCAGAATTGACGCTATGGTACAATGCACACTCCAGTGCTTCCTATTGGGTTAGGCTACAGCTAGATCCCCAGTGAGGCTGCCTCCTTCTTATCTAGCTACTTTCCCTACCCCATCCTCTTCTCTCTTTCCCTTTCTCCTGAAAGCTCCATCAGTGCATCACAAGGGCTGTAATCCTTGTCTCAAGCTCTGCATCCAGGTTTTACCTTAAACAGGCATTAAGGGAAGTTTTAAGAAGTGTAGGGGAGGAATCTTTCCAAGCCATCTCTTGATGCCTCGCCTGCCCAGAGATACCTTTGTTAATATCTTGGTGTGTGTGAGGTTATCTAATACTTGTAGAGCATGTAGAACATTCCCTGGCAAATAGTAAGCACTCAATAAATGCTAGCCCTTATTATCATATTCCCCCAGTGCTTTTTCTGTATTTAATAATCATATCTATTTATTAAGCACATACCATGGGTCAGGCACCGTTCTGACGTATTTCGTGTACAATTCAATTAGCCCTCACAGTAATCCCATCTAGTGGGTACTATCATCTCAAACGAGGCAACTGAGGCTCAGACAGGGTAAATAACTGATCTGAGGATGTACAGCAAAAAACTGGCAGAACTGGATGAGTTATATAAATGTCTGCATTATATCTTGATCATCATTTCAGTGATAACCTCTCTGTGGCCAACTGCTTCAGTGTGGGGCTGGAGGCTTTGCTGCTTTAAAGAACTGCAAGTTTTCTTAGTAATGCACTCCAGCTGTGACTATTTCCACCCTGTCCTGGGAACTTCCCTCCTCATAATCTCAGATGGTCTTTCTTCCTGGAATGGCCTCACCTCTTCTCTCTACTTGTCCCAATCCTAACCGTCCTTTAAGAGTTACATCAAATCTTATCTTTCCGTGCAGTTTGCCCTGATTTCTGTTGTACTTGCTCATCTCTTCTGTAAAGACCTCTTACAACATTTGCCGGATGTCCAAGTCGTTTGGTCCCTGACAGTGGCCTGACACATTCCCTTTCAATAGAGGTTATGTTTACAGACGGGCCTGTTTCTGGGAGGTGGACTGCAAGCTTTTTAAGGACAGGATCAAGACTTATTTGTTTGTTATTTCTCTAGTATCTAACGCAGTGCTTGCCACAAAGTAGAATTCTTAACAAAAATGTGTTCGTTGGATAAATGAATCAATAAACTATGTTATGGGTGTGTGTGTTTCCTGTGTTTTTGTCTGGATTGTAAGATCCCTCAGGCCCAGACCCGCTTTTCAATGTCTTTTGTGACCTTCGTGTTCAGCAAATGGTTGGTCCAGGGCAGAAATTTCATGAAACTGAACAGGAACTGTCTGCCCCTAAGAATTGGTCACACTTCGGTCTTGCTCTGGGAAAAGGACGGCTCTCTTTCAAAGGGAATCAGTCCCATGTGACATCCTACATGGAATTAGAGGAATTTTGAATCTCTGAGTTTGTTGCGTGGCCTGCCCTATGTGTGCTATTTCCATAACTCTGCATGTGACCAAATGTCCTTGACTTGACCTTGTGGGAATGTGTAAACCATGAGCTTCAAAGAGGGATGTTTGCGGGAGGAGGGGATCATGTGACGTGGAACAATCTTTGTTCGCAATTCCCTGACTCAGGAGTGATTTCTGAGAAGTGGCAAGAGGTGACTCTACAGAGAGCCTTGCCGGCCCCTACAAAGACAAGACTTTTTATGAGGATGGCACTCTGCCAGCCTGACAGGAAGTAGAAAACAAAGGGGCAGCTGACTCCAGGTCCCATCCTGACCAGCAACAGCTTTTTATTGGCTAATTTTTTAGCATAAAGCTTCTCCTTCAGGAGTTGAAAGCTGAGCTAAAGGAACGCTGGAATGTTCCTTTGTACTGGAAGGCCAAATTAAATTATTTCTATAAATAAAAACTAATTGTTAAAATGCATCAAAGAGCTTACAATTCAAAGTCTCTCAGTGCACACTTTTCGTCGTAAACTATCTGACTTTCCTCAAGTTTATCCATTTTGTAAACACACATGATCAATATTAGGGTTTGTTCAAAGACACATGTATTTATTTTCAAAGAATAGGAAAAAAAGCAGTGAGGTACGGGGGGGGGGTTAGGAAAGTTCATTTTGCCCTGGAGAATATTTCAACCTTGCTTTTCAAATGGGACGCCCAGATAGCTTCATGTTCAACCTCAAGGTCACTGTGTGTACACACTGCTTTAAGCCAGAAAAGATGATGGCGGCTCCTTGGTTTGGGGTCAGGGTTGGGATAGGGTAGGGAGAAATTCTGGCATCCACAGCTGTAGGAAGTGCTTGTTCGCTCTTAATTTTGTTTACTTAAGAAGAGAAAAAGAAGTCCACGTATCTCTTTGAAGCCCTGTGGGACTGTTTTCACTGTGAGCACACAGAGAAAGCCCATGATTGTTCCTGGAATGCTGGTCTCACCATTTATTGTCCTTGGATTAAAGCCTGCTTTGCATTTGGGATAAAGATTCATTCATTCCTTTGCCAAGAAATAAAGAATTCTATTGTCTTCCTGCCCAAATTGTTTCAAGACAATCTTTCTTTCTGAGACCGACAAGCCCAGATAGTATCTTGCTTGGCTCCACCATCTGGTCTCCAAAGGAGATGTTGTGCCCTTTTTTTTTGTCAGAGCTTTCTCACCACAATACCGTTACACAGAGCAGACCTGTTCCCCTCAGTACCAGGAGGCTCGCTCCGTTCACAAGGATCCTTGACAACCTCTGCAGATTGCCAACCCAGACTTACTGCAATTCTGCACCACAAGAATGGTTGTGTCACTTCAGTAGACAGAGTGATGATGAGCTCTCAGGGGCTGCTAACTCGATCCACAGGGAGAAATGAGAGTAGCTTTTTTGCATGCTGTGGCATGCTTCATCCCAGAATATTCCTTGATTATTCACAAGAATAAAGGCCAATTTAATTAAAATGAACACAGAAGTGTGAAAAATAAAGGGCAAAGAAATTCTAAGTAAGCTGGGTATCTCTTCAGAGGAAAACCACCCCCGGGATTGCAGCTTAAACCAATTCCTTTTTCATTTCTAACAGAATGTTCTTATTCATTTAGAGGGTTTAATTCCGATCGTCGTGACAGTGGGCACGTCGTCACTTCCACATCTGCCCTTCTAAACCTTCCTCACTCCCCTCAAGCCTTTGCCTGCCAGCAGACCTACTGGCCTCCAACCTGTGAGGGAAGGTTGAGGCTGTCCCCCACCATGTTCCTCTCTCTTTTCCTCCAGTTTCAGGCAAAGGCAGCCTTTTTCCAGGCTACTGCTGGTCCCTACTCTTGTGCTCTTCATCCAAAGGTCTCCTCCAGGAGCTTGTCCCAAGTTATCCCTGCTCTGTATTGTCATATCCTTTTCTCCATGAACCGGTCCATTCTCATATCCTATGAAAATGCTCAAGCCTCTCTTATTTTTTAAAAACATTCTCTTGGGGGCACCTGGGTGGCTCAGTCAGATAAGTGTCTGACTCTTGGTTTTAGCGCAGGTGATGATCCCAGGGTCCTGGGATTGACCCCCACATTGGGCTCTGCACTGGGCATGGAGACTGCTTGGGATTCTCTCTCTGTCTCTTTCTCTCTCTCTCTCTCTATGCTCCTTCCCCACCTGCACTGTCTTGCTCTCAAAGTAAATAAATAAGCCTTAAAAAAATTCTCTTAGAGCACCTGGGTGGCTCAGTTGGTTAGGCATCCGACTCTTGACCTCGGCTCAGGTCATTACTGCATGAAGCTTGCTTGGGATTCTCTCTCCCCCTTTCTCTCTGCCTCTCTCTCTCTCTCTCTCTTTCAAAATAAATAAACATAAAAAAAAAAAAAACATTCTCTCTTACTTAACCTGTGTCTTTTCCCCCTTCGTCCCAGCTACTTCCCTTTCTCTTCCCTTCCCTTTCCAGATCACATCCTACAAAGGATACTTTATATTTGACATTTTACTTCTAACTACACTTAGCCACTATACTTCCCATGACCGTGGTTTCCTCTTTAAACCTTGAACCTCCCCTACAACAACTTCCCCGTGCCCAGCCCCCAATTCCATGCCGGCCCCTTATTACCATGCCAGAATGGAATAAATGTTCCTCTGAATGAATGAATGAATGAACTCTTACCATTTCTAGTTGGACAAGGGTAACTTACAAATCTCAAGTATCGACAACTGAAGAGTTTTTTCCTAGAAGATAAATCTGCTATGAGAAAGGAACTAAAAGTCATTGGGTTTACCCAATATTTTTAATAACCAAGAATTTGAATTTTCTCTTATTTAGGGTTTGTGGAGTGTTTACTGAGTATGAGATAGCACAGAAACATACCCTGCTGTGAGTCAAAATTACAATAGCTCTGTCAGGGTAAGTGCTTTTAATGTTCTTTAATATTTTGCTTAGAGAACACTTAAGCAATTTGAATTTACAAGTTTTGCAAATGGATTTGTATTTGACTTTTAGGTACTGGCAACGCAACTAACTTGAATGTGGGGTGTGCTGTTTTACTTTTCACAAACACAAGTTCACTTGCTGGTGGCTGTGAGGAACACATCCTCAAGTCTACCTCCGTAGAATATTTTTGCCTAAAGGTGACGGAGGAAAGACGCATCATACCTACCACCATTTACTGAGCACTTACTCTGGCACATTCTACATACAACATTTACATATTTACAACATTCATTTAATATTTACAACAATCTCTGGATGCAAGGGTTCATGTACAAAAGGGGAAACTGAGGCCCTACACATGCCATTCAGTAGAAAGATTCCTGCCCAACTGTGGATTTTTATCAATGTGTTTTGGTGATGTCTTTGTACAGAGTAGGGTAAGGAGGCATAGGTGCTTGCTTGCGAATCCTTGCCAATATCTGGCCTCTAAGTACCTGTCAATCATCCTGGGTCTTGCTGTACCCAGAAACCTTCATCCTTTATAACTACCTGGGATAAAGACTTGGTTGCATCATTCTACTGTGATTCTTTTTTTCCCCCTTTTATTTTATTTATTTACTTACTTATTTATTTTTTATTTTTGAGAGAGAGAAAGAGAAGATATAAGTGAGCAAGGGGTAAAGAGAGAGAGAGGGAGAAAGAAGGGGGGCTCATCCAACGCGGGGCTCATGCTCACCCAGTGAGGGACTTGAACTCATGAACCGTGAGATAAGACCTGAGCCAAAGTTAGATGCTTAACCGACTGAGCCACCCAGGTGTCCCCATTCTACTGAGATTCTTACATCCCTAGTTTTCATGCTCCCTGACTACCTACGTGTCAGTGTATTTCTTGCGCTCAAATTTAACCCCTCTGAAATTCAACTTGAACCAGATGTTCTTTTCAAGGTCAAATACCAATCTTCCAATCTTATAATCTATGTTAGTAAGTAATTGGAGGAGGGTTAGGGAATCTTTATCTTTCCCATTCATATTGAAAATTATAATAAGTGTGTTCTCGAAACTATGTCATACTGTGCCAGTATTGTTTATCCAAAGGATGGGTCTTAGAATAAATTTCAAAGCATGAAGTGGGAAAGGGTCATGCCACAGTTGGCTGCAAGATATGCAATTTTAGGAAAGTATGAGGCCTTGAGTTGGGAAAAAGCCTCAGATTAGCTAGAATAGTGCTCTCCAATAGAAATATAATGTTAGCCCCATAGTTAGATGTTTAATTTAAACCTTTCTAGGAGACACATTGCAAAAAAATAAAAAGAAACTTAATTTTAAAACATACTTAATTTAAAAAATATACTTTAGGCTAATTGATTTAAAATATTATTATTTAACATATAATCAATATAATAAGGATGAAGCATTTTGTAATTATTTAGTACCAAGTCTTTGAAATCTTGTGTGTATTTTACATACTCCACTAGCCACATTTCAAGAGCTCTATAACTAGACGCTACCCTATTGTATAGCACAGCTCTAGAATCCCAGGGTAGAAAGAAAACCCAAAGTTATCAAATCCTACCATTCTTTGAGGGCTGAAACCCATAGAGAGCATCCAGGCTAAGTAGCTGCTTGGCCCCTGAGTGAGCATATCTAGCCACAGAACTGCTTCCCAACATTGGGATTCTCTGGCCTCTAGCCAGTTTTTGGATTCTGAACCCCCACGTTGAGAGAGAACAAACCTAATACCCCTTTCATAGGAGAACGTTTCAACTACAACTACCTTAAGACGGTCAATGTAGTCCCTGAGTTTGTTCTTTCGGTTAAGCTTTCCTAATGTTTTCAACTGCTCTCTGTGTGAAGCAGAGGATTTCCAGAGTCAGAAGGCATGGATGTGATTGTCTCTTAAGTGTTTTCCACCTCGAATCTTCTATGACCCCAAATATTTAGCTGCCAACTTAAAGACTCTGCGTATAGTAGAAGTGAAAACGCTGCAAAGGAAGAAAAAGGCCAAGTAAATTGATGAGTCATGTGTTCCTGTGCACGTATTACGGGACCTGGAACCAATTAAAAGGGAAAATTGTGGTGTTTTGGGGTAAGTCCACGCTTCCCCTTGTTTTGGTTCTTAACTGCCCGTGTAATGTACTTTTCTCTTTCGGGCTACTATATCTCTTCACCTGGTCCACATATACAGAGCCCACTGCCCCAAATGTCTCAGAAAACAATGAATGAGTAGGCATTTATTAGTGTGAATTCAAGCTAGTGAGTTTCTCTCCCAAGGATACTTGCAATTAAAACCTTATCTCTATAGGTATTAGAGAGGCAAGACACCTTTCTTATCCATTAAATCATTGTTTTAAGCAAAAAATCGTATTTAGGCCTTTGGTTTCTCTTATAGATGTTGAACAAATAACATTACTTAAGCAGAACATACCTCCTTCCTTCACTTTATCTAGGCCTTTTATCTGTTTATTTAACAGCTGTTAGATTATAAAAGGTCACTATCTCTAGTTTATGGTAGCAGGTTCAGCAGTAAGAACTCAACCAAGAACTTCCAATGGATTTGCCCAAATTCTTCATTGCTACTAGAAAAACAATTCACATTATTACATATACACAAAGATGGAGGAGGGACCCTTAGAGGTGGAAACAGCAATCATATCCTAAAGGAAATAGTTGGCAAATTTTTGCCAAATACACAAAGGATATCCTTTGTTTTTTGCAGAATGGACGAATTCAGGACAATTTAACATATCAATTCAGGGAAGATGTATGAAAGCATTTACTAATGTTGATTATTAATTTTTTTTTCAATAATACAGTCTCCTAAAGAACTTTAAGGGATAACTTGATTTACAAAATACAATTTACCTTTTCAGAAACACATTTTTTGAGTAGACTTAGACCTACCATTGGTACCTATTTGTAACTGTTCTAACATCCCAGAATTAACATTCAGAAGACTCCAGCCAACAAGCTCAACATCAAGAAGTCTGTGAAAAACAGTCCAAGATAGCAGAAACCTAAATAAAGGGAGCTGGAGAATAGTAATGAAAGAGAAGAGATATGATAAAAATAGGATGAAAGGATTCACTCATTTATTCTCCAGCCCTTTTCCAGAAGGAAAAATAAAAAAACGAAGATGGTGGTAAATTACACTCAGAGATTGTGTTTTCAAAAGATGGCCACATCTCCCATTCCACATGCTTTTCTATAATGGGACCTTGTTATGCCCTCATCAATAGGTGGGGTCTAATTCCCCTTCTGCTTGAATGTAGAATGGTATTATGACTCATTTGGAACCCACAGAACTGGGTGGAATACTGTTTGCATGACTTTTATTTGTTTGCTTTCTTGAAAACTTAGTGGATACTATATTTACCTTGCATTGCTGCATGATGTGTCCTTTTAATTTTTTTTAAATTAAGCTTTTTAATTTTGATGTAACTATAGAATCACTTATGGTTGTAGGAAACAGTAGAGGGTTCTGGTTTACTTTTACCCCTAATGGTAACTGTAAATATCTTGCAACACTACAGTCCAACATCACAGTGCAATATAGATATTGGCATTGATACGGTCAAGATACGGAACACTCCTCTCACCACAAGGATCATTAATGTTGCCCTTTTACTGTCACATCTATCTCCTTCCCATCCACACCCCCTTCTTAGCCCTTGAAACCACTCATCTGTTCTCCATTTCTATAATTGTGACATTTTGAGGATATTATATAAATATAATTATATGGTATATAATCTTTCAGAACTGGCTTTTTTTCACTCAGCATAATTCTCTGGAAATTCTCTCAGAGGACGTTGCAGGTATCAGTAGTTTGTTTCTCTTCATTGCTGTGATGTATTTCATGGTAGGATGCAACACAGTTTGTTAACCATTCCGCTGCTCAGGGATATCCGAGTTGCTTGCAGTTTTTGGCCATTATTTTTTTAAGCTTATTTATTTAGCTTGAGAGGGAGAGAGAGGGAGAGAGAGCTCAAGTAGGGGAGGGGCAGAGAGAGAGAGGGAGAGAGAGAATCCTAAGTAAGCTCCCTGCTATCAGCGTGGAGCCCAATGTGGGGTCGATCCCATGAACTGTGAGATCATGACCTGAGCCAAAATTAAGAGCCGGATGCTTAAACAACTGAGCCACCTAGGTACCCCCCAGTTTTTGGCTATTATGAATAAAGCTGCTCTGAACATTCATGTACCGCTTTTTGTGTGAACATAGGTTTACACAAATGCCTGGGAATGCAATTCCTAGTATACAGAAATATAATTGCCTTTACACGGGAATTCTGCAGATTTGTTAAATGTACATGGTAGTTCAAACAGTTGGTGTGTGTGTGTGTGTGTGTACAAACACGCGCGTGCATGCGTGTATGTGTGTGTGTGCATTTTAGTTTCTCTGGGATTTTCTATGCAGGCAATCATATTATCTGCAAATAGGGACAATTTTATTTCTTAATTTCTGGTCTATATACATTTTATTTCCTTGATTGCCCTTTTGCATTGGCTAGAATTTCCAGCATCACGCTGAGCAAGAGTGATGAGAGTGGATATACTTGCCCTGTTTCCAATCTTAGGAGGAAAGTACTCTGTTTTTCCCTATTAAGCCTAATGTTAGCTGTAGGCATTTTGTAGATGTTCTTTATCAATTGAGGAAATTCCTCTTTATTTCTAGTTTTCTGAGAGGTTTTTAAAAACTCTTTTTTTAATGTTTATTTATTTTTGAGAGACAGACACAGAGCGTGAGCAGGCAAGGGGCAGAGAGAGAGGGAGACGCAAAATCTGAAGCAGGCTCCAGGCTCTGAGCTGTCAGCACAGAGACAGATGTGGGGCTCGAACTCACAAACCACAGGATCATGACCTGAGCTGAAGTCTGCTGCTTAACCGACTGAGCCACCCAGGTGCCCCATAGTTTTCTAAGAGGTTTTTTTTATATCACAAATAGATGTTGAAGTTTAATATGGTTTTTGCATCAGTTGATATGATCATTTGATATTTCCTCTTCACTTGTTAATATGGTAGGTTACACTGATTGATTTTCCAATATCAAACTAGTCTTGCATTCCCAGAATAAGCTTCACTTGATCATGGTATATAATTACTTTTATATTTTGCTGAATTCTACTTGTTAATATTTTGTTAAGGATTTTTGTCTATATTCATGAGGCATACTGGTCTATAGTTTGTTTTTTTTTTAATTCTGTGTTTGTCTATCTGTGTATTTGTCTGTGTTTAATCTGTGCAATACTGTCTCTATTAAACAAATTAGAAGTGTTCATCTCCCTTCTATTTCCTGGAAAAGAGTGTGTAGAATTATGTTAATTCTTCTTTAAACATTTTGTAGAATTCTCCAGTGAAATCATCTAGATCTGGAGATTTTTTTTTTTTTTTTTTTATGGGCGAGGGCAGTTTCTAAATTACAACTTCAATTTCCTTACTTATAGGGCTATTCAAATTGTCTATTTCATACTGGGTGAGTTGTGGTGGTTTTTAAGAAATAGCCCATTTCACCTAAGTTGTCAGCTTTACGTGTATAATGTTGTTTGTAGTGTTACATTATTATTCATTACTTTATTATTCTTTTAATATCTCCAATGATATCCCCTGTTTCATTCCTAGTATTGGTAATTTGTGTGTTCTCTTATTTTTTAAACCAGTCTTGCTACAGGTTTGTTAGTTTTATTGATGTTATCAAAGAACCAGGTGTTTGTTTCATTGACGTTACTATTTTTCTGTTTTTAGTTCCATTGACTTATGCTCTTATCTTAATTATTTCCCTTACAATTGCTTTGGTTTATTTTGCCCTTCTTTTCCTAGATTTTGGAGGTGGGAGCTTAGAATATTGATTTGTGATTTTTCCATTTTTCTATTTTTTTAATGTTTGTTTATTTTTGAGAAAGAGATAGAGACAGCGTGAGCAGAGAAAAGGCAGAGAGAGAGGGACACACACAATCTGAAGCAGGCCCAGGCTCTGAGCTGTCAGCACAGAGCCAGACGTGGGGCTGCAACTCACAAACTACAAGATCGTGACCTGAGCTGAAGTCAGACGCTTAACCGAGTTACCCAGGTACCCCATGCCACTTTTCTGAAGTATTCATGTAGTGTTATAAAATTCCCTCTCTGCACTGCTTTCACTTTGTCCCATAAGTTTCAATATGTTATTTTTTCAAATTTTCATTCAGTTTAATGTATTCTTTTATTCCCTTGAAAACTCCCTCTTTGATCCAGGGATTATTTCAAGATGTATCGTTAGGTTGCTAGAAGTTTGGAGATTTTCTTGCAATTTTTCTGTTATTGGTTTCTAGTTTGATGACATTGTAGTTGGAGATCATTTTCTGTATGATTTCAATTATCTGAATTTTTTGAGATTTTCCCTATTGTTCAGGATATGGGTTATCTTTGTGTATGTTCTATGGGCACCTGAAAAGTGTATATTCTACTGTTTTGGAGTGGAGTGCTCTATAGATTTTCATTAGATTCTGTTGGTTGATAGTGTTGAGTTCTTCTATATTCTTCTTGCTTTTCTGTCTAGTTGTTCTATTAGTTGCTAAGCGAAGCATGTTGAAATCTCCTACTATAATCGTGGATTTGTCCATTTCTCCTTTCAGTTCTCACTCCACATAGTTTGCAGCTCTGTTCTTTGGTCCATATACATGTACGGTTGCTATGTCTTCTGGGTAGATTAACCTTTTATCATCTTATAGTGCCTTTCTCTGTCTCTGATAATTTCTCTTCTCTGAATTTTACTTGATTTTATACTAATATAGACACTCCTGCTTCTTAATCTTTTTTTTTTTTTTTTTTTTTTTTTGCTTAATAGTTCTATAACATACATTCTTTTACTTTTAGCCTGCCCATATGATTATATTTTGAAGTGAGTTTCTTGTGATAGCATATAATTGGGTCATGATTCTTGGTACATTCTGTCAATTTCTGTCCTTTATTTGCTGTTTTCATACCATTTGTTTCAGACCATTTAAGGTAATACATTGATATGTCAGGGTACAAGTCTGCCATTTTATTTTTGGTTTTCTGTTTATTCTCTCTGCCCAATCATTTCTCTGTTTTCTTTTTCCTGCCTTCCTGTGGGTTACTTGAATATTTTTATAATTCTTTTTTTAGTTACTTCTGGTGTTTTTGAGTGTGTCTTTTTGTAGAGCTTTTTTTAGTGATTGTGTTAAGTGTATATATACATAATACACTCTACTGGTGTTAATCAGTTGGAGTTAAGTGTGGAAACTCTACCTCCTTGTAAATCTCTTTACCTTCTGTCATTTATAATTGTCTTAAATATTTCCTCTTTATACATTTAGAACCACACCAAATAGCAGTATAATTTTTGTTTCAACCTTAAAACATAATTTAGAAAACTCAAAAGAAGAAGAGCCTATTGTATTTATGCATATTTTTGCTTACCAGGTTCCTTCTTCCTTTTTGATTCTCCAAAGTTCCCTCTTTTCTTTTTTTTCTTTAAGTTTATTTATTTATTTTGAGAGAGAAAGAAAGCATGGGTGGGGGAGGGGGAGAGAGAGAGGAGAGAGAGAATCCCAAGCAGGCTTCACATTGTCAGAGTGGAATCTGATGCAGGGCTTAAACTCACAGACAACAAGATCATGACCTGAGCTGAAGTCAGATGTTCAACTGACTGAGCCACCCAGGCACCCCCGAAAGTTCCTTCCTTCTTTCATTGTTTCTTATTTAGAGAATTTCTTTTTTTTTTTTTTTAACATTATGCTCCATTATTATTTTTTAAGATAATTTCTTTTAGCCATTTTTGTTAGGGTGGGATTGCTATTGATAAATTTTCTTAGTTTTCTTTCATCTGAGAATGTCTTGATTTGCTCTTCATTCTTGAAGGATATTTTTTTGGATAAAGAATTCTTTTCTTTCAATTTAATTGTTTCTCACTATAGGTAAAATATCATTTTCTCTAACTGCTTTTAAGATTTTTTTCTATGTCTTTAGTTTTCAGATATTTGAATTTGTTGTGTCTTGGTGTGGATTTCTCTGGATTTATCTTATTTAAGATTTGTTTAACTTCTTTAGCTTGTAAATTTAAGTCATTTGTCAAATTTGGAAAATTTTCTGACATTTTAAGTACTTTTTTCAGCCCTGTCTGCTTTCTTCTCTATTTCTAGGACTCCAATGACTTCAATGAATATTGAATTTTTTGTTATAGTGCCACAGGTCACTAAGGCTTTGTTCATTTATTTCCAGTCTATTTTCTCTCTGTTATTCAAATTGGGTGATTCCTAATGTTATATTTTCAAATTAATTGACTCTTTTCCTGGTGCCTTCTATTTTACTGCTAAACTTATACACTGAGTTTTGTGCCCAAGTCTTATTGAGAAATAATGGATATACATCATTGTATAAGTTTAAGGCACATAGCACGATTGTTTTATTTACGTGTATTGTGAAATAATTACCTCAAAAATTCGGCTAACATCCATTTTCTCATATAGCTACAATAAAAAGAAAAAAGAGAAAAAGGAAAAAATTTTCCTTGTGATGAGAACTCTTAGGATTTATTCTCTTAACAACTTTCCTGTATATCATACAGCAGTGTTAACTCTAGTTCGCATTTAGAACGTTACATTCACAGTACTTACTTATCTTATACATTGGATTTTTATTTTGATTATTTTACTTCTCCATTCTAAGATGTCCATTTGCTTCTTCTTTATATCTTCTGTTTCTTTGGTGAAACTTTTTATTTTTGCATTTGTTTCAAGCATGTTTATGATTGCTCATTGAAACGTTGTTATAGCTGCTTTAAAATATTTGTCGGATAATTCTAACACCTCTGTCATCTCCATGTTGGGATCTATTGCTTACTTCTTTTTATTCGCTTCGTGATCTTTCCAGTTCTTGATATGACAAATGATTGGCCACGGAAATCTGGACATTTTGAGCATTATATTATGAGAAAATACAATGGTTTGGCAAGTGTAGACCAAGCTGAGTTTCAGCCTTTACTGTCCCAGGTGCTTTTGGGAAGATACAACCTACATAGTTGTATGTAGTTCCTTGATAATGGCCTCCAAAGACTGCTGCCTTCCCACTGTGTGTGAGGTACGGCGTTGGCTTTGGGCTCATGGCCACTCTCACCAAGGACCTACTCCTGTAAAGCCTAGGGCAGACCTGGGGGGAGACAGGACTTTCCTGGTTACAGATTGGATCAGGACTCTTGGCTCACAAATTCCTCTCTTCTCCTGCCAGAAGAAGTCCCCAGTCCCCTCTTCTGTCTCTTTGTCATTTCTCCTTGAGATTAGTCACCAGGCCAGTATTAAAGAAAGTAGACAAGCTGGCTGTCTTTCCCAGAATCCTCCCCATTTATAAGAGGTCTAAACGGCAGGGGCTCTTCCGTCCTTGCTGCTTATTTCCTTTGAGACGGCAGCCAGAAGGAGGGGTGGCCGTTGAGGCAGGCAGGGAGAATAATGTTGTTGTTTAACACTGTTCAGCTCGGCAGATGAAAGCCTGCAGGCCCTTGGCTGAAGATAGCACAGAAAGGGACGGACAGAGCCAAACTTCCATCATTCCTCATCAGTGTTTACATCAGCAAGCCCTGGGCACTGCCCTGCTGGCAGCCTGGGTTCAAGTAGCTGTTGGCTCATGAGCCGTCACTGACTGGAAAGAGATTCCAGATTTTGGAGGGAGTGGAGGGAAGTAAGAACAACATGTCTTGTTCACTTGGAAGGTATGGAGGCCTCTAGAGAGGCCAGATGTACAGGTCACCTGGCTTCAGGGTGTTGCAGCCTCCCACACCCAGGGGCACACGTGCCAGGAGAATTTCAGATCTGGCAGTGAAAGAGGTTTTACAATTAGGGTATGGTTCAGCTTTCCTACCGCAGCTAGGGAAAATGGGATCCTTCCCATTTATAGGTAAACCAACCAAACCTGGGCTTATCGTGGGTTGTACAGCTAGAGAATAGATTGCGGGGGTAGGAACGTCAGGTAGAAACGCAGTCTTTGGTCCCCTCTTGTGCCCTCCTGGGAACACTCTGACATCCTGGCCAGCCCGGACCAGCATGAGCAGCACTGTGCTTGCCCATTTTGTCCCTTACCCACCAACCAAGCTCCTCTTCAAGAGTCGCCAGAGTCTAGTAAACCTATTATCCAGGGCTTACATGTGTGGTACTGGTTATTTAAAGGAAATCATTCCCGTTAAGAGCCAGAATCGTCAGGGAGAAAGTAGCCATGGAGAAGAGCACTTGATTCAGCCTTTCAATTCACTACAGAACCTGATGAGATGGAGAAGAGGGAAACAGACATCCATCGGAGGAGACCACTTTAGAAATTTATTTTATTTCATGTTTCTGAAGCCGCTTTTTGTCAAAGCATTTATTACACACTACTTGTTAGCAAAATGTCCTACATACGTTGTCCTATTTAATCTGACAGCAACCCTCCGAGGTAGGCGCGAGGTGCTGTAGGTTTTATGGATGAGTTTAGGGGGGGATGCTTATTTAGCGTCACCAGCCCATGACGTGGCGTTGGATTTTAAACCCGGCGATTGTCCCCCTGAGCTCTGTTCTCAACCCCTGCACTATCTGCTTCTCATGGTGGAACAGGAGAGACACGAGGGAGTTCTGGGAAGAAGCGGGGAGTGGATTTGATTGGCAAAATGGGCGCAATTTACGTACATTTTCTGCGGTCGGACATGGCTAGGTGCTCAGTACCTCTTTGGGCATCTGTTGATCTAACGCTTAGCTATTATATTAATCCTACAGAAAGCTCGGCTTTCTGTAAACCACGTCAACGAGATCCCCCGAATTCAGTTTCATGGGGTGTAGGGTCAGCTCATTGCGAGGCTAATGAAATGACCCGGGTGAGTCTGCTCATCACCAGCCCTGTTACTCCCCAATTCCCAAATTTATAGGTGAGGTGGTTACACTATTATTATTTGTCCATGTCCTTTATTAATTTGTATGTCCCCTGAGGGTGGGGTTGCTAGTGTTTAGCTCAGTTAAGTCCCTCAGTAATTAAAGAAACTCCGGTTACCTCAATCCCTTCAAGAGGTCCTCAAGTTGAGTTGGTGAAATCAAATTATTTCGTGGTACTCCTTTCACAATAGACACACATGTCGAGTTATTCACATTGTACACTTTAAACGTCCACAATGATATATGTATGTCAATTATATCTCAATAAAGCTGGGGAAAAGGAAAAAGGAAAAAAAAATGTCAGCCATATGATTTTGAGTAAAATTACAAAACAGGCAGGCGCAAGGCTCCCATCGCGTCCTCAAACAGTCAAACTTGTTTTAAGAATCTAAAGCAGTAATTTAGATTTATGTTCTGGGACCCAAATAAAATCTCTGAAGTAGCATTTTTTTTAACCTGCAGGTTCAGAAAATTTTATGCATTGCACATATGGGGGAATTTCATCCTTTGAAATATCCCAAGACTAATAAAGTTTGCTTTAAACCATATACTTAAAGTCTCATGATTTCTAAATTTGGACTGACAGGCATTAAGGCATGATTTAAAGATAAATAAGGAAAAGTTCAGAAACCCAAGGTAGGCAGACTTGATTTCCACAGTCAGCTTTTCTACTGATTCTGTGACCTTGAATGAACTGGCTTTCAAAGCCTTGGTTTTGTCATTATAAAATGGAAGAAAAAATAGAACCCATCATAGGTGGTTGTTGTGAAATTTAATTGAGAAAGTCCATGCCAAAGTATTTCCCGGCATTAGTGTGTTCCATAACTGTAAAATTAGTAGGCGAAATAAATTAGTAGAATTGCCTTGGTTATTTCCATTCAAAGCCTATTTGTGTCCCCTAGGAAGGAGTAGGTGGCACAGGAGGATGGGTGGTTGAAGGAAGCGTTGTGGTCTGTTTGTTGTGGGACAACCACATGGAAAAGCTGCTTCAACAGGTTCCGTGAGTCAGTGGCGGAATTGCATAGGTATTGTTATGCCTGAATGAAATTCACTGCTCCCCATGTCCACATCATAGAGACAGGTAGATCCTCACATTTTCTCTGAATGACAGTTCTCCCTGTTTCTTAGTTTAGAAACCTGTTCTATATCATATACTTCTTTTCCAAAGACCACCTGAAATAGTGTACGCTCAGAAAAATCTTTTCTGTCTCTTGGATTTTGTTTCTTGTATCTGGTAGGCAAGCCAATACTTTAAAATGCTTTAATGCAGGGAAGAACTGATATTTGTAATTCTCAGTGTATTCCCCATTCTCAAGTATTCGCTCTGAAAAGGTGTCACCCTTGGAGACCTCTTGAAATGTTGGGTCATGTTAAACACAGCATTGATGCTTGTTGAGTGAGTCTGAAGGGTCTAGATATTGTTTCAGCTGGTCAGAGTTGTTGGGGACAGTTGGATTTAATATTGGGTTCTTCATGTATTGTGTATCCAAATACCTAATATCTACCAGGTGATAGGAGTTATCTGTGGGATCAGGGTGGCTAAGGTGATCTAGATGAAGTGTCAGAAATTTTCCATGCCATTAACAAAGATGGCAGGTCTTGATCTACTGATGGCTTCTGTGTAATGCCCAATATTTCGTTGATTTTTGTCTATTTCTGGCTGGTTAAATAGATGAGTCTCAACAAAATAGTACAGTATTATAATTTTCGAAGAACGTGGTAGAAATCATGTGGAGGCTGATAAGAGTAGCATGAAAAATCTAGAACCTTGGGTTGGACAGTCTGTGGCTAGTTAGCTTGTAATGAAGGTGAAGGTGTTTTTGAATGAGATTAACATTTGAATTTCTAGAATGAATCAAGAAAATTGCTCTCTATAATGTGAGCAGCCCTCATGTAATCAGTTAAAGGCCTGAGTAGAACAAAAATACTGACTTCCCTGTGAATAGAGAGAACATTGCCACCTGATTGATAGAGCTGGGACATTGGTCTTTCCAAGCTTTCAGACTTGGATTCTTTTTGGGTCTTGGATCTTGAACTTGCCAGCTTTCAAACTGGAACTCACACCATTGACTCTCCTGGTTCTTAGGGCTTTGGTTTTGGACTGGAACTATACATCACCTCTCTTGGGTCTCCAGCCTGTTGATGGCAGATCTTGAACTTCTTAGCCTCTGTAATCACCTGAGCCAATCCCTTATAATAAATCTCTTTCTAAGTAGGTATATACATATACCCTATTGGTCCTATCTCTGTGGAGAACCCTAACTAATAATACACTTGGTAAACTAAACATACTTTTGTTTAGCCATGGTATTATGTTCAGGCACTTGATGAGCCATTTAAATTTGCTTTCCCACTTTAAGTAACTGTACTCCTAACTCTGACTTGCTGCCTAACTGTGAACTAGGAAAGAGAATATAGATTTATGAAGATATGTTTACACGACCCCCTAATATCCTTTATGTGGATTTATGTGGATTTTTGTTTAAGTTTTTGTTAAAAGGTTTTGTTAATGACAAATTATAAATTAGGTCTCCAGCTTGCAAAGTGTAAGTGTGAGAATGTGTTTGATCAAGTTTATGAATAAAGGCTTACAGAATACGTGAAAGACACATTTAATGTGAGAATACTTTACATAAAAGTCTGCTTTTGAGGTCTGAGAATTAGAGTTAAGTCAAGTTAAAAGAAGTCTTTTAAGAGAGGTTGTCAATAATCAGTGTTGATGCTTACCCGGGGACGGAACACGTATTTCTTTAATTCAAAAGAAAGGTTTTGGATTCACTCTTCATCATCTGCAGTACCCTCCCCCACCACGCCAATGTGAGGAAAAGGTGGAAGGGAGAGAGAAAAAAGGGGGGGTAGCAAATGTAGATGGATAATTGAGCATGCTCTGGCCCTGTTGAAATTTCATTTGTGTGCAGGAAAATAAAAGCTGTCTGAAAATACGCATCATACTCCAAGGTCATCAAAGAACAGCAACAACCAGAAATAGCCAGAGCAGCAAAAGGGAGTGTATATATTTTTTGTCTCCCTGTCTTCTTTCCTTTCCCTTGCCACCCTTTCTTTATGAAGAAAATGTACCTATTTTTAAAGGTGTATCTTTTTAGAGAGCAGACTGAGGGTTGATGGAGGGAGGTGGGTGGGGGATGGGTTACATGGGTGATGGCCACTAAGGAAGGCACTTGTTGGGATGAGCCCTGGGTGTAGTATGTAAGTGTTGAATCACTGAATTCGACTCCAGAAACCAATATTGCACTGTTGTTTTTTTTTTTTAATGTTTATTTATATTTTAGAGAGAGAGAGGGACAGAGAGTGTGTGTGAGAGAGTGGCAGAGAGAGAGGGAGACACAGAATCCGAAACGAGCTCCAGGCTCCGAGCTGTCATCACAGAGCCCAACGCAGGGCTCGAACCCACAAACTGTGAGATCATGACCTGAGCCGAGGTCAGCCACTTAACCGACTGAGTCACCCAGGTGCCCCACACTGTATGTTAACTAACTGGAATTTAAATAAGAATTTGAAAAGCAAAACAAACAAACAAACAAATAAATAAGTAAAATAAAGGTGTATCTTTTACCCAGTTATCCCAGAAGCTCCTCTTTGCAATTTCATGATAAACTTGCAATGGAACATCATCCTGAGTGGAAATATTTCTCAACATCAGGTTAGTTTTATTCTATATTTTAATGATACATGTGAGCATGCACACATGCTTCACAAGCTTTGGATGTAACTAAAAAATTCTTTTTTGTGTTCTTTAGTAAATTTAGAAAGATTTCTTCACATTGATCTTGTATATTTGTTAGAATCATTCCTTAATATTTTATTTTATTTTATTTGAACTAGAAAATCAAATCATATTCTTAATTATGGGAACTCAACATTCAAAAGACATTAATGGCTCCCAAGTTTATTTATACATTTAACAAAATCTCAATAAATATGTTAATAGATTTGGGAGGGTGGTGTTTGCTGGAAGGAGGGACCCACAAACTGATTTTAAAGTCTATGTGGATGATATGTGGCTACTCTCTGATGATGTTTTTTCCCCAGTGACACACATAAGCAGGAAACATTTACTTCTCTGACACCATATACTTTGGGAAAAGAGGCCTCCTTCTTAGGAATATTTATGGTTCATAATCTTCCTATATACTTCTATCATCATCCTTGGTGAATTCAACATCTAGGTTAATGATCACCTCAAAACATATTTGCATCCATCTTCCTCTTCAACCTTAGTAATGTCTAAATGACTATTATTATTAACCATTAAATTGGTTTCTCTACTGCCTTATTTTCTCTTCTTTAGTCCTTCATTCTTCACACATCATCTTGAGTATTCCTTTTATATCCCAAACAGATCATATGAATGCCCCTCTTGAAATTTTTACAGGATTATGCTTAATATTACTTACAATAATATTTAATTTTGTGCCTTATTTTAAACAAGACTTGCAAGGCCTTGAAATTCCAAACTCTCAAATTCACCTGCTGACTATTAGTGGCTCTCCATTCTCTTGACTTTTTTCTTGTCTTAAATCCCTCTGACATTCTCTGGATTGTGTCATTTTTTCTTCCCGTTTAAAGATCTTTACAATATTTTTTCTCTCTTTCTCATGCTCTCTCTCTGAAATACAGAATATAGTTCCCCAATTTTCCCAATATATTGATAGTAATATAGTTATCGTTCTCATCCTTCAACTTAAATATGAACACTTAGGAAAGAACTTCACTCATTACCCTAATAATACCTTGTCAATTTAGTGTTTTATTCTGTTGTAAACTGCTATAAGACAGAAGCACTATATTACTATTTTTCATAAATAACTATATCCTTTAATACTAAGAGGGAATGAAAGATATATATATACACATAGGATATCTGTATCTCCTAACTTCATATGCTACAATGAAAATAAGCCCCAAATCAAATTCTGTCATATACCTATTATCAGTTAGCAAAACCCAAACAAATAAAATCCAAAACAATTTAACATTCAAAAAATAAATAAAAAATAAAGTCTATGTGGAAAAAGTATTCGAAAGTTTATGTATAACATTAATATTATTTCTTAATGGGGCACCTGGGTGCCTCAGTCGGTTAAGTGTGTTGGACTTTGGCTCAGGTCATGATCTTGAGGTCTGTGGGTTCGAGCCCCGTGTGGGGCTCAGTGCTGAGAGATCAGAGCTTGGAGCCTACTTCGAATTCTGTGTCTCCCTCTCTTCCCCTCTCCTGCTCATGCTGTATTTCTGTCTCTCTCTCTCTCTCTAAAATAAATAAATAAATAAATAAATAAATAAATAATAAATATTTCTTTATTTTATTTTTATTAAATTTTTTTTTAATGTTTTATTTTATTTTTTGAGACAGAGAGAGACAGCACGAGTGGGGGAGGAGCAGAGAGAGAGGGAGACACAGAACCCGAAGCAGGTTCCAGGCTCCGAGCCGTCAGCACAGAGCCCGAGGTGGGGCTCGCACCGACAAACTGTGAGACCACGACCCGAGCCAAAGCCGGACGCCCAACCGACTGAGCCACCCAGGCGCCCCAGAAATAAGTATTTCTTAAATGTTTATTAATTCTGAGAGAGACAGAGAGCATGCACAAGCATGTGAGTGGGGGAGGGGCAGAGAGACAGGGAGACGGAGAATCCCAAGCAGGCTCCATGCTGTCAATGCAGAGCCCCACGAAGCGCTGGAACTCACAAACTGTGAGATCATGACCTGAGCTGAAATCAAGAGTTGGACACTTAACTGACTGAGCCACCCAGGCGCCCCTCTATAAAAAATTATTAAACATTGGAAAGAAAAACATTTGAAAAGGAAGAATGATAAGGGAGACTTATTGTATTGGATATGAAAATATATCATGAAGCTACAGCAAATAGTGTTGAGTTTAGTCTCGAGTAAACAGATGAATGAAAAGAACAACAAAGTCCATAAGTAGGCCCAAAGATGCCCAGGAATTTAATATTTAATGCAGGTGGCATCTCAAAACAGTGAGGAAAAGATGGATTGTTCAGTCATTGGTGTGGGAAAAATGGCTAGATAGCTGAAACCCCAATTATTAGCACGCCTTAGCTGCTATTGGCCCGCTTAGACTACATGTTGCAAGAAAGCAATGACGAATTCTCACACAGGTGCAAAAAGGAAAAAAAATAGGCACAAAAATTCCAACTAGAAGATGCAACATACTTCCACCTCTAACTAGTAGCTAATTCCTACCTCTAACTGGTAAAATATAAAAGTGAGATGGACCTTCAGTGATTAGGACCAATTACAGCTAAGACTCATGGCTAGAAACAAGTCAAGGTAGGGCCATCAAACCTGTTGCTTGAAGAACTGGAATGATTAAGGTGCTTCTTTTTTTTCTTTTTTTTTTTTTAATGTTTATTTATTTCTGAGGCAGAGAGAGACAGAGCATGAGTGGGGGAGGGGCAGAGAGAGAGGGAGACACAGAATCAGAAGCAGGCTCCAGGCTGTCAGCACAGAGCCCGACGCGGGGCTCGAACCCACAAACCGTGAGATCATGACCTGAGCTGAAGTTGGTCGCTCAACCGACTGAGCCACCCAGGCGCCCCTGATTAAGGTGCTTCTAAGTCAATACTCTCCTTTGAAAAAGAGCTCAGGGAAAAGAGGCCAAAGGTGTGCCTCTCCCTCTGAAGCCCGATTCCCTCAAGGTTATCTGTCTGGAAAAGAATTGGGCTCATAACTACTGGCACTAAAAGTTCTGCATCCCGTTCCATTGTGTGTGGGGGAGGGGCAGGGGGCGGGTTTTCCACAGAAATCCAAGCAATTCTTGGACACCAGCTGGGTGTCCCAGAATTTAACTCAATTCTGACACGGTCTATCTGGAGATAGGGTCGGGTTCCATAGGTTAAGGGCTAGTCTCACAAGACTGTCCCACTTGTGTCCCACACCCCCCACTTCAGTTGCAACTCCATGTTGTTACCTGTACTGCTGACCGACTGGCTATAAATCAGAGGTTCCCATGACTTCCTCCTTGGGTTTGCTCAATTTGCTGGAGTGGCTCGTAAAACTCAGAGAAGCATTTTACTTACTAGATTACCAATTTATTATAAAAGGATATTACTCAGGAACTGCCAGATGAATCAGATGCGTGGAACAAGGCTGGGGAGAGGGCTGGAGCTTCTGTTCCCTCTCCAAGTGTGCCACTTTCCCCAAATCGCCACATGGTTACCAACCTGGAAGCCCTCTGAAACCCGTCCTTTTGGATTTTTATGTCGGTTTCGTTACACGGACATGGTTGATGAAATCACCGGCCATTGGCGATGGATTCAAGCACCTCCAACACCAATCTCTTCCCCCGGGAGGGAGGTCAGGGCGGTGGGGTTAAAAGTTCTAATCCTTTAACCACTCAGCTGGTTCTCCTGGCAGCCAGCCTCCCCCACCCCGCATCCTAGTGCTAAACAAAAATCATCTCGTTAACATGAGACAATTTTACTGCATTCATTACTTAGGAAATTCCAAGGGTTTTAGGAGCTCTTTGCCAGCACAGGGAAAAGGCCAAATACATGTTTCTTCTTATTAATCATATCACAGGCACCTAGAGCTAACTGGAATAAGATAGGTAAAAAGCCAAGTATATTTTAAAGAGGCTTGCCCTGTCAGGAGAGCCACTGTTGCACTAAAAGGGATTCTAACTTCTTTGCCTAAAGCCACAAGCTTGGTTAGCACGTTATCTGCCATCCAAGTTCATAAAATGTTTCACTGCATTACATACACAGCCTCCGTTCTTTTCCAATAAATTTCCTTGCTTCCTATCGGCAGACCAGAGGCTAATGCCATATATTTTCAGATCTCTCTTATGAGAGCTTTTGCCCCACTCTCAGGACCAATTTCCGCTGTAACTTTAGCTAATTGACATTGTAGTAACAATTTCAGAATTTCAATTGCTTGACACAGACAGGAAAAAGGTTTATGGTTTGAGCATATAACACATTGTAAACAAATACAATCCACCGCATCTATTAATGGAACTTTATACCGCTTCTAATTTCCACATATCAGAAATAATTCTGCACCGGGCATATTTGTGTGGATATCATTTTGCACATGGGCAAGCATATCTGTAGCTTACATTTCCGGAGATACAGGCATGCTTTGGAGATACTGCCAGTCTGGTTCCTTACCAACGCAATAAAGTGAATAGAGCAATAAAGCAAATCAAACAAAAATTTTGGTTTCCCAGTGCATATAAAAGTTATGTTCACACTGTATGGTGGTCTAGTAAGTGTGCAGTCACATTATGTATACAAAGACAGTGCGCATACCTTAAAGAGCAGTTTATTGCTAAAGATTGCCAACCATCATCTGAACTTTCAGCGAGCTGTAATCACAGATCGCGAATCACTGTAACAAATGCAGTAACAATGAAAAAGTTTGACATATTGTGAGAATTGCCAAAATGTGACAGAGAGACATGAAATGGACAAATGCTGTTGGAAGAATGGCACTGATAGATTTGCTTGACTCAGGGTCGCCACAAGTCTTCAGTTTATAAAAAAAAACCACATTATCTGTGGAGCACAACCAAGTGAGATGCATTAAAGGAAGGCTGCCTGTAGATCTGCTAAGCCAAGGGACAAGCACGTTTTAAAATTTGATACTGACTTGCTAGTTTATCCACCTACCAGCTGCATATGAGACTACCTGTTTCTTCCCACCTGCACAAATGTTATCATTTCTGCTGAATTTTTTCTCACCTGAGAGGTGAAATGTCACTTTTCATCCTTTTAATATATTTTAGAACTATTTGTATTCTTTTTTTGGCTTATTCCTGTTGGCCCATTTGTGTCTTTGGGCATGTTTTTCTCTTTTAGTGTTTATTTATTTATTTTGAGAGAGAGAGAGAAAGCAAGAGGGGAGGAGGGGCAGAGAGAGACTCCCAAGCAGGCTCCATGCCACCAGCACAGAGCCTGGCATGGGACTTGAACTCACGAGCCATGCGATCATGACTTGAGCCAAAATCAAGTCAGATGCCTAACCTACTGAGCCACCCAGGTGCCCCTGGTGTGTCTTTTTCTTATTGATTTATAAGGACTACTTACATATTCAAGAAAAAGTCATTTCTGATATAAATCAAAAATATTTTTCTAGGTACTTATTTATGTTTGGATGCTGTTCATTGTATTTTTTGCCAAGAAGAATTTTCCCCCTTTTTATGTAGTCAAATATCAATTGTGTGTGTGTGTGTGTGTGTATGTGTGTGTGTTTGTGATGCCTGAATTATGGTCTCTCTTTACAAAATGCCTTAATCATAAATGAACATATTATTTAAAGAATAGAAAGAAAATAACTTTTTTTGTTTTCTTCTAGTATTTGTAGTTTTATATTTTGTTTTAAAATTTGTAAAACAGATGAAATTAATTTTGATGTGAGGGGTTAGGGAGGGATACGTTCAATCTCTACCTGGTAACAATAGTGAGTGCCTTTGTAGGTGACGATTTGTTGGCTGTAGAACAAGGCATTGCAGGAGACTAATTTTTCAATGAATAGAGTTTTGTAATTTTGACTTTTGTACCCCATTCGTGTGAAATCTACCAAAACTTCACTGAAATAAGTAAATTCTTTATTGTTATGAAACTGGAACAGGAAGGTGAGCAGCCCCTACCCAGCTCCAGTTTAATATCTCCTTACAGCAATATGGAAACCATGCTGTCAGATCTTGTCGTTTTTCAAAAGAAGCTGTAATCTGGATTTTCATGTGAAATCCCCTGTTGTTTAAAATGTTAGCAACTAATTCAGAGTTTTAAGAACATTGCATGGGCCAAGCAAAACACATCTGCAGGCCAGATGGGGTCCACAGGGTGCCAGTTTGGGAATTGCGGTCTAGACATTTATTCCTCTCACCCTTGGAGATTCATTTAAGTGACTTTTCTATGGGCTACTATAACGTAGTGTGCTCAGCCCCTATCATGATGTATTTTAACTGATCGTTGCTGGTCTAGTCTTTCGACTAAGCTACAAGATCCTTGAAGGCAGTATATATAGATTTTGAGGTCCCCATGGCCTAGCAGTCTTGTAGCTAGTCAATATTTAATAAGATAGCTGAATGAATGAATGAATGAATGAATGAATTCCACCACAAGCAGGATCCCTGCCAAGCATCTGAACAAAGTAACTCAGGGTCTCAGGGGTTACCTGATTCAGATCACTCCTTCTTTCTACTCCCTTCTGGCCAAGTGCCCTAGTCCAATCCTCAAGGCAACTGAACCTCTGTACCCTACAGTGATTTTATGAACAGGTGGCCTCTTCTAACATGCAAATCTTGGCCACTAGATGTCTCCCTTTGCTTAAAGGACATTCCGAAACCCTGGGGTCAACTGGCAGTTTGCTAAACAGAAACCATACTTCCGCAAAAAATAGAATGTCTTCATCTCAGGCCGCCTCTTCAGATGTTTGTCCTCATGAGGAAGTTGAGTACAGCCACAATGACAAAGAAAAAATGCCCAGGGACAGAATCGGATTTATTTTGTTCTGGGAGAGCTTCTCACCCACAGGATCTCTCCCTTGGGAGATGGAGTGACAGTCTGTTGGGTTTTAGCCTCTAATCCAGCAGACTCCTGACTGTCTTTTGGGAGCCTTGTTTGTGTTACTTTTGTCTGGCGCTATAGGCCAGTGGAGAAATGCACGTTCCTGTTAAAGGTCTGGTGTTCTAGAACCTGCATGGTCAAAGCAGGATTCTTGTAAACTGCATCAGATTGAGCATTTCCACTGAGGCTGCCCCGACCCGCGGATGGATTTTTCCACATCACGTTGAGCGTAAGTGGATGGGCTCTGTTGCCTGTGACTGCACTGTCCCTGCCACACCGGGAGGGTCCCTTGAGTCTAGAGAGAAGGCTGCTTGATGTTGTGTAATTCTCATTTTAAAGACAGGCAGAGGGAAAAAAAAGCAAAGTTCATGATTTTCGTAGTCAGTGTTACCTCTGGCATTCAAACCCTGTAAGCTCTGAACTGATGACAGGCAATGGGGGAATTCTGCTTGGCCTTGCTAAGTTTGTCCAGGGCTTTGAATTTAGGGACATGTGAAGCGTACTCGCTGAATTAAATGGAAACGTGGATTCTCTCCGGGGGCTTTGGTGGCCCTTCATTTTACTATGAAAGGTTTAGCTGATAAGAATGCTATGTCTCATTAGTGCCTAAGACCATAATGTTGCCTTGGTCTTTTCTTTGGTTATTTTGGAAAGGTTGGACACTTCTGTTTGTATTTTTCACCTGCCTTTTCTCACAGGGTGCCTTGGTGGCTCAGTCGGTTAAGCTCTCAACTCTTGATCTCTGCTGAGGTCATGATCTCATGTTGCGTGAATTCGAGCCCCGTATCAGGCTCCACACTGACAGTGCATTGCCTGCTTGGGGTTTTCTCTCCCATTCTTTGTCTGCCCCTCCCCCATGCACTCTGTGTCTCTCAAAATGAATAACTAAGCTTAAAAAATTCACAACAACAAAAAAGAGGAACACAGACTTTGAAGGCAGGCCCATCATTTACTTACCTGCTCTGTCCCTCCATTTCCTCACCCATAAAAGGGGAATGATGGTGGGAACTGCCTCGAGGGTTGCTGGGAGTATAAAAGCACTTGGAAACTGCTCAGAACACTACTTGGAACATAGTAAGTGCTTAGTAAATGGGGGCTGTTACTACGTGCTTGACTGTTGATCTCTTCTCTGATTTTCTGCCCAGGCCAGTGTTCATGTGTATAGATTGCTACACTTGTCTGTGATATGGATGGGAAAAGATTTCCTACAGTTTTGTGAGCTCTCCGTTTGTTTATTTGAGTATACCTTATATTCAGGCTAAGAAGCATTACAATGATTAAATACCACCCCCAAACAGTTTCTCATAAGCCCCTTTGACTAAGCTTTATCCTCAAATAATTTAATAATTCCCATCTCTCTTTATTTTTTAAGCCCTGGTGTTGAGTGTTAAAAGACTGTATCAGTTTTGATAAAATCTTTGTTAGTTAGGAAAACCTTCTCACTATAATGTACATTTTACACTCAACTCTTCTCTTTACTGTTCCTTTCAGGTTTGTGTTTTTTTTTTTTTTTAATTATACTTGAAATATTTCTTATTGCATTTAATCATTTCACAGTGTGGAATAAAGCCACCCGAAACAGCTCAGGGACTATCACACCCTCGAGTCAGCATATCATTCAAGGCGACCAACTGTGTTTACAGCCCCTGGATTAGAGCTTCTCTAAGACCAAGGGCAGAGACCTCCTAGCACCTCTGAAGGATAAACACTGCCCTCCAGGATCCTCTCCAGCTCACCTGCTGACCACATTCAGATAGTGCCTCACACCTGGTGATAAGGTGTGATAAGATTTAGAAAACTAGTTCCAATAACGAGATTCTGTTCGCTTCGTCCTTTCTCCGGGGCCTCAGGGTTGTTGCTATTTATTGCTGTGACTCTACTCTTTTACCGGGAAAGCAAGCCATCAGACTGCCCAGGAAACCAACGCAAACAGAGAGATGATTTGACAGGGTTCAAAGTGCTTCCTCGGCCCCCTGGTCTTCCTCCTTGTTCTCTTGGGCATCTATCTATAGGATGCCGGGGCTGGGGGCTGGTTTAGTCAAGGAAGTTCTGTGGTCCAGATGAGCAGACGATGTAAAATATACCAGAGGGACCAAAACACATTTGTTTAGCTGCCTTTGGATGCTCAGGTGGACACCTTGTACCTGCTTCACAGGGGAGTGTGTGCGATTTTGCAGCCAAAGGAGAGTTGCCGTTGTACCGGAGGAGCAAGCCTCCCTCAACTCTGCCTTCCCAGAAGACCAGCTCTCCTTGGGCTCAGAAGAATGATATGTCACCATGCTCCACACTGTGCAAAAACCCGTGTTACTCTCTTTTGCTTTCTGTCCTCCGGAGGGACTCCGGAGCCCTATAACCTAACCAGGAAGTATCGAATTCAGCCTCGCATGTGTTAGTAGATGGTTAGGAGGAAACTAGGAGGGTTGAGTAAGTGGCTTACTGGTGAGTCACCCATCAGTAATTCAAAAGCACACCCTATTTGTGAAACAACCTAAATATTGGGCATACTATGATCTCCTTCCATTAAATGCGGAATTAACAATTAAATATATTCATTTGTTTGGATTCAGATTTTCTCCAAAACCAATCTACTCAAGGAATTATTGATGTCTATTGGGTGCCTAATTTTCTACTATCTGCTAAAGTGTTTTCGGTCTAAGAAGAAACTATAGGGATCCCTTTGGTTCCAAGGGCCACATGCCAGCCCCTAGGAAGTTGCTGGGCTTTGCAACATGATGAGCTGGAGGTCACTAACAGACCTTCTATCTGAGCTTCAAGCCCTCCCCCATTAAGCTCCAGAGTGATTGGCCATTTTGTCTGTCTTACTCCTTCGCCTGACCCCCTTCCAATTCCACGGCCACTTTCCTCCCTAAGTAGTTAATAGACTATTAGTACCATTTTATAAACACATTCCCACTACGGTGTCAGTGACTTCTGTGCTCCTACATGCACTTGCATTTTAACACAGACAATAGGAAACAAATAGCACTGAACTGAAAAGATGGCATTTAATCCTAGAACTTCAGACATCAGATCAACTGAGTGAGGACCTTCTGGAAGCCCTCGACCTTCTGTACTGAAAGGAAATTTGGTCTCCATTTGCAATTGGTGGATCTGGAAAATGCGCAAAACCCTGCAGAAAGGGCACAGCAGAGAGTGGCATTGACTTGATTAGATTATGAGATCAGCTCTATTTTGCCCAGGCTGGTGGCCGACAAAGGAGGGATGGCTGATGCCTTTGAACAGTTAGGGGTTGTCAAGTTGTCTTTGTTCTCTTGATAACTTCTCCACTGGACCAGACTTAGACCTGATCATGAAAAATTATGCTATAGACCAAGTGGCTCAATTGGTATTGGAAACAAGAAGGTCACATTGTGTTTAGGCCTTCTTGACACCGAAGGTCTTCAGCATGAAATTATGAGCTCTAATTTTATTCGGAGAATTGTTCACTCTAAAAGAGATATTTCTATTAGAATCCAGTGCTCTGAAGACCATTTTCTCCTTCTGAAGAAGATGAATGTTTTCTCTTCTGTGATGAGAACAATGTACCTGATTGACTTCCCCTTTTCTTGAATGCTAGGAAGCTCTTCTCCTAAAGTTAAGCTTCAAATTTATAAAATAGTGTAGATACCTCATAGGTTTCTATTTGCATTCTTTTTCTTCATTGACACTCTACTTTATAGCTTCCCTTTCTATCATTTGTGTAGTGTACATAGAACTTTTATAGTTCACGTTTCCTTATTTCTAGTCCAGTATAATGTTTTTAAATGCATTGACAGGGTGAGCCACCTCAAGTCATTTGCAGAATATAAGGGTGTTAGGGGCACCTGGGTGTCTCAGTCAGTTAAACATCTGACACGCGATTTCAGCTCAGGTTATGATCTTGCAGTTTGTGAGTTCGAGCCCCACCTCAGACTCTGTGCTGAGAGTGCTGAACCTGCTAGGGATTTTCTCTCTCTCCCTCTCTCTCTGCCCCTCCCCTGCTTGTGCTGTCTTTCTCTCAAAAATTAATAAAGAAACACTTAAAAAAAATACATGTGTGTGTGTGTGTGTGTGTGTGTACGTGTGTATGGTAATTTTCAAATCAGATGGGTCATTAGAAAGCAAAGAAGCATTTATTAAAAAGTTAAAATGATTCTGTTCTAGGTTTTCTAAGGCCAAAGAGCATTCCACCCTCAGCATGTACGCTGTTGTTCTCTTTTGCCAGCCCCCATTCCATATTATCCCACGGGTAAGTCTGAGGTTCCTTTGTCTGGGAAAGAAGTCAGAAAAGGAAAAATAATATTGACCCCTATCTTCACTCCACTGGAATTGCCCACCTCCCCCGCCATTGGAATTATACATGAAGGGCCGCATTCCTTCCGCTTTATGGGGTATGACCCGCGGGTGTCCTGAGGCTGGACATGAAAGCTCGACAGAGTGGCATTTGATAGCAAACTGATCTAGGACAGAAGTGTTCCGCGTTCCCCTAGAGCATTTTTTTCCCCCCACTTTCCTTTTGTGGTTTCAGAAATCTGTCTGCTGCAAGAATCGTTAGGTCTTGGGCTCAGATCTCCTTCCTCTTACCAGGCCTGGTATTGACTCCAAGTGGGAGGGAGAGGCAGCATAAAAGTATTTCTCTTTTCCTTCTTGAAGGGGGTGTGTCCTGGGCTTGTCTGCCTACAAGGGCAGCAACATGCACCAGGAGTCGCTTATGAATCAGTGGACCTGCATGAATGCCAGTGAGCTGCTGGTCAGGTATTAGCGATGTCTTTCCAAACAGCATTAAGAAGTGATTGAGCCACAGGTACACTGGAGGAGGGGCTCCCTAAGGCTGTGATGTGAAGAGAGGAATCACCAGGTAAGCCCAATAGCTGAGATTTGATTCCTTAGACTGTGTATTGCTATCACCCAGTACTGCCTGTTGAGTTGAGATCCCTTTCCCCCGGGGAAAACTCTGATTTCAACATCCCATTTCCCAAAGAAGGCTAAATAAAGGAACAAAGGATGGAAAAAGCAACAAGCAGAGACGAGCAGAGAGTTCATCCTCTTGGTGACTATATACATTGAGGGGATTTGCTGATTCGCAGACTCCAGGTTTGCTGACTCAAAGCACACACGTCTCCCTATCGATTATAACACAGAATAAGGGGTACCCTCTTCTTCGGGTGTGCCTGGGAGGTAGATTGGCTGGAATAAAGAAGGTGCCACCAAGGAAACTTACAAATATCAGTCTCACGACTTCCACTGGTTAGTAATATATTAGCTTTAGCAATCTCTTAAAATACAAATATGCTCGAGAAGATTAAATTTATTTTCACTTTAGAATGAATTCATATAAGCTTTGCATGAACCAGTATAAATCTGGAAAGTACTTTGCAATTTAGCTCCTTCCCTGAACTGAGAAAAAATCCAAACATTGACCCTTACAATCATTTCCCTGCTCCTTCCCACTAATATATACAAAGCGATAACTCTCTATTTTCTGACTGATGGGCCTTGAAAATTGGTAATTTTTCTTTTCCTTTTCCTTTTTTTGAAATGAAAAATTCATTTATGTGAGCCTGATATCCTAGATATGGGAAGTCACTGGAGAAAGTACAGCAAGAAGATCAAGGTGGAAGAGATATAGATAAACGATACCTGTGGCTTTTCCGTGACGACACCTGTTAAACTAATCTTGATAATAACACACATTGGTGCGAAATTACAGATAGGAAAGAAATAATAAAAATAGATAAGCATATATTCTATAATTTATTAGAATATTTGCACAGCCTTTTGTTTATTTTTTCTTTTTCTGTAACAGACCACTGCTACTTATACAACCATAATCAAAATTAAGAGCAATCTTACAAAATGGCTACACTTAGTAATACTAGCAAGGGTTATAACCTTGAGCACATTGTTTAAGCTTTTCGTGCTCTGATTACTAAATTTGCTGAATGGTGGCAATAAGCATTAGGACTTAAAATCAGAGCACGTGCATGTTGAGATTTACCAGGTTGACTTGCAAACACTTCTGTTTTGTACACAGCCACAAACTGATGGGAACTGTTGTTGACATGCCTCACCGGTGTACACGCCCTGTCCCTCTAAAATGGCAGTCAATTTCTATAATTTTTTTAAAGTTTATTTTTATTTATTTATATTTGAGAGAAAGAGAGCATGAGCAGGGTAAGGGCAGAGAGAAAGAGAGAGAGGGACAGAGAGAATCTCAAGCAGGCTCCATGCTGTCAGCCCAGAGCCCAATGCGGAAGTGGACCTCATGTACCCTGTGGGGCTCAATCTCACAAACTGAACCTCACTTGATGTGAGGTGAACCAGAGTCTGCACTTAACCGGTTGAGCCACCCAGGCACCCCTATTTATTTTTTTAAAGTAGGGGTAAGGTTCCCATTACACAGTTTGTCTCTTGCTGTGCTGAGGGTAAGGGGAACACCAGATTTTTGCATCCACATGCCCTCTGATGTCATTCATTCATTCCACAATTAAAGGAATGTAAATATTCTCCTAAAAAAATAAATGAACACATTCATTTAAACTAGGGTCTATAAGTGACCGATTTAGCACTTTGGTTGGGAGCAACAGTAAACCGGAAGCAGCCAGAGGGTACTGAGTATCGAAGGGCATTACCAGCGGGAGGGGTGTGCCATAAAGGGTGAAGAACTCAGACAGTGGAGAAGTGGAATCCTGGGTACAATGTCACTGAATTCTCAGTTTTGCTTAACGCCACTTAGGAAACCATAGTCCAGCCAATCTAAACATGTATTTACCACTTCAACAATATTCTGCCTTGTTTTCTTCCTCAAGCTCTTTGGCAGGAAAAACCCATAGCTACAGAAAAGGGGAACCTGTTCCCAAACACATCGGGGAGTTCTAGTTGTGTTTGAGCAGGGAAGTGCTCACAGGATGTCAGGGTCTCTACAGTTCAAGGATAGATAGACACCTGTTCTTAATAGTTATGAAAAACACCTAGAAACTTGGAGGGATAGTGGAAAAGGTCTATAGTATCATGGCCTGAAACATAGTCTGTCACATGCACGGCTGATTCTAGCTTTGCTGAATGGTACACAAAACCCGTGGGGAAGGGAGGCCCTCTTACCACCCCTCTCCCCTCAAAGCCAAAGATAATCTCAGGGGGTCCTGTTCAATGGCAGGTGGAAACCTGGGCTCTGAGATGTTGAGAATGAAATTCCGTAAGAATCAGTGTGACAGTGCCTGGAACTTCATAAGGTTGGAGTAAATTCCCCACGAGTAGGCAGTTGAATAAATAACAAGTAAAGAGGAGAATAGCAGTGAGGTATGTAGCCCTCAAATTGTGAAACTGTAGTGAAATCTCGTTGATGAGGGTTCTCAGGCCCCCATGGTGTCTCTGGGTCCTCATTGTAAATGTCAGTTTTTAATCTCTGAGGCCCACACACCTTGGAAACTCTAGTTTTTTTGTTTTGTTTTAAATAAAGTCTTTTAAAATTAAGACGTTAAATAAAGTCTAAGATAATTTCCTTATTTGCTTTTTTATACTAAGATTAAATAAAAAAAAAAAACCCTGATCATATAAGTTCCTTTATTGTTTAGGGATAAGCACCCATTTACTGTAAATTTGTGGTATTAGGATAACTGGTCACAATGGAACAGGTTCACACCTGCGAAGTTTTGGGTAAAGAGACCTTGTCTTAAGGAGATTATATTTTCTATGAAAACCTTGCACACTTGTGTTTGTAGTTTAGCCTAATTTTGTTTGAAGACTTTTGTATACTTAATCTCTTAGCGAATCTGGCTAATTGTTTCCCATAAGAAACTTAACGATATAATTCTTAGGCATATAACACTTTACTGTATCGTTGATCAAGATACCAATTAAACAAGTAAATGGCAAAAAAACAAAACAAAAAAAAAACACGACACAGTGGTACAATTCACAGATACATAAATCAGAATTTCACTATGTGACAAGGTGGCTTTTAAAACTGTCAAAGAGGGGCGCCTGGGTGGCTCAGTCGGTTAAGCGGCCGACTTCGGCTCAAGTCATGATCTCGCAGTCCGTGAGTTCGAGCCCCGTGTCGGGCTCTGTGCTGACAGCTCAGAGCCTGGAGCCTGTTTCCGATTCTGTGTCTCCCTCTCTCTGACCCTCCCCCGTTCATGCTCTGTCTCTCTCTGTCTCAAAAATAAATAAATGTTAAAAAAAAAAAAAAAAAAAGAAAAAAAAGAAAACTGTCAAAGAATTATCAAGGTGTCTTGAAAAAGAATGGTTCAGTTAAGAAACATAGTTGGGATAACTGGTTGTTCATTTGGGGGGGGGGGGAAATGAAAGTAAACGCCTATTTCATACCAAAACCTAAAGTAAGTCCAGAAGGATTAAAAGTTTAAATGTATTTTAAAATGAAAGTTTAGAAGGAAACATAGAATATTTTTATAATCATTTTATAAAACATTTTTTTTGAGGTTGACTTCTAGTTTAAAATACAAAATGGGAAAGATCAACAGATGTGATTTCATGAACATTTTGAGCTCTTGTGCAGAACATAAAAAGTTAAAAGACCAAAGACAAATGGACACAGATTTATAACAGAAGTGAAAAAAAAGCCAATATCCATGTTACATAAAAGCTCCAAAGAAGCAGTTCTTAAGAAAAAGTAAACATTTCAATAGAAAAACTTAGAACAATGACTTAAAAAGTCAAGCCAGGAAAAAAAAAAATACAAATGGCTAATAAACATCTGAAAACCAATGCTTATTCTTAGTGATAATCAAAGACATGGAAATTAAAGCAATTAGAAAAAAATTTTGCTTATCGATTTGGCAAACACTAAAAAAAGATGCTGGGGACAGGGTGATGAAACTGGCATTTCCACACCTCACTGGGGTGTGGACAGGGGTACAAACGAGGAGGGCACGTTGGCCATGGGGATCAGAAGTCAAAGTGCATAGAGGCAGGACTTCACTCTAACCTGGAAAAATCCCGATTTGCTTGGAATTAAGGATATGCAAGAAGTTTCACAGAAGGAACATTTGAGGGCAGATGGTAAGAGTCCAAATAACGAATTTGCCACCATAATGCGTCTTTATCTGAACATAGAGTGGAGCCTGGAAGGTTTTGGAATATCAACTGCCATAATATTTGCAAGGTAGGGGGAATGCCAGGAAACTGGTTCTATTTCTAGAAGAATCACTTGGGGAATATGATTGAAAAACTTTCACTCATTGGGAAATTATGATGAAAATACTGTTACTAGGCATAGGGAAACAAAGAATGATTGTTTTTTGGTGTATTTGATATAATTAAGATTTACCACTCTATGGCTCTAAGCATTGAATGGAAGTTGGATATTTGTGTTATTTAAAAAGATACCCAGGAAGAGCTTGTTACGTCTTTAATCTGAACTTTCAATAAGAAGTTGCCACAAAGCCTTTTCTCTGGTTCTTTCCAGTAGGCCTGATAAAGTGTGTTTTCATCCGTTGACACTGAAGACACTCATATTTGTTAGAAGGATTGCTTTGAAATGTGTACTCTTCTTTTTCTTGAACAAAGAAACCTTATTCGTAAGGAAGTCAGATGGAGATCAAATTAACAATCAGGATTTTCTTAAAATCATCTCCCAAGCAACAAAATGCATTGGCTCAAAGTCCAAGAGGAAGGTTAGATTGTTTTGGGGAGAGAAATTTAGAGAAATAGTTGATAAGTTCTTTTTAAAGAATAAAAATCTCTTTAAAGAATAAACATAAAGACATAAAGACATAAAAACATAAAGATAAGTCTTTATGTAGGATTCAGGCCTGCCCTTTTCATTTTCTGCAAGTGTGAAATGGAAATAATTCCCACTTTATTTACAAGATTGCCAAGATAACTAGATCAATCCATATGAAAGTATTCTGTAAACTAGAAAGAATTATTCTTATTTCTTCTTCTTATGTAACCATCACCTCCCTCAAGTGCTATGCAAATACTTTTTCAAAGGAACAATATGAGAGGAAGTTCACATTCCTCTCATGGGTTTTACCCATGGAGTCATGTGACAAAGAGTGGAGATAAACCCCATCTGGGGATTCCAGGAAGGCTGGGTCCCCATTGCTGAGCTGAAGGCTTGGCTGGAAGAAACAGCTTGGCACCTTCTCTGGAATGCCATTGATCATCGTTTAAGGGCTTGGTGGTAATGTTGACTCTACCGAACCAAGAGTGACAGGAGAAAAGCTTCAGTTACAAGGCGTTGGAATAGAGCCAACCTCTGAGGCTGGCAGTCAGGCTCTTACAACGGGATTGAGTTGGACTTGTCTGTAGGAAATGAACTGTATTAGAACATCCATATTGGGTGAAGAGCTCAGAACAACAGTTCATCCTGTAACTAAGACACAAAGCACAGATGGAATGACTTAAAAAAGCCCAGAATCTTTGTTCGTGGGGAACACACAGCCGTGCTAGGCTGACAGCACCAGCATTAGGAGTAATCCCCTGCAACTGAAGTTCCCATGAGTGGCAAAGGACACACAGACTTGTAAAACGTATGTTAATTTTTGGAACAAAAAGGATCAGTGGAGGAGGTAAGGTCACAAGCTGGACTCTGAAGGGAGATCCCTTCGATGCAATGTTGGAGAGTTTAAATAGGAAACAGAGACCCCAGCAACCCAGAAGTTCTTCTCAAAAGTGGGTTTGGATCGCTGCTTTTGGAGTTTCTCTTAATGGGTAGAGTTAGGGTGTATGAACAGCCCACCTGACTGTGCTGTGAACCTCCAGTGCTTGGCACGGTGCCTGGGAAATTGGAAGCTCTCAAATTAGAGTTTAGCAGATTGGTAAAGTGTCCTGGGGAAGGAATGACTGAGCTAAGTCATTCATTCCTTTGGTCTCTTCCAGGCTTAAAGTTTTAGGATTCTTAAAAATCACACCTCTATTCTCAACCCAAGGGCATCATTCTTAGTAGGTTTTCAGCCCATTTCCAAAGATGTTCCAGAATTAGAATAACCAGTTTGAGGAGAAAACAGGTATAAAGCCCAGTAATTTTTTTTTTTTATCTTTCCCAGGTTCTATTTGATGACTGACACACACTAAGGAAAAGAACAATAAATAAATAATATGCAAATAGAACTTGGGAAATGGGCATATAACAATAGAATCTGAATGTGAATGGATTGGAACTCACCTTATTCTATTGGTTATTTTATAGAGGAGGAAACTGAGTCCAGCAAGGTTTTGTTTTGTTTTGTTTTTTAACTTTCACAAGTTCTGACAGATAAGAGACAAACCTGGGGTTGGATTCTAATTAATCTAGGTCTTTTCCACTATGTTTATACAACAGAAGCATGCTAAAAAACCTGCTAAAATGTGAAATACGGGCTTAAAATTTACTGTGCACACATATTTATGCAGATACTCACTGAGATTTTAAATAACTTTAAATTTAAAAAAATTTTATTAATGTTTACTTATTTTTGAGAGAGAGATAGACAGAATGCAAGCAGGGGAGGGGTAGAGAGAGGGGGAGACACAGAATCTGAAATAGGCTCCAGGCTCCGAGCTGTCAGCACAGAGCCCGACACGGGGCTCGAACTCACAAGCCGTGAGATCATGACCTGAGTCGAAGTCAAATGACTAAGCCACCCAGGCCCCCCAAGATTTTAAATAACTTTAAATTGTAGTTCTTCCAGAAGGAGTTTGTCTAGCTCATAAGGTTTACCAGACCTCCCAGCATTTTTCCAGATGTGAATGGGTTGCCTTCTCTGTCCCCACCTATCTTTTCACCTTTTCTACTATATCTGCCTACTTAAAGGAGCGCAAAGAAATTTTCTCAAAGGCAAAAGGCCCAAGGATTCCTACACAAAGACAGATCCAATGAAAATGTTACCAAAGAGTTATAAAGTAAGACATGAAATAAAACCAAGGTTGTATAGGTCCTCTGCCTGTAAAACAAGCACTTCTATTTGAGTCATGATTTCTTTCAGATCCTAGCTGGAGATCTGCTCTTTGCATTAGCATGTGTGTGTGTGTGTGTGTGTGTGTGTGTGTGTTGTATACACGTGCCCATGTGAGCCCAAGACAGAGAGGAGGGAGACAACTCTACTAGGATTTCTTCTATTTATGGAGGAAGAAACAATCCCATAAATATTGGTGCCAAGAAAGCAGCCCAACGGGTCAACTGTGCCTAAGATTAGAATGTTGCTAAAAATTCTGGGAAGTGTAGGTGTGAGCAGTTCCAACTAAGGACCGCTGTTGATAAGGTGACAGCTGTTGACATAAATAAATAATGTTTGGAGCCCATAAATACATAACTGGAAGAATGGAGAGACAATGGACAGCCTTCTCCACAGGCGTAACAGCAAATCTTAATGATTGTTCTCTGCAAACTGAAGGACAGGGATTATCAGGAATGAATTCACTTAAATGAATTCAAGGAAGTGACGAGAGTCTTGCCATGGCCAAGCCTTCCCTCTGCAGCCAGTGCCAACACAGCTGTGGCTCAGGCATCATTGGCCCCCAGCTGCCAAAAGCAAGTGATGTAAACACATATACTCTGATGACAACAACAGCTCCTTGTTTGTGGCTAAGGCACACGGATTTAGAGAATTTTTAATAATCAGGACCCTTTCAGTTTGGAAAGGAAGTCCTGAGAATACCACGAAGGTTGCCTCCAGTAAAGGCGATGTTAAGTGGGATTTAAGATTACCATACCCTACACACACACACACACACACACACACACACACACACACACAGAGTATTTCTTGACATCTACACTGTTGATGACTCTCCTTTGAGTCAGATAATTCAGTTACTATGAAACTGTATTACCTTGAGGCTGAAATCCATCCTTCTATTTACATAACGGGGGCCACCGACCTGGGAGCATCTTTATTTGGTAAGTTAATTTGGTTCACAATCGAAGTCAAATTCTGACACAATTCAACAAGTAACTGTAAAAACTGGTGCTGAAATTGAAATATTAGTAATGTTCATTTTAACCACTAACATAATTGAGGCTTATCACCCGCTAGGTATGTTTTGGTTACTTTGTATGCAATAATGCATTCAACTCTCCTAAGAACTTCTGAATTATATACCATTTCCTCCATGTTATAGGTTAGTAAACTGAGATACGGGAAGCCTGAGAAAATGTCAGAGGGCATCTACTTGATAATATCAAAGCTGGTAACTGAACCCTGGACAATTCAACTACAGTGCTTGTTTTGATCCACGTGCCTTGACGTACCATTTTCCCACCTGTGACTAGTTGGCAAATAGAAGATGCCCAGTTAAATTTGAATTTCAGAAAAACAACGAATAATTCTGACAATGAATCGTGTCCCAAATGTTGTATGGCACATACTTAACACTGAAACATTAGCCATTATTTACCTGAAATCCAGTCTTCCAACTCTATCTAAGGAGGAGGTGTTTACACCAAGGAAGCAAAGAAAACATTTTGATTAGTTTGAGCTTTGGTCCCAAACCCCAAATTAGAATTCAAATCACGGGGTTGGCCTTAGGGCAGAACTCCTTTTTCCTATCCCAGAACCAGTCTAGAATAATAACTCTCAAACCTGCCTGGAGGCCAGCATCTTTTGGTAACTTTAATAATGCACATGGCTGGGCCTAGCCTGTTTGAGATTTAGTGCGCTTAGGGTGGGATGCAGACACTTGTATTTTCTAATGAGCTTCCCAGTGTTTTCTTTTCTCATCCTCTTCTTCTTTCTCCATCTTGTTTTATAGTCTAGCTATTCATGATTGGCCTACAGAGCGGTGACTGGGAATCACTGTTCTGAAATCCTGACTGTAAGTGACAGTTTACCATTTCTAGCAAGTCCGAGGAGCCAGCCTGGAATACACCCTCCACATGGGAGGAAGAGTGGATAAAGAGGCCAAAAGTATGAGAAAGAGTTTCCTTACGATGCCCAGGCTGTCATCTAGGCCTTATCGGGTTGGGTTTGCAGCCTCCAGTCTGGACAACATAGGTGAGAAAGAAGATTTTTCAGAGATTGATAGGGAGAATTGAGAGAAAGAGCCATATGAGGGCAAGCCTCCCACTGGGACACAGACCCTGACACAAGGACAGGATAGATCACACCTTACATGCACAGAGACTGTTTCCCTCTTTGAAATCTTCACCACTACAGACCGTGGTCCAAACAGTGCTCAGGAACTGACATTAAAATGTTTTCCCTGGAGGTGGAGAAAAAGTGAAAATGGGGTTGGAAAGAGCACAGGCTTCCTCTGCAATGTGGCTGCACTCCAAGAAGGTATTGGAACTACTGGGACTTGATCAAGATAAAAAGTTTCTGCATAGTGAAGGAAATAATCAACAAAACTAAAAGGTAACCTATGGTATTAGAGAAGATATTTGCAAGTGACATATCTAATACAGGGTTAGTATCCAAAATCTGTAAAACAACTTAACAAACTCAACACTCAGGAAGTGAATAATCCAATTAAAAAATGGACAGAAGACATGAATAGACATTTTTCCAAAGAAGACATTCAGATGGCCAACACATACATGAAAAGATGCTCAACATCACTCATCATTAGGGAAACACAAATAAAAATCACAATGAGATATCACCTCACATCTGTCAAAATGGCTAAAATCAACAACACAAGAAACAACAGGTGTTGAGGATGTGGAGAAAGGGGAGCCCTCTTGAACTGTTGGTAAGAATGCAAACTGGTGCAGCCACTCTGGACAACAGTATGGAGATTCCTCAAAAAGTTCAAACTAGAACTACTTCACTATCCAAAAATTTTACTGCTAGGTATTTCCCTGAAGAATACAAAGGGATACATGCACCCTGATGTTTATAGCAGCATTATCTACAATAGCCAAGATATGGAAATAACCAACTGATGAATGGATAAAGATGTGGTGTGTGTGTGTGAGTGTGTGCATGTGTGTGTGTGCATGTGTGTGTGTGTGTGTGTGTGTAATATTACTCAGCCATAAAAAAGAATGAAATCTTGCCATTTGTAATGACATGGGTAGAGTTGGAGAGTATTACACTAAATTTAAACATGTCAGTCAGAGAAAGACAAATAGCTTTCCACAAACATGGAATTTAAGAAACAAAACAAATGAGAAAAGGGAAAAAGACAGAGAGAGAGAGAGAGATAAACCAAGAGACTTTTAACTAAAGAGAACAAGCTGATGGTTAACCAGAGAGGAGGTAGGTGGGAGGATGGGTTAAATGGACAATGGAGACTAAGGAGGGCACTTGCTGTGATGAGTGCCAGGTGATGTATGAAGTGTGAAATCACTATTTTGTACACCTGAAACTAATATTACACTGTATGTTAACTAACTGGAATTTGAATAAAAACAACAGCAACCACACACACAAAAAAACAAATAGAAATGTCCAAGGGCACGTCTCAGAAATTATTAAGTTCCGTTTCACAGAATTGTTCTGTTATTTAACTATTCTGTTATTTATACATACATACTCCTACATTTTATTATATGTGTGTCTATACATGCACATGTTATAAAATATATTTCTTTTTATCAAGCCTGGTCAAAATGTTTGAAAAACACTGCCCTAAGCGTAAATATCCATCACTTTGAGAACGCACAGAGCAGGCCAGAAGGAATAGGACCCGAAGAAGATACATTTTGAGAAGCAAGAATCTATAAGAACAATCTGGAGCATAGGCTGCTGCTCAGAGAAAGTTAACATCAGTAGATTTCGAAGGAGTTTTGGCAAGTGGGAAGGTAGCCACGGGAGAGGACCGAAATTCACCTAAGGGGAGAAGGTAAACACAAAAGTTGTATGTGGTTCATTGCTTATTTTTCTTACTTCCCTAGAAAGCCCTGGAAAGGATCGCTGCTGACACGTAGGCCATGCCTGTGGTAGTCTTTATCCTGTCCCTAATGCCTTTTTTCTCTTCTTGCAGACCAGAGGGCAAAGTGTGGGCGCCTGTCAGGGATGTCAGGACTTGTGTGAGGGTTAAGGTACACCCAGGAAACCAGGTAAGAGCTGGAAGGCAGGGTCCAACTCTGCATTTTCTGTGCTGCTGGTCAAGCACACTTATTCTAATGGTGGGTTATCGAGCCTAGGAATCCTATTTTTCGTCGTTTCCTATGGCGATGTGAAAGAATGTTGCGAGCCCATTGCACTCCTTCATTTCTGTCGATGCTGTCCATTACCACTTTTCAAACATTGTGGGAAAAACCCCACGTACAGTAAAATGTGCCATCTTAACTATTTTTAAGTGTGTGGTTGCAGTAGTGTTAATTAAGTATATTCACATTGTTATACATCAGATCTCTGGAACTTTCTCATGTGGCAAAACTGAAATAGCAAGTCCCCATTTCCCCCTCCCCCAAGCCCTTGGCAACTGCCATTCTACTTTCCATTTCTATGAGCTTGACTACTTTAGATACTTTATACAAGTGGAATCATACAGGATTTGCCTTTTGCAATCGGCTTCTTTTTCTTAATATGATGCTCTTGAGGTTTACCCATATTGTATCATGGGACAGGATTTCCTTTTATTTTAAGGCTGAATACTATTCTGTGCCTAATAAAACTTTTGGCAATGACAGAAATGTCCTGTGTCTACACTGCCTAACACTGGTAGCTGCCAGCTACATGTGGTTATCGAATGCCTGAAATGTGGCTGGCGTGACTGAGGTGTTGCATTTTTCATTTCATTTTATTGCAATTAAAATTAAAATTCAGACTTCCACATGTATCCAGTGGCTACTATATTGGACAGAACAATTCTAACTTACGGTGATTTTTTGTTGTTGAAACCAAATAACCCGGGTATAAATGATAAATTTTGTGACCCTGACCATGTGCTGAATTTTGTCTCAATTCTTCTGACATAACCATAAACTTGAGGATAATTTGTTGATAATTACGTCAACTATAAAGAAAGAAATTTGCTACATCGCTTCATTATTACTTTTATGCTTAAACACTGATTCCATATTATTCCATATATATTCCAATATATATTCCATATATATTAACGCTTCTAAGGATCATTGGTTATTTTAATGCTTGCTTTTACTGATAAAAGGGAAAGCGTGAAATATAAAAAGGCTGGATGTTGAATGCATTTAGTCACAAAGTTAAGCAAGTCATAATTTAAAAAAAAATTTTTTTTTTTAACGTTTATTTATTTTTGAGACAGAGACAGAGCATGAACGGGGGAGGGTCAGAGAGAGGGAGACACAGAATCTGAAACAGGCTCCAGGCTCTGAGCTGTCAGCACAGAGCCCAACGCGGGGCTTGAACTCAAGGACCGCGAGATCATGACCTGAGCCGAAGTCGGCCGTTTAACCGACTGAGCCACCCAGGCGCCCCAAGTAAGTCATAATTTTAAAATAGCCTGTGTTGGGGCGCCTGGGTGGCTCAATCGGTTGAGCGTCCGACTTCGGCTCAGGTCATGATCTCACAGTTCGTGGGTTCGAGCCCCGCATCAGGCTCTGTGCTGACCGCTTGCTCAGAACCTAAAGCCTGCTTCAGATTCTGTGTCTTCTACTCTCTCTGCCCCTCCCCCGTTCACGCTTTGTCTCACTCTGTTTCTCAAAAATAAATGTAAAAAAAAAATTTTTTTAAATAAATAAAATAGCCTGTGTTTAGGCAAATTTGAGTGCTCTTGAGCAATTTTCTGGGAAGTTTGGAAAGACAGAGACTTAATACCTTCTGCTACTGGAGCGAAAGTAATGGTATCTCAGGCTACACACGTGAAATGGAAAAATCATCAAACACTCAGGGCTTCTGATCTGCTCATTTAGGCCCAACCACTGTGTGCATTTTTAAATTTTGGCTTGAACGACTTGTTTTTTTGTTTTTGTTTTTGTTGGTGGTGGTGGTTTTTTGTTGTTTGGTTTTTTGGGTTTTTTTTGTTTTTGTTTTTGTTTTTGTTTTTGTTTTTGTTTTTTTGTTTGTTTTTTTTTTTTTTGCATCAGCTTTGCAGCCTTGCATGGTACATCAATCGTCTGGCCACAGACCGTGACCCCGGTTGTTCATGGTTGAGTCCATGGTAAGGAGGGAGACCAGTTGAAGATGAAATTCCACATGCTCTGGCTCATCTCTTTCTTCACACTCACCGAGGGCCTGGAAGGCTTCCTGGGGGTGAGTTGGCACATGCCCCATTTTTCCTCCTTATCGCCACTCTTCTCTCCCTCTGCACTTTGAGAACCTATCACTCCCTCAGCAACTGGAGCTATATAAGTTAGTAGACTTGGAATTAGAAGTCCTGGGTTCTTGTCTCAACATTACCAACATGAGCTGTGTAGCCTTGGACAAACAGTTTCATCTCCTGGAGCTTAGATGATCTAACTACAAAATAAGGAACTCAGACTGAACCATCTTGGAGATCTCCGCTAGCTCAGCACATTCCTTCCTATGGTTTCTTTGACCAAGAAAAGACATACAGATTGGCATGGGCAATCCTTGGACTCTCTTCCCTCTCTACGCTCACTTTCTTGATGCTTTCATCTAGGATCATGGTTTTAATGTTCTCTGATGGCTCCCCAATTTACATCTACCTCTCAGCCTTTTCCCCTGAACTCTAACCCCATGTATCTACTACCTACTTGCTATTTCCAGTTGGGCGTCCAATAGGCCCCTTAAGTTAATGAGTCCAAAATTAAATTCTTGAGTTTTTCCTTGCCAAGCCTGCTTCTCCTTTCTCATTTCAGCAAGTGGTGCCATTGTCCCTCTAGATGCCTGGGAAGAAAATTTATTTTCGTGCTTGGCTCTCCTCAGAATCCATATCTAAACCATTGGCTCTTGTTTTGTTTTGCTTTATCTTTATAACACACCCAGAATTCAAACATTTCTCATTACCTCTATGGCTACCACCTCAATCCACACCTTCAGTATCTCTCACCTGTGTTATTGCACTAACTCTTGAGATGCTGTCATTGCTTTTGTGCTTGTCTGTTCCTAACATGGCTGCGGGATTGAACCTTCTAAAAGGTAAAGTAGAGCACTCTCACCTCTGTTCAGAACTCTCCGGTGGGTTCCTATCTCACTGAAGTAAAAGCTAAACCATTGCTATAGCCTATAAAGATCTACACAGCCTGTCTCCTTGGAGATACTCTCTGATCTCACTTCCTGCCCCTCTCCCCTTACCATTCCACTGAGCTACTCTGGCCTCCTCATTCTGTCCTCCCATGCCAGGCATATTCTCATCCCAGGGATATTGCATGTGCTGTTCCCTCTGCCTGGAAAGTTCTTTTCCAGGGATTCTCAGTTCCTCACCTCCTTCAGGGTTGTGCTCAAAAGTTGCCTCAGTGAGGTCTTCTCTGGCCACCTCTCCACCATCCCTGGCTTGGATTTTTAGATCCATAATTTCAATTGTTCTGGGAGTTCCAATAGCGCCTTATGAAGTACATCATTACAAGGCCATGTTGTAATTATTCTTTTGTTCCCCTCTTAAATAGAGAAATGAAGGCATGAAAACAAAAAGAGGACTCACTGTGAATAAGAAAAAGCATCCAGGTGAGACTCCTGTAGAGTGTGGTGTGATAGACACTGGTGCCAAGGGACCAGGGTTCAAACCTCAGTAGTGCTTGTGACTGGTGGTATGACCCTAAATCTGTGAAATGAGAATAACAGCAATCCCTACTAGCAAAACATTTGTGAAGGTTAAATAACATACGAAGGCATAGCATCCTGCACCATACCTGACAAATAGCTCCCCCTTTCCTTCCTTATCTCAATCCTAACAAAGTCATTAGTGGGTACAACTCTCAATTGAGAAATGGGTTGTGTTCTGAAATTTAATTTGTCGTTCTGATGTTTCAAGCACCAAATATATTTCTTGGAAATAATGATGTCCACAGATGGTTGTTCGGTTCCTGGGTCAGTACACAAAAGCCTTTCCCCCGTGCAGTGGTCTGTCATAAAACAGCGTTCTAATGGTGTCATTGAACTTACCACCATGCAAGGCTGGCTATGATTCTTCAGAAAGTGAAATAAAAATTCAATTTGGAATGCCATGAATACATTTTCCCTCGGAGTAAAAATACAGCTAGTATTTATTGAGCTGTTACTAGATGCCAGGCACTATTTTAAGTGCATTAGACGAATTAAATCCTCACATTGACCCTCTCATTTAGGAACAGTGGTGATCTTTATTTTATAGATAGTGAAATTAAAAACAGAGCTAGGGGGCAAATGGAATGATTAAAACCCAGTCAACCTGGCTCCAGAACCAGTGCCATTAACCTCTGACAGTGACCATTCCCCCACCTCTTACCTGCTTGGGCAGTGGGAACAGGAGTCCCCTTAGCTCTCTCTACTTGGTGTGGCTCCCAAACCTGGGGCAGAGGCTCCAGCCTACAAAGGGAGGGGAGAGAAAGAGGCAGGGCTGAGGCTTTATGGAGTGAGATGGTGGAAGTTATGGCAGATAGGAAGCTCTTATAAATGTTCTGGAACATGTTAGCCTCAGCCAGCTTCCTGCCTTCTGAAAAGTCTAGGGGTTGATCTGCTGATTTTTTTCTCTACAAATTTCCTTTTTGCTTGGACATCCCCATCGGGTCCCTAAGAAATGGGACAGTCTCATAGAAGCTCCCAGCTCATCTGTCCCTGCAAAAAGCATGGATGTCTCGAGAAATCTAAGACTTCTAAGAGATTTCACTGCCAGTGGAAATCAAAGGAGACCCAGGATAAAAGGATGTTCACCTTTTCCCCCTTTTTCTCTAAGGTCCTTCACATTCTCAATCTGGGATCCATAGATGAACTTTGGAGGATCTTGAAACCCCATGAGATCGAGCACTAACTTTCACGTGAACGTGCCTAAATGAGTTTTGGGTGTGAGAATACTCACAGGACTCATATTCTCTCTGAGCCCAGAACACTTAACGGCCTCTCCTTAGGGAAACAAAAGGTGCTCCGCAGTGATAAGGCATTGATCAGACTTGAGTAGGGTCTGGTTTCGTTTGGCTTTTGCACATCACATAAGGTACTCAAACTTGGCTAATTGCTGGAACCTCTTCCCAGGAGAAAAAAGGGCTCTTTGCTAAGTGTGAGACTGGGGGTTTTATGCCAGAGATACTTCAAGGAGCCCAGAGCTGGGAGAGTAAGAAGGAAGAGCGACTCGGATTTTCTCCCATCTTCTCCCTTGGGTCTTGATCCCTGAAACGTGACCTTGGACGTGTCCTGAGGAACTGTGTAAAGTCAGCAGGGGGAGGCCAGGGTGGGTCAGGGAGAGTGGGAGCAGCTGCCTGAGCAGAGGTGGGGGGATAGACATATATCACTCACATGTGGGACTGTCTGCAAGTGTTTGCTCTGGACGCTCATTTGCACTTAATGTCTGGACGAGCAGATGTCAGTAACAAGCTTTGTGGCCTAGCCTGTGACCCCCCAGACTACATGTGATGGTTGCTTCATGGTGGTTTCCTTGACAATATTTGTCTCTCGGGCTGAAAGAGGAGACTCCTGACTCTCTTCCTCTCTTTAGGCTCAGTCCAGGAATATGAGCTGCTGCTTCAGGTGGCCTACAGAGATTCCAAGGAGAAGAGACACTTGAAGAATTTTCTGAAGCTTTTGAACCCTCCATTGTTATGGTTACATGAACCAATGAAGATTATCAGAGCAAAGGCCACCACATGTAAATCTCCCCCCTGGGAACTGGGAGTAGAAATGGGGAAGGTGGGTGTATCAGTCAGGATAGGTTAGGTTATGCTATGGAGACAACCACCCCCACCATATCTATGGCTTGAAAGAATACATGCGTTCTTTCTTCTTCACGCTATATCTCTACTGCAGTTTGGCAGCATGGTTGTGTTTGTGTCACTTGGGAATCCAGGCTAATCAATCAGAAACTACCTCAAATGTACCCAGTTTGAGCCAAAAAGAAATGGAAACATAGAGGGTTTCACATTGGCAGTTGAATTCTCCACCTCAGAAGTGACACACATTAGTTCTGCTCACAATTTAGTGGCCAAAACTGGTTTCATGGTTCCATTCAGCCTCGGGGAAGGGGAGGGGGTGGGGGCAAGATATGTAATCTTACTATGTGCCTGGAAAAGAGCAAGAACTAATTGACAAACAGCACTAATGACCACAATGCTGGGGTTCAGAGATGTTAAACGATTTGTCTAAAGCAGTAGTTGTCAAAGTATGGTGCCCAGATTAGCAGCAGCAGCATTATCAGGGGACTTAATAGAAATGCAAATCCTTGGCCCCATCCCAGACTTACTGAATCAGAAACTTTGGGATGAGACCCTCCAGGTGGTTCTGACACATGGCAAAATTAAAGAATCATTCACTGCATATCATCATGCATGTTTTCACAAAGATGTCTGGTGACTTTGTTCCAGTTTTTTGTCTATTATAAAGGAATGCCTTTTGATGGGGCATTTTGGGTCAGTTAGTAGGAACCGAGACTACAGAATTGGCTGATGGAATTTTTCCTCATGACTCTCAAAAATGTCTCTCGGTGTTTGCCATCTTGCTTAAGGGGCCTACCAAAAACGGTGTTAGGTAGATAAGAGGAGCCTGCAATGAAGTAGTGGATGGAGAAATACCTTCTAGAACTCTTAAATAACTATCAGGTTTATATACCCTCTTTTGCTTCTCTTTGCCATTCCAAGGGCTATCTACTGGGTATTCATCCTTCCTTTAGATGCTAGACCCAGCCCCTTGATTTTATGTTTGCCAAGCGTTTGATATCAGCCTCAGAATCTATTGAGTTGGACGTTTCCTTACCTTAAACACATTGCCATCCTAGTTTTATCCTTCTGGCTTTTGGTGGGAAACACTGGGTTCAGATTCTAAGTCAGAAACAAGGATGAGAACTCAACGCTAGTCAATTGATAAATCAGACCCCGCGAGACCAAGCTCTGTTTTCTGTGCAGACTGTGGGCGCCAGAATGGGGTCCTGCAGTGTTCCTGTGAGGACGGCTATTCCTGGTTCCCTCCCTCATGCCTTGATCCCCAGAAATGCTACCTTCACACGGCCGGAGCCCTCCAGAGCTGTGACTGTCATCTCAACAACCTCACCCAGAGCCTCAGTTTCTGCGAGAGAGCAAGTAAGCGCATCAGGGTGCTGGCAGGAGAGCTCCAGGCCTGCACCCCGGCACCCAACAAGCCATGGAGAGAGAACCCTAGCTCTTCACCCACGTATTCCACTAACAGAGCTAGTGTTTGCAGGGTCATCAAAAGGTGGTAACAGTATACCCCACTAGGCTTAACCGCACACAGTGAGAACATCCTAATTACAGAAAATTCAGACATGCAAGTTGATATTTGAGCATCAGTTCAACCCTGAGGTTCATCTAGCTGAGCTCTGCAATTCTCTGATTTTATTGAGATTTAGGGAGATGCACTGAAATCCCAAGTAGGGGAGCTGCTTGAGTAAATGATTTTCTTTCCTGCCTTCTTTCGTTTCTTTTGCCAACATCAGCTTTCAGAAAAGGGAAGTCTAGAGGTGTGAGAGCAGGGAGGAGCACATAGTGGTTATATTGAAATACATGTTGAAAACTGCCAACAGGTAGGTGTACTGAATGCATTACCAAACAAAACAAGAAATTAGAAGTCCGTTTTAGGAAACCAGTGGAAGCTGAGTGAGCTGTCACCTTAGGTTTATGTTCAGTGGGTGATGAGGTGAGCCAAATGACATGGGCTTCAGGGCTTGAAGGTCTTTAAAAAGTTTCCTCAGAGATTACTCCAGTTATCTTGAAGCTTTGGATTTGGGCAGAGCTGAGCAAAGGGTGAAGGAAAAACTGAAATAGCCCAGATCTTCTGGACATTTCTCGCTCCCCTTCCCAGGACGATGCCAATTCACGAAGGCAATGCATATTTATGAAACACCATCTTTATACCCGGATCAGAGGCAAATTCTGGGAGGACACAATGAAGCACTTCTCTCTATGTATGAATTAGAAGGCTAGTTGGGGAGGTTAGGCTACAATACAAGAAAGAAGATAATATATTTTCCTCAACGAATTTGAATGAAAGTCTACCGTTTGAAGGGTGGTCTGTGTCTATTCCATCTTGAAGAGAGACAACCATGGATGAGACAGGGATTACACTCACAAAGGTCTTCCCAAAGTGGAGCAGGGACATATAAATGTGAGAAATGCTCACAAATAGATATGTCTGTACAAGAGGTTGTAAAGGGGGTACGAACAAAGGACTGTAGGAATTTAGAGGAAGGAAAGAATCTTTGCAACTGGGGATCAAGGGACGGCTTGCACAGGAGGTACATTTCACTAGGTCCTTAATGAAGGATAAATGGTATTTATCCATATAAAAATGGGCAACAACTTGTCCCTGAACAAAAATGTACCAGCAATGGGTAAACAAGCATATGCTAGAGATAGCAAGTAGTGTTTTATTGTTTTGTTTTGTTTTTTAATTTTTAATGGGGACAGTATTTAAGTTCAATGCCTAGATGGGCATATATTTCAGGGTTAAGTGACTGCTTTTTTTTTTTTTTTTAAACCACACATGGTGGCCACACGTTTACCTACTTATAAAGTTGTCTTGATCACCAGCACTTTCCTGTTGCGTTACAAATTCACGGTTGAAAATCTAGTTTTATGTACACTTCCTATATTATTTTAGGTGAACATTCATTACAAAAAGAAATTGAAATACTGCTGTTAAATAGATGGGTTCCAAATGTACTTCTGTAATTTTATGCTGTCATAAATTCAAGCGAATAATTTTTATATCCATCAACCTCTTTTTATTTCCCGTAGAGGTTTGGGGCACTTTCAAAATCAATGAACGATTTACCAAAGACCTTTTGAATTCATCTTCTCCTTCATATTCCAAGTATACAACTGGAATTGAAATTCAAGTAAGCACTTTCTGCTTATTACATAAGAAATTGTTGGCTAAACATAAGTTCAAGTGTTTTCAATTCCGCGTGTTTATTTAATGCATATTCTTAATCATTCACATTCAATGAGTTATTACAGAACAGTTAATCACATAGCTCACAACTGACGTACATTGAACATTCTCTTTCTGGGAGATTTTTAGTAATTGACTTCGTTCCATTTCTCTTGTGTTCACTTTTGCTCATTTATGTGAGTCATATCCTACTGAGTCTTCTTGATTGTTTTCTGGTTTTTTTATTTGTCAAAAGAAAATTTTCATGATCTAGGCTCAATTGTCAGCATCTGGGATTTGTTCCGGAAGGAAGCTTCTCTTGTTAGAAGCTAAATAGAATTATTGAGAAAAATTCTGGACTATATAATGAAGTCATCCAAAACTTCGGTTAGTGCCCGTCTGCCTCGGATGATGGTTCAGATGTGATTTTCACTGAAGACATACACAGATACTTTCCAATAGATTCAGTTTCAATGCATATGGAAATTCATGTGGTATTTTTATGAGGGAGAAAGCATACATTTCGGGGGTAAATTTGTGTTATCTGGCACCCAATCCCCCCTTATAACAAATTGGTTCTTCCATCTTTATTAGCAAACTAAAAAATAAATGGCGTGACTCGTGTGTGTGTGTGTGTGTGTGTGTGTGTGTGTGTACATTCTCAAGTGCCATTTGAACTATATTTGTATAATAGCAACTACCTCTTGTAGTATCTCTTTGCTCAGTGGTTCTGTTGGTTTATTTATTATCTCCATCAGTTTTTTGCTTAAATATCTTCCTCGAATGGGGGCAAAGATCAACATGTCGCCCTTTTTTCTGTTTGTAAGCTTAAAGAAGCATTCAAAAGAATTCAAGATTTTGAGTCGGTTCATGTCACCCAATTTCGGTAAGTAACACAATGGCCTTAGAAGGGCATCCTCAGAATTGTGCACCCATCCTGCAGAATTCCTAGTGCTAGGTTCCCAAATGACCTTGACAGAAAATAGGGCAGAACTGGTCTTTCTAGTATTCTTACTAAAACTAGACAAAAGTCTGTAATGCTTTTAAATGTCAGAAGAGGAAACTTAAATATTGAATGGCGTTCTCCAAGCTGTAGATTAGAGACTGCAACTGCAAACCCACAGTGGGAGAACTTGGGATGAAGCAGGAGATCGTGGTGTGCACGTATGGAACAGGATGAGGGGTGGAGATGAGGGTTATGGGTTGCAGAGGGATGGTTTTTCTCTGTCCTAAGCACAGGGAGATATGGTACAAAGCTGTATAACTGGGAGCCGTGGGGGCAGCCTACGGCGAACCATTATATTTTTCTGCAGGTATCATGTGTGCACCATAACTCATAACCCAGTAGGCATTGTCTACAGCAAATAAAGAGATATTTAGTAAATTATCTTTTTGTTTATGCTTTCATTCCAAAAGTTATATGGTTAGTTAGCCATGTGTACATTGATTACTAACTATTTATAATCTGCTGGATAGAGGAAGTGGCTTAGAGGTCAGAGAACTTGACTTCATATATATATATATTTTTTTTTTTTTCACAGTTAACTTAAAGAATAGCTATAGGAAATTTTCAACAGCATTTGTCATCAATATGCTCTTCTGGATATTATCCTTCCAGATATCCCATCTTCTTATATAAGGGCCCATGTGGATAATTTTCTTTAAAATTCAACACTAGGAAGGACACTGCTTCTTTTTTCTTTCTTTCTTTTTTTAATGTTTATTTATTTCTGAAGCAGAGAGAGACAGAGTGTGAGTGGGAGAGGGGCAGAGAAAGAGGGAGACACAGAATCTGAAGCAGGCTCCAGGCTCTGAGCTGTCAGCACAGAGCCTGATGCGGGGCTCAAACTCACAAACCGCGAGATCACGACCTGAGCTGAAGTTGGACGCTTAACTAAATGAGCCTCCCAGGTGCCCCACTTCTTTTTTCTTATACTAACGTCTATACAATGAATCATATTTTCCTTCTGACTTTGCAGTCACTGAATGCATAGACAAACTTGAAACTTAATCAGTAATTTTTGTATTCAATATTCATATTTTTCTTTACCTTGGGCCTGGCTTTCCATTTATATTTCTTCAAAAAAAATTTTTTTTTCAGTGTTTATTTTTGAGAGACAGAGAGACAGAGTGTGAGTCAGGGAGGGGTAGAGAGAGAGAGAGGGAGGCACAGAATACGTAGGCAGGCTCCAACCTCTGAGCTGTCACCACAGAGCCCGATGTGAGACTTGAACTCATGAACTGTGAGATCATGACCTGAGCTGAAACTGGACGCTTAACTGACTGAACCATCCAGGTGCCCCTCCATTTGTATTTCCTATGTATATTCCATTCTAAATGTCTTATAAGCTATCTCCAATAATTTGTAGAAAAAAATCAAAGCTAAAGTAGGCATAAGTCTATAAAATACTATTATTTAGGTTTCACTCTTTATGTATATGATTTAAAGTAAGTCTTAATTTCTTAGTGTCTCAATTTACTTCTCTGTTAAACAGTACTGTTAATACATGTGGAATCTGATTTAGCTTCATTAAATCAAATGAAATAATAGGCAGGAAAATATTTTGTAAACAATGTTTTCTTGATAGAAGAACCATATTGATGCAAAGACATTGTGATTCTCACTACCTAAAAGAATATTTGGATTTATTCATACATTGTGAGTGGTAGTTCGGTGTAGTGATTAAGAATTTGATATTTGGAGTATCAGTTAATAACTAATAATTGCTTGACCCAACTTCTCTTTAGGATTCCAGCTCCCTCATCTACATAATGGGGCTAATACAATGTGTACCTCATGGAATTATTGCAGGATTAACTTAATATATGTGATCTCACTTGTTTTCATGACTTCGAACACCATGTGTATGCTGGTGGCTTCTAAATTTATTACTTGAGCTTGGCTCTTCTCATAAAGTCCAAACCCAAATATCCAATTGCCTGTTAGCATCTCCACTTGATGTTCTAGCAGGCACGTCACATATAATGTGTCCAAAACAGGGGTCCTCCAACTTTTCTTCTCAGAACCTTTAACCTACTTCTCCTGCTATCATGCCCATCTCAGTTACAGCGGTGCTAGTCTTCCAGCTGCAGAGACCCAAACTTGGAGTCATCCTTTGTAATCATTTTTTACTGAGATATAATTATGTACAGTGATACGCTCAAACCTCATGTGTGCGGTTGAATAAGCTTTGACAAATGCTTGCATCAGCCACCTTTTAATAAGACAGAACATTTTCATCACCCCGAAAGTTCCCTTGTGCCTCTTTCTAGCCAATTCGATGCCCCACCTGCCACTAGAAATAACCACTGCTCATTTTTCTATCATCATAGGCTAGTTTTGTCTATTCTAGAACTTCATACAAATGGAATCACCCAATGTGTAATTGTTTTGTGTGTCTGACTTCTTTCCCTCAGCATAATGTCTTCGAGGGTCATTCTTGTTTTTCTGAGTGTCAGGGGCTGCCTCCTTTTTATTGCCAAGTGCTATTCCATTGTATGAATGCACCGCAATTTGTTTTTTCTATCCCTTGGAGTCATTCTTGACCGGTTCTTTTCTCCATTCCCAGCATCCTTAGCAATTCCAGTGGCTCAGTCTTCAAGTACAACCTGGCCATTTCTCTCCACATACACCGCACCCAAGTTCAAGCCACCATCACCTCTTTCCTAATGGGTCCTCCTGTTTCCCCGCTTCCCTCTCTTCAGTCCATTCTATGCAGCAGCCAGAGTGATGCTCTTCAACAATAAACCTGAGCATACCACTGACTTTTACTAAAGAATAAAACCTTTTAATAAAAAATAAAATTCAAACTCTAAGGCCCTATTCGATCTGGCTCTTGGCTGCTTATCTAATATCATCTTCTACCATTTCTCTCCTGCTCACTGAAAACTTAGTTATGCTAGAATTAGTTAATTAGGTAATTAATTAATTTTTGTCTTCTAACTTATACTGATTTTATTGAACCCAATGTATTCTCCTTGGATATTTGAAACCTACATTGAAGAATTTGCACATTGAGAAGCAACTTCGGCTCTTGACCTGGCAGCTAGACTTTATTTTTTTTTTTTTGATTGTTTTTAATGTTTATTTATTTTTGAGAGAGAGAGAGAGAGAGAGCAAGCGGGGGAAGAGCAGAGAGAGAGGTAGACACAGAATCTGAAACAGGCTCCAGGCTCTGAGCTGTCAGCACAAAGCCTGACTCAGGGCTCGACCCTGGGACCAGTGAGATCATGACCTGAGCGACCCAGGCACCCCTGGAAGCTAGTCTTTCAATGTGTCCCACTCATAGACATTTTCCTGCATGCAGGCCTTCACACCTGCTGACACACTACATCGATGTTCTTTGCAATACTAGCTTTTCTTCTCATCATTTGGGCCTCAGCTTCAGAGACTCTCTGCACAGAAAAGCCTTTTCTACCCAGCCTTATTTAAAGTGAGCCTCATCTCTACCTGCTATACTTATTTTTTAAAGCAATTTTATTTTATTTTATTTTATTTTATTTTATTTTATTTTATTTTATTTTATTTTATTCTGGAAAGAGAGAGAACACACGAGCAGGGGAGAGGGGCAGAGGGAGAGAGAGCATCTCAAGCAGGCTCCATACTCAGCACGAAGCCAGCTTCAGGGCTTGATCCCACAACCCGGGGATCATGACCTGAGCTGAAATCAAGAGTCAGACCCTCAATCAGCTGAGCACTCAGGTGCCCCTCCACCTGCTATTCTTATCATTGCACCTGTCTCTCATAACACTTAACTAAATGTATATATTATATATATATGTATATTTTTATGTTATATAAATTATGTATAATTGTTTATGTATGCTGGTCACTTGTTCCCTGTTTGCCTTGTCTTCTCCACTAGAATGTAAGCTTCATGAAGGCAGGGACCAAATCTGTTTGATGTGTTCCTGTGGACCCAATGCCATGCATACACACAGCAGGCCCCGCGTGACTGAATGAATCTCATTTTTCTTTCCACATAGTCATTATAGGGATGGAAGCATCATTGCTGGGTTTGAAGTTGTGGGTTCCAGCAACACATCTGAGCTGCTGTCAGCCATCGAACAGGTGGCTGAGAAGGTGAAGGCAGGCCTTCGCAAGCTGTTCCCACTAGAAGACGGCTCTTTCAGAGTATTTGGAAAAGGTACTACCCAATTCCCTTCCCTGGCTCAGGTTACGGGAGTCCCTTAATTAGTCGCTTACTTGTGTCTTCGGGGAGTAGACTGGAAATGTTTCTGATACAGGATTGTTCTAAGACTGACTTTCCATAGACACAGTCAGCCTTTCCCCTGTCACCATGATGAAACTCAGCTTCAGTGGACTATTTCGGTGCGATCTGGTCTCCAGTTCCCAGGGCAGACACTGTGGAAGATGGGCTTTTCAGCAGGCTGTGGTGGAAACGACTGAAACTCGTGACTGGTCACAATGTGAGAAGCTTTCAAAGGAACACACGTGCCACCCTACCACGGCAACTGCTCCTCTTTCAACCGTGTCATTACTACTTTGTTCCCTCGCTCCTGGAAGAGTTTCTGATTTTCTGACACTTCCTTGCAGAGTGAAACTCTTTCCTGAGAGTGATTGCACCCTGTCTTATTTCCACCTGCGGCTTACTAGCTGATAGCCCATCAAAAGCAAGAGTGCTGGCACAGATCAGACACCAGCCAGCCTTGGGGAAGGCGCCAGAAAGGACAAAAGGGTACTGACAAGGCTGAAGCTGGGCATCAAGGGCAGATTTCTACTCCTGAATTTTGCCTGGGTTTTGTCTCTGAAAATATGACTTCTAAAACACTGCCGTATGGTTTATACGGTACGCCGGGATATTTAGACACTTTTCCTCTCTGTTTCCATTTTTTTCCCAGCCCAGTGTAACAGCATTGTCTTTGGATTTGGGTTCGGGAATGACGAGTACACTCTTCCCTGTAGCAGTGGCTACGCTGGAAACATTACAGCCAGGTGCCAGCCCTCTGGGTGGCAGGTCCTCAGGGAGACATGTGTACACTCTCAGCTGGACGAACTGAAGAAGGTGAAGCGTGTCTGTCTCGTGTTTTGAATTTCACGGTGGGCATCCCCCAGTGAGCGTGGGCTAGGCAGTAGATAATATATCAATTTGTCTCGGTGGTTAGTGCACAGAGGTCGAGGGTGTTATCAGAGCCTGGCAACCCCAGGGAGTGTGGGCATGGGTAGCAGAGTCCAGGTGGAAGCCGAGAGAGTCAGAACAAGTCAGAGTTGATGTTTCTAGTGGGGAGGGTCCTACAGACGAATGAGTCAATGCTGAAGAGTTCTAAGATAGCAAAACAGCAACTAAGCTGGCCTTAGAAGTCCAGAAAGCCGGGGGATCAAAGATCTAAGTGAAGGTGTGAGTCAGAAGCTGTAAACTCAGTACAAGTGAGAGGATCACACATCAGAAACCTGGGCAGGGAGTGGGTCAGCCAGGGGTGAACCATATACAATGACAGAGCTGCAATGGATCTCAAGGGCCATCTGGCTTATCAACCCGTTTTTGTTGATCAGGAATTGAAAGACGAAGAGGCTAATGGTCCCTCTGGTAGCAATAGCACTGAACTAAAAACGTGATCACTTGATATCCAATCCTGGACTATGACCTCCACATGAAGTTTCCTTAGAAAGCTTCAGGTCCTTAAGGCAAGGTGGATAGAAAGATGGAAGCAGATGGCAAGGGATTAGAACTCAAGAAAAAGAAAGAAGGGACTCTGAGATCAGTTCACAGACACTATTTTGCAAATAGATGTCCATATTGAGCAGAACTTATCTCCCAGCCAGAGACCCTGCTATTGTAGATGAAACTCAGAATGATCTTTTTCAGAAGACTATAGAAAGTTTACTGCTTCCTTTCTGAGTTTTCTCATCTGTAAACTGGGGAGGGAGATTGGACCAGATGGCTTCTGGAGTCTATCCTTGTTCTTGCCTTCTCTACATCGGTTCCAGACAGGGACCATAGCTGGGACTAGTCCCCTCCAAGTGTGAGGGCAGGCAGACCCCAGGTGCTCTGAGTAGAGAACAGCACTGTCAGTTGAGGAGAGCAAAAAGGAAAACAGATGGGATCTGATTCCTGGGTTGACTTTGAACGGAAAGGAATATCCCTTCTTGGCTGCCTTTCAAGCTAGCTCAGTGTAGCGAAGGCAGAGGGGAGCCTGAAGGAAGAAGCAAAACTCCTGATCCAATGACGAAGTGTAGTCCTATCTCCACATATGTCCTTTTGTCTTCTCATCCCACAAGGATTTCTTGGCATCGTATGGTGGATATAACATAGGACTTAGTGCCAGTAGAGCCTACCTTTCCACTTCCCGCTGTGTAGTTTGGAAAGTCACCAAATCTCACTGAATATCAGTTTCTGTATAATCAGGGTAAAAATGTATATGAAACACAAGCATTTTGTTGTTCTCTAGAACTTAACCATTTTTATTCCTAGAATTTCAGTGTGATCGCAGGCAATGCCACTGAGGCAGCTGTGTCATCCTTGGTGAGAAATCTTTCAGTCGTCATTCGGCAAAACCCATCAACTACAGCTGGCAATCTGGCTTCAGTGGTGTCCATTCTGGACAACGTCTTGTCTCTGTCACTGTCAAGTCATTTCAAGGTGTCCAATTCAACCATGGAGGTATGGTCTGCCTGTGTTAGAAGAACTCACTGTATTTTTTTTTTTAAGTTTATTTATTTATCCCGAGAGGTTGGGGAGGGGGAGAGAGAGAGAGAGAGGGAAAGAAAGAATCCCTGATGTGGGGCATGGTCTCCTTAACTGTGAGATCATGACCTGAGCCTAAACCAAGAATGGGACACTTAACTGACGAGTCACCTAGGCATCCTAAGAATTCACCTTAGGTGTGCTCCGTCTCTTAGGAAGCATGATAAAAGCCTGAGTTGAAGACGCACCACTGAAAAAGACCAAAGAGGGTGGATTCTTGATTCTGGCTCAGGTCACAATCTCTCAGGCCCCACATCAGGCTCTGTGCTGACGGTGTGGAGCCTGCTTGAAATTTCCTCGCTCCTCTCTCTCTGCCCTTTCCCCACTCGTGTTCTCTCTCTCTCTCCCTCTCTGTCTCTCTCAAAATAACCTTTGGGAAAAAAAGACTGAAGAGTCATGTAACAGTCTTTGTATGAGCTTTACTGCTTCCTCCACAGTGTACAATGAAGTCACGGGATTGATTATGTGAGTTCAAAGAGGGGCTGCCTCTAGGCAGGCTTAGAGGAAGGAATGAGCTTCTCCACTGTGTGGCATAGGTGCCAACTTTCTCCTGTCTCTGCAGTTATATTTCCTGTGGCTAAAAGCTCTAATTTTAGTAGTATATATTTTAAGAACTCCCTCATTTTGACCGGGGAATTCAAGGTTTAGTTTGGATATTTAAATTTTTTTTTTTTAACGTTTATTTATTTTTGAGACAGAGAGAGACAGAGCATGAACGGGGGAGGGGCAGAGAGAGAGGGAGACACAGAATCAGAAGCAGGCTCCAGGCTCTGAGCCATCAGCCCAGAGCCCGACGTGGGCTCGAACTCACGGACCGCGAGATGTGACCTGAGCTGAAGTCGGACGCTTAACCGACTGAGCCACCCAGGCGCCCCTAGTTTGGATATTTAAAAATTAGTTTAGGGGCACCTGGGAGGCTCAGTCGGTTAAGTGTCTGACCCTTGATTTGGCTCAGGTCATGATCTCATGGTTGTGAGATCGAGCCCCATATCAAGCACTAGGCTGGGCATGGAACCTGCTTAGGTTCTCTCTCTCTTCCTCTCCTTCTGCCCCTCCCCTTCGAGCGTGCACATGCTCTCTGTCTCAAAAACAAACAAACAAACAAACAAACAAATAAAAAATAGCTTAAAATTTATGCAAGTAAAACTTGCTTACTAAGAAATGCAAATAGGCAAAAAATAATAATAAAGATATGTAATCTGGTCACCCTAGAATAGCCATTGCTTACATTTCAGGTATCACCTCAGTGCCTAGAAAATGACAAAATGACAAGTAGCACATAGAAGGTACTCAATAAATATTTCTTAACTGAATGTCCTTCCAACCATTTTGGATACATGCATTGTGTATGTTAAAGTACATAATATTTTACACAACTGGATTATAGAATGGATATGTCAGAGATGACATTAAATATAAATAGGCTAAACTCCCTGAATCAAAGGAAAGATGCTCAAAAAAATTTTTTTTAAAGCCTGGCTTTGTGCTGTTTACTAGAAGCCAGCTAAAACAAAACGACACAAAAAATTTAAAAATAAAATGAAGAGCACAGAGCAGGCAAACAGAAACCAAAAGAAGGCAGAGGTTCCAAGGGGCAGTACAAGAAGCATGCTATGGGACTCAGGGCAAGAAGCCACAGAGGGCTCATTTAGGGTGAGACTCAGTCAGAGTGACAACGCCTGGGGCGTTGACAATGCCTGGGAACCTGAGCCATAAGCCAGAGACACGGTCCACCTTTCAAGGGCTTGTTAGGAAAAGGAATCTCTTAAACTAAGACTGACACTTAAAACCCACAACAATTCCATGCTTCTTGGTTGCTTGTCCAGTTTTTAAGGATTTTTACTTTATATTCTCTTCTATTAAATGGTCATAAACACACATGGATTAAAACTTGAACGTCCATGACATGAATTTAGAACTTCTGATGTTAGCAAAAGAAACATAATGTTGGAGAGCAGTTCAAAATAACATCTTACTCCTTGAGCCTCAGCTGAACTCTTAATAAGGCAGCCATGTTGGTCATCTCTGAGGACAGAAATGGGCCCTGCTGCAACCCACATCACAGGATTCTTTGTCAGCCGTGCTGGATCCCCAGTGTGCATATGAATGCCCCGGGGAGATCACTCTGAGACTTATATGATTCTGCTGACCCAAGTTTCTTAACCCAAAGCTTCCACCGTGCAGAGCAACTAAGCTGATTATTGCTGATGAATTTGAATGTGGTCCTCAACCGAGTCAACTCTCTGGACATTTGTACTATACTTTTTGAAAAAAAAAATTTTTTTTTTTTGCATTTATTTATTTTTGAGAGACAGAAAGAGGCAGAGCACGAGTGGGGGAGGGGCAGAGAGAGAAGGTGACACAGAATCCGAAGCAGGCTCCGGGCTCTGAGCTGACAGCACAGAGCCCGATGCGGGGCTCGGACTCACAAACCGTGAGATCATGACCTGAGCCGAAGTCGGACGCTCAACCGACTGAGCCACCCAGGCGCCCCCGCAATTGTAGTATACTTAATATTCTAATGACTCTCTGCTCTTAGTCCTCTGAACTGCTTATTCAAAATGCAAACCGACTTTCATCCTTGTATTTCAGGATGTCATCAGTATTGCTGACCACATCCTTAATTCAGCATCAGTAACCAACTGGACGGTGTTACTGCGGGAAGAACAGCATGCCAGCTCACGATTACTGGAGACACTGGAAAACATCAGCAGCCTCGTACCTTCGACAGCTCTGCCCCTGAGTTTCTCTCGGGAATTCATTCACTGGAGAGGGATTCCAGGGTCCCAAAGCCAACTTGAGATGGGTTACAGCTATGAGGCTAAAATATTCCCCCCAAATACTTCCATTCCCATCAGAGGCCATGTGTTAATTGGGTCAGACCAATTCCAGTGGTCCTTTCCAGAAACTATTATCAGCATGGCCTCATTGACCCTGGGGAATATTCTATCCATCGCCAAAAATGGAAATGCTCAGGTCAATGGGCCAGTGATATCCACGGTTATCCAAAACTATTCCATAAATGAAATTTTCCTGGTTTTTCCCAAGACAGAGTCAAATCTGAGCCAGCCTCACTGTGTGTTTTGGGATTTCAGGCATTTGCAATGGAACAATGCGGGCTGCCACCTAGTGAATGAAACTCCAGACACGGTGACGTGCCAATGTACTCACCTGACCTCCTTCTCCATACTGATGTCACCCTTTGTCCCCCCTGCCATCATCCCCTTTGTGAAATGGCTCACTTTTGTGGGACTGGGCATCTCCATTGGAAGTCTCACCTTATGCCTAATCTTCGAAGCTCTATTTTGGAAGCAGGTCAAGAAAAACCAAACTTCCTACACGCGCCATATTTGCATGGTGAACATAGCCTTGTGCCTCCTGATTGCTGATGTTTGGTTTATCGTTGCCGCCACTGCAGACTCCACAGTAAGCTTTTCTGGAGTCTGCATAGCTGCAGTGTTTTTTATGCACTTTTTCTACCTCTCCTTGTTCTTTTGGATGCTCATGCTTGGCATCCTGCTAGCTTATCGGATCCTCTTTGTGTTCCATCACATGGGCCTGCATTTGATGATGGCTTTCGGGTTCTGCCTGGGCTATGGGTGCCCTCTCATCATATCTGTCATCACCATTGCCGTCACGCAACCTGGCAATGGCTACGAAAGGAAAGACGTGTGTTGGCTTAATTGGTCTGATAAGAGCAAACCCCTCTTGGCCTTTGCTGTTCCTGCACTGACTATTGTGGCTGTGAATTTGGTTGTGGTGCTATTAGTTCTCACAAAGCTCTGGAGGCCCACTGTTGGAGAAAGGCCGAGTCAGGACAACAAGGCCACTATTGTCCGCATGGGGAAGAGCCTCCTCATCCTGACCCCTCTGCTGGGCCTCACCTGGGGCTTTGGCATAGGAACAATAGTGGACAACCGGAATCTGGCTTGGCATGTTATTTTTGCATTACTCAATGCATTCCAGGTAAGAACAATAAGAATAACTTCTTATATCATCAGGTGATGGGAATGATTATAGAGAACTGAGGTTGGTAATACCACTCTGGAGGCTATCTCCTCTCCCGGCCCCACCAGGTCTGTAAACCAACACTGCCTGGCAACAGTGAATAGAAAACAAACAAACAAAAGGATCCATATTTTCCAAGAGTTATTCTTATACTGAAGCAGAATATTAGACTTCTTCAGTAATCCATCCCAGGATTTTAATTTTTGAGAGAGAGACAGAGCGTGAGTGGCAGAGGAGCAGAGAGAGAGAGAGACACAGAATCTGAAGCAGGTTCCAGGCTCTGAGCCGTCAGCACAGAGCCCGATGCGGGGCTCGAACTCGTGAACCATGAGATCACAACCCGAGCCGAAGTCGGACGCAACCGACTGAAGTCACCCAGGCACCCCTCCATCCCAGGATTTGAAATCTGTTTGAGTTCATATAGCTAACGTTAATCCCTCTTGCTGCTGACTCAGTCCCCTTTCTCTTGGGCAGACCTCTCTGCAAAAGCACACAGGGAAAGGGAAAGAAATCAAGAGTGATTGTTGACTCTGCATGGTGCAAAGGAAGTCTCTAGAGCATGACAGAGCAGGAGCTGGCAAACTGTAGCCAGCTCTGTTTTTGTAAATAAAGTTTTATTGGAAGACAGCCACACCAGTTTTTTTAGATACGGTCTGCGGCTGCTTTCTTTACACTGGCAAAACTGAGCAGTTGTGATCGTATGACCTGCAAAGCCTAAAACATGTCCTCTCTGGCTCTTTCCAGAAAAAGTTGGCCTACCCCTGCTGCAAAGCATGGGTTTTACATTCCACAACCAGAGAGTGGTCAGAGAGGAGGTAGACAAAGTAATCTTTAGGATTTGATGAGTCTGGAAGAGAGCCTTTCATCCTGGTTTGACGAAAATTTGCTGGTCCCCTCTGGACATGATTCGGGAAGGTGGTGGTTAAACATTTGAGCTCTGTACTTGAATAGGTCTCAGCTCAAATATGTCACGTTATCAACTGTGACCACTAAAAAAAAAATTATTTAATCTCTCTTTCAATTCTTTCATCTGTTAAACAGGGATAATATCATTACCTGTATCATAAAGTAGATATGAAGATGAATGGCATAAGTTAGCTCTTAGCACAGTGCCTGGCACATAGCAGACGCTAATAACGTCTTCTAAAAGCAAGTGGTTTTCCACCTATGTTAGCATACTGGTGAATGTTTTCAGTGGTAGGACAGAGGGCAAACCTCGAAAGCACGGACCTAATGGTGACGGGCTTAGGGAGCTTCTGTTGAGGGCAGACCCGTGGTGATATGCTGTGTGAACAGGCACCAGTTGAGGGTGCTCTGACAGAGAAGAGGATTCCAAGGTACAAGAAAGCCTCTTCCAGGGGTTCCCCAAGGGTGGACCTGATGGAAAGGGTGCAGCTAAAGGTCCTCCGTTTGATCTTAGGGTTGGACCTCAATGCCCACTGCCGTCATAAATGTTTAGTCAATGTTTATTTAATGCCTATTCTAAAGAAAGACTAAGATATAGAGGCAGATGGAAGTGATTTGTATTGGGTGTAGGATGACACAAAGGGGAAAAGAAATCTCAGCATGTATTTATTTATTTATTTATTTATTTATTTATTTATTTATTTTAACGTTTATTTATTTTTGGGACAGAGAGAGACAGAGCATGAACGGGGGAGGGGCAGAGAGAGAGGGAGACACAGAATCGGAAGCAGGCTCCAGGCTCTGAGCCATCAGCCCAGAGCCCGACGCGGGGCTCGAACTCACGAACCGTGAGATCGGGACATGAGCCGAAGTCGGTGCTCAACCGACTGAGCCACCCAGGCGCCCCTCAGCATGCATTTAAAACTTTATTCACTCACTTCTTTATACATTCGACACAAACATTTTTGAGTGCTTGTGTTATGCCAGGCATTGGGGAGTGACCCAGGGTCCTTGCCTTCAAGGAGCCCACTGTCTAGTAGGAAGACAGACAAGAAAACAACTTCCATGTTGGGTGATAGAATAGTATTACATATCAGTGCTTCATTTTTCTGGAAAAGATAAGACCATGCACGTGATCTATTCTTTTTTTTTTTTTTTTTAGGGTTTTTTCATCTTATGTTTTGGAATGCTCTGGGATAGTAAGGTATGTGTGTTCATTTCTCTCTTTATCTCTTTCTTCTTCTAATCCAGGCATCCAACCCAATAAGATTTCTGGGCTCTTATTCACAATAGAGATGAGACCCTGGGTACTTTTGTAATCAAATTCTATAATTTTATAAAAGGCAGACTCAGGAAGACTCAGTGGAAATACTCACCTCTGATAATAAAACTATATAGAACTAATCACAACATATGATGTGAACATTGTAGACAAAAAAGGGAAATTGTTTTTACTTTTCATTTTGCCACTTTTATCCACTGTTTGGCAGTCATTGAAGAGCGAAAGTACTTTCAGGAAGGTTGAATTTTCTGTTTCTCCTCGATTAAATGTATGCATTTACTTAGAACATGCTGGAAGGAGTATTTCCTCCCATATTTCTAGAGTTTTATATGGTAAATATTAAATAGCCTTTAACATTAAGTAAAATCTCTAATGAAGGACAACCAATGTGAGCAAAAAATTATAGAAAAAATTTTATATCAACTTGTTTCATTATTTTGCCCAAGCTTTGAGCAAGTCTGTTGAGAGACGTAAAGACAGTAAGCTAAGCGATATGGACTTTGTTTTAATAAGAAGATAAGAATATTTTATAATTAGCACAATTTTAGCACATATCCAAAATCCCTGTTTACAGAGAAGCAATTTGCTATTCTTGAGGAGACTAAATAATTCTCTTAATGGCATCATTCACATGGTCAGGAAAGTCTTTACTTCAAAGATAAATTTCAACCTAGCAATTATTATAAATTACTATTTGCCTAGGATCTGAATTATGACAGCTTTTGGTACTGTTGTTCTTTGTTGAATCTTAGATTTGTTTATAGGTAAAGCAAACAAATATAACAAATTCTTTCATCAGATAGCCATGGTTAAGGTCTATTAAGTGCTTCCAGGAAATACCTCTAGTAAACAACAATTCCAATCTGTAGTTTTGTTCTGGATTTGTCTTTTATGATTGAATATGTGCCTGTCTTCAATATTTCTTTGTTGCCTTATAGCTGCGACAATTGCTGTTCAACAAATTGTCTCCTTTAAGCTCTCAGAAGCAAGCATCAAAGGTAATCATCTGCTGCCATGAGTCCAATGCCTGAAGTTCCGGTTTCATACTTTTCTCCGTGTGCAGTTTTATAGCAAGCCCACTTTTGCATAACCCCTTGAGTTTCTGGCACCATTATATTTCTGTTATCTGGCATGGTTCCTAGCACAGCGTCAATACTCATAAAGTTGAGTGAGTGAGACAATGAATGAGTGAGTGAATGAATGAGTGTATAAATGAATGAATGAGAAGGCAGGGAAAGTTACAAAGATGTTCAAGCACTGAGGTCTGGGGGTGTTCTTGTGGGCAAATACCTTTGAGCAATCATTTGCTTTAGTCTGACTTGTCTGCCAATATCTAGAGTCAGTGAGACCCTTTTCTCTGAATGACTTTCTGGACCTCCTGCAGACCATTTTGCTTTCATAAAAGTAAACGGTGAAGTCCTTGATTAACTTCTAATATGTGAAATGTCCTCTCTGAGTTTTCCCTCTTAAGTGGGTATAACTGTCCCTTGCAACTGTAGCTGTTAAATCTACAAACTGAGACATTTGTATGGCAACAGAGGATTCCTGTTTCATTCTTTGCCATTATAGTGCAATCCATTTAAGGAGAATATAGTAGGAACAAACGCCTTTGTGTTCATATTTTGTATTTTTGAAGTCAATTTAGTCTTTTGCTTTTCAGCAAAACACTGAAGGCCTTTCAGAATGAGCTCTAAAGCAGAGATTTTTGTGTTTGATAAAAGTCAACTGACTTAAGTCGATGTAAACCTACATGGTGTTTAGAGATTTTTATAAGGGACAAGATAATCTTTTGAAATAATAATAGTAAAAAAAAAAAAAGCCCAACTGTGAAGAAATTAACCTTTGACCTTAAAATTTTTCCCTGGCTCTGCATTTCCTAGTACTGGGAATTGCTGTGAGTTAGGTGGCCCGTGAGAGTATACCTGCCCTGTATTTCTGACTCAGTAACCAATTGGCTGAATGATTTTAGGAAAGTCACATGGTACCTTTTGGTTTTAATTTTTGTTTCAACTGTTAATATTAACTGTTGGGCTGGTCACTCAAAGCAGAAGTTCTGATTTTCTGTGATTTTGAGTTTATGTCTTGAAGAACCAAACTCTTCAACCAGGAAAAGTGAAACTAAGAAATCACTCACTATTCTTCAGAAAAGGAGGGAGCTACAGCATATGTGACTGCATTATAGAAAAACCTAAAGTTAACAAGGTAACACAGGACACCCCCCACCCCACCAAGCAGGAAGTCAGAATTTTTCTCATTTGAAAACCAAAGAGAGAAAAACACCCCGACATAAATTAAAACAAAAACAAAAGTAAGGATGCCCGACAGTGTTTTTTCTCCCTGTTTCTAATGTAAAGTGTTGACACTGGTCAGCAGGCAGCTGTGGTCACTGAGGCATCTTGTGGATTTGTACTCCTTTTCCAATGTCATTTTTAAATCAGATGACAAAAGTGGGATTTTGTTTTCGGGTTAGGTGGCTCGCTTGCTTTAAAATAAATGTGTATTTGGGAGAATAGAAGATGGGTGTTCGTAATTTCCCAAGGCTCATGGAGACCCATGGTGTCCCTTTTAATTTCATCACAAATTACCACCATTTCCTCACTTAGACATTATGTAAATTGATGACATTGATCATTGGGGTCATGGGGTGCAGGAGTGTGGCTAGATGAATACCAATTTTGTCCTTACCAGAGAGTCACTCCCCTTGTGTCAGCAGCTGAGCAGTGGGCCTGGGCCAGGTATTAGGTATCCCCTCCCTCTAAAATGTTCTTGCAAAGGGAGAAGCCACCACTTGCTATGGGTGAGAAAGCACTGTCCCCTCCAGCTGTGACATGCATCGTTTTTACCCTCATCTATTGGCTGTTGCTAAAGTCAATGATATTCAGCTACAGGAAGACTGATATGTATGCCTTGCAAATAGTTGCAATATGCCTGGAGGAGAAGAGTGGATCAAGAGGGGTGAGGAAGAGGTATTGTGTTACAAGTTAAGCTGAAGCCACATTTCAATGCTGAGGAAGTTTGAATGTAAAACAGGAGCCCAGACGACCCCGGTTGAGGAATGAGAAGGGGAGGAAAAGATACCTCTGTGGGAATGTTCCTGCAAGAAACTCGTCGTGACAGAAAAGAGAGTGAGGGTGGAAAGCAGACGCAGACTCAGGACAGCAGTGATGGTAGAGCTGAGTCACAAGGACGTGAGCAAGTCCATATGCTGGGAGGGATGAGCCAGCAAAGATAGTCTGAAGACAAATGGGGGTTGGGAAGGATGACTGAAGGAAGAAGATTCTTGGGAAGGCACATGGAATGGCTCGACTTAAGACAGAGGGGTCAGACTCTTCCCTGGACACAGGAAGCATCAGTTTGATGCAGATAGAGCAACGTGTGCAGATTGGGTCAGGGGGTGAGAGAATTCAGACCTGGGTACTTTTTTGTTTTGTTTTGTTTTGTTTTTACAGTAAGAGAAAAGGCTATCCAATAAGAGATGGAAAAATGGATGGCAAAATAGGGGTCTTAAAAGGGCAGTGAAATTTGGGTTGTTGGCTGAAAGGAATGAAAGTAGTCCACAGTGTTCTCTACAAGGACCATCCCTCAAGCCGCCATGACACTGTGTGGACCCATGGTGCAGTTTCTCTCGAGTCCTTGCTGAGGGCTCAGGGACCCTTCTTGGCCCTTCCATCGTCTCTAGCCATGTTCTCTGCAACTCTTCACCAAGAGGCAGACACTGGTGGCCCCTACAGAATTTCCCTCCAGAGAGAAGTTATTTAATTGTTTATGGTTCCAATGATTCAGGTCCTTTTATTTGACCAAGAGCTTAACCCCATATATTCACGTGTCTGAAGAGGCTGCTTTATCCCAGACCATGTAGAATCCCTGAGTGTGTTGAAATCTAAGCAATCTAAGATTCTTCTCTCTCTATGGGGCAGGATGCAGTTTTAAAAGCAATGATAATGACCGTAGAATTTTTCTTTAGTATATGTTTACTAAGTCCTGAATCTAGAAAATCAATTATTTTGCTTTGGAAGTTTCAGACATTTCTCATTCCTCTCTCTATGATAATCTTTTTCCAGAGCTCAATGTGGGGTAGCAACTTCTATATTTCCATGAAAATCAGGAGCTGTCACTGGGTTGCCCACTGCATATAACAAGAACCTTTTTTCTTCCATCTTGATTTAGCTTCCTCATGATATGGACAGTGATAGAAAATGGATCTTATTCTTTCTAATTATTCCTGGTGCCTAACATAGTGTCTAGCATACAGTGGTACTCAATAGGAGATGTTAAATTGATGAATAAATCAACTGCTGAGTGGAAAAGGATACAGTGTATCTTAACACATTTACCTTTCCCCATAAGAACATATTCTTCATTTTAAAAATTTGATTTCAGTGAGATAATTCAGTTTTCAAATTTTTGAACTCTATTTAGCCTCTGCAGCAGTTGCTAAAGGATTATTCACAAAGGGATTTGAATGCTAAGATGAGTGAGAATAAGGCAAAGTTTTATTTGAGACCATTTTTATAGAACTATTGTTTTTCCCCCCTGGGGTTTCTTTTCTAGTGATACATGTGTGAACCAAAGAAATGTAAGCATAGACATGAAAAAAGATAATGCCTTCTTTATTTCATTTATTTATTTTAATGTTTATTTTTGAGAGAGAGAGAGTATGAGCAGGAGAGGTGCCGAGAGAGAGAGGGAGACACAGAATCTGAAGCAGGTTCCAGGCCCTGAGCTGTCAGCACAGAGCCCAACATGGGGACCCACGAGCTGTGAGATCATGACCTGAGCTGAAGTTGGACACTTAACCGACTGAGCCACCCAGGCACCCCAATAATGCCCTCTTTAAAACTTCTTTCTGGTTTGGGGCGCCTGGGTGGCTCAGTCGGTTGAGCGACCAACTTCGGCTCAGGTCATGATCTCACAGCTCGTGAGTTCGAGCCCCGCGTCGGGCTCTGTGCTGACAGCTCAGAGCCTGGAGCCTGCTTCGGATTCTGTGTCTCCCTCTCTCTCTGCCCCTAACCCACTCGCATTCTGTCTCTTTCAAAAACAAACATTAAAAAAAATTAAACAAAAAAAAAACCCCTTCTTTCTGGTTTGTTGTTAGAAGTTGTGAGAATATACAGGAACACAAGATTCACTTAGAAATAAGTCCTTAGGCATTTTAAAAAGATTAAAGCAGGAGAAAGCGTAAGAAAGGAGTACTCTAATAAAACAGAATAGTGCACCATGTAAATGGAGTAAAGGTTCACTAATGACATTAAGATGTCGGAAATGCAGAGCATCACTGAACGAATAGAATTAATTTCCGAATGACTTGTTTTTCTTTTATGCAGCAGAACTCAACAGATGTATCTGCCAAACCCAAATTCCCAAAGCCTTTCAACCCACTGCAACACAAAGGTGAGTTAACAATAAGCCAAAGGTTAATAAAAAATAGAAGAAAGAATATGAATATATCACATGAGGAAAATTGAAGGGGTACTTTTTTTTTTTTAATTTTTTTTTTTTAACGTTTATTTATTTTTGAGACAGAGAGAGACAGAGCATGAACAGGGGAGGATCAGAGAGAGAGGGAGACACAGAATCTGAAACAGGCTCCAGGCTCTGAGCAGTCAGCCCAGAGCCCGACACGGGGCTCGAACTCACGGACCGTGAGATCGTGACCTGAGCCGAAGTCGGACGCTTAACCGACTGAGCCACCCAGGCGCCCCTGAAGGGGTACTTTTAAAAACCTCAGGTGGGAAGTATAGGAATATGAGCTGGTCATATGTCTGAAGTTCATCTGGATGGTGCTCAGGGCTGACCGAACATTGTTAGGGATTTGAGGGTCATGGAGACCCATGGTGTCCCTTTGAATTTCATCACAAATTACCACCATTTCCTCACTTAGACATTATATAAATTGATGACATTGATCACTGGGGTCATGGGGTGCAGGAGTGTGGTTAGATGAACACCAATTTTGTCCTTACTGGAGAGTCACTCCCCTTGTGTCAGCAGCTGAGCAGTGGGCATGGGCCAGGTATTAGGCATCCTAAAATGTTCCTGCAAAGGGAGAAGCCACCACTTGCTATGGGTGAGAAAGCACTGTCCCCTCCAGCTGTGACATGCATCGTTTTTACCCTCATCTATTGGCTGTTGCTAAAGTCAATGATATTCAGCTACAGGAAGACTGATATGTATGCTGCAAATAGTTGCAATATGCCTGGAGGAGGAGAGTGGAACAAGAGGGGTGAGGAAGAGGTATTGTGTTACAAGTTAAGCTGAAGTCACATTTAAATGCCCAAGTCTCACTACATGTTAAATTAGGTTAATATCTTTATGAGGGCAGAGAAATGGGCCACTCACGTTAGATTCTAAGAAAAATTATTTGAATTCCAAATAAAGTTCAGGTGCTTGAACTTGAAAAGGCTTCCCTCCCCAAATGTCCAGTGTGCCCACCCAGAAACCTTAGGTCCTGTTATCACTGTCACCAACCAGCCTGAGTGTTGTTTACAAATCTCTTAACCTTTTTGGATGTTTGTCCCTCGTCAATAATATGAAAAACCTAAGAGATCACAAAGTTTCCTTCTAGCAATTACATTTGATGATCTCAAACCTACTTTATCTCATCTCTCAGCCGTATCTGAAAGCTGTGGTGCTTCTCTTCTCAAATGAGAGATGTCTGATAAACGCAAGTCTCTTGGAAATTAATGAAAATGTGGCTGCCTATCAGCCAACTACACATTCTGTAGCTTTCCCTATCATCTTTCCGGAGCTGTCCAGAGTTATAAGGACCTGGCTAGGCATATTTTCATTTTGGTCTCATGCTTGATTCCAACATAGAAGCAGTAACTCTTATTGTCTCTTTCCTCTCCTAGGCATTTATGCTCTTTCCCATACTGGAGAATCGTCAAATGACATCATGCTAACCCAGTTTTTATCAACTGAATAAGGCTGCGAACCATAAAATCAAGGGAAATTTTTGGTGCAACTTGACATTTAGAACTAAATGTCAGTGAAAAAATTAGCACAATATTAGATGGAATTTTCTGATGTGGGCATCTGGAATAAAATGAGAAGGTTTCAGCAGCTCCATCACTGCTCTTTTTATCTTCATTTAAACGGAACCATTTATTTCCATGTGGTTTGACTCAAAGGAATTGCTTCATAAACGTAGGAAAGTAGGTTTTATTAGAAGCTGCGTCTGTTGTACCAGCTTTTCACTGCCACAGACTGCAGTTTCCTTTTTCATGAAATAGCATTATTCTTGTCGCATTCCCAGGCATCTGAACTGCAGTCAGAAAACGTCACGAAATCACCTGAGATAAATGGATGGCCCACGTTCACTTCCTATCAAAAAGTCATTGGTGCAAATTTCCTAGAGAAGAGGCATTTCCCTCCCAAATTTTCCAGTGGGATTTTATCCTTTTTTTTTTCTTTTTTTAGGTTCAGTCACTTACCTTTGGAACTTATTCAGAAATAAAATGAAAAAATTCTATTTCACACAGCTTTGTAGCCATTAGTTGGGAAGTATAATGATATGATTGTATACGTAAGGCAATGTTTTTCAGTCTACACCTTGTAATTTCATCCGGCCCCCAGTCCAGTGAAGTGAGGTGTCCAGGCAGATCTAAAGCAGAGATGAGGAAACGGATGTTCAACAAGGTGGAGATTGTGTAGCCAGTAAAGGGGTACTGAGGGCTTTTAGGACTTTTGGTTCCTAGTCCAGTTCTATGGCCCATAACAGCCTTAGGAATGACCTTCAACCTTAACAATACTTATAAGGTCAGATATGAGTTTCATTACTCCCAGAATTCTTTCAATGTAAGAGGCAAATTGAGGGAGAGTTTGGTTGTCACCTTCCGGGGAGATACCCAAACACATCCTGGTTTTCTTTTTTTTTTTTTTTCTCCTGGTTTTCTTTCATAACCACTGTGAGTACTTTTGGGGTTGTTTACATGTACAGCCAATGCCACTTTCAGATGAGACAGAGAGCAGCAGGTGGACAGGCACCACACGAAGTGACATTTCCTTTCCATACTTTCACCCCCTGGGCTCGCCAGTGTTTCAACCCTGGCCACTGGGCCCAGAAAGACTGAGCCCTATCTGACTCATCCCTGCTTCTAGAAATCTTAGACATCCTAAAAATCTGCAAGGGCAGATTTCTTTCAACAATAATTGTGATGACGATGGTGATGGTGACGATAATCGTAAGAGGTCAAAGAAGAAGAAGCAACATTCATAGACTGCTCACTCCCTGCCAGGCACTAAGTGCCTTGCATATGTTAACTCTTAATCTTCACAAGAAGCTTGGGAGTGGGGAACATTACTGTCCCCGGTTTACAGCAGCAGAAACGAAGGCCCAAAGGGGAAATAATGTGAGCAGGGCAACACGGATGATGAATAGCCGTTATACATATAATAGTCGTGGATGTTAATTTTAACAGGAAGTGGGTTATATAAGTCAGACTAGAAGGCAAGGGCACTGCTTATTTAATTGTAATTAGAATCTTACACTCTCTGGTCTGTGAGGGATCTCAAGCATCATCTAGTCCCTATTTTACATGTAGTCCTCATGTCCCGAATCTCAGCAGACCATCATTACAAGATGAAGTCATATCCACTTTTAATGGCTATCTATAGTAGTATATTAACTCAGACTGCTATAACAACATATCACAAACTGGGTAGTTTAAACAACAGAAATTCATGTTTTTCACAGTTCTGGAAGCTAGGACTTCCAAGATCAAGCTGTCTTTAGGGTTATTTTCTGATGAGACCACTCTTCCCGTCTCATAGACAGCCACCTTCTTGCTATGTCCCCACATGGTCTCTTCTCATTGTATGCTAATAGAGGTCTCTGGTGTCTCTTCTTTAAGAGCGCCCATCCTATCAGATGGGGATCCCACTCTGATCACCTCACTGAACCTTAATCACCTCCTAAATGGCCTCGTCTCCACATACAGTCATATTGGAGGTTAGGGCTTCAAAATATGAATTTTGCAGACACGCAGTTCAATTCCTAACAAGCAGCTGGGGTTCTTATCTGTTTAATTGAACTTAGGGTCTTTCAACATATCCTCTCAGTTATTTCTTGAAGTCCCCAAGGGAATGATGAAGGACAATCTCAGGTGCAATGACCATAGTTTTCCAAGGTCACCACATATGGCTTTACAGGCCGTGTACTCAAGAGGGTGCCATTCTCACACCTGTGATATTAATGGTGCCAACTAAAGTTGTCTAGGCCATAATCTGCATAGTCACTCGTGGTAGCCCTAATTAGGTCCACCCGCCTTGGCCTCCCTTTCTTGTTCTGCCTCTCACTCATCCACAGTTGCTGCTTACAGAATCTCTTTGATGAAGCCTCACCACCACGCCCTACCTCTCATGGACGTGTCAGTGCTCATGCCAAGAGTTTGATCCTAGAGGTCTCTAAGGCTCCCGTTGCTCATGGCATCAGAGTGGGTTGGGGTAGCTTCCTCCCAGTCTCCACCTCATATTGCCTGGATATACCCACTGTCAACAGTTTTGTCTGGCAAGCTAGAGAGGTCAGATGTGAGTGCCAGCACTTAGTGAAGAGTGAGCCCATAAAGATCAAACTCCAGGTTGGACAGTCCCTGCCCCACATTCTTCCACCTTTCTACTGACAAGGGAGGAGATGTGGATGCATTTTCATTATGCCCATTGGAGACATTGATGGAAGAAGGCAATAGAGCATGTGAATTTGTGCCAACCATTTGGTTCTTAGACCAGGCTCTCTACTGCAATAGGTCCCACTTAGGACAGTGCATCTGAATTCAGCCCCATGGACACAACGAACATTCATTAGGCATGTTCAAGTAGGACACAGAACAGATTTCTGAATGGGCTATTTTGAGATTTACAGAGTCTTTTTAAAATTACTTTTTGTATTTAATTTTTTTAATGTCTATTTATTTTTGAGAGAGAGAGACAGAGTGTGAGTGGGGAAGGGCAGAGAGAGAGGGAGACACAGAATCTAAAGCAGGCTCCAAACTCCGAGCTGCCAGCACAGAGACCGATGCAGGGCACGAACTAGGGTCCTGGTCTGGGGCCCTAAATGGACTCTGTGTTGAGACCAGCCTACACGCCTACAGTTTGTCAGAGTGAAGCATGTGTGTGTGTTTCTTACGGAGAATGGTGAGACAAGCAAGCAAGAGAGAGACAATACGGGGTTGTCTTGGGTGCTGTGTGAGGGGGCCACCCAAAGTGGTGGAGATCGAGCAGAAAGAAGTTGGAGGTGAAGCCAGATTAGGGGATGAGCACCTGGAATATAGATGAATTTGTATGAGCTAAAGGAATTGCATGTGAGAGAGGTCAGGGATACGAAATTTCAGAAGAGTTCCCGAACACTCCCTCCCTTACATCCAGAGAGAACTGGCACCATATGAAGGCAACCCCATCTTGTAATTCAAATCTCTCTTCCTGGACTTGAGGGAAAGGAGGTCAGAAACCTCGTTGCCCAAGGTGGGGCGGGTAGAAGGAGAGGAAGAAAAGTTGAGCAAAAATGTCCATCAGCAAAGATGTGCCAGTGCCAAGAGCCAACCCAGAGTAGGACTCAGTTGGAGAGGGAGTTGGGGGAGAATAGAAATTCAAGCCAAATTATTTGTAGTTATTATTATTACATGAGACTCAGCATCTTAATAACCAAACTGAGAGTGTGTGAACTATCCAAAGTGACCACAAAGCTGCTATTATTGGAGCATGTTAGAGTAATTTCTGGAACATATCTGGTGGGAAAGAAAAGCTTTTACTCTTGAATAAATTTTATAAGGATAATGAGAGACAAAAAAAAAAGGTGTTTGATCACGTCATAAGCCGCGTTTGTCTAATCCACTGATTACACACACGTTCATCTCAGATACTTCCCAAAATGCTACTAAAAACAATAAAAGAGTCAGAAAAAGAGTAAAACATTGCAATAGTTCCTATTGCTGAATTTAAAAATTGCCACAAACAGGGGCTTAAAGCAACACACACTTATTATCTTACAGCTTTTGAGTCAGGAGTCCAGACACAGCTAACTGAGTCCTCTGCTCAGTTTCACAAGACTGTAATCAAGGGCTGCATTTTCAGCTGGAGGCTTGACTGGGGAACTCCAACTCCTTCAAGTTATTGGCAGAATTCATTTCTCTGCAGTTGTGGGAATTAGAACCTTGACTTTTTGCTGACTTATTGGTTAGAGGTTACCCTGACACCCCAGAGGCTGCCTATACTTCCCTGACACAAGAGATTCTCTAACATGGCCACTTATGCCTGTAAGCCTGCCAGAACAGTCTGTTACTCCAGTGGGCTTTTATGACAAAGTATAACATAATCAGGTGAGTGACATCTCACAACTTTTACCATATTCAATTACTGGAAGTAGGTCACAGGTCCTGGCCACACTCCAGGAGATGATAGGTGAAAGACCCACAGTTAGGTTTGTGCCCCTCCAAATGCATATGTTAATACCTAACCCCCCAGGTGATAGTAGTAGGAAGCGGGGCCTTTGGGAAGTAGTTAGATCGTGAAGGTGGAATCTTTGTAAATGGCATTGGTGCTCTTACAAAAGACTCCATAGAGCTCTCTTGCCCTTTCTACCAAGTTGGAAGTTGGCAGTCTGTATCTCAGAAGAGGGTCTTGCCAGAAACCGACAGTATTGGCATCCTGATCTTGAACTTCCAGCCTCCAGAACTATGGGAAATAAATGTTTATAAGGCACCCAGTCTATGGTATCTGGTTATAGCAGCTTGAACCAACTGAGATGACAGCATTGTGAAATTTCTTCTATGATATTCTGTGACAGAAGACAAAAAAGAAGAACAAAACGTTTTCAGAGGGGATAAAAAAGGTTTTACGTAAAAGGTCAAAATCAGAATATTATCAGACTCCTCGCAGTAACGTTGTAAGCTAGATAACGATGGAGAATGGTTTCAAAACGTTGAGAAGGAATTATTGCAACCCAGAAGCAGTTAAGTGTGAGGAAGAATAAAGATAACTTCAGCCACAGAAATTCGCCATAAATTTTCCTGCAAAGCTTCCCTTGCCAAAAGCTGTTGGGAAATAGTACCAAACGTGACAATTGACCTAGAAAGGAAAAGGCTTGGGACCCCAAAAACAAAAGATGCTATGAAAGAGAGAGCAGAGGGACTATCTAGGGTGGGCTTAAAAGGAGTTTGTACCCAGACAACAACCTGGGGCAGATCCAGGCTAGAGCTGCAAGAAAGATTGCTCAAGAAGATGAAAGCGAGAGTAGGATACCTAACAGATCTGAGTGTTACTACTTTTTGAAGTTATCTATTTTATTTTATTAATTATTTTTTTTTAGAGAGACACAGAGCACGTGAGCAGGGGAGGGGCAGAGAAGGAGAGAGAGAATCTCAAGCACACTCCATGCTCAGCGTGGAACCCAGTGCAGGGCTCGATCCCACAGCCCTGGGATCATGACCTGAGCCGAAATCAACAGTTGGACGCTCAACCGACTGAACCGGCCAAGCACCCCTGAGTGTTATCTAGAAGAGATTTACATACCCAGGGGTGGGTTGGGATAAATTTTTGATATGAACACAGAAATCCAAACAAGTAAAAAAAAAAAAAAAAAGCGTTACATCTAACAGAAACAAAATGCTGTGCTGAAAAGAAAAAGTACTTAAACATACTACCTAACACAGCTATGAATAGAGTATACAGAGTACCAATAGTGAAAAGTGATTTTGATATAAGCAAGACAATAACACCATAAGTGTTTGGGAAAGTGGAGAATAGGAAGTCTATTTTGAGGGATGGCAGAAGAGCTCTAAATCTTTCTTTGTGTTTGGAAATCGATAAAACTGAGAAACCAAGAAGCAACATTATAATCAAGATATTTGGAAATATGGAAATAACTATCAAAGGAATAAAACAGTTAACAGAGATTTTCTCCGGGAAGCAGGAAATTAAAGGTTTTTTTTTTTTTTTTTTTTGTCTTGAAACCATATCCCTGTAACTGTGGTTAAACATAAATAAATGTGGAATGTGTGTGTATGAATTGAAGAAGGCATGGGCTATCTTAAAGTTGTAAGTCCCCTTGATTCATTTCCTTGAACTCAGAAGTCACAGGGCTCTCCAAGCTTATGTGGCTTTGGCCAGCTGCTTCAGGTTTTTGAGATGCCTATGAGAGCTCCAATTTGAGATGTCAAGTAGGCCACTGGGTATAATAGTTTATTGTCAAAGGAAGAGCGGGGCTAGAGATGTTGCTTAAAGCCATGGGGCCAGACGAGATCACCTAGTGAGTACAGGGCAAAAGTGAAGAGGTCCAAGCACTGAGCCAGGGCACCCCAGAATCTAGAAATAGGGAGAGGAAAAAGATCCTGGAAAGGGGAATGAGCAAGAGCAGCCTGTGAAGGAGGAGGGAAACCAAGAGAATGTGGCATCCCAGAAGGTAAGAAAAGCTTTCAAGAAAGATTTCAAGGATAGCAACTGGGTTGAATACTGCTGAGAGTCAAGACCCTGACTTGCTTATTCCCATCTTGTATCAAGATATAAGAATATAATAGTCATTCAGAATAAGAAATCCCACTGTTGGGAAGTTTCATACTGAATATATAGCATGGAATCATGTTTAGACTTTGCTTGGCCTTGTATTGGATAACCTCTTCCAGATCCGGAACTAGCTATTTTAGAAAGATTAATTTTCTCCAGGTTTTTCTGACGCTTTCAGAATAAATAAAGGGGCTGAGGAATAGTCATTCTGTAGCACCTAGAATGTTTCTCAGACTGATAAAGATTTTGGTAAGAGCCCCAAAGCTATGTCCTTTCAGAGGACTCTTAAATGGAAAGACAATTTACCTTTTGTTAAGAAGGCAGCAGGGCTGTGCTGCACTTACCTTTATCAAACTTCAGGGGGCGGACTCTGACCAAGAAATAAATCTGAACAAATTGCTCAAAGCTTAAACACACCTGAAATACACTTTGGAATTTGGGGGAATAAAAGGCGTTTTAATCCAGCTACTCTAATTAGGAACAATTTACAGTGTTTCTGTGGTGTTTTGTACAGTAAAAGAGATTAGGAAGCTAAGAACATAATTGCTGTTCTGGGACAGCAAACAATACCTCTGTTTCCTGGGTTTGTGCCCAAGGGTGCTGGTGAATAGCGAAGGCTGCCTGCTTCTAAGCCAAGCAGGAATTAGGCACGGTCGACTCGAGATTTCCACCTGCTAGAAAGGCAGTGTTTTATTTAAATTTGGGCTGCATCAACAGGATGTCCTTGGGTACTTTGGACTAATACAGAGTTAATTCAAGCACGTGGTACAAAATAGATTGGGGATATCCTGAGCTTTTTGGATTCATCTCTTCCTTTGGGAGGAAGGAGTTTAGCAAATTTTAGAGTTTTGTCAGCCAGGAGCCACATACTCCATGACTGAGCTATCCAAACTCTTTATAGATTCCATTTTGTACCCAAGGTCTTAGGGGTGGACAAAGTAATACAAGTGAACATAAAACTGTATTTAGGCCCTCACAGCTTCTTCCAGAAGGATCAAGGTGCTTGAAGCATACTCCTCAGCCCTCCCCTTACTGTCAGAGCTTGCCTTAGCACACAGTGTGGTATGAAGAAAGGGTGGGAGAGGGAACAGAGACCATGGAGCCTTCAATATCCCAGTTTCTGTGCCAGACTCAGCATAGATTGCATCTTTTGGTCCTCAAAACAGCACAGTATGCTGTATATCATTTTCCCCTCTGTAAAAGGATGTGGGGACGGACTCAGGGATCGGACGAGAACAAACACGGAAGCAAGGAGATCCGGCACCAAGGTGCCCCACTCTGCCTCAACTTCTCGTGTTCAGAAAGCCTCTGGCCTCAGTTCACAAGAGCAGCCGCAGCGCTTGGCATGTTCTGAACAGAGATTGGCCCTTGGGGGATAAGTAGGGGATCCCCGAGGCTGTCTTTTAAAATGATATCATGGTCCTAAGATACCATGATGTAATTTTTCCAGACACTTTACTCCGGATTCTCCTGAGAACTTGAGGGAGGCTAGGGGGGAGGGCTGGGACTTGAGAAACAACCGAAGCCAGAAGCGATGGGGGAAGAGTCCCCTGTTTGCAGATGACAACAGATCTTCCCAGAATGGGTGTACATTTCACCTGGCTTAATCCCAGCAGACATGCCTAGTTACATTTCCCTGATGGCCTCCTGGGGTGGACGTGGAGGGTTCTTTCTGGGAAGGAGTCCCGGTGAAGCCTGGCTTTCAGGAGTGCCAAGCATTTCTCTGCCTTGAGGTTTCCCATCAGTGAGATTCACAGATCTGCCCTCATTAGATAAGCCTAGAGAACCCTGCCAGTCCCGACTTTCTCTGATCCCGTGTCCCCTTATAGGTAACATGCTGAGAGAAGAGAAATTTATCACCAACGAGAACCAGCCCAAGTGGGTTTGGCGGGACCTTATCTTGCTGGGTAGGAATCCTAGATAAAGCACCGCCAACAGCTACATTTGTGCCAACCAGATGGGAGGCAACGCCCCTTTGGAATTCTGACCCGATGCTTGAAGCCGGAGCAGAGGAGTGCCCCAGGGTGGTGTGGCACCAAGAGACACAGTGCTTTTGTGGATAAGGTTTCCTGGTTCTTAGATGTCAGCCATGTCCCCCAACAGGGTGTGGGCAAGGCAGCTGTGAATTCCATGACAATGTGCTGCTGGACATTGCCAAGGACAACTCTCCGAGGCACAAACGGCCCGCCTGGCGCTGGTGATGATGTGAGTTTGTTTTCCTGACGTTGGCTGGCTGGGCGAGCCAGTCCCACCTGTCAGCTGTTTCACCCGCTTGTGGGGAATGTCATACGGCCTGCACCCTCACCAATTTTAAAAAGGAATAGAAGGAAGTCACACTCGCGGAATAGTTCCAGAATTTATATCGACAATTATTTACACATTAAAGTCTGCCACAATGTGAAGTGCCCATGCTCTGCTTTCTCTCAGGCCAGAGCAACGATTCTCCAAGTGTATCTCCAACCAGCAGCATCGGACCTGGAACTTGTTAGACATGCCAATTCTTGGATGTACCCCAGACCTCCTAAAGCAGAAACTCTGGAGTGGAGCCCAGGGACTTATGTTCTAACAAGCCCCACCCGGGGACGCTGATGCGTGCTCAGATTTGGAAAGCATTGACTTAGCAAACTCAGAGAGGGCGTGTTCCCGACTGAGCAGGGTTTGAGGCCAGGTTCCAAAGCTTGCTAGAGGTATTAACTTGTTATATTCCCAAACCTTAGTTATTTCATCTGTAAGCAAAGGTCATAACTCTGTGTAAAGTTAATGCTGGGAGCACGTGAGAGAGGCTGAAAGTTTTTAGCACCCTGCCCGGTATTTGGTAAGCATCCAACAAATGGTGACTATTAATGATATTAATAATGCTAATGTTAATAAAGGAGCATGGATCCCATACGACATTGTTAGCACATCAAAGCAGTGTATTAGGAGGAGAGATACACTCTTCAGAAACCAAATACAAAGCTTCAAACTCAGTTCTGCCACTGGCCACCTTGGACAGGCTATCTTATCTCCATTTGTAAAATGGGAAAGATCACAATTACTTTGCAGGGTCATTGGAAGGCTTAAATGAAGTCGGTAGAGTAGCTTGTTTAGTGTCTAGATACTATAGGTGTTAATTTTTCTTCCTCTTTCTCAGTGGGAAAACAAACACAAGTTTTTAAGTAGTCAGTGGGCCAGAGATTTAACCAAGGAAAATATCCATAATGGGACATTCTATCCGGATGGCTTAGGAAATACTTGTTTAAAAGGGAGGGAAGGGGCGCCTGGGCGGCTCAGTCGGTTGAGCATCCAACTTCGGCTCAGGTCATGACCTCAGGGATCATGAGTTTGAACCCCGTGTTGGGCTCTGTACTGACAGCTCAGAGCCTGGAGCCTGCTTCCGATTGTGTGTCTCCTTCTCTCTCTGCTCCTCTCCTGCTCACACTCTGTCTATCTCTCTCTCAAAAATAAATAAACATTAAAAAAAAAATTAAAAGAGAAGGGAAAGACATAGGGAGCTGTGAAGGAGAGAAGGACCCCTTATGCATATTTTTTTTTCTTGTTCATTATTTAATGACCCATGATAAGTCATAAGAAAAAATGCCCAGGCAAAAGAAGGCTTTTAAAAACAAGAATACTGAAGAGTTACAAACCAAAAGAAATTTCTAATTATTTTTATCTGGTGAATACAAAGTGGACTTTAAAAGTATATCAAAAGAAGGGGTGCCTGGGTGGCTCATTCGGCTAAGCATCCGACTTCGGCTCAGGTCAAGATCTCACGGTTTGTGAGTTCGAGCCCCGCCTCGGGCTCTGTGCTGACAGCTTGGAGCTTGGAACCTGGTTCGGATTCTGTGTCTCCTTCTCTCTCTGCCCCTCCCCAACTTGTGCTCTGTCTCTCTATGTCTCTCAAAACATAAATAAATGTAAAAAAAAAAAAAACCAACTTTAAAGTATATCAAAAAACATTACTGTAACTTCTAGTCAGGACATCTCCCAATATGCAATGCTCTCAGTTTCCCCAATTACAAGGCCTTTCTAGCTCGTCTCTCTCTCTCTGCCTTTTGTTTCGTACTTTAAGGAAGACCAACCAGCAGCCTCCGGTATCTTTTTCTGGGCTCTCTTGTGTTCTCCCTCTCTGACCACCAACACGTGTCCATTTCCCTGACCCCGGCGTGGCAGGTGCTGGGAGGGGTGATGGCGCCCAGTTATGTACATTTGATTGAATGTTTAAGTGAACGAAAGTTTACATTCCAAGTATAAACTTAAGATGTATGGAAGGTGTGACTACAGGGTAATGAGACTGACTCTTTGTTCCCCCAAGAGGAATTTGAACTTTTATTTATTTATTCAGCTGAGGAAGTTTTAGTGTGGTGACCAGAAGTACAGAATCTGGGCTCCTCATTTACATTATAGCTCTTATACTCAGCCATGTATCTCTGGCAAGTGATTTATCTCCTCCAAGACCTCAATTTCCTCAACGGTAAAATTGAGGCAGTGATAATACCTTGCCCACAGTGTTGTTAAGGTAATGAGATCAAATTGTACGTGTAGCAAAATTCCTGGAACATCGTAGATGTTCAGTATATGTTTAGTGAACATCTAAAAGCTCACTTTTAGCTTTTATTTTATTATAAATACAAAAAGTATATAAGATACAAGGTAAAAAACTCTTTCCTTATTATACTTTTGCCTCCCCCAACCCCCACCCCTCCGGCCCCCAAGAAATTATCATTATTAAACATTTGGAATATATCTTTTAAGACTATCCTGCCCTGCAAAGGGGACCCACTGTATGCATTCTCCCTTGTAAGTTTATATTTGATGTTTATTTCAAACATTCACATCAAGGACATTTGGAAAATTTCCATGAGATTGAACTAGTATGAAATACAGAGGGAATAGATCTTATAACTCTATAGAGCTCTAGAGTCATACCTAACTTTCAAAACAAAAACTGCTCTGTTCTGTATGGCTACTTATATCCACAAATATGGATCTGGAGAAATTTGATTTCCTCAAAAACTTCACACCCATCTCAAAGCTGCTGGTTCTGTCATCATATTTAGGAGATTATGAGGCTGACCCTGAAGGTAACTCCAAAAGAAGAGTTAACTCCGCACACACGGCCTTCCTCCTCCCATCTCCACGCCAGCCTGGTAGTGCTATAAAGTCCCAATTAAACGTGTTAACTCTGGGATTCCCCCTCCCGTGCAGCTGGTAAACCAGTTTCATGTGTAAAAATACACAACGGACGTAGATATAGGCACTGGGCAACTTTGTTCAAGATCTGATGTCATCTGCACCTTGGCAGGGACCAGCAACTTCTACTGCCAAGAAGTGAGACTTCATTACTGAATTCTAGCTTTCCCTTTGCAAACGCTTCTTCTGGATAAACTAAAGTACATTGTGTGTGTGCTCAGTTATCCTGCAACATTCCCAGGAGGAGGAGTGGGAGTAGGGAGTCCAGGATAAAGCACACATAGGTACACACACACACACACACACACAGACACCACTTTAAGACATAGCTCTGCCTCCTGGTTGGACATCTGCCTAGATACAGGTGCATTTTTCTTGTGCCACCACTGACTTAATGCTCATGGTTATTATCTCCACCTTGTCCAGAAAGAGTTCACTCAAGTCCACTTATTAAAGACTTTTAGACTCGACAAGCCTTCTATTACAAATCTTCTCTGTCCCAGGTACATGTCTCAACATCAGATTCTTTATGCAGAGAATGGCACTTCATCCCCCCTATGATTATCCTCTAGGTTCTATAGGTGAGGAAACAGAGACCAAGTTTACCTAGAAAGTAACAAAAGTGAGATTTTAAGTCAGAAACTCTAAAACCCTTGTTCTTTCTGTTCGAAAACTCTTCAAGATCCAAGATTTGCTGAAAGGCTGGTAAAAGAGAAATTACCAAGATGCCTGCTAGTATCTATCATGTTTTTCTACTTTGGTTAATGTCTTCCTATCAACCTATTTAGCCCTTGCAAGAAATGTCATCAGTTAACCACTAAAATATTGGCCATAGAGTTCATAGTTGGTGGTCTTCTGCTGGGTCACAGACTCCAATCTTTGCTTCCCCAAACATACCCCCATAAGCCACGGACAGACAAGAATGTCAAGAAGGTTGAATGACCTCCCAGGAGCGTGAGGACACATTCACAGGAAGCCAGTCTTCCAGGCTGAATTTCTTGAATGGGAAGATAACGGCTGTTCTTTCTCCCCCAGTGAAGGTGTTGAAAAGCAGGTCATTGAGAAGCCATGGGAAATACTGCACGTGCCTTCTCAGCCCTTCTCTGTGGGATATGGGGACGGAGGACACCTGCCAACAAACAAATGAAAAATAAACACATAAGTAAAAATCCCTTACTGGATGTTGGAAAGCATGAAGACTTGAGAGGGACAAAAAAAGTAAAAAGGGGGAAAACAATTATTTCTATTTCTACTGCTACTGAGAGTATGTTTTGGAGAAACACGGGTTTCATGTTCCTAGAAGAAAACAAAGTGCAGTCACTGAAGGTTACTGTAGGGAGGACATTGATTATTCTCTTTCCCTGAAGGGCTTGTGAGACCACACAAGGATAAAGATATGTATTGGGGAGAATCTCTTTACTTCCTTCTATTTGTCAAAAGTGAAAGGTCCAGGTGGAGAGCATAAGAGGACAGTGTCATTATGAGAAAACCCTGAAATAGCACAGTTGCCCCTAGTTTCAGGAATAGAACACAGTCTCTTTTTAATATTCATCTTATGAATTGACATGTCAACTCACTCCATGTTTTCTTAGTTGGGGCACTTCTTCCTCCCAAATATATCCTATAAATCTTGGGACAGATCCTTTCTTTGTATTTAGTTGAAGCTAAATCTGAGGATTCGACTAGATTCGAAACCATTATGCACAATAAACTCTACCACACATACTAAATTCTCAGAGTGCACAGATGACACAGGCAAAATAAATAAGTGGCTTGTTTGTAAAGGGCTGAACACTTTTGTGACCTTTATTAACATTGGTAGTCATACAAACTTTGGAATGAACAAACTTCATTCTACAGGGTCTGGGCAGGGAGTAGGTTGGCTTAGAAAAGAGTATTTACCTTCATGCACTTCTGAAGGGAAGAGAAAGAACATTCTTTGAGGGCTTTTTTTTTTTTTTTTTTTTACCTTTACTCTAATGGAGGACTGGACTATGTTTTTAGCAAACACCACTGGAGACCAATCCATTCAGGAAATCAAACATAGCACTCACTCTACACGTCTCTAAAATGGTTCTGCTTGGAAGTATACAAACCTGAGTCTTACTCTGAGCCTTTCCAAGATTCATTCATCTACTCAACAAAAATCTACGGGGCTCCTGTTACGGGTCAGGCACTGTTGTAGATATTAGGCATAGAGTATTGAGCACGATGAACAAGGCAGGTGAGGTGCCTATCTATGTGGAACCTATGTGTTCCTCATCCATCCTGCATTTCCACATGATTACCAACCTAGCACAAGCCTACAATTTCTCAGCTTTCTGGGTCAGTTTCTTGCTCTCTCCTAACCTCTTCCATCTTTCAAGTTGTTATTTTTATTGATTTGGAGTATGTAGGCCCCATCAATAAATAACTTGGTATTCATCTACATTTATGCTCTAGTTGCAAAAGAAAAACATTACCACTCACCTAAAAAACCCACCCACTCTATCTTCCACCTTGGCAAATCTCTTTGACTCTTCATGGTACAGGTGACATCCCATGTCCTGTGTAAAGACATTCCTGCCTGCTCCTGCCTCTGTCAACTTCCCTCTCCTCTGAGCCTTGTACTCAAGTAGCCACCAAGATGTTATGAAGGGTATTTATTGAATACTTTTCCTATTATTTGCTGTTCTTTGTCTTTTCTTTCTTTTTCTTTTTTTTTTTCTTCATCTCCTTTAATCTTAAATCACCTGCTAGATTATACCCTCCTCTGCAGCAAGGACTGTGCTTTATTCTTTGATGGTAGCTAGCTCATTGTATTAGATTTGAATATGAATTGTATACACTTGAAATACACCTTTTCATTTGCTAATTAAAATCTTTTAATAAAAGATAATCTCTTCAACAAATGGTGTTGGGAAAACTGGACAGCAACATGCAGAAGAATGAAACTGGACCACTCTCTTACATCATGCACCAAAATAAGTTCAAAATGGATGAAAGACCTAAATGTGAGAATGGAAACCATTGAAATCCTAGAGAACACAGACAGCAACCTCTTTGACCTCAGCGGTAGCAACTTCTTACTAGACATATCTCTGGATACAAGGAAAACAAAAGCAAAAGTGAACTATTCGGACTTCATCAAAATAAATAGCTTCTGCATAGCAAAGGAAAACAATCAATAAAACTAAAAGGCAACCTACGGAATGGGAAAAGATATTTGTGAATGACATATCTGATAAAAGGTTAGTATCCAAAATCTAGAAAGAACTTATCAAACTCAACACCCAAAAAACAAATAATCCAGTTAAGAAATGGGCAGAAGACATGAACAGACATTTTTCCAAAGAAGACATCCAGATGGCTAATAGACACATGAAAAGATGTTCAAAATCACTCATCATCAGGGGAATACAAATCAAAACCATGATGAGATACCACCTTACACCTGTCAGAATGACTAAAGTTAATAACACAGGAAACAACAGATGTTGGCAAGGATGTGGAGAAAGGGCAACCCTCTTCCACTGGTGCAGCCACTCTGGAAAATCATATGGAGGTTCTTCAAAAAGTTAAAAATAGAACTACCCTATGACCCAACAATTGCACTACTAGGTGTTTACCCAAAGGATCCAAAGATACTGATTCAAAGGGGCACATGGACCCCAATGTTTATAGCAGCATTATCAACAATAGGCAAATTATGGAAAGAGTATAATGGAAAATTGCTAAGTCATCAAAAAGAATGAAATCTTGCCATCTGCAGTGATATGGATGGAGCTAAAGCATATTATGCTAAGTGGAGTAAGTCAGTCAGAGAAAGACAAATAACATATGATTTCACTCATATGTGGAATTTAAGAAGCAAAACAGATGAACAGGGAAGGGGAAAAAAGAGAAGGATGCAAACCGTAAGAGACTCTTGACTATAGAAACAAACTGAGGGTTGTTAGAGGGGAGCTGGGTGGGGTATGGGCTAGATGGGTGATAAGCATTAAGGAGGGCACTTGTTGTGATGAGCACTGGGTGTTATATGTAATGAATATAAATGAGTCACTAAATTCTACTCTTGAAATCATTTGTGTATAAATTCTGAGTTATGTTCTGAATCATCCGTGTATATATTCATTTAACATATTCTGAGTTCCTATTAAGTTCAAAACAGTGTGGTGCTGTGGGGGATATAGAAAGGAAATTGAAAACACAATATATGCCCTTGAGGAGTTCACATTTTCCAAAACGAACCAAGAAAGACCAAGGAGTGATTCAATAATTTTGAAATTAAAAATAACTCCTTGTTGAAATTCTTGGTTTTGGTTACAAGAAATTGAGTGTGTGTGTGTGTGTGTGTGTGTGTGTGTGAGTGTGCCTTCATACGTGTGTGTGCTGTGTATTACATTTAGTTGATAAGGGGAAAGGTCAGCTTTGCCTTATTTTGGACAAATTTTATATTTCGCTAAAATTGTCTGCAGGAAAACTAGGCCATTGGATAAAATGGCCTAAGGGGATAAAATGGGTAAGATATTTCCCTCTTTGTGCAATTTGAAAAATGGTCACCACTGTGGTCAAAATCATATTGCTTTATTTATTATTTAGTTGTAAATCTGCTGTAGAAAAGTAGTAGTTCTGGGCGTGGCAGAAAAAAATATGGTCACGGAGACCAGGAAAGTGAGGCCCTTTCATTTAATATGACTATATACCCACCTCAACACACCATAATCCAGAGCCACTCACACCTCCCTGGTTTTCTTTGAAACACACAAATGAATGCTTCGAGCAGCTTTTTGGTATTTTCCCATCTCAATTTTCTCCATTGTTTGCCAAGCCTTTCTGGACAAGCCAAAATGAGAAGTATTTCCCTTCTTGGTGGTTGTTTGGCCTGTGGACCTGTGCGTGCGTGTGCTTTGTGCGCCCTGCCTGGATTGTAGGTAGAGATTTCCCCCACACCCTTGGGCTTTGAATGGGGCAGAAAAGTGGAGCTTGTTTTTTAACTTAGTAATAACAATGCTGAGTGCTTAAGAAAACACCTAACACTGCATCAAAAGAGCTGACGTAGATGTTACACACAGCAGCTGTGACGGTCATTAGAAATGGCGCCGAAGACAATTTTTATGGTTCTTAGAACCAAATAATACTGGGGGTTGAGGCAGATTCTGCATATGAGGGGTAAGAGAGGAATATTTTTTTTTCCCCAAGTGAGATATGCTGATTTTGTTTGTGTATTTCTGCAATCTTTTTGTTTGTTTTTCTGATGTTATGGTATTTTCCACTTTGTGTCTATGTGCTTGTACTTGTATCTATTAAAGAATATTTAAAATTTATTCTTTCATTCAATTAATTATTTATTTTGATGGAAAAGAAACGTGTGTTTTTATTTTGTTCTATTTTGTCATTGTTTTGTTTTGCTTATCTTGCCCTAAAACAAATGGCAAAGCCAGGAATGGTGTCAGTTCAATTACTGTGAAATCACTAAGGATAAAGTGTGGAAACCTCAGTGTCACTTGCGGAAACCTCAGTGTCACTTGCGGTGTCTCCTTCAGATGTCTGTCCTGTCATTCTAATGTCTCGAATAGCAATGTAATGTGCCTTTTGGGCATGGGAATTGAAAGGGGAGCGAGTGACTAAATGCCAAAGCAAATAGTTTCGATTCTGCATCCATAGGTCACAGATGCTTTTGTCCCCAGCCTAATAGTACATCCTGGGATTTGGTCCTGGCCTGGAAACTACAGACTCCATGGAGGAAGGACAGTTCTACTGTAAATGCCCTACCTCTATAGCTCAGGTAGAATAACTTCCCATTGACTTTCTAAGTTTCTAGATGGGAACATGCTGGAACACTTGGGGTTTTGTGGGGTAAGAAGACACCTTTGTCATATGTGGTAGCTTACCCTTTATATGTTTCTTTGTGTCCCCAGGTTCCCAGCCCTTCGGACAGAAGACTGTATAGCCTACTCATCTGGATGGCCCTGTTCCTAACACTAATTCTGTAAGGTTTGTTCACTGAATGAAGAAATGAACGATTGTGTTTAATAGACAGAGAAACAGAGAATTCTTGCTGAGAAACTCTTCTCTCTATGACTGACTTTCCAAGGTAAATTTCCATTCTTTGACTTTAAACATTGACACAAGGCCTGGTTTGGGGACAAAGGCAATAGGAAGGAAGGAGAAGCCTCTGTTATCCTGTAAGGAAACACAGAACCTGAATGGGAGAATAAAAAATACATTTCATGAAAACTAAATGTGAGCCACTGAAAAAAAAATCATTAATGCAGAAGAATGCGGTTATAGCACAAAGACCTCACACACTCACAGGCACACGCACAATTTAGAGGATATACACAAGACTATGCTCTCCAAATTTCCCCATGTCATAAGTAAGTTTCAAAACAATTTTAATGAGCTGAACACTGTTCCATTATGTTGTTGAATTATATTTAATAATTTAACCAATTCCCCATTTGCAGGGCTCTGTACTGAAGAATTATTCTTACCCAAAGAGAGGTTTGGCATTTGGCTTTGGCTACTGGAAGGTATTCTCTGGGCCTTTGGAATGTCCTGCCTGATAAGAGTGTCTTTGTTTACCTTAGGATCTTGTGCCGTACTGCAGTCTAACAATGCGATTTATGACACAGGCTTTAGGCCATGTGGCTTTTGCTCTACCTCTAGAGGGGCTGGAGACTTAGGTAGGATACGCCGCACTGTCATAGGGCAGTCAATCATGTATATGTGATTGAGTCCCAATAAAAACTCTGGACATCTGAGAATCAGGTGGCCTTCTTTGGTTGGCAACACTTTGTCATATTGTCACACATTGTTGCCAGGGGATTTCATGTGGCCCTGGAAGGTGACAAATGGAAGCTACACATTTGGAATTTTCTGGAACCCTGCCATATGCATATCTTCCCTTGACAGATTTTAAATTCTTTCACTATAACAAACCATTACTGTAAGTATAACAGTTTTCGGTGAATTCTGTGAAGCCTTCTACTGAATTATCAAACCTGAGGGTGGCCTTAAGAATCCCCAAACTCGGGGCACCTGGGTGGCTCAGTCAGTTAAGCGTCTGACTTAGGCTCAGGTCATGATCTCATGACTCATGAGTTTGCGTTTGAGCCCCCACATCGGACTCTGTGCTGACAGTGCAGAGCCTGACTAGGATTCCCTGTTTCTCTCTCTCTGCGCCTTCCCTACTCATGCACCGTCATGCCTGCTCTGTTCCTCTCTCTCAAAATAAATAAATAAACTTAAAAAAAGAAAGAATCCCCAAACTCTGCAGTTGGCATCTGGGTGACTTTGTGGACTGTACTCCCTAATTTCACAGGAGCATTAATATTTCCCTTTAAGTTGTCGATGATTTTTAAATGAAACATAGTTTTAAAATACATTTCATAGACTGAAAGAAAAATTACCTTAGATATACATCGTCTGTAACATGCATTAGAGAAGTGAGATGCGTTAAAGTACAGCTCTTAGAATTAGGAAAATAAGCCAAATTGCTTCAATTTTTTATAATGTAAATAATATAGTAATATATGGCACACACATCTGTATCTTTCACCATTTCCTTTCGTTAGATTCATAAAAGTAGGATTCATGAGGTAAAATTCCTGGGCATGAAACTTGAAAAAGTTCAAGATATACAGCAAAGCTGTAGCAATCAAAAACAGTTGATGGTCAACTCATCTACAACAAAGGAGGCAAGAATATGCAATGGGGAAAAGACAGTCTCTTCAACAAATGATGCTGGGCAAACTGGACAGCTACATGCAAAAGAATGAAACTGGACTACTTTCTTATACCACACACAAAAATAAACTCAAAATAGATTAAAGACCTAAATGTACTACCTGAAACCATAAAAATCCTAGAAGAGAGCACAGGCGGTAATTTCTCTGACATTGGACATAACAACTTTTTGCTGGACATGTCTTCTCAGGCAAGGGAAACGAAAGCAAAAATAAACTATTGGGACGATGTCAAGATAAAAAGCTGCACGGCAAAGAAGACAATCAGCAAAACAAAAAGACAACCTATTGAATGGAAGAAGATATTTGTAAATGACATATCTGATAAGAGGCTAGTGTCCTCTTACAAAAAGAACATAAATAACTTATATAAAGAACATAAATAACTTAGTACCAAAAAAAACAAAAACAAAAACAAAAACAAATAATCCAGTTAAAGTGGGCGGAAAACATGAACAGACATTTCTCCAAAGAATACCTACAGATGAACAACAGACACATGAAAAGATGCTCAACATCACTCATCATCAGGGAAATGCAAATCAAAACCACAATGAGATATCACCTCACACTTGTCAGAATGTCTAAAATCAAAAATCCAAAAACTGATGCTGACAAGGATGCAGAGGTAAGGACCCTTATACACACTAGCCAAGCTATTGCAAAAAATGGCATGGAAGTTCCTCAAAAAATTAAAAATAGAATGCCATATGATCCAATAATTCCACTACTGGGTATTTACTCAAAACATACAAAAAGGCTAATTCAAAAAGATACATGCACCTTTCTGTTTACTGGAACATTATTTACAATAGCTAAATTATGGAAGCAGCTGAAGTGCCTATCGATATATGAATGGATAAAGAAATGTTGCATATGTGTATGCAATGGAATATTAGTCATAAAAGAGAATGTAATCTTGCTATTTGCAACATGAATGGGTCTAGAGGGTATAACGATAAGTGATATGTGATAAAAAAATAAGTCAATCAGAGAAAGACAAATACCATATGATTTCACTCGTATGTAGAATTTAAGAAGCAAGCAAAACGAGTGAACAAAGAAAAAAGAAGACAAAAAAAAACCAGACTCTTAAATACAGAGAACAAACTGGTGGTTCCTAGAGGGAAGGTGAGTGGGGGGGGATGGGTGAAATAGGTGAAGGGGATTAAGAGCACTCTTATCATGATGAGCATTGAGTACTGTATAGAACCGTTGAATCACTATATTGTACACCCAAAATTAAAAAAGAGTGCATTTTTTTTACTGCATGATAATTACACTGGAATTAAAAAAATAAAATATAAAAATAAAATAAAACAAGATGAATTGCCACGTACATTTTTTACATTTCTGATTTCATTCCTAATATGGTCACTATTGGTAAACATTTAGAGTACGAGAATACAAAAATGCAAAAAAGCTCTTAATTTTTAATGTCTAGAGTTCCTGAGACAAGCAATTGAAGCACTGGTTTCAACAAAAGAAATGTTTCCAGCAAAACTTGCTGGGAGAAAATGCATTTTAGTACATTGCTTCATTTGGAATGATAGAACTTTTTTTTTTTTTTTCACTGTTAGCATTACAAAGGGGAAAAGCTCATTCAATTGCGCTTTCCAGAGGAGTGACTTACTAGATACTTCCTCGCTTGATGGGCTAGAGAATAAAAATGTCACCAGTCAACTGTCCTCTTCCTGCAAGGTGCAGTCCTGACAACCAGGAAGAGACAGACCAAACCACATTTGGAGCCCAGGTCAAATTTAAAGGGCTCCTACTTTGTGCGCCTAAGTGACCAGGGAGGAAATTCTCTTCTCAGGCGTGGGAGTGCCTTCACCCTAGATTTCAGTCTCAACAGAAGGCTCTGTCTCTCCTGCTTTCATGCTCATTTCTTTCTTGTTTTTGAATATATTTCAGAGGATTTCAGAAGTGATGGCTGTATGGGGGCTGCACGCAGAGCACAACTGCTTTGTGTAAGACAGTGATACAGCCGTGAGGTTCCCAATTTGTCTAGGGGTGACGGCATGATCCAAATATCAGCTGCACCACTTTACTAACTGTGAGACTGACCTTGGGCGAGTACTTAACTTTTTAGAATCTCAATTAAAATGTACACACCCATGCCCATCTTTTAAAGTGGTAACAAGCATTAAGTGAGAAAAAATGGCATACGTGAAGTGCTTATCGGTGTCTGGTTCGTATTTTATATATATATATATATGTGTGTGTGTGTGTGTGTGTGTGTGTGTGTATACACACATATATATTATAAATATTATAATTGTAATAACTTATATCAAAAATGCATAGAGCCTGATTCTTCATTTTTATATCCCCAAACGTGCTATTCCACACTGCGGGAAACCTGCTTCACAAAAACTAAGTATTATGTCTCTAAGTCTATTTAAAAAGTATATGATAAATATAATGATAATTATAGTCAAAGGTAGTGAGCACATATGTGTGCTAGAAGCTGGTCTAAGCACTTTTACGTACATTAACTCACTTAATCTTCCCAGCGGTTCCATAGAGAGGTATACAGTGCTTATCCTCAGTTTATGAACGAGGATGCACAGAGGCCGAGAAGCTTCCCCAGGGTCACACGCACAGTCAATGGCACAGGTAGTTTCACTCAATGGGCAGCCCTCTTCGTTTCTGTCAACGCAATTCAGTCCGTGGTCTTGGCTTTGCATTCCTCCCCGGTAGAAAAACCTTTCTGAAATCAGGACCTGTTCTTTACACGCCTCTTACCTCTTACAAAATTGAAGGTGCTGTACACAATATCTGTTCTTGAATGATTGACTCTATCTTGATGTTATATTCAGATTTTAATTTAGGAGAAAAATCTGGTTTTTAAAGAAATATGTTTAGTAGCCTTAATAAATAATTATCAAACCTAAGCTTGGGAATCTTTAAGCTTTTCCTCCACACTCGGTCCGTATATTTCTCACAATCCCACTCTAATTATGATTATAGTTGATTCCACCTCGGAATTTTGTTCACCATTGTGATGCACATTCCACTCTTTAAATTTTTTCGTGGTCTCATTTCCTGCTAACTTTGGATTCTCTAAGCCCATTGAACCAGATCATAAACAGCTCTCAGATAATAACTGACATTTCCTCTACAATAAAAGCATCTGAACCATCATCCAGACAGAAAAAAACAACCCTGATGTTTTCAGCCATGGGCACCTAGTTCTTTGAAGACCTAGTTCCCTTTGAGCGTTTACCACCCTATCTTTTCAAACCTCCTTCAGAAGAACTCAATTACCGGCAGTGTTGTCCTTCTTCAAGCAATGTTGCTTTTTCCAGTCCTTGAAAATTAGGCCTTACAGATTCAGTAACACTATCTTTCTCTCCAACAGCTTGTTCCCAGGAGACTTGTTTCAAAGCATCAGGAGGAACCAGTTTCATCAGACGGCGGCATGGCCTTCTCTTGATGAATTCAAGGCACAGGGGCTATAGTGGTGGGCTTAAGGCTGAGTGGGAAGGTTATCTTGTGAACTTTTATCAAAGAGCAGAGGATACCAACCCTCATAGTGGGATTTTAGAACGTGAACTTTTATTTTCTTCCCCATCTTTATGAATAGAATTATCTATCCTATCGACAAAGGACTTGCTTAACTCCTCCATCAATTCATCAGTTTCGAAGTAGGTAAGTCAGAGGGTTGATGTTGGTTGACTTGGCCATTCTCGTTTGTCTTTGGGCTGGCAAAAGAATAAAACACCTAAATTATCCTACATCTTTTCTTTTTCTTCCAGTTGAAGCCATTCCCCATTCATCTCACTTACCTTTTTTCCCTTCACACTCCAATGACTGGCCTAAGGGCTCCCTTCACCGGAAAGCCTGGTAGTCATTCAATCAGCATGTACATGTGAATATAGTTAAATTGAAATATAGTCCACAGTAACTTCAAAAAATACTTTCATTAGACATAGACCGCGATGTAAATGCCCGTAGTGACAGGTCAGGCTGGAGACAAACATGACTATCACAGCGAGTCCCACATGGCCAGGGATTTCTCGGGGTCAGAAAGGATGGCTGTGTCCTGGCTGGTATCAGGTTCAGTTAGGGGCTATATGATATGGGTAATACGTATCTCTGAATCCTAAAAACACACATAGTGTGGCAAGAGTCCCACTCAGTGTGATTAGGAACATGGGCACTGAGCATATAGAGAAAGTGACGGACTCAAATCTTCCCTTTCCAGACCCTATCCTCGATATTTGTGGAAACTGGGACCCGAATATGAATAGAGGCCCACAGAGCATACATCTCTATATTTTGAAGTTATAAATTAAGCAAATAAACTGTTAAATAAAATGCATCTCATCTTTCTTTCTTGACCAATCGACTTTCATAATGGCCTGGATGGACAAGCGCAAATTGGGAATTTTTCAGACTCCTTCGAATTTTGTGCCAGGTTGTGGCAATGCAGAGACAGGCCATCCTCCAGCCACACGTCTCCTCGTAGGGCCAAGGGGACAAGCGCATCCAGAGCCCATGACCCTATAGTCTCTAGACTTCACTACAGCAACCCAGGATCCTGGAACTCCCTGCCAAAGACCTCAATCTTGTTTTCTTGTAAGCTCCCCCCCGCCCCGGATGGATTGTACCATTGGTGTGCACGTCTCTAACCCCACAGGATAACCAAGAGTGTGCGGTTACAGCGGCGCTGTGCTAACCCGGATGTTCATACCTGTTATGTGTGAGACCCCTTGTGGACCAGGAGGGGGCCAGGAGGGTTAGGTCGGGGGAGGCCATTCCTGCTCAGATCTGGGGGCCCCTATGCCCCTCTGACTTGCTAGGAGGCCTCTGTTGATTGAGAGGGGTGGCAGTTCGAATCCCCTCAACTATTTGATCAGTTCTGTCTTTATTTTTTTATTCCTCTACTGACGGCGTGTAGTTAATTCAGTATAACTTTAATAGTTAGATGTGCTCTGGATACCCACCTGATTGGGCTGAGGGCACAGGTAGTGGTGCAGGTGGAGTCTGAGGTATAGGGAAGCTTCCATCTTCTGACTGGGAGGAATGAGGTCTCTCTTTATTTCCAGACTCTAGGGGAATGACTTCTACCATCACATCCTATGCAGGAAAACTGGTAGTGAGTGCAGGCATCTGTGATTCTTTCCTTATCTCAGGCACCAAACAAGATCCTTCTCTCATCTTCCCCTTCTCAGGAAATGTCTCCATCATTGGTCTCCTTAGTCCCTCTGGCCACCTTGGGCCTGGTCTTCAGTCCCTTCCTCTTCCTCACCATGGTCTACTAGCAAAGCCTTCTTGCCTCCTAAATATTTCTCACCATCTGCCCCCTCCTTTTTATCAGCACTGCACCCACCAGTTCAGAGAAGGGCCCGGGAGCTGAAGGTACAAAGCAGGGCATGGTTTAAGCCCCACGTCTTCACTGTGAGGTCTGGGCCTTACTAGCAGCCTCCAAAGTGCCCAAGGACTGGAGAACAGTTCAAGGTTGTAATGTTCTTGCTTTGTTCCATGGTCCTTTACAGGTGTATTATACTGTTGATTCTGCAAATATTTTGTATTATGTCAGAACTCTGTGTGATGGAATCATGCGTAACACACACAAAATAATAATGGACTGCAGACATTCAAGGTTTTTCATTTTATATAAGGTTTTAAAATTCAAGGTTTTAAAATTACATGTCATGTTGTCTCAAAGCCCTCTTCCCTCAAACTAAGAATGTTGTGTAAGAAAAAAACAGCTTTCCTTTTGACATTTTTACAAAGTCTCCAAAGTATTTGTGAACCTGCTCTTTTATAACTTACTTTTCTGAGACTGATATGTATGTGAAAAATCAATTTTGTGTTGGTCACAGCCATATATCCTGACGGCTTGGGTAAATATTTGTCTTAATGTTTCAGAGGGGTAGGAGTAAAGTGTTGAAATAAATGTATCTCTTGCCTTCTATGTGAATTGCCCTAGTAAATCTCAAAATGTTTGCTTTCTTAATGCAGGGACTTCTTAGTTTTGTCAGATGATCCACATCTTATCAGGAGGTGTCTGTACTTTTGAGGAAAATAAGAACATTGGAGAAAATACCCACATAGGTGAAATAAGAATGATATTTATGAGGAATGAATTAATTATCCTCCATTAACAACATGTCATATTTATGGCTTTGCAAGACAATTATCTTTAGGGAAAAATATTACTTCCACTTTTCCCAGGCTCAGGCTTTGTTCTTTCTTTTCTCTTTCTAGAGGACAGAATGTCCCTCAGCATGGAAACAAGCAGACCAGGTAGCCAAAATACCTTAGAATATTCTCATTTAAACAAACAGGAACAAACATCCTTAGAAAGGTTTTCTCTTGTTTGATGTTGGAGTTCCCGTTGAGATTTTTCAAACAGAAGTTATGAAAATAAATCGACTCCACAATCTCCCACCCCTGTAAAGCAGTAGTCATTCCTTTCTCTGCAGGTGTTTTCATGCCCATAAAAACTGAGATCTTTTCCTGGAGCAGCAATTAGATTGTTATCCCTGTATGTGTTTTTAGGAGTCATTGGTCATTGTCTCCCTAAACTGGTGATGCTAGTACTCAATGGCATCTGGCATAACTGTTTACACAAATATGGACAGGGGGCAGGAATAGACGTGAAACTTCGCTGACATTCAAAATTCTGCGATCTAGCCCAGTTTCTGGCCTTAGGGAGCAATGTGGCTTAACACCAGTCATTCCAACTTTCTGAGGTCCAATCTCTCCACCTATAAAACCAAAGAGTTGAACCAGATTAGGCTCATCGAATGTACTGCACGCATGCTGTCCCTTCTCCTCTGTCCTTGCCAGATACAGCCAGCCCATCACTGATCATTGCCACTTAGCCTTGACTTTGTATCACAGTCCTTCTCAGTTAAATGCTATGGGCAGCTGCTGCTGTAGAGTTTGTTTTGTTTCTTAAATTCCACATATGAGTAAAATTGTACAGTATTTGTCGTTCTCTGACTTATTTCGCTTAGCATTATACTCTCAAGCTCCATTCATGTCGTTGCAAATGGCAAGATTTCTTTTTTTATGACTGAATAATATTCCATGTGTATCTATACCATATTTTCCTTATCCATTTATCTCTCCATGGACACTTGGGCTGCTTCCACATCTTGGTTATTGTAAAAAGTGCTGCTATAAACACAGGGAAGCATGTATCCCTTTGAATGAGTGTTTAAATTATTTTGAATAGTGTATTCAATTATGGTGTTGAATTGTATTCTTTGGGTATATACTCAGTAGTGTGATTGCTGGACCGTAGGGCAGTTCTATTTTTAACTTTTTGAGGAACCTCCATACAGTTTTCCACAGTGGCCGCACCAGCTTGCGTTCCCACCAACAGGGCAAGAGGGTTCCTTTTTCTCCACATCCTGAGATGTATGAGTCATTAATTTTAGCCTGAGTCATTAATTGTAGCCATTCTGACAGGTGTGTGAGGTGGTATCTCACTGTGGTTTTGATTTGCATTTCCCTGATGGTTAGTGATTATGAGTATCTTTTCATGGATCTGTTGGTCATCGGGATGTCTTCTTTGGAAAAGTGTCTGTTCATGTCCTCCACCCATTTTTAAAATGGACTATTTGTTTTTGAGGTATTGAGACTTATCAGTTCTTTATAGATTTTGGATGCTAATTCTTTATTGGCTATGTCATTTGCCAATCCTGGGATCTCTTGAATGAGATAGAATTATAAGGTATTACTGTTAGCTTGCCCTCAGATTTGGAGGACTGAGGAACCCTGTTAGGGGAAATCGGTGGGATTTCATTTCCACTTCTTTTCCACTTTTTGTAATGCTGAAGGAAAGACAACTCCAAGTCATTTCTGCTTAAAACTTACAACTAGCCCAAAACATTAGGCTCAAATGAGTTTGTCCACAGATCTAGAATTGGAAACATTACTCATACAATGGGGAGCTATGAAAAGAGATTATTACCTTTAATTCTTCAGAAGAAGGAAATTAGAGCCATAAATTTCTGGTTATTCAAGAAAAAGAAAATGTTTTCATAAAAAATTTAATCTGAGTAGATATTAAAACCGGCTCATTTAGAAAAGGAAGCTTCTATAAATCTCCATTTAATTTAATTCAGCAAATTCTTAGTGATAATATTTGTATATATAGTATCATGTGAAGGATACAGGGGAGACAAAGAATAGAAAGACCAAGACTTGGGGCGCCTGGGTGGCGCAGTCGGTTAAGCGTCCGACTTCAGCCAGGTCACGATCTCACGGTCCGTGAGTTCGAGCCCCGCGTCGGGCTCTGGGCTGATGGCTCGGAGCCTGGAGCCTGTTTCCGATTCTGTGTCTCCCTCTCTCTGTCCCTCCCCCGTTCATGCTCTGTCTCTCTCTGTCCCAAAAATAAAATAAACGTTGAAAAGAAAAAAAAAAAAAAAAAAAAAAAAGAAAGACCAAGACTTTGGGGTCCCTGGGTGGCTCAGTTGGTTAAGCATCCAACTTTCGGTTTCGGCTCAGGTCATAATCTCCAGCTTTGTGGGTTTGAGCCCTGCGTCAGGCTCTGTGCTAACAGTGCAGAGCCTGATCGAGATTCTCTCTCTTCTTCCTCTCTTTCTTACCCTGCCCTGCTCACTCTGTTTCTGCCACTCTCTAAATAAATAAATAAACTTAAAAAAAAAAAAAAAAGAAAGAAAGAAAGAAATACCAGGACTTTGACCACAAGAAACTCATAGTTTAGTAAGGGGAATAAGAGAAGTAATCAGACAACACCAAAGCAAAAAGAATGTCCTTCCCAGAGGACACTAGGAGGTTCAAGAAGGAGGTATCCTCTGGTTGAAAGGATCAGCTAAAGCTTCGAAAGAAGAGGCAAATGAGCTTGATTTTGAACAAGGTACAAGGAGGATATCTACAAGCAAAAATCAGGCTGAGATTTTGAAGAATGAATGTGGCACCAGTGTGCAGTTCGACTTGAGCAGGAAAGAGCCTAGGAGAGGACTTGAGAATCTATTTAGAAGTCTGGGCCTGAGGTAATGATGGCCCAAACTAGGAAAGTGTTAGCAGACGCCAAAAGGCAGGAGACAAGAGAGACATTGCTGAGGTAACGACTGCCAGGATTTGGTAATTGACATGAGTTAAAGACAGCCCTAACTGTACAGCCAAAGGACTGGAGTCATAGCCATGCTATTAGGAAGGGCTAACCTCAGGGGAGTTGGTTTCATTAACACATTTGGAATAGGCTGAAACTTCAGCATTGCAGGCAGAATAATTTTAAAGGAGGACGTTTGGTCTGCAAATAAATAGAACTACCACTGCAGAAGCTTCTAACTTTTGCCTTAGTCCTTCCTGATAATTTGAGTGGTATGATAAAATGGCTGTTGTCTCCCAAACATATTTATTTATAGATATAAATGCCGGAACAGATGCTAATGTACTCAATTAAGGATGTCCTTTAAATTTTTAATTTAAAGGTTTCCTTGCATGAAAGTTTCTGGATACTTTAACAAAACCGATAAAACCTCTGCCTTCTAACAATCTAATTGGTTTTATAATGCAAGTTCAAAGCCAGTGTTTTGATACTACTAATGCATGTTGCACAATCCATTTTCAAGGTCAGCTTTGGCCAATGAAGATATTAGTGACTGGAAGTTCTTAGGCTTTCAAAAAAACAGAACATAAACAATGTAACCCCCCCTCCCAAAGTAAATGGCAATTATCAGAACTAAAAAAAAAAAAAAGGCTGAATAAATGGAAAACAATTGCTAGTATTTAATCACTGAAATAGACCATGAGGAATTGGGTGAGATTATTAAAAGAATAATGTTGTGTCCAATATTCATCCAAGCACATTGATGTTTTGTGGCAATAATAGAACAATATTTACAGAAAACACTGGAAAATTTTTCGGTTAAGCAGAAGTGATTTTGAAATTTGAGGCTAAACTGGACACACAGATAAAACCACAGATAAAAAAAAAATTAAATGATCACTATCTGGAATGGAAAATTTTTAAAGGGATTGCAAATCATGAATAATAAAATAAGAATATTTAACACATAAAATTTTAAAGTATGCATATCTCAGGTCAACTAGATTATATGATGATAAAAGTCTTCTTGTACACCTACGTTTATCAGACAAATGACAAAAAAACACTGGATGAAGAAGTAAAGAAGTCAAAATTTACAAGTGCCTTTACATCTGGTGTAGTAAGTTCTGGCTTTTATGAAAAGCTGAAAAGACAACTTTCAATTTTAGGCATTGACTTAAACATTTGTTGAGATTGTATTCAGGTGAAGAAAAAACACGTCAGCCAGAGTATTCAACGTGGTGTGAGTTTGTTACCAGGACACAAAGCATCAACTTGTAGATAACAATTGACATTCTATGGAACAATTGAAAAATTATATGTTATTGTCTGTATCCATGTCCGAAAGATGGAAAATGGAAGAAATCAATATCAAATTTGACCACGCGACCATCCACAGACACGTCAGGGCAAGGCTGACTGAATGCTGTTAGGAAATAAGATTTAATTTAGACCAAATATCAGATGATTAGGGGAGTTAAGTGAAACAAGAGAGCTTCAAATAAATAGCAAGCTGTGGTCTTCCACAGAAAATGCAATTAATTTTGAACATTAGCTGCCCCCTTATTTTGTTATTGGGAGTGAACTTTGTTTTTTTTGGTATAAATAGTTGGGCAAAATCTTATGAAAAGAGAAGATGAGAATTTGGCTACTTCACTTACAAAGGAGGTAAAACTGTTTTTGTTTTTGTTTTTAATTTTTAAAGGAAAAGTGTTTTTGTGAATCAAAAGAAACTGCATGTGACCTGTACAGCAAAGGGACATTCCAATAAAATATAAGTTAATTAAACAAGGAAACAAAAATGTGTACACGAATATAAAGAAGATTCATGTACAAGTAATCCCCAAAGAAATTTCTGTAAGGATGATTTTCTTGCCATTGTGGATCAAGGTGTGCTCTCTTCTGAAGAGAGATTTGAACAAATGAAGCAACATAATGCTACTTTTAGTTTTCTCTGCACTACCTCAGCTTTGAAAAACTTGAAAGAAAATGAAATGTAAAAATATCATATGTTTATAGCAGCACTAGCAACAATAGCCAAATTATGGAAAGAGTCCAAATGTCCATTGACTGACAAATGGGTAAAGAAGATGCGTATACACATACAATGGAATATTACTTGGCGATCAAAAAGAATGAAATGTTGCCATTTGCAGCAACATGGATGGAACTAGAGTGTATTATGCGAAGCGAAATAAGTCAGTCAGAGAAAGACAAATATCATATGATTTCACTCATACGTAGAATTTGAGAAACTCAATAGATGAACATAGGGGAAGGGAAGGAAAAATAAGATAAACACAGAGAGGGAAGCAAACCATAAGAGATTCTTGAATACAGAGAACAAACTGAGGGTTGCTGGAGAGGGCAAGGTGGGTTAAATGGATGACAGGCATTAAGGAGGGCACTTTTTGGGATGAGCACTGGGTGTCATATGTAACAGATGAATCCCTGGGTTTCACTCCTAAAGCCAAGACTACACTGTAAGTTAAATATATATATATATATATATATATATGTATTGTTTTATATATATATATATAGATATATATATCTTATACTCACGTTAATTACATCTATATTATGTAGATATATAAATATATGGATCTATATGATATATATAGATAGATCTGTATGATATATCTATATCTGTATCTATCTATCTAGATATCATATATATCTAAATTTTGGTTTGTGAGATGGTTAAAATCACAATATGTGATATGATTAAATGTATATACTAAAATTAAAATATTTTATAGTATTTCCTATGATAATGCTAATTTATTATATGTGATTATATAATAATATTTGAAAAAGGAATGTAAAGTTCATGGTTTTTTCTCAATCTAAATATTTATTTAAGACATTTTTAAATAATTCCAGCATTATCTTCCCCACAGAGCAAAAGCGTTGTTCAATTTAATAGTAATCTAAGTGTTGCCCTGAAGGTATCTTATAGATACGATTTATATCTATCATCAGCTGATCTTTTTTTTTTTTTAATGTTTATTTATTTATTTATTTTTTTGAGACAGAGACAGACAGAGCATGAGCAGGGGAGGGACACAGAATCTGAAGCAGGCTCCAGGCTCTGAACTGTCAGCACAGAGCCCTGCGCGGGGCTTGAACTCACGAAATGTGAGATCATGACCTGAGCCGAAGTCGGGCACTTAACCGATTGAGCCACCCAGGTACCCCTATCATCCACGGATCTTAAGGAGATTATCCTTGATAATCTGGACCTGAATATATGACTTGAAAGGCCTTTAGAACAGAACTGAGGTTTCCTGAGGAAGAAGAAATTCTGCCTGTGGACTGAAGCATCAGAGCGTGCCCCGGAGTTCAGCCTATTCTTCCTGACCACCTGCCCTACAGATCTCAGACTTGCCTAGCCAGCTCCCACAAATGCATAAACCAATTTTTGCAATAAAGCTCTTAATACGTATCTCCATCTAGCTCTGTTTTGCTGGTGGAGCCCTGATTGATAGAGTTACCTTCATTTATAATCTTTCGATATAGGAACATAGAGGATGTGGCTCTCTAAGTGTACTCTTGTTCAGTCCTACAAGCGTAAACACAAGCCTTGAGGCATGGCGCTGGGTAGGGCAGGTGCAGACTGACGGCCTGATAAAAAACAAAAACTGTGAGAGCCTAGGTCTGGAGAGCAGGCCCAAGACCTGAAAGCTTGGCCCTTCTCAAAATGTCTTCTCCAAATTTGAATTGCAGAATTGCAATAGCTACTTTTTCTCTTTCCTTATCTTCTCTTTGCTGTATCTGGTCTTTTTTGCCCAGCAGCAGGATTTTGACCATTCCATTAGTATTCTACGTATCTCAAGCTCTTCCTCTGACCTCCAACACCGTCCAGCTCTACCCAGTACTCGAGTGAGCCCAGCGGCCAATAGTCCAGAACAAATGCTCCTTAGAGATGAATGATGGGGTGGGGGGGTGCAGCAAATCATCTCACAAACTAATTTCATTTCTCACTTGTAAACTAGAGACGAACAGTTAAGCTCTTCCTGTTCATCCATAACCATTCAGCTTCGAATACTATTTTGTGTTCCTTTCTACCAACTCTTTTCCAATGACATTCGAAGAATTGGTCCTTCTCCTTTTTTTGGTGTAGCAGCCTCGAGCTGGGCACCTTCAGGCCACTTCCATATGGAGCTGGGAGAGGCAATAAAGACTGCTAAAACTCAAAGGGCCCACCTTCCCCAGGTATGCAGGACTCTGTGGTTGATGCTGGGGGCCTGTTCATTGTCTTACCAACATGTTCCCTTCATTCGGATGAACTCTCTCGGAACTGGGTCTTTGGCAGACCTTTGACCACTAACCTACCTCATCAGTTTTTGAATGCCTGATGGGCCTTAGGTCTGTTCTCCAGACCTAGGCCCCCATAGTTTCTGTTTTTTATCGGGCCTTCAGTCTGCACCTGCCCTACCCAGCGCCATGCCTCCAGCTTCCAAGTCTTGATTCTTCATGGGCTCCTTTAGAGACGTGGTGAAGGGACTGCAGAAAGACTAGGTCAGATAAGCATGTTCAGTAACATTAATAAATTAATATTTCCTCAAACTCCACATATACCTGGAACATCATCAGTCCTATTTTTGATAACTTAAAGGAAAGTTTGCTTGTGTTTCAGTCAGAATAATATACATTTTTAAAAATAGCACTATTGGGGCACCTGGGTGGCTCAGTCGGTTAAGCAGCTGACTTTGGCTCAGGTCATGATCTCGCGGTCCGTGAGTTCGAGCCCTGCGTCGGGCTCTGTGCTGACAGCTCAGAGCCTGGAGCCTGTTTCAGATTCTGTGTCTCCGTCTCTCTGACCCTCCCCCATTCATGCTCTGTCTCTGTCTGTCTCAAAAATAAATAAATGTTAAAAAAAAAAAAATTAAAAAAAATAGCACTATTATCCTTTTTAAATAATAGAATTATTATTTCAGCTACTAAGAATTTATTTTTCTATGCTTATGATTTTTGGTGCTCTGTTTAATGTTTAATAGCAATGTTTAATATGATATTTTTATTTTTATATAATATTTTTATTAATATGTTTAATATAATATTTTTGAAATTGTATACACTTAAAATGAAAGATTAATAAACATCAGTATTTATGGACATATCGCTGTCCTTAGTAGATATAGAGGGCGAGGGGAAAGGGGATGGCTGAGAATTTTGTTCCAGTCAGATTTTGACCCAGAATCTCTAATAATGACAAGAGATGTTAAGATATAACATGTGGAGAGTCACTGCCCTGGAATTTCTGCCACCTGTAATTAGGGATGTTTCATTTTCTTCCATATGACAACTAAAAGGAAACTTGTCGTGATGGTCAAGATAATAGTAGTAAAGAGAAATACTAGTATCAAGGAAAAGCGAAGCCAGACTTTTCAAGTAAAAGTTAAAAGGACTAGAATTATCTCCCGAAAGTGTTCATCTCTCCCCTCTATTTGGACCAGCTCCTCCCAAATATCATACTTCAATGTAAAAATCTGTTTCATCCTACCTTGCTGATTTTCTGGATCGTTTTATTATTAATATTGTAACTTTTTGTGCTTATTTTTCTTTGCATAAGAACAATAACAATGGCAGTGTGGGTCATTTCAGGAAGCCATTGGTTCATATATTTAGTAATTCTTTCTTTCAATTATTTATTCAATATTTTCTATGAAAGCCAAAAAATAACTACATTTTTAAAGCACAGCTAAGTGACTATGAGTAAGTTACCTCACCTCTCTGAGCTTTAGTTTCCTATCAAAGATGGAAGTCCTCATCCCCACCTTTCAGAGTGGTTATCAGAATTAAGCGAGGTATCATTCAACCTAGCATCACCTCTGGTACATGATAAGTACTCAAGACATGATAGCAATTATTATTGTTGTTATTTTAGACATGATGTTTTTTGTTTAAAAAAACATTCTGCATATACAAATAAATGACTAGGTTTTGGAATAAAACATTGTTGTGACTTCTAAACCATTGTACCCACATTTCTATCCTATTTTCATCAGACATGGGAATATGGGCAAGCCAGTTGAGGTAATAGTAGACAGTAATTCTTTCCAAATTATGTTAAAGTTGTATTCAAACTCTCAACGTGGTCGATGTTCTGAAGTTTAGGTGTTTATAAACTTAAAGAGTTATGAAATTATTTAACTACTAAGACAGTGAGCTTCTTGAGTCTCCAGTGCTGAGGATAAAACCAAACATGGAAACTGTGATAAGACAGTCAAATATTTGGTGGTGTTGACAGATTTTTCTCTCTAAGTTAGCTGGGGATGATGAGGAACAAACCATGTTAAGTGACAATTCTTTGTGACTCTCAGAGAGGAATAAAGAACATGTTTTTATAAATTCTGGTTGATTTACAGAATTGATAGCTGGGAAAATCATTGTTTCTGTGAGAAGATATGACAGCTTGTTGAGGCAGAGAGAATGGGAGTCATCCTTCGGGAATGAACTGAGACGTTAGCTTTGGGGCCATGTCAACAATGATAAACCAAAGGAAATGGTTTCAACCAAGTGCTGCCCACACACCCTGGTGTGACAGTTCAGTCCAGAGGGACCATGGCAGAAGCTTATTTTTCTTCCTTTCTCATTCCAGAAAGAAAAGGGAGGCCGAGGGGGAATACCTCACGTCATTTCCTAACACATTCAGTATTTACAGAACACATTTCATAATCTAGGCCAAATAAAGAGGCAGTGCATTCTGGAAATCGTCTAGAATTTTCAAGAGCTTGCTGAATTTCACTTCTGTGCACTTTTCTATTTCCCAGCTTTGGGTCATCTGCAACCATGAAAAAGAGGCCTTTACGTTTTTCTCACCATTAATAGAAATCAATCTTCCCTTCTCTATATCCTTTCGTAAAGACCCTCTGATCTCATGCCTTCTATCATTCTTTGTCTTATTTATTTATTCAGTAAATAGGTGGCACAAAGAGGGATACAGAGCTGATACAAGATACAATCAAGATGCTTAAAATATAGTATAAAAGCTAAGCCATGCATATCCAGGAAGATAAGCTAGGCACGGGTGAAGAAGAAAAAGAAAATGTTGTTATTTAAAATTTTTTTTTAACCTTTATTTTTGAGACAGAGAGAGACAGAGCATGAATGGGGGAGGGTCAGAGAGAGGGAGACACAGAATCTGAAACAGGCTCCAGGCTCTGAGCTGTCAGCACAGAGCCCGACGCGGGGCTCGAACTCACGGACCGCGAGATCATGACCTGGGCCGAAGTCGGACGCTCAACCGACTGAGCCACCCAGGCGCCCCAAAATGTTGTTATTTAAATTGATATAAGTACTATAGCCTTCGAAGGGGGTAGCATAAAGATGGATGCTTATTTTAGAAGATAACTCCCTTGGGTCAGTTTGGAGGTGAAAACTGAACCCTCCCCCTGGGAGGGCGCTTCTGGATGCAAAACTAAGAGAGATACACTGCTCTGATTAATGGATTGAGGCGCATTAGAAATTTCCACAGCAGTGAGAGGATGGGACCCAGGGGAAAGGGAAGAGGGAGCTTCCAGGAGGTCCTGGAAAGGAAGGAGAGTCCAAGCACATGATATAGATGGAGGCCTCAGGAGAACATTGGCTAGAAAAATCCCCTGTGGAGCCGCGGCAGAGGGACTCTTTTTCATGGACTTGAAGACCATGGCTCCAAGTAATCAGTGTGAGCTGTTTTCTGGGCTTTGATGTAATTACCCTCTCCATTTTCTCAGACCTTCAAAAAATCTGCTGGACCCAAAAGCCTTATGCTAATGGGGCTTTTGGGAAATGAAGGATGTGGGGTTCAAAGGCAGGAACCAAGAGTAATGGCTTGGCAGTAATACACTTGGTGATGGATCCAGTGTAGCAAGGATGTCTCAGAAGAACTCAACTTTCCCTCACATTTTCCTCGAAGATAAGGGAGTGGAGATCCAGGAAGACGTGCCTTCTGGCACAGGGGCTGTGATGTCATCACAGTCAGGTCACCTGGACCACCAGGTGACTTCCCTTCTTCCCACCTTTAAAGAGAAATGGTCTCTGTTTGTTCTCTGTTCCTTCTGAGATGTGGAATGGCAAGGCTGGGAGTGAGTCTGAAACAAGGACCATCCCTTAACTAATGGGAAAGCCAGAGGTTAGAGAAATTTAGGACTTTTCCACAAAGCCATAGTTGTCTCCTCTACCTCTGGAACTAGGAACAAATTTCTTGGTGTATTCTCAACTCACATCGGTCTGTTGCTAAAATTCTGCCAACCAGGGTGCCTGAGTGGCTCAGTTGGTTAAGCGACCGACTTTGGCTCAGGTCATGATCTCATGGTTTGTGAGTTCAAGCTCCACATCTGGCTCTCTCCTGTCAGCACGGAGCCCACTTTGGATCCCTGGTCTTCTTCTCTCTCCCTCTCTCTCTGCCCTTCCCCCCTCTCAAACATAAATAAACATTAAAAATAAATAATAAATAAAATTCCTCCAACCACACAAAACAGGATTGATAATCAGATGTAGAATGCCTAAGTTTAACTTTTAAGGCAAGTTCTGCTTTACATCATCCACATAAAATCATTCCTTTTTCAAACCTTCTAAGATACATACATTTTTAAAGCCACTTGTTTGGGGAAAGTTTTTAGATCTCTTCACTGAGTTTCCACAGGTTCTCTCGTGTGGAGGATCGTGTGCAGTCAAGGATGCTGAGATGTCAGTCAACGTGCAGGACCCTGGAAAATATGGCACCTGGAGGGGTCCCTGAAGAGACCAGGTTTCATTTCATATAGAGGAAGTGAGTGAATCTGACCTCAAGCCAAGGATAACGATGCCATTCATCAAGATTAAACACAATTATGATGTTCCCTAGAGTTCTTTTCCTAGTAACTTTTTTTTCTACCACAATTGCAGGTGGAGGATGTGAAAAGAATGTGTTTAATCTATGACTCAAATGTCTCTTTTTTAAAATAATATTTTAGTGACTTTGCTTTCGTCTCTTTTTGAAAGACAAGCTATGGAGACAAAGAATCAACTGTATTGTGTGCCATATAGAATTAAAGGACAGATATTTTGCCATTTTTGTTTTTGTTTTTATACCAAAGACGTGGAATAACATGAAAAATCTTGTTTATTCCCTGCTTAGTCCTATTCCATACCTTCCTTCTCCTGGATACCATTGGGTATTTTTTCGTTATGTATCATTTTGTACATACATTCCTGCAACTGACTTTTTTCACTCTGGCTCCCCCTCCCCCGCCCCGACTTTTTAAAATATTATCCATCCATGTTGATTTAGAGCACTATTCTTATAGTAATGCTAATTTTTTTTATCCATTTCCTAACTGATTACGTATATGTGTTTCTTCCGAGTCTAACTATTAACAATAAAGAGCAATACATTTGAATATGTTTGTGTTTTCTGCTTTGCATATATGGACAAAGACTTTTCTCGAATGCATATAGTGATCAGAATTTTAAACTTTCGCGGATCTGCCAAACTGCTTTCCAAAGTGACTTACCAAATAACCTCAGCATTGTGAGAGTTCCTAATTCCCCACAAAACAATCAGTGTATGAGAATTCTTAGTTCTCCCGAATACTTGGATTTACGTCTTTCTTCCTTTCTTTCTTCCAACATCTTTATTTTCCGGGGAGGATTATGATGTTGGTCTTACTTCAGGCAAACTTTCTTTTTTTCAAAAAAACCAATCCCACTGATGTCTCTTGCACGTGCTCCCTCTTTGACAAGTTTGGTGTCAGGGAATACACATTTCCTTTTTCTCTCTCCGTGAGATACTGAAGGTCACAGAACTCCTGACTATAGCGGTCCATCCTCGAAGACTGATGTGATGTTGGTAGCTGGCGAAGAGAAAAACAGCTAACGAAACAAGACTAGCCTCCACCTTTTGGTGGAGCCAAAGCTGTCAGGACAGGACGGATCCTCCCTCCCAGAGGCGCTTAGAGCTCTTGCAGAAAGAGCTATGTGAGTGCAGTTAAGTGATGTCTGAGCATCCAACAGATCACATTTGTCCTCTTTATTACTTGCCACGACTGTGTGTATACCTCTCATGATTCCTTCCAAATCAAGAATCACTCTTCTCAGGAAAACATCCAAACTTCCACGTTGGGCTGCTACGGGTGTTATTTATTTCCCCTCCAAATAATAGAACAAATAACGAATTCATTTCAAAACTAAAAAAACAAAACAAAACAAGACACTTTTATGTTTACTTGCATACCTGAAAGTAGGACTTTAGGGAGCAGACTGAACTGATTGACCAGATCACTCCTTAAAGAGAAGTTATTGTCTGCCTTTGATATTACAAGTACATGTTGCAGGTTACATCCACTAAAAATACAACAAATATCAAAATTAAAGAGAAACTAAATCACACAGATATATTAATATTTTCTGGTCTCTTCCTGGCAAAGTGCCACTGACCCCTTTGTTGAAGGCTTTGCTATAGCTGATTGACAGTAAGGTATTTCTGGATGGCTGTCTAGGCAGCCGGAGTTACTGAAAATACTGTTTTAAAAAACGATCAAATACCTGAGATATGTGTCCTTTGCTCATGAAGATCTTCTCACCGCCAAGGTGAGAAGGTACGAGTTTCAAATGAGCCCAAACCTTGGCACTTTTATTCTACCTGGTGAACCCGGGTCCAGTTGTGACTCTGTACAGTCTCATTTTGGACTTCGCCTATACTTCTTCCCCAATTGAGATGCTGTATCCTCCTAATTGTTCTTTAAAAAAAAAATTCTTTCTGGGGCGCCTGGGTGGCTCAGTCAGTTGAGCGACCGACTTCAGCTCCGCTCATGATCTCACAGTCCGTGAGTTCGAGCCCCGCGTCGGGCTCTGTGCTGACAGCTCAGAGCCTGGTTCCTGTTTCGGATTCTATGTCTCCCTCTCTCTCAGCCCCTCCCCTGCTCATGCTCTGTCTGTCTCTGTCTCAGAAATAAATAAACATGAAAAAAATTTTTTAATTCTTTTTAAAGTTTATATATTTTGAGAAAGGGAGAGAGTGATCAGAGGAGGGGCAGAGAGAGAGAGGGGAGAGAGAATCTCAAGCAGACTCCGGACTGTCAACACAGAGCCCGACAGGGGGTCAAATTCAAGAACGGCGAGATCACGACTTGAGCTGAAACCAAGAGTTGGACGCTTAACTGACTGAGCCAACCTGGAGCCTATCCTCTCCCAATTGTTCTGCTGAGACAGTTCTGTTATTTACTCTGATAGTCAACATGCTTCACTTACTCCCTGTTTATATTTTACATATTCAGGGAACATATACAATTAAGCAAAATATTGAAGAAAACAGAATTCTGCCATTGCAATTACCACCCCCCCCCCGTTTTTTTTTTTTTTTTGGAAGAATGAGAGAGTGCAGGAGAGGGGCAGAGGGGGAGAGAGAGAGAATCCTAAGAAGGCTCCACATTCAGTGAGGAGCCTGATGTGGGGCTCGATGACTCCAGGATCATGACTTGTGCCAAAATCAAGAGTCAGTAGCTCAACCGACTGAGCCACTCAGGTGCCCCTTGACATTTTTATTTAAAAATATTATGGATGGGGGGCGCCTGGGTGGCTCAGTCGGTTGAGCATCCGACTTCGGCTCAGGTCATGATCTCACGGTTCGTGAGTTCGAGCCCCACATCGGGCTCTGTGCTGTCAGTCCAGAGCCTGGAGCCCGCTTCAGATTCTGTGTCTCCCTCTCTCTCTGCCCCTCTCCCCCACTCACATTCTGTCTCTCTCTATCAAAAAAATGAATAAACGTTAAAAAAAATTTTTTTTAAATATTATGGATGGGGACACCCAGGTTGCGCAGTCAGTTAAACATCTGAGTGGCTCAGGTCATGATCTTGCAGCTCCAGAGTTCGAACCCTGTATCAGGCTCTGTGCTGACAGCTCAGAGCCTGGAGCCTACTTTAGATTCTGTGTCTCCCTCTCTGTCCATCCCTCGTTTGGGAACTGTCAGCACAGAGCCTGAAGCGGGGCTCAAACTCATGAGCCCCTAGATCATGACCTGAGCTGAAGTCAAACGCTTAACTGACTGAGCCACTCAGGTGCCCATTGACATTTCTATTTTAAATGGAAGTAATACCCATTAATTAGAAACAAAATTGAAATGCTATGAAGAAAATTCAAACTATTGGTTTAATAAATCTTTGCTTTATTATAGATACATATGTATATTAAATTATAATTAATTGCCCCAAGCAAGATATTCAGAATCACGCATACCTAGACTGTTTTTATAGCTGCTAGATTATGGCTCTGTTACTATAGTTTATACTTTAATCAGACAACCTCAACAGGGGCTTCTCAGACAAATGCAACCCTTTTACATGCATGAGGTAACCTGTTGGTTCAGAGGAACCACGAGAAGCAGCCAGATTACACGCTTACCAATTTTAGTAGTAACATCATCATGGGTGGGGCACCTGGGTGGCTCAGTCGGTTAAGCGTCTGACTCTGGCTCAGCTCATGGTCTTGAGGTCCATGAGTTCGAGCCCTGCCTCAGGCTCTGTGCTGACAGCTCAGAGCCTGGAGCCTGTTTCAGATTCTGTGTCTCCCTCTCTCTCTTGCACTCTGTCTCTCTCTCTCTCTCTCTCTCAAAAATAAATAAATGTTAAAAAAAATCATATTGTCATGGAAGTGTTCAAAACAATGACAATGAATGTTTCCAAATCCAAACAAACCTCAGAACTTAATTTGTGTTGTAACAGCATCACTGTGGCATGTTCCTTGACCCCCTCTACCTTTTGCTTTGATAGTTATTTATTTATTTATTTATTTATTTATTTATTTATTTATTTTGCAAAAAGGCTTTTCTTGAAGTTCAGTACCTATTTATGAGGATAATAATAAAAGCAATGAAGTTCAATACTCACTCATAACAACCATCACCAATATAACAAATTTCTCAGGGAATTAGTAATGAAGGGGAACTTGCTCACTCTGGAAAGGCTGCTTACCCCAAACCCACAGCAGCATCCTGCTGAATGGAGAAATGTGACCTTCGTCGTTTCCCTTTTTTTTTTTTTTTTAAAGAAGTTGACATGTGCCCTCATGTCTGTCTGGCCCCAAATATCATGCTGTTTCCCACGGGTGCAGCAAAGGCTAAGGCGTGGACAGCTTTCAGGGATTTTTTTTTTTTTTTTTTTTTGGAGCAAGGCACTTTGGGTTGATTGTAACGGAAGATCACTTATCTCGGTTCTGTAAAAAGTGGGGACTTGGTCATAGCTATGTATGACAGGGACCCAAGTGTTAAGTTACAAGTCTTCTTAGATGGTAACGTGCCTTGCCTGTGTCTTGCCCGAGAGCAGGTCCTACAGGCGACAGTCGCCCACTGTGCGTGGGACCATGGATGAGTCACTGTTTTGCACATGCGTGTTTGGCAGGGACGGGAGAGACAGCTGGTGGCTTTCACAAGAACGAGGGCATGATGTTTCACAAGATGTCTCCTGGAAGCATTGGTAGAGGGAGAAGGAGAGAGGGGCGGAGAGGTCTGAGCAACAACCTTGAGGTCAGGGACTCAGAAGAGAAATCATTAAAAATGTTTTTAGCAATGTTGCTGGTACTGTTAGGCACAGCCTCCTCATCCCCCTAATCCTCAAGAAGATTTCAGTCAGGAGCTATGGCTCACCTTTGGGCCTTTTGGTGTTTAGATATGTGAGTTTTGTCTTTTTCAGTGTGTCCTCATAATAAAACAGGAGCCAAAAAAGTCAAATTTTATTTGGGCTGTAAGAGGATGGACCTCATGGAACCCTGGCTCCTGGGATGGAGTTTGGGTCCCATGCCCGTCCCTCCCCCCCGGGGACTTCATGCCCTCTCATGGGTGGGCTCCCCTCACTCTCTGTCTCTCTCCACTCTCCTCTCTCTTGCTGTTGTTCTCTTCTCCCCTCAGTCCCCCCAGATCCACGAAGATTTGGGGGTTGTGAAGCAAAGATCCTGTGCAAAGTGCGTGGAAATTTTACTTCCTTGTTTCAAGTGACCAACAAAGACTGACTTGTACCTGTTTGACCTAAGTTCAGATTCTTTTAAAAAAATTTTTAATGTTGCATTCATTCTTGAGAGAGACAGAGAGAGAGAGCAAGACAGCGTGTGAACAGGGAAAGGGTAGAGAGAGGGAGACACAGAATCCGAAGCAGGTTCCAGGCCCTGAGCTGTCAGCACACAGCCTGACACGGGGCTTGAACCTACAAACTGTGAGATCATGACCTGGGCAGAAGTTGAACGCTTAGCTGATGGAGCCACCCAGGCTCAACCCTAAATTCAGATTCTTATAGGAGGTAGTGTAACTGCTTCCGCGGGGTCAGTGTCCCCCCTGCTCCAATCTGTGTGGCCACAGCAGGGCAGCGTGAAGGGGTGGGACAGGGTCACGGGCACATGCATGGATGGAGGCATCCATCTCTGTGGATGGGAGGTTGGGTCTCAGAAAAGGGAGGTACAGGTCAGCTGGATGTCTTCCGATGTTTAGAAAACATGATTTGATTTGTTAGGGAGCTAAGAAAGGCATGGGCGTCAGGAAGGGACCACGGAGAGCCTGCCTTGGGTGCTCTGTTTCTGGATGAAATGCTGGCCTGGCCAGTCATTTTCCTGCCGTCCCCTCCACCCCTCTGGTTTCCAGCCTTTGCTGGATCCTTGTGCTTCTTGCCACCTCATCCGTCTTTCCCTGCCTCCCTCTCTCTTCCTCCCGCGTTCCCCTCCTGTCCCCTGTCCTCTCCATTTTCCCACCTGCGTGGCCTTCACTACCTCTTTCCTCATCTCTATCCAGCATCTTCCCATTTTCCTTCGCCCTTACCAACTTTGATCCTCATGGCTGACCTGTCCAAAGCTTCATTTTCTCAACAGAGGTCATTTCCAACCCATAACATAGTCCCTGTGAGAACGGGGATGGCCAGCACATGACAAACAGGCATCTTAATGAACGTTGAACCACAGCACATGTGAAATTGCTCTGCTCTGCAGGAGTTTAAACCGTAAATAAAACCTTAACGACAACCTTACGTTTTCTTCTGAGTCTATGTTTTTCCCTCTCCCTAAAGGGGGACAACCATAATGAATAATGCTCCTGCTCATACTCAACGTACACAAATTCCCCCCTCCTGGGCCCTGGGTCCTGGATAAAACAGACATAGTCTACAACCTTGCAGTTTCTAGTGCAGCTGCGGGGGGTGGGGGGCGGGTGGACACAGGGCGGGTCTTCCGCACTTTGTGAGAAGCATGGTTTACTGAGGGAGAAAACCCAGGGGGCCCAGGAAGCAGAAAAATGTTACCTGGAGGACGTGAGATTTGAAGGGTTGGGGGTCCGGGGAAGACATTCTTCATAGGTTTCCCAGCAATGAGGAAAGGTAGGGCAGGAGGGAAGGAGAAGGGGGCGAGTGTGGTGGCGGTGGGCGCTGAGGTGAGGTAGGAGAGGTTAGCCAGTGCCCAGTGTGGAAGGGGCCGGAAGCTAGGCCAAAGTGTTTGGCCTTAGGTCCTAGGCTACAGAGAAATTTTAAGCATGTGAATCCTATCCTGAGGACTGCATTTGAGGGAAATTTCTCTGACTGCGAGGTGGAGAACAGATTGGAGGGGAGTCAAAGGTCTGCAAATAGACCGCTGGTGTGGTTTTAACTCAGTGATGCATTCTCCGTCACCCCCGGTACCAGTCTCCGGGTGCACGGCATTCGAGGGCTGACTGTCACCCCTCGGGAAAACATGTCTACAGCCCAGGCCTCTTGATAACTCAGCTGGTTGAAACCAACACGCGCGCAGTTTCAACCTTCTTTCTGTAGCCAGGACTGGCTCTGCGGGCATACATGTGTATAGTTGCACACAGCCCCTATCAAAAGGGTCCTTGTATTTGGCTCTATGTTCTGCTGTCACTATCTTGAAATCCTTTTTTTAAGAGTTTATTTATTTATTTTTTTTTTGGGGGGGGGGTACAAGCAGGGGAGGGTCAGAGAGAGACAGAGAGGGAGAGAGAGAATCCCAAGCAGCCTCTGTGCCGTCAGGGGAGAGAGAGCCCGACATGGGCTCTCGAATCATGAACCATGAGATCACGACCTGAGCCAAAGTCAAGAGTCAGATACTTAACGAACCGAGCCACCCAGGTGCCCCACCGTCTTGAAACCCTTAATTTTTGGATAAATGGCCTCGCGGTTTCATTTTTGCATTGAGCCCCTCAAATTATAGAGGGTGTTCTGCTTCCAGCAGTCTGGGGATGGCAGCCTTCAGATAATTCTTTAAACCCTGAGGCGAAACGGCCTGGGACTTTCGGAGTTGTCCCAAGATTAGACACAGAATGTCACCAGCATTTCCAAAGACAGAAAGGAGAGCGTCTTCCCCTATGCTGGCAAACAGACTCTTCCAGGCCTGCTCTGAACTGTCTTCCTTCAATGGCTCTGTAACACATCTGGACCGTGGCCAGAAAATGCTTCGGCTCACTGGGAGAGGATGAGGGCATTCTTGACTTTTTCAGAGTTAAACACTTGGAGAAACTTCAGGAAGAAAGCACTCGGTAAAAGGTAAAGCTAGGTGGCCCCTCAGCTCCCTGCCTGTCGCTCTGCTCATTCACACTTTTCTTGGGTCTTAGCATGTTTATTCTCCTCTTCCCAGTGGCCAAAGGACAAGTTTAAATTTCTTATTTCCTCTAGGGAGCCTAGAGAAAGGCAACAGGCACCAAATACAGGAAATCATGTGGAGAGGATCTCTTATTTATTATGGTTCCCATATTACTTCCCCTCCCCCAGCCTCCGCCCCCACCTCCAGCCATACTCAGCCTTCCAGCTTTTTCCTGCAGCAGGAGGACAGAAGGCAGTTCACCTCTGCTCCCTAAGGTCTGTGTGAGTCCCGAGGATCTGAAGTCTGGTCTTGTGAGACCCCACCCTCCTGTGGTTGTGTGAACTCACCCTTGAGTTACACCTCACTTAAGAGGTTCCCAGGAAGATCTCCAGTACAGGGTCAAATTTCAGGAGCCTGCAAGCCACAGAAGAGAAAGGTAGGTCCCTGAATTATTTTGCTCTGTCTTGACGTGAATCAAGGTGCTCTGAAGTAGATATGTATGTCCATATTGCTTCTCTAGCTGGCTGTGTGTTTTCAACATGTGGGTCTTGCTGAGACTGCCTGATGATTGGACCGTGAGAAAAAAATTGTGAGTGGGGAGATGACATTTGGGTTTCTTGGTTTTTGGTTTTTGTTTTGAATGTGAACATATTTGGATAAAGAATGCCAACTAGCATGATACAGAAAACATGAAGCTGATTCTTATTTTCTTTGGAGGGCAAATCTCATTAGAAGTTGCATTGTTTTGGCTTCTGCATAAAGGGGAAAAGCTTACCGCCTGCCTTTTCTTTTCAAATCATAGACCCTTACCATGTTTTGTTGTTGTTGTTGTTTTTACTTCTTTCTGAGTTTTGGGGGTTTTATTGGTGGGAGGGGGGTGTTAAAAATGTACCAGAGTTTACAGAGGATTTTCTGACAGAAATAGAAATAGATGTTTCTAATTTAGGGTATCTGTAAGTCATAAGTAAATGAATAAGCATTTTGTTCAGATCTGGTGGACTTCCCTGTTGTTTTCCAGATTTTGCTATGAAACAATTGCTCTCTCTGTGGTTTCCCGAAATTAGATGCAAGCAGTGACAATGTCTATCAAGTGATGGCTGACAGGCTGATTTTACTTAGTCCATTTTGATAACTGTCTACAAGGATGATGCTCACCCCTTAACTGGTTGCTTTTGCTGGTCACTACTGAGAATCAAGATGATGTGTGAACTGAGACTTGGAGAAGGGTCAAGTTTTATTCAAATAACACTACATATTTCTCTGGATTTTTTTTTTTTTTTTTTTTTTTTGCTTTTTGTTTTTAGTGTTTCATTTTTATCATCACAACCAGCCCTTCCTCTGGGAGAAATAAATTATGGTGACTTCACAGAATATCAGCCAATTTATCCCATTTATTGAACGTTAACTATTCTTCCCAAAGCTTCTTTCGTTCAGATGCTCGTAATGTCTTGCACTTAGGAATTCTACCTCAGCACGGTCTCTCTCCATTCCATCCTGCATATCCTGCCACAGAGGTCTTTGGGAAATGCAGTTCTGACAATGTCACTCTCCTCAGTGAAATGTTTCCTTTGCACCCCATTGCTTATCTCCTTGCTACCTAAGGGGTAGTCCATTCTGGGACCAGCTGCATCACACATCACTTGGGAGCTCGTTAGAGATGCAAATTCTCCATTCCCTCCCCAGACTTAGTGAATCTCTATTTTAACCAGGTCCCTGGGTGATTCATAGGCACATTACAGTCTGAGAAGCCCCGACGTAAGGAAGGCAGAGAAGACCTTCAAAGTTTGTTCCTTTTCATCCCGTCCATAAGTCTTTCTGGTTGTACTGAACACCTGTTTCCCCAATATGTGAGAGCTCTAAAGCCTACTTACATTTCTGTGTGCTGTGTGTCCAGGAGGCTGCCATTAACCCCCTCTACCCAGCTACCATTGCGGCCTGATTAGTTACCCCTTCCTACCCCTCATCCAGTCCGCCGCAGACCGAGTGTCTCTCAAGTCTATGCCTTTATGGCACTTGGTGAAATGCTTCTGTCATAGCCCTTAGCACATTAAATTATGGTTGCTGTGCTTATTTTCATCCATGAGGGGTTATTGGTCTTTTATTTCTGAAGCTATAGCCCTTGAAACCATGCCAGGTGTATACCGTGTGTTCAATCAATGTTTACTGAATTCACGAACAAATGAATGAACAAATAAATGGATATATTGTTTGAAGAACCCAAATTAGTAACCAGACTGAGGTTTAAAGTGTGCGGTTTTCCAAGGAGATTGCCAAGCCCCGCAACATTTTGCCCTGCTATCTTTTACGAGATTTTGCTGAAATCGTTTTTTCCACCAAGGATTTTGAGTACCTACTATGTGCCATACCTTTCGGAATCTATTTCTTTACGTCTCTGTGGGCAGGCTCTCCCATTAGGTGTTTCTCTACCTGTGCCCCTCCTCCTCCACCACTCCAAGTCAGAGACTTACTCGGTTTTCAGCAACTATGTGCTGAGCACCTTCCACATATCAGGCACTGCGCCATGTGATAAGGATACGATGGCAAACGACACAGATGTGAATACTGCCACCATGAAGCTCCCTGTACAGAGGACACGTTCTTTATTATTCTCTATTCCACTTCTTCCTGAAAGGGATTAAGAAAAACTGAAAGTCTGATCTGTAATAAATATTGGCATATGCAGGTGAAGGCATTGGGCACCAGAAGGCAGTGTGATTTAGCAGAAAGAAAGCTGGGCTGGCCTTTAGTTAGTCCTGATTTAGTCCTGCACCTGTAACTCACTTACCATATGAACTCGGGTGGGGCCACATCCATTCCCTGAAACTTGATTTTCTCAAACGGTGAACAGGGCACAGAGCTCTAAGGAGAAGTTCTTGCTTTCATGAGAGGCTCCAGGGAGTCTATGCAGTCACCTTCTCTCATGCTGCATGGTTATTTGAAGGACAATGCTGACAAAGAAGAGATCTTAAGGGAGTCATTGCATTACTGTGCCATGTGCTCAGCCATCAGGCACAGTGTGGCAATAGTTCCTAGGGAGCAGTGCCCTGCAGCTTAAAGAAACCCATTTGGCATTAGTTGCTGGGTATAGAGCTGGTTGAAGTAGGGCAGCTGAGGAAGGAGGCCATATCATCCTCAGGCAATCTCTCTTTTTGGAAAGCAGCCAGAAGAAGGGAAGACTGTAGCTCTATCAAGCAGTGAAGGAAAAATCTAAAAGCTTAAAGACAGATAGCCCATCCCTGACCCCCACTGTGGCACAGCTACAAGGATTCCCTTTTTCTTTTTTTCCACCCAAAGATGTATGTCTTAACCATATTTCACCTAGAATCAGATGTTGTGCAGGACATCGTAGCCTGCTCGATTTGTCCCCATAGTTTGCGCTTCCATGGGATGCGTGGACAGCTGGGAGGAAAGAAATACCTCCTCTTTGTGCCACAGACACAACCACCGTCCGAAGCAAACCGCTTGGGTAATCTCGGGTAATGACTCTTTCCTTCTTCAAGCCTTCTTGTCTTGCTCTATCATCATCTGGAGCTTCCAAAGGAAATGCCGCCAGACTTTCTGAATTCCTTCTTGCTTCTTGTCACTCATGCACCTCTTTGCTTCCATACTCCCTGCACACACACACACACACACAGACACACGCACGCACACGCACACACGCCTTGTCTGCAGTTGCCTTTCAGGAGCCAGAGTGTTTTCTGCTGGTCATTTCCTAACCTCTCCAGGGAACTTTACTCTCTAGCAGTAAACACAAGTTACTTACTTGCAACAAAAGGGATATCAACCTACATACGAGATTCCTAATGACCTGTCAGCAGTCTTACAACGTACCTGAGATCAACCCTGGCCTGAGATCAATACCTGGTCAACATTTCTTGTTTAATCAGAGGCATGTGGTGGGCTAGAAAGAGGCGGCCCTGGTTTTGGGTCCCCCTTCTGCCACTTTTTAAAATAAGTGGCTGTATCTTGTCAAGGCTTAGTTTTGTTTCTGAAAATGCAGATAATCTTTGGCACACAAGGTTGTAGAGATTCATCGGCTTCAGTATCGAATATGTTGCCTCGAGAAATACATCAGATCTTGAAAGAGGAGGCTGGCCAAGATGGTGAAAATGAGAAAATTGTCATTTGCAGATTGGTTGAAGGAACCAGGAGATATTCGAAGTACAAAGTTGCCCTTGCAGCATGTGAAGGTTGCCTTCAAATCCTTAAAGATCGCTCTATGTGTTAAAAGAAGTCAACGGAAGACTGATGAGTGGAAATTATAGGGCCACGAGTTTTAGTTCCACGTGTGGAAGGGCTTACCCACCATCAGGACTATCTGAAACTGGGTGGGCTGGCTGCCTTGCGGTGTGGTGAACGCCCTGTCCCAGGCAGTATGCCAGCACCCTGGAGGCCCACGGCCGGGGTGTTCCCAAAGGGATGCCCGCACTGGGTGGAGTCCGGGTGATGACCTCTCGGTCCTTCCTGCTCAAAGCCACCAGGAGTCTTGTGATGTCAGGGCCCCAGCCCAAACCACCAAAGGAGGGTTGCAAAAAAAAAAAAAAATCATCAGGCTGGAGAGTGATCTTAGCTGCATTTTCATTAGCTAGCTCTATACATCTGCAGCGATCGTTTCTAAATAGGTCCTTTGCCACAACAATAGAGCTACGGTGGACGTCCAGGAAAAAAAAAAAAAAAAAAAAAGGAATGAGAACAATGAGGTGGGAAAAGTTCACCTCAAAGCGCTCTTCTTGGGTTACTCGCTAACTAGATTGTGGGTTACTTCTTGTGCTGCAAACACATTCTTATTTGATGGAAAATTGCCACATTCTGGTACTTTTCCCGCCAAACTAGAGTCAGGCAAGTAACAGCAAGACTCAGGGCTTTGTCTCCGATCTCTGCTTTATCTATAAAATAGAAACACTACTCTATGAATATGTATTCTTAGCTATTCAGAAATCTAATTTTAAGTGCAAACTAAGTGCTTCTACTCTCCTCTAAATTTCAGGGACCACAAGCAGAATACTCGACTCTTAGGAAGAGAGGAGAACTGGCTGGGGCTGTCTGCCTGCTCTGAGTTGAGGTCTTTAGCCCATCTTTCCATCCATCTTTCCTTTGCTAAATGAACCACAGCTGATAACAGCCTCTCTGCCAGTTAAGGACCTCGAGACTTAGGGCAGGGAGAATTTCGCTTAAGTGGGTCCTGTGTGTTTGCATCATCTATGGCTGGGTGGCCCTAGGCTTCTTTGCTAATACTTTATCCTTCCTGCACTCAGAAGAACTGGCTGACATGTGGTTTTGAACCCTCACATCTTCTGCAGTCACTTATGCAGCAACTCAGTATGCTATGCTTCTTCCGTCTTGTCGTGGAGTCACAGAACAAAAGGACAGTGGCCCTTCCAACAGAAATGGGTGTCAGAAAATGCTAACGTTTTGTCAAATCAAGATGAAACCGTGATATATTTTATTCTCCAGGTTTACCTAAAGGCTTGCTTTCTTAAAAGCCAAGTGAAAAATAAAACTCTTTGAAATATAATCAACTGTGCATGGCAAAATCATAGAAGCCCATGCAGACCAGTGTGTTTATTTTTAGATGCACATCAGCCTGGCCAGCATAGCAAAGCAACTGTCTAATGTCCAAGCTATGGCCCTGGGAATTTCCTCTAACAAGGCTGTGTTTCCGTGCATTGTTACAGTACAAAGGGCAGGAGGCCTGAGTGGAAGGCTCATGGTAACCCCGCCCAGAGAGAGATCTGGAACCTGTCATTCCCTTCGTCTACATGGTCCTGAATGCCGGGGTCAACATGGAGGTCGCCCGCCAGCTCTGGGCAGATGCAAATGAATAGACATGTATGATTATTTCATCTAAAAATACCCCAGAGATCAGTGATGGCATTTCAGAAATAAAGACTCAGCTTTCTATTGGCAGCTGAGGATCTAATCCTCACCCATGCCATGAAGTGGATTCTGGTCTAGCCCAGAAACAGGGATGTCATTCAAAGATCCTGCATTTGACTGCATTTAGTAAAGGGGTTGTCAAGCATATTATAGTAAAAAAAAGTTGGGGCACCTGGGTGGCTCAGCCGGTTAAGTGTCCGACTTCGGCTCAGGTCATGATCTCACACTTCGTGAGTTCAAGCCCCGCGTCAGGCTCTGTGCTGACAGCTCAGAGCCTGGAACCTGCTTTGGATTCCGCGTCTCCTTCTCTCTGCTCAGCTCCATCTCACACTCTGTCTCCGTCTCTCTCTCTCTCTCTCTCTCTCTCTCTCTCTCTCAAATAAATAAACATTAAAAAAATTAAAAAAAGAAGATATTTTGAAAAAAATGCATCCGTGTACATACATACAGCTACATACACACATACACACACGTACAGAGAGCAGGTGATCAGAAATCTATCTGAATCACCGAGATCTTTGCTATTATCCTAGGGCCAGTTTCTGTTCCTTGATTTATTCATCTACAAAATGGATGCAACAAACCTCACGTCCTATTAGTTTGGGGAGGAATAAGGTGCAATATCACAAATAAACTGGCTCAAAGTAGACTCTGGCTCAAGGTTTTGCATTTGGGGCCTAATATGCTTTGAGCTTCTGACAAGAAATGACTAAAACTATTGACCATCAAGTCTGGAGGGCTTTTCGTTGTTGCTGTTTTGGAGGTCGCTGTTTAGTTTTTGTTTGTTTTATCCTTTATTATCTTTTTTGCTACTACAGAGAGAGAAGCCATTAGGTTTCTTACTTCATTGACACATTTTGCTAGTAGAGTTTTTATCTCTTGTCAGGCTGTCTCCACAGCTGGAGAAGGTCACTGCATTAGTACTCAAGGTTGCAACACTCAAAAGTTGTGTCTGGGGGTCACTATGGAAGATGAAGGAGTAGGTCTCAGGTCTGTGCAGGGCGATCCATAGCCACTCTGTGTGGGGTCTGTGACCTGCATGCTAGCAGCCCCGTGTGGGGACGAGGCCCCTGTACAATCAGGCCCGAGGGGCAAGGAGACCCGCACGTACGAATAGTAGTCCTGGGCAGGGATCCTTGGGCTCAGCTGGTAGGTGGATGTCCAGGCCCCCTCCAGGCCCGCAGATGCAGGAAAAGGTGTTCTAACTCTTTGGTGAAAATGCAAGAATGTTGTCAAAAACGCCTTTATGGATTGTTTTGTTTGCGAGTGTTTATTATCAGACACCCCCTCAGGGGTTCACAGGGCAGGTTGCGAATGTCCGAAGTGGGGCCTGGGAATTTCCTTCTACAAAGGCTGTGCTTCCTCTCTTTGTTAATCCTCAGAGAACAAGTGGAAGCATTACTAGAGATCCTTACTTAACCCTTTCTCCTGCCCACCACTCCTGTGTCCCCGCATCACAGAAGAGTCACGTTTCCAGCCTTTTAAGAAGAAGAAAGATTTCATACTTGGGGTGTGTGTGTGCACCTGCAGGTTTGTGTGTGTGTGTGTGTGTGTGTGTGTGCGTCAGTGTGCATGTGTGGGGGTGGAGGAAATGGGTGATAAAGCACAAAACATCTTATCTGAAAAGCTTTCATTCAGTATCACAGCATGCACCCAGTCGTTGTTCAGACCCGGGGAAATGTCTACTTTCTTTACCATATATGCCTTACAGAAAAATGCTGCCCCGATTTCAGTTCCCTGTCCCCAGGGTAGGACCCGCCTAGCATGACAGCTGCTGTTCTTGTTTGGAGTCTGCTTACTGGCTCATGCAGGGCACCATGAGTTGAAATCATCCAATCAACTAAGTTATTTATTGAGCATTTACTACATACCTAAACCCTACTAGGCACGCAGGGAAAGCAGAAGTTCTGCCTGCAAGAAACTTCAAGAATATATGACAGTTACACATACACACACACACACACACACACACACACTCATATGTTATAAGTGAGGATGTAAAGAATCCATATAACTGTATAGTCTAAGTCTAGGGCAATCAAAAGAGACACATGAACCCTCGCCCAGCTGGAGCCTCTAATTATCACTATTTTCACGGTGACTCCTCTGTCCACAAATCTCCAAGCCAAGTGCATGAGTGCAGGTAGACATAAATGGGTGCCTACACACACACACACACACACGCACATCACTCCCAGGGGACAGCTCGGCCTTCCCAAAGGAAATAACTCCCTTGCTTTCTCACCACTAATTCCATGAAAGGATCGTTTTCAACACTCAACTCTTCCTCCTCTTGTCCTGTCTCAAGAGAAGAGATGACCTTTCCCTGCATCCAGAGGCCAGCTCTCCTCTCCCTCCCAGGAACCTCCAGTGGCCTTGGTACTCTCCTCAGTGATTGGCTCTTTCCCATTATTATTGAGTTCTACTCAGGTCCTTCTTCTTTTTTTATTTATTTTTGAAGGAGAGAGAGACAAAGCACGAGTGGGGGAAGAGCAGGGAGAGAGAGGGAGACACAGAATCCGAAGCGGGCTCCGGGCTCTGAGCCGTCAGCACAGAGCCCAATGTGGGGCTCAAACTCATGAACTGAGCCACCGACCGAGCCACCCAGATGTCCCTACTCAGGTCCTTCTTAATTCAAAACTACAGGAACAGCAGATCTTCCCCACCCCACACTCCTCGTTCATCTTCCATTTCTCTTGCCAAATAAATTTTTGAAGAATTTTGGATGTGCCTGTCTTCAAGTCGTCACCAACCACGCACCTTGAAAACTGCTCTGTTCTGTCTTCCCATGTGCCCTCCCCCCGTGCACCTTGAGGAATGCTCTTGCCAGGATTCTCTCTGACCTCAGTGTCCCCGGACACATCTCGCTTTGTTGCCCACAGCAGTTGTTGACAACCACCTCCCTCAGTCTGGTCCCTGCCTGCTAGGACACTACGGTCTCACTCTTCCTTCCCTCGCTGGGCCTTCCCAGTCTTCTTTGTAGGTTCCTTTCGGTCTGCTCTCCCTACACCTTCCTGATGGCCATGATCTGGACCACCTTCTCCCCTCCATCTATACCACCTCCCTGCTGCCCTCCATTCCTCTGTCTAGAGTCCTCTTTTCTCCCTTCTCTGTCAAGTAAACTACTTGTCCTCCAGAACCCATTTTATTTATTTATTTATTTATTTATTTATTTATTTATTTATATTTTATTTGAGAGAGAGCACACATGCAAGCGGGGGAGAGGGGCAGAGGGAAAGAATCTTTTTTTTTTTTTAATGTTTTTATTTTTTGAGACAGAGAGAGACAAAGCATGAGTCGGGGAGGGGCATAGAGAGGGAGACACAGAATCTGAAGCAGGCTCCAGGCTCTGAGCTGTCAGCACAGAGCCCGACGTGGGGGCTCGAACTCATGAACGGTGAGACCATGACCTGAGCCACAGTCGGACGCTCAGCCGACTGAGCCACCCAGGCCCCCAGAGGGAGAGAATCTTCAGCAGGCTCCACGCTCAGTGCAGAGCCTGATGGAGGGCTCAATCCCACGACGCCAGAATCATGATCTTGAGCTGAAATCAAGAGGTGGACACTTAACCGACTGAGCCACCCAGGCACCCCTCCAATCTATAGAGTTTTTCAAGAAGGCTTGGCAAATTGATTACCTTTTCTAAGCCTCCCTCTCTCAAATGGGAATCGCCAAGCAGTTCACAAATTGTGGTGAAAATTAAGTGACATTGTGCAGGAACAATTTCTTGAAAGGCACTCAGCACATAACCTGTGGTGGAGTTGCTTCTCTGCCAGAGCGGTGATTAATAATCACAAAATGTCATCAATGCCAACCCCTGAGGAACAGGGAGATTAAACTTACATAGCTAGTCAATGGTAGCGCTGGGACTTGAGCCTAGGTACTCTGGTGCCAGAGCCCCTGCTCTTAACCTCTTATAAGCACCTCTAATCATGTGCCGCCTGGAGGATTCATTCATAACAAACGCTGATTGAACACCAGCCTACTCTATGTGCAACACTGTGCTGGGTCCCAGGCGCACAACAGGAGACAGACAAGGTTCGGCCTTGGGGGTGAGAGTCGGGGAGATGGGGATCACAGGGCAGAGGAAGAACCCACAAATAGACCATTACAGTGCAGTTCAGGAAGTGCTTTGACAGAGTAGTGAGGGGCAGAGGTATACATGCAACCAGAGGGAGTCAGAGGCAGGTTCTTGGAGGGAATGACCTTGACTTGGGCCTTCAAGGACCACGTGGGGGCGTCAGGCAAGTGACACCTGTACCCCAGTGTTTCTCTGAATGTTTTGATACAACAGGCCTAGGCCTGGGAACCAGGCAACAGTATTTTTCTCAAAGTGAGAACTACTATGATAAAAAAAGAGAGAGAGAGAGAGAGATCATGCTGTATCTCAGTGGTTATTAAACTTTTGTGTGCCTGAAAATCACCTCTGGGGAGCTGATTGATCCACACCAATCTCTGGGCCTATCCCCCCGAATTTTAGAATCTGAAGGTCTGAGTAGTCTCAAGAATTGGCATTTCTAACAAAGTCCCGGGTGGTGTTCGTGCTGCTACTGGGAAGAATCTCTGATCATATAGCCAAGAACTTACACAAAATTATTTGGGTCATTCTTAAGCCGCATTAAAATTTGACAATTCCTGCCAGGATGCATGACTCTCTTACTTTCTTTGCTATAATGCTCCTTTAACTTCTAAATATTTCTGTAGTTGAAGCAAATTTAATCCAAATATTCCCCATATTCGGGCTCATTTTGCTCTGTAAGTGGTTCAAAATACGGTGACTTGTAGGTTTCTTTGGAATTTCAACAATCAACCCTTTGAAACTTCTGTTTGCAAAGCAGGAAGTCACTTGTTGCCCCAAGCAAACACTTAAGTCAAGGGTTTGTCCCTTTGGAGGGCTTTACAGCCTCAGCTTTTAAGCAAGTTTCTCTACCTTTGAAAACAGTTTGAATCTGAGTCTTTACGGAATGGCCTGTGAACAGTGGAAATAGGCGATTGGTGTCTTTGAGTATGGCCAGCTGGCTAAGGCCAACATATGTCCAAAGGTTGTTATTTCCTCCTCGAAAGATATGGCAGGAAGAGGCTGGGAAACCCAGAATCACCCCAAACAAAGGAGGGGTGAAAGGGTGGATGGAGAGGAAAGGATCCTGGAAGTTTAATGTTTCCTTTTACTTACAATAAAAAAAAAAAGGTACATTTTTTACTGTCATGGTCACAAACTAAATTTTTACACCAAAGATCTAGAAGAAAAAGGTTGATGTGAACAATAGCCAGTGGCCAAATGAACAATCATTAACATAAATGAGTGATGAATCAAAGTGAGGCTCCCAAGAGCAGAAATAAAGACGAATCACAGAAAACCAAGTTTCTGTGAGGGTTTTATTACCAGTCCAGTAGCTTAAATTCCTCTATCTATAATATTAAAATGCAATTACCATTCTGAATATTTGGAAGCATCTGGACATCCTCATCCATCCAAAGTAGATTCAGTTCCATTGACAATCTCGGTTGCAAATGGAAGAAATGGGCTAAATACCCATTTTAAGATATTTTTTTTTATACTACCCCATTTTGCCCCTTCGTTTACCAGCGAAATTAGTTACCAGAGCTCTGCATTCTATATCCTCACAACAAAAGTCAGCATTCACTGAAAATCACTTTTGAGTTATAAACAATGAGCTCAAAGGGAAGTTACTAAAAATAATTGAAATTAACAGTAACTGTATAAAAAGGAAATAAGCAGAAAATGGCTTTCATTGAGCCCAAGAAACGATACGCTTGCACCAGAGTGCTCTATCCCCTCATTTATTTAATTTTCACATAAGGATTTTAGTCAAAGTCTCCCAAATATATCGATTTGGTTGTCTGCTTAGATAGTTGCCCTGAGCCTCCAGAAACTCACGGGGCAGCCAGTGCTCTCCCATTGCTCGATGTTGTCACCACACCTTTGAGCTGCCTGAGTTCTAATCCCTGCCTAGACTCCATCCAGATACCTAGAGCTTGACCACTCAATTGCCCTGTTCAAGCAAGACTCCCACACCTACAGGCAGAAAAGATCCCTTAATTAAAGGAGGGAGCAATGAGTCCCTGAGACTTCTGCTTTGATGTGATCTGAAAAATGGAGAAAAATAAGGTGAACTTTGGGGAGAGGAGAGGGCTTACTATGGAGCTCTTTGTGGTTGAACATAGCTGGTTGTCCCTAGAACAGAAGTGTTCAGAGTTGATCTTATACGAGAGCCACCTAGAGAGCTTGTTAATGATGAAGATTCTGGACTCTATCCTGAGACACCGGACAAGGTCACATGCAGGGTCTGGAAGCCCTGGTCAGTAGACCCCCAAGAGCTTATCAAGCACTCTCCCTATGAGAATCACCAGGACCTAGTCTCAGGTGCTTGTTCACATCCACCAAGATGCTCCCTCTTATGGTGAGAAGAGCAGGTATGCTCCAAGGTTTCATCCATGGCTTGGGAATGTAGGGGAAAAATGGGTCCCTGGCTGAGTGTGAAAATTACACCGACAAAGACAACAGGACAAAGCATATACATTTATTTAACATAAGTTTTAGATGATATGGAAGCCTTTCTAAAGAAACGAGGGCCTGAAGAAACAGAACTGAGGGCCTTTGAGCCAGGTATGGTGGTGGATGGAGAGCCATGGAAAGATGTAGTAGGACAGAGTATGAGCCAAGTATAGTTAAAGGCGGAGACTCAGCAGGGCCTTCTTGCTCAGTCTTCTCAGTGTCCTTCCATCTTGGGTATGGGGGGTAGGGTGTACCTCTTCCATGAGGGTCTTCTCATCTGCTCCAGGGGAGAAGGGCTGGGGAAAATCAAGGGGATCTTCCTGCTTCTGCCATTTTCTCACATTCCTTCAGCTTAAAATATTCAATATGCCAAGATGCCATATTTGGAGGGTACTGAGTCCTGAACTCCATCGAAGAACAACTCTCCTCCCGTGGCCTCATCTACTTTGGCAGCAACCCCACAAGTTGCTCACTATCATCAGCCTCCTAGATGTTTGAAAGAACAAAAACTTACAGAAATACACAGAAATTATTTTCCAGTCAATAGTATTCATCAAGGGCTCTCAGAATGTGGGAGGGAGGGAAGCCATCAGGCTCAGCTCTGATTTTCTGCTCATAAAATGGCATGTGGGGGGTGGGATGAGGCCACCAGAAAGGCAGGGAAAGAGAGCACAGTGCTTTAGAAGGCACCCAGAGCATCATCATTCTTCCAGCAAGAACGTGCTGAAGAAACATTGGAACTTGTCCGGCAGGCTTTCCATGGTTAAAGAGCCTACATGCCTCCCAAACACACAAAACTATAAATCGTGTTAAATCATGTAAACTGTAAGTCATGTTTATTCAGAAACTACATGTTCTAGAAAACATTTACGGTTGTCAATACCTCCTAACATCACTTTGGAAGTAGGATGGTAACTGATGGAGGGCACTTTGCTTGGGAAGACTGGGACACACGCTGGGAAGTAGAAGCTGTGATTGGTCTGAACTGCTCTGTTTAAGACACATAAGGAAAAAGGACACAGCAGGAAACCCAAAAGCAAGAGGTCTGAGTCTCTGAGGCTAGGTAAGGGTGGGATAAGGGTCCAAAAAGGGATTTTCAATAACATGGAAGAAAGAGGGGCGTGATGCCACCCCCACCAACACACAAGCTCATGTGCATGTGCATACACGTGCGTGCACACACGCACATTTAAAAAAAAATTTTTTTATTGCTTATTATTTTTGAGAGAGAGAGAGAGAGAGAGAGAGAGAGAGAGAGAGACTGAGAGCAAGCAGGGAAGGAGCAGAGAGAGAGGGAGACACAGAATCGGAAAGCAGGCTCCAGGCTCTGAGCGCTCAGGACAGAGCCCGACACGGGGCTCGAACTCACGAACCGTGAGATCATGACCTGAGCTGTAGTCGGCCGCCCAACCGACTGAGCCACCCAGGCGCCCCACCCCCCACCACACACACACTTTATTGCCCTTGCTGGGCTCTATGTTTCTACATAGCGTTTTTGCTCCTCTGATATATAACTTATTTTGTTTTTGGTCTATATTAAAAAGAAATGACATTGTCAAAAGCTACTTGAAAGAGGTAGAGGCAGTTAAGTCAACAGGGCACCAGCAGCATCAAGAAGACCTTGGTTGCCTCCCCTGGGGCACAAAGGGGCAAGAAGGTTGATGTTGGGGTGTCAGAGGAGACTGGCGACATCTGTGGCTGGGGCAGAGGGAGCTCCCCAGAATTGGACTGAGGGTGGAGGAACACAGCCTCCTACCAAAACTGCAGCCCGGCAAGGAAAGGAGGGAGCAAGTAGCTGGGTCCCCTTTCTTTCCATCCTGCAGCCTTCTGCTGGGATTTCCCACCCTCCCGGTCCTGCCATCCCCTTCTGAGATGACAAGGCACCACGAGGTGTGGGGTCGGCCTCCTGGGCACACAGTAGGGCAGCAAAGGGCAGAGGGGGACCTGGAGGCTTGTCAGCACTCTTCCCCAACTAGAATGCGAACTCAGGGACAGCTGTTTTAGTTATCTGTTCTATGCTTGACTCCAGGGTCTAGGTTAGTGTCTGGTTTTCACACATATTTGCTGAATGAATGAATGAACGAATGAATGAACGACGCACGACTTAGAAGAAGAGACATACGAAAAGAGGATTTCAGCCATGACGTAGAGTGCGTGATGCGAATCCACACAACGTCGCTATTGCCATATTTAAATCCATTCTTGCATGTAATGCTTCCGTGGGAAGGGATATTCTGAGGGGCAGGTGCCACAGGCAGCAGACCCAGAAGAACAGAATGAGAAGGATACCTGGCATCTGATCCCACACGTATCATAGTAGTAAGTTATCCCGAAGTTCACTTCATGCGTTTCTAAATCTTGCTCTACGGGCAGCTAGGTTTGACTAACAACAGATGGGCCCCAGCGCTGTCCATCCAGCAGCACAACCACGATGTTCTGAGGGTCGTGCTCCAGGCCCCGCAGATGCTAGAGTCCCGGGAGGGCTCAACCCCACCCGAGGCAGGACACGGGGCCTCGGCCATGAGGCCGCTCTGCGTTCCATCCTCTCCAACTCAGCTCGGAGACTGAGTTTCTTGCCTCTAAAATAGGACAACAGTGGCTCCTCCCTTAGGCAGTTGTGAGGCTCCCTCGGGGCTCGACCCACTGCCTGACAGGGCGTAAACACTTAGTAGTAACCAGAAGGATCGATTCTTGTGCAAGACGTGGTCTCTAATCTTGAGAGAGGTGTGGAAAGTGCTGCAGACGCTCTGCTCTCTGTGCGTGTTCTCGATTAGAGACAGGGGGTCAGGAGGTAATAGGACAGCCAGTCCCAGAGGACGGCTTCACCCCTGTCCTCAAGCAGGGCTTCCTGCTTCCTTCCTTTAAGTCAAGTGAAGCTGAAGCTGGTTTCCCTCTGACCCCTGATCAGAGCCACACACTACCTTTTTTTTTTTTTTTTTTTCAGGTGGCCTGGGGGCCTTAGAACTGTATTGAGAAAGAGGAGGGTGCAGCTCTTCCTTCCTCTGCTCGGGGAGAGGTTTCCAGATGGAGCTGAAGTGAGGAGCAGGTTGAGGCCTTGGGACAGGCATCCTGGGATTCACATGGCCTTCCCTCTCCAGCTCTCCTCCACTTCCGTTCGCTCGTGGCTTCCTCCACCCCCTGTGGGTCTGTATCCCCGACAGAGCTGCTTCAAGTTCAAACAGATGAGGCTAGTGAACGAAGAGAGAACGGGCGACCCTCTGACGCCGGGTCTCCCAGGGCTTGCATGACGAACTTACAAGAAACCCTCTGGAATGGGTAGCCCCCGAGGGCGGGACGTGGTGACAGGCCCCCCTGGCTGTAGGCAGCAAGGTGGCACACTATCTGTAGAGAATTTAAAATCATTAACGAAACCAACGAAAAGCCTTTAAAAAAGCTATCAACACATACCAGCGATTTCAAACGATGTCAGTGACGAAATACTCTTCCTAAAAGGTCTTTTGTTGGTCTAAGTTCTGAACAATGGCCACCGTCCCTGGTGAATTTCAGTAATATAAGCTCCTAATTATATTTTCATTCCTTATTTTTCAATAAAGATTGTATTCTACATAGAACCTACTTTAGAAACCTCTGTAAGAGAGTGACTCCTGACACAAAGGGACTCAGCTGCATGTGCTTCTTTCAAAATAACTTCCTTGTAACTGTCTGAGCTTGTTTGAAGTGTCTCTGGCCCCTGGACATGACATGTCCTTGTCTTTGAACAGAGATTAAAAGTGAACAAGGTTGGGGCGCCTGGGTGGCTCAGTTGGTTGAGCGTCCGACTTTGGCTCAGGTCACGATCTCACAGCTCTTGGGTTCGAGCCCCGCGTCAGGCTTGTGCTGACAGCTCAGAGCCTGGATCCTGCTTCAGATTCTGCGTGTCCTTCTCTGCCCCTCCACTGCTTATCCTCTGTCTCTCTCTCTTTCAAAAATAAACCATGAACAAGGTTATGGGGCGCCTGGGTGGCTCAGTCGGTTGAGCTTCCAACTTTAGCTCAGCTCATGATTTCACGGTTCTTGAGTTCGATCCCCACAGCGGGCTTTCTGCTGTCAGCACAGAGCCTGCTTTGGATCCTCTGTCCCCATCTCTCTCTGCCTCCTCCCCTGCGTTCACTCTCTCTCTCAAAAATAAACAAACCTTAAAAAAAATGAACAAGGTTAACAGGGTGGTTGTATAGACAAAGAAACTGAATGGGAGTCGCTTCAATTCTGTTACTCTACGGGACCACACTGAGTTTTTATTCGTGTTTAAAATTTAAAACAGTGAAGCTGAGTGCAGACTGCAGATTGCACTCTTTTCATCTGGCAGATACAAATTTTAGTTCCCCTTGAAATGTTGTATTGAATTTTAATATTTTCAAGTGAAACGTTTTCTTTTCTTAGTTGTTTTAAATCTGAATGATTTAATCAAGAAAGTACGGATTATTACTGAAAATAGTGTTCTCCTCTAAAAAAGGGAGGGGCTAGTGAAAGATCTGGTCCAGAAATCAAACATGCTGGATGTGCCCATGGTCCAAAATGCCCTGAGCTGGCTGCTACCTCTTCTCTCTGGTTTCGCAATGCGGAGAAGGAGGAGTGTGGCATGGGTATTCGTGTGTGTGCGTGTGTGTTTGTGTATTAGTGGGTTTAGGGAACCAATTCTCTCTTGGTCATTTCTTGGTTCCTGGAAAATTTTGCTTTAAACGTAGAAATATACTCAAATATTATTCCCGGTAGTGTACATAAATAATCCTGGGACAGGCACCTGATGTGTAAGGTGGCTCTGGCACTTAAGAAGGGACAGTGTGGGAGCATTTCCAACTTACTAGTAAGTGATCCAAAGACCAGAGGTCATTCATAAGAGGGCCCATATTTGGTGAGAGCCCAGCAGGTTCAACTAGAGAGTCCCAGACAGAAGTGCACCCTAACTGTGTATACATGCTGTCACGTAAAGCACAAAGCTCAGATCTCAATGGCCCTAAAAATGGAAAATTGAACATTAGAGGAATTCAGGAAAAGACTAAAAATAATATGTGGTTTTCCCTCTCTTAACATTCCAAGTCAAATGAAGCAAATATAAGGGGTGAGGACCTGGAATAATCATGTCCTTGTTGATATGTAGCTGTGTTTTGTGTGCTATGTATGAGGTCTAAAAATAGTTTCGTGGTGCCTAGAGGCATAGTCTGACTTACAGAAGTAAGGTATTTAGGAGATGTCTTGAACTTGGAAACCTAGACCCCGCGTTGTCCTGGGATGGACCGTGGAGCTGTGGAGAGATGGGCAGCTTCCATGAATTAGGGTGACCATGTGCCCGATGGTAGGCCACTTCAAAGGGCAGTAGCAGCCTCCATGAGCACCTTTCCCCTAATGTCTTACCCATCTATTTCTGAAAAAACTCAAAAAGTGCAGGCTGGAACCCAGAGCAACTCAACTACCGGGCCAACTAGAAGGTCAGACAGACTCTCGGTTTGCCATAATGGTATGAAACGGGAACAGATCGGTGAGTAAACAGGGTGCCAAAGCGATGCCATATCTGTGGCTTAGATTCGGGGACATGGGGAATTTAATAAATCTACTTTTAAGCCACTCGAAGTGAACCACTGATGGTTTCCCCAACATTAACACAAACAAGTTGTTTTGAACAGGAGCCATTTGACTGAGTAGTAGGGGTGATATCTGGAAATCATGTGTCCTTACCATTTTCGTTAAAAGTAGTTCACTACAGGTGACATAAAACGTGGTGTTCTTGGTCTAACAAGATCTTGCTAACTATGGAATATTTGGGTTTCCCGGAGCTCATGAGCTCCGTCATTTTTCAGCGTTCTGCATCTCTGTGCTTTTAAAAGGCACTTTCTTCCTTTCCCCAGGGAGTTTTACTTAAGAAGCTCTGATTAATTTTCATTTGTGATTCATTTTCCATTCTCAACACTGCTGCCCCCAATTTTATGCTTCTCCTCAACGGGGCTGAATTTCAGAGTCTTTGTTGTTCTTCACAGACACAGGCGTCGACCAGTCTCTTTCCGATTTCTTTCTCAAGCAAACACTGTCATTGTGCCTGACATATTATATATTCTTGAAAAGGCATTTAAAAAGGATGTGTTATTCTTTTGAAGAATTGAGAGAAGTGTTAGTTTAGAGCCATAACTGTTAGATGTGAAGCAGAAGCTGAGAGCAGTGACTCTGGAGGAGGTGAGATGTATACTTGGGGGGAGGGGTGACAACTTTTGCCACAGAGTGGCCTTCTCTGGTTGACCAGAGCTGCTATTGGCCTATTAGTGTTACCTTCATATTGCGGGTCTTGGACATTTTATTGAGCATCTGTTATGTGCCAGGGATTTCTAGCCCTACCTCAGAAATTACTTCCACTGTTTGGCTAAGATGATGGAGTACCTTCCCTTTCGTGTAGATGGGCTCCTGTAACCCTAGTAACAAGCAGGGAGTCATGCAGGGGGCATTAGTGTGCACAGTGTATTAGCAAAACCATGCTGTGACCTTGCCTTTGGAAGTACTGAATCCCCTGATGGTGTGTATCTGGCCAGCTGAAAAAGACAGGATGATAAAACCAATCTCCTCTCGGTCGGTTTGTTCATTAAGCAAATATTAATTGAACACCTACCATGTTCCTTTTCACAGTTACCTAGTATTTTAGTTCATATTTTCTTTTATAATCCCCTCTGTAAGTTAGTCATTTTTAACTAATAATTTTTGAAACTAATAGTTTAAAGATAGTTCTTAAACTTTCAGTTCTTGAGTGTTCAATTTCCCTCTTTCTTAAATACACCCTTAACCTAGGTACATGGATGCCATATGAGTAAAATTGAGGGAGTCTGTGAACTTGAATGAGAAAGTACCTTTATTTTCACTAACCCCTGATTGAAATTTAGGACTTCCTTTAATTAGAAACGTAGACAGCACATCACTGTAGTATTCACTGTACATACGACTTTGTCACCAATAAAAATTCCAGATAATTTTATATCACATCACTAGGTTGCAGATCCTTAAACTCCAGTTTATTTTCATTACCACTTAAAATTGTGTAGTTATTAAATTTGCACCATTAAATCTTTTAATTGAATATATTAACAAAGAAGTCAGTGTATTACTAAGTCACATTATGTTTTAATATCTTGATAAGCACATTGCAAGGTAATTATTTTCCTTTGTAACCCTGTGTATTTTGTTTTATGCATTTATTTTTATTTTTGTAGTTGTTGTTTTAACGTATTTAAAAACATAATCCCAAGAAGGATCAATAGTCCTGACCAGATGCCCAAAGGAGTCCATGGCGCAAAAAATATTTTCACCCTATTTTTGTAGTACTTTCAGCCAGAGTCAGTGAGATGCAAACTTTTTCAGTCTTTATATGTCTAAAAAGATCTTTATTTTGCTCTTGTGCATGAATGTTCTTCCCAGTATGGAGCCAGATGAGGTTGCCTGGAAGAAAGCACAGGTGAGAAGGGACAGTGGGACCCTGGACCAAATCTGGGGCACGCCAACTTTTAAACGTCAGATAGAGGAAGAAAGGCCACGAAGGAGATTGAGAGGAGGAACCAATGAAGTAGGAGGAACACCAGAAGAGTGGGTGTCACAGAAGCCAGAATACTGGGTTTCAAGGAGGGAGTGGCCAACTCTGTCAAATGGTGTTGCAGGTCAAGGAAGGTGAGACCGGCCAATGGACCATTGACTATGGTGACGTGGAAGCCATGGTGAACACCGTGAAAGCCCCTTTGTGCAGTACAGTTGACCCTTGAACAACAGGGATTTGAACTGAACAAGTCCATTTATACATGGATTTTTTTTTTTTGAGAAATACAGTACATTACTATAAGTATATTTTCTTCTCCACATGACTTTTTAAAGAACATTTTCTTTTCTCTGGTTTACTTTATTGTAAGAACACAATAAATACTACATATAGCATACAGAATATGTGTTAACCAACTGTTTCTGTTACAGGAAGGCTTCCAGTCAAGAGTAGGCTATTAGTAGTTAAATTCTGGGGGAGTCGGAAGTTATTTGCAGATTTTCAGCTGAGCAGGGGGTCAGTGCCCCTAAACCTCTACATTGTAAAAGGTCAGCTGTACCAGTGGAGGAAGATTGATTTGATTGAATTTGGGGCCAGAGAAGAAGAGTGAGAATGTGGAGACAAAATCTATGTACTCAGCTCTCTGCTCAAAATTTGCTATAATGGTGAGCAGGAAAACGTTGCAGTCAATGGCGACAGAGAGAGAGAGAGAGACATATGAAGAGAGATTCTGGAGCATGTTTGTGTGCTGTTGGGACTGATCCAGTGCTGAGGAAGAGGAAATGGGACCCAGAGCCAAGTGGAGGAAGAGGCAAGCCATCAGGAGGAGCAGGGACACATCCTCTCAACCCGGAGGGAGGGCCAGAGAGGGCAGTGCAGGTGCAAGAGGGTTGAAAGTTTGTGTGTGTGGGGATGAACATTCCCATTTGATTGATTCTGTTTTCTCAATGAAGTATGAGGCAAGGCTCCTGCAAAGAGTGAGGAGAGAAGAGAAGGTATGAAGCGGCCATTTTGGGGATTGTCAGGCTATGTGATGGTAGCAATTCCACCAATAATTAGCAGAAGGTTGTCCTGATGTTGTAGGTCTGCCCCCAGATGCAGATAAGAACCGCTGTCTGAAATACAACCTCTGTGTTCCCCACTTCTCTCTAGCTTCATCCCCCTCTGGTATCTTGAGTCTCTTCCGTATGAAAGTTTCCTCGATGACCTACACTAATTCAAGCTTCTATACAACTCACTGGAGATTTTTCTGTTGCTTCTCAAATCCTGCCACAGTCGTGACAGCCTATACTACTGATGTCATCTGGCCCCATATATTCCAGACCACTACGGTGCCACTCACTACACTCTCAGTGCAGCTACGTTCCAGTTTGTTAAAAAGAACATTGAACTTTCAACATTGAACTTTCTTCCATGAAAGAATATAGGCGCTGGAAAAATTGGGCTGATTTATTTCAGGCACCATGTCAGGCACTCATTATGACGTGAACCAAACATCCTAAAGAAAAGTCTGCAAGTTTAACACAAGTTTAAGATCGTCTCTCTCTCTACTCAGGAATCATTACTCCATCCTGTATTGTGCAATTGTCCCAATTTAGGCGTAAGAGGAAAGATGTCTGTACAGTATCTAGTGGGGTCAGGGGAGGGGCAGGCACCAGGGCACAATGTTGAGAGTCCTGTATGGGGAGACAGAAGGCCTAAACTCCAGTTCCGGCTCTGACACTACTGGGTGTTATGACCTTGGTCGCCCCTCAATGTCCCTCTGACATCAGACAGCTGGAATAATGATCACTGGACTCCTTTTACTATGACATTCTTTGATTCTTACTTTTATCCTCACCTGGATAACTCTTCAACTCATATTTATCTAGTGGTTTTGGCATCATAGCTGTCTGCTAATCAACTTGATAAAATCTGAGGAAATTACCTCTGCAATCAGAGGCAAAAATGAGGGAAATTTTCTTTTGGGGTCAGGAGTGCTGAGACCCTGAAAACAGTAGAGAGCAATGGAATCTGGATAGGAGTTGCCCTTATGGGGACAAGATTTTGCAGGCCCAAACTCGGGCCTTCCACCTGTTTGCAGGTGGCCCTGTTACCTGAGGTCTACGCTGCCTGCTGATGCAGAGCAGAGCATGTGCTCCCCAGATACACAGTGAAGAAGCAGAGGTTAGAACAGAAGTGAGCGTGGACAGAACATGTGCACTTTCTAGTAAATGCAGCTGCTTTCTAAATAGATTCCTTCTAAGACCAATGGAAGAAAGAATCCCCGTGTCCTCAAATAACCTGTTCTTTGCTGTGATGCTGACAGAAGCGTTGAGGGAAGGACTGAAGGGAGAGGAGTCAATGACAAATTTGGTCAATCAATAACTGATGTCATGTGTATCACAGCTGCAGCATGTGGGTGACATATGTCATGCTGTGGGCATCTGTAAGGACTTTCTGCTCTATGAATCACGTGTCACCTATGGGAACTGAAGGTGGAATCTGAAGGCTGGGGATGGCTCATCCTCTCCATTGATGGTCAACCCTCTCCAAGCAATGGTCAATAAAGGTCAAAGGAGGGCTGTTGATGACATCTCTATGGAGCCATGTCCTAAATCTGCCTCCACGTCTCCCATATGCTACCCTTCCCTCTTCTGGGAAAATGTAGGGAAAGTAATGATGGGTGTGGAGTGCAAAACAGGGTTCCATCTGGAGTGTGCCTTTGTGCTTTGCATTTCTGACAGAACCCAGAGCCATCATTGGAAGCATAAGAAGGTGGGTCCACTGGAGCTGTCAACCGTATCTAATTGGTTCAAAAGATGGAAGCTTTGGGATCTTCCATAGCAAACTAATCTAAGTATCTGAAAGACACGAACACAAAGAAGGTGTAATAACTCTATTGGTGGAATGGACCCAGTAACAGCACGTGCAGATTAAACCTGAGAGTCCCCAGCTGACTGTAAATCTGACCAACTTCAATTAGCAGAGACTTTGCCAAGATACACACACAAAAGATAAGAATAAGACCATTTGTATACTATAAAACTGACCGATTATTTGTTGGTTCCTTCCTTGCATAAGGACAGGTCAGTGTCAGAGGGGAATTTTCCTGGCCTTGATATAGAAACACCAAAAGAGAGCTGACCCCGGGCCGCACGGGGTCAAAAGGGTTACCAACATCTGGTTGTAGATTAAAAAACCAGGGCTTACCCTGCCAAGACATGAAGGTGGGAGTGTTTTGCAAGTTGAACCATTATGTACTTTTGGACATACTTCTGCTGTGTATATAGTAATGCTGTGGCATTCATGACTTTGTGTGTGACCCTTTCAAGTACTCTGTTTTAATGAACAAAATAAGCATCCCTGCCCTCAAGGAGCTTACATGCTAGAGAGGGGGATGAAAGATGGAAACAGACAATAAACACAACAAATAACTACGTTAGAATGCGCGAGAAGTGATATGTGATGCGGGAAAAAGTTGATCGGGGCAGGAGGATCGGAAAGGCTGAACTATGAACTATGACAATTGGCAGAGGCCCCACTACAAAAGCGCTGTTTGGACAAAGGTGGGAATGAGGTCGAGGAGGGAGATGTGAGGATATCTAGGCAAAGAGCATTCCAGGCAAAGAGTACAGCCAGTGCCAAGACTCTGAGACGGAATTGTGCCTGGCTCGCAAGGAGGAGCAATGTGACCAAGGGGAGAGAAGTAGGAGAGGAATTAAAGGAAGAAACAGTGGGAGGCCCACAGATGTGGGGGGTGTAGGCATTGCAGGCCACTGAAGGAACTTTCAGTTTGACCGTGAGAGATGGGAGCACAGGATTGCTGAGTGTAGCTGGGCATCACATAACGTACTTTTTGTGAGGACGATTCTAACTGCATTCTTGCACAGACGCCAATTAAAGGCAGTGATAATAATGCGGTCAAGAGACAATGATGGCTCGATGAGAATGATAGTGATGCAAAAGGTAAGAAATGCCCAATCATGTGGATATTTGGAAGGTAGAGATGATAGGATTTGATGACAAATTATATAGAGTGTACGAGGGGGAGCTTAAGGATGACTCTTAGAGTTGTGGTCTGGACAACCTGGAAGGATGGCCATGTCCTTTACTACGATGGGAGAGACTGTTGGAAATGCTAGTTTGGGAGGGCAGATCAGGACTTTAGTTTGGTCATGTTCAGTTTGAGATCCTACTGGATATCCAGATACAAAGTAGGCAGTTGGATATATGGGTCCGGAAATCAGGAGAGAAGTCCGTGATAGAGATATGCATTTGAAAGTCATCAGCACAAAGATTTAAACCATAAAACTGCTGGAGATCACGTGGGGAATAAGTGTCAACACAGAAGAGTTGCAAAGACAGGGTCAGGGAACACGCCAATGTTAACAGGGGCAACCAGCAATGGAAACCGAGGTGGGGAAGTTTCATTTTCCTTTTGCTTTTATTGATCATCTACTATATGCCAGCACTAGACTGGTTGCTAGGCATACAATAAATAATACTAGTCTCTGCCCTCAGGCTGCTTAAAGTCAATCCATCAAAATAATCATTTGGATGCAGTGAGGTAATTGCAAAAAGACATGTACCTGGTATTATGGGTCCAGGGAGAAGGAACATGTGTCCCAGGCTGGGAGGGCAAGGAGGGTCCTTGGAATAAATAACACCTATAACTTAAAAGGAGACTAGAAGTTACCCAGGTGAGCAAGAGGGAAGGGCAGAGCAGTGAAAGAGCCTGGAGCCTGCTGGGAATGTGCATTAATTTGGGGCTGACATTTCTGCCTGAGAAAACAGCTCTGTACGGAATGAGGTTATACCCTCAAGTCCTAAGAGACATGTCATGCCAACAAACATATATAACATGACTGGTGAGTTAGTTACTCTGGCTGCACCACTGAAGAATGGTTGAAGAAGCTTGGGTTCATCTTTCCGCCAACTCCAACATCTTAGAATTCAGGAGAAGGGCTTCTGTCACAGCCACTTGAATCCTTAGCTGTGACAGGGCAAAGTCTCCCCGTCGGCAGCTGATTCTGGGTTGCAGCCGAGACCATATGGTGGTTCCATTTTTTATTTGTCTTTGTTTTCATTGTAAAGTGAGTGGGGACAAGCACAGAGTGTTCCTAGCAACAAACGGGACTGTGGGTGAGAGAGGAATTGCTCCTCAGGGAAGCAAAGGAACAGCCACCTTGACAACGCCCCGTTCCATGTCAGAGAGCCAACTGTGCCCACAGCCCGCTCCCAACCCACCCAAAGCAGGAAGTCTTGGAACACTTTAAAAGAAGCATTTACTGGGAGCTCACTCTGACAGCCGGTGTTTTTGAAATTTGTGTGTTGTTTTTAGTTTATTTATTTTGAGAGAGAGAGAGAGAGAGTGTGTGTGTGTATGCACAAGCAATCACAGAGGGGCAGGGAGGGAGAAAGAGAGTCCCAAGCAGGGTCCACACTGCCACCCTGAAGCCAAATGCAGGGCTCGAACTCATGAGCCATGAGGTCATGACCTGAGCCGAAGTCAAGAGTAGGATGTTTAACCGGCTGAACCACCCAGGCGCCCCAACAGCAGGGTGTTTCTTAAGGTAAGATGGATGCAAGTCAAGCTCCCTGGTATCATTACTTGTTTTGTAAGTCTGAGGTCTGCAAACTTCCCTTTCACCTGGAGTGGGCTAACGGGCCACCTGACATTTACTTCTAGCCTGCAATCCTTTTCCAAAGCGGTCAGCCAGTAAAATTCTTTCAGCATCCTTTATAACTACCACATCCACGTCCAGTTTCCTCCTATTGTTTCTTCATTCTTCTCCAACACACCTACATTCGTCCTAATCTACATTCAAGTCACCCCCAAAGGAACCAAATATCATGATGAAAACAAGATGTATACCAAAGTCCTCTTCAAAGTGCCAATCTCTGGGCACCTTGGGTGGCTCAGTCAGTTGAGTCTCTGACTCTTGATTTCTGCTCAGGTCATGATCCCAGGGTCGTAAGATCGAACATCACATTGGGCTCTGTGCTGAGTGTAGAGCTTGCTTAAGATTCTTTCTCCCTCTCCTTCTGCCTCTCTCCCCTGCTTGTGCTCTAGAAAGAAAGGAAAAAGAAAGAAAGAAAGAAGAAAGAAAGAAAGAAAGAAAGAAAGAAAGAAAGAAAGAAAGAAAGAGAGAGAGAGAAAGAAAGAAAGGAAGGAAGGAGGGAAGAAAGAAAGAAAGAAAGAAAGAAAGAAAGAAAGAAAGAAAGAAATCAATGCTAGCAGAAAGCAAAGGAGAATACCAAATCCACATGCACAGCTATTATTACAACAAAAATTTCTTTTCAGTAGAGATAACAGTAGCCAACACTTACACCATCTCTCTATGCACCAGGCACTCTTGCAAGCATTTTAATCTTCACAGCGACCCTTAGGTAGGTATTATTATTACTCCGATTCTATAAATGAGGACACTGAGGTGCAGAAGGACTAATAACCTGTTGAGGTTGCACAGAGCTATTAGCAGATCTGGGGTCGGCACTCTCACCACCATCCTACTCTGGGCTTTCAAAACCTGGGCGCTTTTCCACTACGTACATTTAGTATTCTGGATTTTTAGTGTAATAAAGAATCTAGAGTATCTCTATCCATTCCTTACAGAAAAAGTCAATACTTCGTATATTTAGCATAGGAAATTAATTTGGAATATTTTAGGATATGATTTGAAGCTATTTGGCTCCATGCGTATGTGTTTTAATACTCCTCCTAATATTTGCTTAGGCCAAGAGTAGTATTACAGATAGGCTCAAAAGATCTAGTCTTCATCGTGATTCACCAGGTTACGATTTTTAGCTTTTAGCTACAAATAACGGAAAACCCAACTGGAACTGGATTAAATAATAAGGGCTTTTATTGCCCCACTAAGGGTGAATCCAGAGGTAATGTGCGTCCTCACTTGGCTTCGTGTCCAAGCATGCCCCAATGTCCGGCAAGGAGAATGAGATCCGCATGCTTTAGACCAATCACGATGCCCACCTGGCCCAAGACAGCCAGGTTGCCTTCCCTGAGTTCCCCAGCCAGCCTGGGCTGGCAGCAAGGAGGAAGTGGAGGGTCGACTGTGGCGGGCAAACGCCAAGTCCACCCACGACGACGTGAAGCTAACTGGAGAATACAACTGAGAATCACTACCGAGAGGTAGAGTAATATCGTGACGGTTCATCTTTTGTTTTTGCAAGTGAGAGTCACAACTGTATTGGGATGTCCGATATTTCCTTGTTTGTTTGTTTTTAAGGTTTTATTGAAATTCCAGTTAGTTAACATACAGTGTGATATTAGTTTCGGGGGCATGATTCAGTGATTCATCACTTCCATACAAGCCCCGGCGCTCATCATAGCAAGTTTATCCTCTTTTTTGGTCAAAATTGTTCACTTTTGTCTCAGGGCTGATTACGACTGGTAGTTGTCAACATGCCTACGGGTGATAGCTTTTTCTAAGCGTATTTACTTATTTTTTGAGAGAGACAGAGAGACCAAGCAGGGGAGGGGCAGAGAGAGAGAGAGGGAGAAAGAGAATCCCAAGCAGGCTCCACGCTGTCAGCACAGAGACTGATGCGGGGCTCAGACTCACACACCATGAAGTCATGACCTCAGCCGAGACCAAGAGTCGGATGCCCGACAGACTGAGCCACGCGGGCGCCCCAGGGATAGCTTTGACCAGATGGGAAGGTGGGCGAGAAGGAGAGAGAGATGGTGTGGGATAGGAAAAGAGTATGAGCTTGTAGGATTAGAACCCGGGGCCCCAGGTAGTAACAGTTCTCCTCCTCTATACCAGGCTCTCACGGGAGCCTGTACGTTCAGCGGTGGTGTTAGCCACTTTCACACACAATAAAACCAAGTCTCAGCGACGTGCTGTCATGTGTACGAGGCCACATAAATAGAAACCCATGGGAATACAGTCTGAATCCCTACAGTCTGACACTGGCCAAGCCCAGCCCAGGCCTCGTGCTTCAGCCTTTCCACGGGAAGGGGTCCAGAGGAGGGCTACCTGAACAACATTCCCCACACTAAATCATGAGAACAAGAGTGATAATCTATCACATCTCATCTGTGTTCTGACCGCGGGCAAGTCGCTGTTTCTCCCCGGCTCACAGGTGCCTGACTTGTAAAATGAGGATGGGTAGGTCACTTCCAGCTCAAAACTCTGATTATAATTCGTCCTTAAACACAACAACCTGAATACAGCCTGCCAACCGGCCCTTTTCCATGTATCTCCTTATCTTTAAATATTAGTGCTGTTATCAAGATGATATTTGAAGCATCGCAGCATTGGATGCGTCAGCATCCAGAGTGTTCCTGGAACTCCGAGAGAACTAGTTGTCCCCTTTTTTTAAATCTTTTTTTAAAATTAATGTATTTACTTTGAGAGAGAAGGAGAGCACAAGGAGGTGAGGGGAAGAGAGAAGGAGAGACAGAAACCCAAGCAGACTCCGCGCCATCAGCACGGGGCCTGATGATGTGGGACTTGAACTCAGGAACTGTGAGATCACGACCTGCACCAAGATCAAGAGTCGGACGCTTAGCCGACTGAGCCAGCCAGGTGCCCACAGTTGTCCCCTTAATGTGGCAGATTTGAAGTGCAGCTCTCCCAGCGCTGGGGCTAAGAGTATCTTTAGGTCTTTTCATATTCTGGGGATTTTTAAAAAAATTCTCTGACTTCTTGATGCTACCAGAAATAAGAACTCATCAATAATTCTACTTTCCTTCCACTCTGAAAACACAGTCTGATTTAGTGAACATCTTTCAAAGGTTGAAACAGTGCATCCTACACCGCTCCTCAGCTCTAACCCCTTTGGAGTTTGCTTTGGTTTCATTTTTCTGATTTTTTTCCTTTGGTGAAAGAAAAGCAAGAACTAGGGGCATTGGCCAAACAAGTCTGGCCACTCAGCGGAGAGGTTTCTAGATAAGAAGGATCTGAAGGACTTCCCATGGGCGTAAGGGAAATCATGCACGCCATCCGGGGAAGAGGACCAGGAAATCGCTTCTTGTTTTTCAAACAGAAGTGAGCCTCTCAACGGATGGCTCTGTGAGCCTTGGAGGATCACTGCAGGGGAGGCACGGGAGAGGGGTGAGGCAGAGCTCGGCACGGAGCCCTCACAATGAATCCTGCTTGGCTTTCCCTTCATCGGGTGTAGATTTCCTTGGAGAGCATGGGGCCAATGGCCTCATAGTGGAAACCTGGATGATTTTAGACATCTGATCAGAGCAGAAGCCAGCCTGGGGACTGCGGTGCTGAACAGGTAACAGGCATTCTACTGTGGTTCATCTCCCTTTGTAGCAAGACCCTGGGGGTGCCTCGGTCCAGTTATGATCCTCTTTGCCTGACTTCCTTTTGTATAGCTGTCACATGTATGTTGCCAGCATAAAGCATATCTGCTCAAGAGCTTTGTTCAGGCTGTTGGCCAAGTTGACGAGGCTGTGCTTAGGAAGACTGAGTGTCGGCAATTAGATGGCATCTTTTAAGGGTTTCCTCTATAATGAAGAGAGTTTTCCTTTTTTTTTTTTCTTTTTTCTTCTTTCTTTTTAAAATGAATTTTCCCATCCCTGAGCCAGAAAATACCATAAAGACCAGAGCATGCATGAAGGCCGCCATGAGTATTTCCATGGCCGGGCATCCATGGGCCGTTGTGCTGCCAAGAGGCTGTACTGTGTCTAGGAGGGGGAGCACCAGCTAATCTCTCAGCTCCCAGGCAGTCCTTGGGGTAACAGGTGATCTCCAAAATGTTAAACTGTCACTTCCCGCCCATGATGGAGAGGAAAGCGTTTACAGTCAGCACTGGGAAGGAAGTCAAGAAAAGTGCTGAGTTTAAGAGCTGGGCAGACTTGGCCTTGAGCATTCTAGAAGGAGGAAAAGCTCTTTGATGTGTGGCTTGCTTAAACCATGTTTTCTTACGCTTTGCAGAGAGCCAGGCCCTGCCATTTCACCGCCACTCTGTTTTTCCTTCCATAAAGGGCTGATGTTTTTGGTCTTTCATTTCTGAATTATATAAGTAGCACATGAATATATTCCTCCTGTAATAGAATATTTCTAACACCCTCCAGTACCCACTATGTCTTTCTCCTCCCCCAAATTATCCCATCAATAATTTGCTGTGTAACTTGTCAGTTGTTTTCTGTCTTCTCTGCTCTCAGGACAAGCCAAGGCACAGAGCACAATAAATTCTCATTGTCAGATTCATTTATCGATCTTTAACAACACCTTTTCTCACTGAAAGATGAAATGATACCTGGAGGTGTCGACAGCTCTTTTGACTCTCAGAAAAGTCCAAAAGAGTTTTTTTCATTTTTGTCATTATTACTTTTGCGTTGATTTTGGCTTTGGCAATCACTATTAATAATGGCTTCCCATAGGCGGCTGGGTAGCTCAGTTGGTTAAGTGTCCAACCCTTGATTTCAGCTCAGATCTTGATTTCATGGTCGTGGGATTGACCCCCACACTGGGCTTCACACTGATTGTGGAGCCTGCTTAAGATTCTCTCTCCCTCTCTCTCTGTCCCTTTCCCCTGCTCATGTGTGCAATGCTCTCTCTCAAAATAAATAAATAAATAAATAATTTAAAAAAAAAATAAGAGCATCCCACAGATTAAACTCTGGATTTTCTGGAGGTTTGGCCTTCTTTCTTTGAAGGCCATCAAAGGCAGCCTTGTTTTAGAAATGAAAGGGGGAAGAAAAGGAAAGAAAAAAGAGGAAAGGAAAGGAAAGGAAAGGGAAGAAAGAAAAGGAAAGGAAAGGAAAGGAAAGGAAAGGAAAGGAAAGGAAAGGAAAGGAAAGGAAGGAAAGGAAAGGAAAGGAAAGGAAAGGAAAGGAAAGCAAAGGAAAGGAAAGGAAAGGAAAGGAAAGGAAAATGAACTTGGATAGATAGATGAATGATTAGCTAGCCAGCTAACTAGCTAGAAGCTAGTTAGATTAAGTGGTTGGTTCAGGGAAGATAGGATGAGGGTAGGAGAGATTCCCTTTTTATTTAATGGATAATAGATTAAAAAAAAAAACAGGTAAGTTCAGTTTCTACCTCTTTTGGCCCTCTGTGAAAAGGTAACCATCTATTTTGCCCCCCTGCACGATGTCATGAGACAAGTGAATAAGAAAAATTCCCTATGAACCAGTCGATATGGGTCATGGAGAGACCGTTTGGAAAGAAGTTACAATGTCAAACCCGAGAATAATTACAAAATACTTTCAGTTGCTATTTGGTATTTTCTTGGCCTTTCCAAAGTTTCCCTATCCAAAACTAGAAGGCCATTTGGCCCTGCTGATTTTGGTCTTCAGCCTGGATCCCTTCTCCTGGGCTAATCAGAGTAATCACGTCACCGTGTCCCCATACAGGGACTGCTGCTTCTTCCACCCCACCTCAGGGGAAACACATATCCTATCTCATTTTATGGAATACAAAAATGAAAGTTTCGGAGATTAAGCGGTTTGCCCAGCATCACACAATGGATCTTTTTGGGGCACCAAGATAAGAAAAAAACCCAGGTCTCCAGCTTCCCAGCCCCTCTTGGGGTCAGTAAGGTGAGAATAAAAGTCATGCAGAGGAGAGAATTAACGTGTGTGGCTGGATTCTGTCAGCTTCCTAGCAACATGGGTTCCCAGTTTTGCTGGGAATCTACAGACAGATCAAGCTATTGCCTGGGCCAGATTTTAGCAGATTCCAACACTTGTCCATTAGCATCACCATCGAAACTTAACAAAAAGACAACAATGCCCAGGTACTTCCCTGGAACAGCTAGATCAGAATCTCTGGGAAAGAGATCTGGGCAGGGCCTTTTTTTCTTTTCTCTCTCTCTTTCTTTCTTTCTTTCTTTCTTTCTTTCTTTCTTTCTTTCTTTTTTTCCTTCCTTCCCTCCTTCCTTCTTTCTTCTTTCTTTCTTTCTTTCTTTCTTTCTTTCTTTCTTTCTTTCTTTCTTTTCTTCCTTCCTTTCTCTCTTTCTCTTTCTTTCTTTCTTTCCTTCCTTCCTTCTTTCTTCTTTCTTTCTTTCTTTCTTTCCTTCCTTCCTTCCTTCCTTCTTTCTTCTTTATTTCTTTCCTTCCTTCTTTCTTCTTTCTTTCCTTCCTTCCTTTCTTCTTTCTTTCTTTCTTTCTTTTCTTCCTTCCTTTCTCTCTTTCTCTTTCCTTCTTTTTTTCCTTCCTTCCTTCTTTCTTTTTTCTTTCTTTCTTCTTTCTTTCTTTCCTTCCTTCCTTCTTTCTTTTTTCTTTCTTTCTTCTTTCTTTCTTTCCTTCCTTCCTTCTTTCTTCTTTCTTTCTTTCTTTCTTTTCTTCCTTCCTTTCTCTCTTTCTCTTTCTTTTTCTTTCTTTCTTTCTTTCTTTCTTTCTTTCCTCCTTCCTTCCTTCTTTTCTTTCTTTCTTTCTTTCTTTCTTTCTTTCTTTCTTTGTTTCTCTCTGAAACAATTCTTTTATATAGCTAGGGTTGGGAACCATGGAGTCCCAACTGTAAGAGAGAAAGTTGCCAGATGGAGAAGCAGAAGCAACACCTGTTCATGTGGCCAAGCATTTGGGGCCGGAAGGGCCAGCAGCTGTGAGCACGTGAGCAATGTGCATTAGGATTCTGGCTGCTGCTGTCTGCCCGTGAGAGACACGGACCCATCTCACACCCACGTGTGAGAATGCAGAGATTTCCAGTTCCCCCACCAAGGGCCCGGCCACACCCCTGACTTCACTGCAGATAGACTGGCTCCCTTGTTCCTTGCGAATTTTACGAACCCAGATTAAATGTTCGAGGTAAACAGGATGTGCTCTTCTGGTGCCAAATGATTATGGGGGTCATATATCTTATCCAACGGCACGTTGACGTGTGTGTCCCCACGTCCAGAAAAAAGGGAAGAAAGAAATACTAACTATCCTTTGCGTGATCTGCCGCTTTGTGGATTGAGCTAAGTATGGATAGACAATAAATCAGGGTTATTTTTTAATCATAAAATGTGCTCCTAGAACTATCCCTTCCAAGATCTCTCAATACAGTTCAAGCTAGAATCGCTCGTGGCTGTCATGTGTGTGTATGAATGGAGAGCGTTAGGAGGGGCTCTGCCAGCTTTACGTCAGAGTCCAGGGTGCCCCTGGGTTTCGGCACAGAGTAAGTACCACCGGGCGGCTTGTTGACTGAAATGTCTGCATTGGCTGTGGGTACACTATGAATTCACAAGTAATTTACCAACACAGCATTTCAGCCCACATGGTGTGATTCTAGTCATAAAGGTTCAATAACTGAAATCTTGCCTATTTCCTAAAAATAATCCCCAAAGTGAAACCTTTGAAGTCACAGTTTGGTGAAAGCGTCTGTGCTGCATAGACTTGCTAAGTGCTATGGGGTTACCCAGGCAGAGAATCCTTTCCTTTAATTACCTTAGATTCTTAATAGAGGGCCAAACACAGGCATTGAGGGTTTTAATAGTACCTGACAATGTTTACTGAGTGTTTATTATGTGCCACTCTGCTCAGGGTTGTCCAAAGATTGTTAGCTCATGTAGTTATTCCAATAATCTTATACGTCTGGTGCTTTTATAGTAGCCATTTTACTGATGAAGAAACACACAGTTTTAAGCAAGTTGCCTGAGGCACACAAAGCCAGCAATGGATGAAGTCGGGACTCCAGCCCAGGCAGTCTGACTTATGAGTCATGCCTAATTACTATGCGATGCTGCAAACCTCACAGGGCACTGCAGAAAGGTCCACACGGCAGATACATGCAGTGTATTCAGGAGAAAGATGCATCTCTGGAGGAGATAAGAAAAGAGGCAGGATGCTGTAAAGATTAAGAGCTCCAGCCTTGGCAACAGACTCGACTACTTTACCATGTGACTGGGGTGTGTTATTTAATTTCTCCATGCCTCAGTTCCTTCATCTATTAAATGGGGACGATGATAGTTCTACCAAGGTAGGACCTAAGGATTAGATGAGCCTTGTTCATGCAGGGTGTTTAGTCTAATTCCTGGCATGTAGCCGAGTCTTGATAAATGATAGCAATTATTGCCATTACTAAGTGAATAGCAAGACCCCAAAAGACAGCTCAGAAAGGAGGAATGGGACATTTCAGCGGCCAGGAATGGTTTGAGAAGAAACTGAGAGGCAGCCATTCATTCAACCAAGACTTGCTGTTAGTATTTATGACACATTTTGCCAAAGAAAGTACGGTGAAAACTTGTGAGTGGTCAGCCTATTTTGCAGGCAAGTTTTATGGAAGAAAAACATGGCAGAGCTGGGTTTATATTTAGGTTGTGTGTGCCAGGTGAAGTAGCCCAAATATTGCCTGGTCACTTGAGAACGTTTGAAGAATTTGAATGCGGTAGACAGCAATCTATGAGAAATTGCATTCTAGGCAAATGAATCTGCCGATGGTGCGTTGGGTTATTGAGCAGGGCAGTGGGGGTGGGGTGGGGAGGAAGCCCATCCAGGAGATTGCTGCAATCATCCAGGTGCGAGGTGATCGTGTCCAAACCAGGTGGCAGCCGAGGGAAAGAAAACAGCAGCGGAGGCAGTGACAGGACTTGGTGGCTGGTCGCATTGAGTCTCCCTCTCCTGCCCTGGATTCTTGTGTGAGGAATACCCGTGCGGTGGTGAGCCTGGGGAACTGGACGATGAAGCCAGCTGTTGGGAAATCTTGAAAGGGATGGGTTATGAGGTAGCAGTGGGAGAGAAGAATGACATTCAGTCTTTGGGGAGCTGAATTTTCCACCCAGAGGGAAAGAGTGTGGTTGGGGAGATGCGCCTAATACGTAGCAGAGAGATCAGGGTGGAAATAAAGTTTTGGAATTCTCATGTAACTTGATAATGAAAACTATGGAAGTGGACAAGCTCTCTAAGAGAAAGGGTGTCGGGGGGATGAGCTAAGGACCCAGGTCCACAGTGGGGCAGTTGGGAGGAGGAGGGAAAGGAGCAAAAGCTGGAGTGATGGGAGAGGAAGGGGAGAGTGATGGAAGAGGAAAGGGGGCCCCGTGAACGAGGAGGCACTAAGGGCATCAGAAACCAAGAAACCAGGGAGGACGAGGACTAGTGAAGAATGGCACTGGCTAATATCAGACGCTCCAGATTAAAGAAATCTTGGAATATTCATGACTTCTCAGGGAACTGTATTTGGGGGGAAATAATACTCTTTTTTTTCATTTTGAGTAGTACACACACCTTATTCTTAAAGCTTAACAAAATCCCTAGAAGGGAAAATGAAAATTTCAGAGAAATGAAGTCATGGGCCAAGGACAGCCATGCATGGTCTCAGGAGACAGAGACGATGAGGTCTCTGAAAGCGGGAGACACAGAGGGCTAAAGTGGCCCTGCCAATCATTAAAACGTTGGAATAATTTTTTAAATGTTCGTTTGTTTGTTTTGAGAAAGAGAGCATGGGAAGGGCAGAGAAAGAGAGGGAGAGAGAGAATCCCAAGCAGGCTCCACAGTGCGCCAATCCCGACACAGGGCTCCAACTGATGAACCATGAGATCATGACCTGAGCAAAAACTAAGAGCCGGCCGCTCAACCGACCGAGCCACACAGGCACCCCTAAAATGTTGGAATATTTTAAACCATGTTGTAAATAACTGCTGCCCCTCAAGCCCCTGGAGTGTCCAAATGCCCTCCACCCACCTCTGCCTCAGCCACCCAGCCTTCGGACCCTCCCGCAGACCTCCGTACCATCCAGAATGAGGGCCCCCGGCCCCTGCTCCTGCATAGTGACCAGAGACTGCTCCAAATGGTCCATTACTTTTATGATTAACACTCCAGTATTCTTTTGAATACCTGATGGAGGGTAGGACCACAGATCTGTAAGGCTTGGCCCCACACCCAAGCCCTCTGCTGCTCAGTGCATCCCTACAGCCAACCACAGGGCTACCCTCCATCATAGCTGGAGCACAGCCCCGGCATTGTTTTGCTGGGACTTAGGGAACCCCTTCCACACAGTAAATGAAAGTAGGAAGATCGATGAGATAAGAGCAGAGTGAGGAACTTAATGTTTTCATAAAGATGGCAATCTCTTGCTTAAAGGCTCAAATTCTCCAGGGATTTACAACAGGGAAAGAAGTGTAAAAGGTTATCAATGCTGCACACACGGGCAGTGTGTTTTGGAAAACTTGACCCCATTGTGTACAAACAAATGTTCTTCTGTAATCTGATGGTACCGAGCCGCCCTGACACAATGCTGTTGCGGGACCTTATTTCAAGGCAAGGGAAAATTAAATAGAAAAAAAAAATGTTCAAGGCAGTCCTTTAATTGGTATTGTGTTTCGTGTTTGTGTTAAATAAATATTTAGCTTATACTTCTGCATGTGTGAGGGATGAATCATCTAATTAAATAATGTCGGCAAAGATAAGTCTTGTCACCTCTGCCGTGGAAAATACAGATCTATGAAGGCAGGCTCTTAAGGTTATACGTGAGGATTTTTAATCCTCAAGTTCAGGAGGGAGGTTATGGCTGATACCCTGTGCCTCATGGAGATGAGTAATAATCACAGCAGAATTTGCAGTTGAAGCCCTCCTGGAATTTGGTGTTATAATTTAGCACCTGTCATCAAAAGGAATCTGCTCTGAATTATTTTCCAGGAGTAGAATGATGTATGTGCAGATCTATGTCCAGTCTCTCACCTGCTATTTTGATCAGAAGTACGTGTTTAAAAAATAACTACCTGAACATCTAGGCTGTTCCCCAGAACGTGCAAGGCAGGACACGGGGAGATATGCGTGTGGCCTCTCTCAAAGGGGACGGTAACTTGTCTAGTTGGCCAGCCACAGGCCAAGGTCGAGTAAGAGGCATGGCTTCCCTTGATACAGTCCTCACGTGCAATACATTGAGTTCTTTTCTTAAAAAGAAAGTCACATGGGGCTCCTGGGTGGCTCAGTTGGTTGGGTGTCCAACTTCAGCTCAGGTCATGATCTCACCGTTCATGAGTTCGAGCCCCGCGTGGGGCTCTGTGCTGGCAGCTCGGAGCCTGGAGCCTGCCTTGGGTTCTGTGTCTCCCTCTTTCTCTTCCTCTCTCCCACTGGCACTCTTTCTCTCTCTGTCTCAAAAATAAATAGACATTAAAAAAAATTAATAAAAAAAAAAGTCACACATATAATATCACTACTCCATGCGACATGAGAGCCAAGCAGGTTACAAATGGGAGGAATCTCCACTCTGTCTTCCACCTTGCAAATCTCCTAAGTTGTGTACACTCACTCGTCTTGCACATAGTCTACAGCTACCCCCAATGTGATTTCCTCCCTCCTCGCCCCAACGAGAGCTGAGCACATATCACGAGTACATTGCCCTTGCTGAGAACATATCATGTCTCCAAATCCCATGGGCAAAACCGGCCCCCTCCGTGTGGGCCTTTCAGCACCACTGGACACAGTTGTGACAGTCTGCTTCTTGAAACCTGGCTTTCCCTGGTTCCAGACTCTCTTCTAACCTTGTTTCCTTCCTGCCTCTCTGGTCTCTCATTCGCAAACATCTTCGCTCCATCATCTTCCTTGACAGGACCTCTGGTTGCTGGAATTTTCTGGGCCTCTGTTCTTGGCTGTCATCTCTACTCTCTCTACTGTCTTCCTAATCAATCTTAACACTCCTGTGGTGGCAATTACCCCGCCTGTCCTGGCTCCTGCTCACCTCACAAGCCCTCCCGTATACATCCCCTGCTCCTTTTGGTGTTCCAGCCACTCTGGCCCATTTGCAGCTCCTTGAATGTACCGTGCATTTTTTCTGCCTCAGGGCCTTTGCACATGATCTTTGTCCTACCTGGAACTCTCAACCTCCTCCCCCTCTGAGCTCCCTTTTGTTTTTAGCTAATTCCAACTCACACTTCAGATTTCAGCTCAACTAAATACTTCCTTCAGGATACCTTCCACAGATCCCCAGGACTAGGTCATGTCCCTCTGTTAATAGACTTTATGAGAAAACTCAGCACAGTGGTGAAAAATATGGGCTCTGGAATTAGGCTTTTTCGGTTCACATTCGGCTCACATTCGGTTCACATTACCGTCTTGTGTAATTTGGGGAAAATTATTTAACCATTCTGTGGCTCGGTTCATTTGATATCATACTGTTAAGTAGATACTATACTAAAATCCCTATACTGGAATTGCAATGAGGATTAAAAGATTTAATACAGTCAATGCTCAGCTCTTTGCCTGGCACATAGTAAGTGCTCAACAACATATTAGTGTCATGATTATTTTCCTTGGTCACACTTTCATGGTCATGGTCATGGTCAAACAGTGAATTGAGTGACTGATCCTTTAATGATGCTCATCTACTCCATTAGACTCTAAGCTCCATGGAGACAGGGATCATTTGCTTGTTTTCTGCTCCTTTCTCTGCACCTAGCAGAGCACCTGGCATTTAGCAGGACTTAATAAATGTTTTCCCAGTGAATGAATACAGAAATGGATACATGAGTAAGGGAATAAATAGATTTGCTTCATGCTATGCTTACGACAACAAATACAATACAAGGAGGAAGGTTAAGGACCTCGATTAAGAGGAAGTAGAGACTATTTATAGCTAGGCAGATCAAGGAACCTCCAGCCAGGAGGCAGCCTTTTGCCTTGTCATTGAAGGATGGATTGAACTGGAGTATGCAGTGATTATCCCGAGGCCAAGGGGCGGGGAAAGATGGAGATTAACAAACCAAGTAAATGGTAGGATTCGTTTGGTTTTACCAAACATTCAAAAATAGTTTGACAATAATAACTGCTCCTCTCCACCGCCAGGACTGATTCTCAAAGGTTAGCTTTTGCATTTTTACTTTGGCGTGAACCCCAGAAAACCTCTCATTCTATTTTCAATTATGAAAAATCAGCCACCGTCAGTGATGAAAATCTAATAGATGCTTATTACATATACTTTCTCTGGAATATACAATCTAGGTCATGGAAGGCCTTGAGTATCAATGAAAGCAACTGCCTTTACTCAAAAAGCAATGGGGAGCTGAACAGGGAATAACATGTGAGAAGGGCACTTCTGGAAGGTTAATCTTGCGTCCATGTAGACAATGGGGCGGAGAGGGAAAGAATACAAGCCATTGCAATGGTGCACGAGAGAGGCGGTGAAGGCCTGAACTGCCTAGTAAGTCAGAGGTGGGTTGGATAAATACAAGAGGTCATCATGGTTAGGCTCAGAAGCCTACGTGAGGTTTACCTTGGATTTGAAATAAATGTGAGAAATTTTAGACTCTTTGAATAGTAATGGGACTTCAGAGGCAAACTTCAGTGAGCACCTAATAAATTACAGAGATCTATACTTCTCATCATCATCTTTGATGACAGTCACTATCCACAATTCTATCATAAATGGTTTGCCCGACTGTAGGACAATATTGTCATCTAGAATGTAAGAATGCTTGGTGGGGTCTCCTGAGGCACATAGTCCTTTCTAGGCCTTAGTTTTCTCATCTGAAAAACTAAGGGGAGCCCACACTTCCATGGAGGCAGTGCTGGAACTAGAGATAAATTCTAATTTGTCTTCTAATTCAGATTGTGTGTGTTCTTATGCTCTGTTCAGACACACCGATAATCCATTTTTCAATGTTCATCAAAAACATACTCAAAATAAACACTCAATAAATATTAAGCAACAGACCAGAGGGCCACACTTACCCTTTTTAAATAAAAAACGAATGGTATCATTTTTACTGAATTCGAATCAGTTTTCCAGGGCTGCCATAACAAAGTCCCACAGACGGGGTGGTTTACACAACAGAAATCTCTTTTCTCACAGTTCTGGAGCTTAGAATTGGAGATCAACATGTCAGCAGGGTTGATTTCTTCAGAGGCCTCTCTCCTGGGCTGGTAGATGGTCATCATCTTTCGGGGTCTTCACGTGGTCTTTCCTCTGTGTCTGTTTGTGTCCTAATCTCCTCTTCTCATAAAGCCACTGGCCGTACTGGATGAGGACCCACTCTAATGACCTCGTTTTAACTAAGTTACCTTTTTAAAGACCCTACCTTCAATTAAAGGTCACATTCCGAGGGACTGGGGGTTAGACTTCAACATATTAATTTTGGAGGGATACAACGCAGCCCAGAACAAGTTGCAATGAAGACCAGGCCCTTTCGTGCTTTGTGGGCATGATCTCTAATCTCCTCAGCGGTGCCGCAAGGCGAGCGCTGGGATCCTTGCCATTCATATCAGCAAACTGAGGCTCGGTGGGGGTGAGTGTCTCACCATGGTTACCGAGCGGTGGAGCTTGAGTCAGAATACAACCCTGTTTCGCTTCCAAAGTGGTGCTCTTTCCACTGTAGTGTACTACAGGAAAAAGGGAATCGCCTGAACTGTAATGCCACCAAATTCTCCTTCCAAGTCAGAGCAAAAATAGATCTGCCTTCTTTGGTGCCAGTAATTGTTTAGGAGAACAAAGCCCTCCTAAGGACCGTGGCTGAGCCTACTGCATAGCGGATGGGCAAGCTGCTCAAGGGAACCTCCAGGAGGGGCTCAAGGGACTACTAAATCTCCCGCTTTGGGCTCTTGTTTCCTCTGCGTATGCTGTTCTCCTTCACCTGAGACTCTCTTTTCTTCCCTTGTTACACATGAAAGCATCACCCATCCTTCAAAGTCTGGCCACTGACCCTAATCACTCCCAAACTCGCCCAGCTTTCCCCCATCTTCAGTTCCAGGCATGCTTATCACTCGCACAGTGCAGCTCACTTGGGAGATAGGCCCTCGTGGGGGTGGATCTGGCTCTATTACTCAACTAGCTGGGTGGCCTGGGTGAATTCTGCAGCCTCTCTGGGCCTTCATTTTCTCATCTATGAATTAGGATAAAAGTACCTACCTCACAGGGTCATCGTGACAGGGAAACTAAGTGCACTAACCTATTTACTGCACTTAGCAGTGTGCCTGGAACATAGTAGACCTTCAGTACATAGTGGTTTTTATGTTGATATTCTTTCAGTCTATGTTGCGTGCCTTCCCAATGAGACGGGGAGCTTCCTGGAGGCAAGGACCATGGCTCACTTCAATTTATGCAGGCACAGCACAATTTGGGGACTGCAGAAAACACTCTGTATTTGCCAGTGCACAAGTGTGCAACACATTTGATAGCTGTATGAGATGTTGAACACAGTCTCAATTAACGGCCTTGGCTATTGGATTGTATCAAAAACTGGTGGGAAGATCACCTTGGAGCCCACACTTCCATTCGTTCGTTCATTCATTCATTCATTCATTCATTCATAATTGACTGCTTCCTAAATGCATCCCCTCAAACTTCTGTTTCTATGTAAGTTCTTTAGTAGAGAGCGCTATAGGCTGGTGATAGAAGGTACCAACGTGCAAGGAAATGTAGAAAGGGCAATAGGTGGCCGAAAATACGGATCTGTAGACCTCAAACCTCCCTTGCATCAGAAACAGCTCTGGTAGATGGAGAATTTCAGCTTCCACCCCTTAGACATTCCAACTCAAGTGGTCTAGGGTGATTTTAAAATAACAAACAAACAAATGGAAAAAGGAAAATAAGAAACTCCCCAGGTGATGCTTCCGATGCACAGCCAGGGCGAAGAACCACTGAAGCAGATGATGTACAAATACTCCAGGGAACTTTTTCCCCTAGGCAATGCTAAGGGAGGCAATGTGTGTGGGACTAGAGCGGGGAGCAGAGCCCTGGTCACAGAGGCTGAGCAAGTGTGGGCTCACATTGTCATCTTACCTTCCTCCTCTCCAGAAGGAACCAGGAGAGTATCTGGGCTAGGGTCCCCAGAGGACAGGGGTTGAGGATACCAGAGAGCCTGAAAAGGGAGAGCTGTGTAGGGCTTAGGAAATAAATCATTTCCAGAATGAATCTCACTCTTGCCCTACTTAGACGGAGTGTGGAAACACAACTTGGTGACATTGGGGCATCGAGCCTCACCGATGTGGCCATTTCGTGAACATGCTTCTAACCTTGCAAAGGCGTGCAAGGCCATTTACTTCTCCTCCCACTCCCCCGATAAAGTATGGGCCAGTCAGGGCTGATGAAGGGTTTCCAGGAAAGTGGGTGATTTTCAGATTTGGGAGAATAATTCCCTAATGTGTTTCAGGCCAGTCTCACAGTGGCAGTTCCTGATGCATAATCACTCTGCAAGAGAATGTCATTATAGACTGCTTCAAGGAAGCCAGACCCTCATCCTGCAAGTGCAGGGCTTCTGGGAATCCTGAGGACCTATTCCTGGCATATGATGTCAGGGTGCTTGATTTCCCTCTCCCTGTTCTTTAACTTCACAGACAGGAAAATAGGTCCAGAGAAGATCTGGAAGTTGCTCATCACCCCAGGGTTTGTACTCAGTATGAGATCATAGTTCCCAGTTGGTTCTGAGACACAGCCAGCTCATTCAGGTTGGTGTATTTTAGTAGACAGTATCCCAGATTTATAATTTAAAAAGAGAATGAAATTGAGAACATCAGACAATTTTCTTTCTTCTCTGCCTCCGTTTGTCTCTGTGTTTCTTGGTTGTTGTCCGCCATTTAATCCAGGAATATAGAATGCATAAGAACCTCTAGGGGATTTACAATTAAAGAGATTCTGGTGAAGATATATTGCCTTGAATCTGGGGTTCTACTTCATGCTTTTGATTGGGTGAATTTGGATTTTTCTGCCCATTAGCCGTGCTAAGTAGCCCCCACAGTCTCCACTGGCTTCCTCACAGATGAAAACCAGCTGTGAGCTGGAGAGTTACTGAAAAATTATTGATATAGGTAAAGGAAGTTTGTCTTCAGATATCTCCCAAAATGTAGGACCCCCAAAAGCTGAACTGATCTTCAGCTGGTATCACTGTTCTGATTGGCCAGGCCCATACAAAACTGGTTGTCAAATACTTTTAACGTTACCTCTCCCTCAAGGTGGTGGCATTCTTCTCTTAAGTGGAGAACCCACCTCTCACCCTTACTGGGTAAGCAATGGCTATGTACCTGTTCTCATGCCCCTGCATCCAGGGAACATTCCCTTCCCCACAGTGGGGTCCTTTCGACATCTCTATTGACTTGTGATTTTGTTGTCACCAAATAGGTCAATAGAGAGTGTTAATTTAATCAATACCTGTCTCTAGGGAGCTGGGAGAAGATGGGGACAATAGGCAGTATTGGCCAGTGGCCTATACAAAATGACCAGATATGACCACTTGGAGACATTATAATTCTTGCTAATTCTGACAGAAAAGCCACCTCTGGGGAATGGTAAAAAGGATATAGAGTCAGCTCCAGTCCCTCTAACACCTGGGTCCCTCCCTGGCTGTCATGAGTCAAGGGAGGCTCATTAACCGTTCAGTGACTAAATCTCATCCTTTTGATTAACTGTCTCAATCCAGAACCAGCTAGCATAGTGTACGAATGTGGGGCACAAAAAGGTTACATCACCTCCTGAATACCCAATTCATCCCGGGAGCAGTTGTTATCACCCCGCTCAGTCTGCTCAATACCCACAAAAGCCTGTTCCCTTTGAACAAAGAATCAGTTGCTACAATTGCCCTACAGCAGATGCATCTGGTTTAGATATCTATTCTCGCAACCTAAATTGCAAAGCATTTTCCAAAAGCCATTGAGCTGCAGAATTTTAGAAATGTATTTGATTGCCAGATCTGCAAATTGGGTCACTTTTCCAGGGCCTTCTGCTTCCCCCTTTTCCACGGGGGAAAAGGAAAAGGAGGCAGTCAGCAGCTGGTGATTGAAACACAATTCTCCCTGGCATGTAGGTCTTGGCTATCATCTGTGTGTTATCCTGGCCACGATCCCCTGGCACTCCCTCGAACGCCTGGGCCAAGGCCTCCCCTTCCTGATGACTGCCCTCTGGATTCCACTAACAATCAGGGTGAAACCACGGCAGCCTGCACCCCTGCTGCTCTTCATGGCTTTTAACAGATTAACTTAAAAAAAAAAAGTTTATTTATTTTTGAGAGACAGAAGAGACAGAGAAGCAGAGAAGCTGAGGGAAAGAGAAAATCCCAGACAGGTTCCGTGCTGTCAGCACATAGCCCGACATGGGGCTCAACCATGAGACTGTGACCTGAGCCAAGGTCAGATGCTTAAATGACAGAGCCACCCAGGCGCCCCCAAACTTTTATTTAGCTTATTTATTTTTAGAGGGAGAGAGAATGGGAGAGGGGCGGAGAGAGGGAGGGAGAGAATCCCAAGCAGGCTAGGCACTGTTAACACCTAGCCTGGCTCGGGGCTCGATCCTATGAACCGTGAGTTCATGACCTGAACTGAAACCAAGAATCAGATGCTTAACTGACTGAGCCACCGAGACACCCCATGGCTTTTAATCATCTGAGCCTCAGGAAAGTCTGTGAGAAAATTAGAGGAGGTATAATTATCCCCATTTCATAGATGGGGAATATTGGGCTCAGTGAAAGTGAGTGACTTTACTCAAGGATACACAGTTTATGGTGATTCTGCATCTTAACCCATATCTTCTGTCTCTTGGTCTAGTGTTCTTTTCATGAAAGTACACGGCTGTAAAAAATTTGGTAAGGAAAGGAATCTGTACGAAGTGGTTTGTCTGGGTCCACTTCATTGGACTGGGATTATGCAATGTGATATTCTTCTTTAAAAAAAATTTTTTTAATGTTTATTTATTTTTGAGAGACAGAGAGAGCGCACAAGTGAGGGAGGGGCAAAGAGAGAGGGAGACACAGAATCTGAAGCAGGTTCCAGGCTCTGAGCTGTCGGCACAGAGCCTGACGTGGGGCTCGAACTCACAGCCTGCGAGATCGTGACCCAAGCTGAAGTCAGATGCTTAACCGACTGAGCCACCCAGGTGCCCCTGTGTATTCTACCTTTTAAATGCAGAGATGATTAATCTGGTCACCAAAAACTTCATCTTAATCACCAGCATTATAAAGAGGTTGATATCAAAAATCAATGCATAAGATGGGACATATTATATTAATATTCTGTGTTATTTACTGTAATACCATAAAAGACTATAAATTATAGATTATATTTTTATGGCTAAATCCAAGATTTTTCATACTAATGGGTCCCACGCCCATTATTATGCATCATGAAATCAATTTAATGGGTTGCTACCAGAATTTAAAGGAAAAATAGGGTAAGGTAGGATAGAATACAATTGGAAATATCACAGTGTGTTGTATGTAGCAAAGGCAAGTAGTGTTCTCTGAATCCTTTTGTTCGTATGTTAGGTATACTGGATCACGATGTTTAAAGTATTTCTTGCTGAGAAGTCTTTCCTTTTTTCTTGCTTTGTTCCCTCCCACCCCCGTTTCTCCTTTCTCCTTCATTCTCTGTCTCCTTCTCTATGTATATAGGAAGGGTACCCAAACATCCGCTACCTGTCCTATGTACAGGTCCCTCCACAACCCGCCCAACCCTCATCCATCCTGACATGATCATATCCTCAGCCCTGGATCTGAAGCAAAGACTCTCCTCTATAGTTGATATTTTCATGCTCCTTCTGTTCTCCTGTCTGTTTGCAAAGGTCCTTTGGTAGTGTGATGCTCGAAACAGGGTTTGCTAGTTCTTTCTATGCGTAATAAACAAATTCTTCCATCTCTAAACCATCATATTTACATTTCAGGCAAAGCACCTCAAACGTAAAGAAATGAAATCCCCAAGGAGAACCACGCTGTGCTGTATGATTATTGTGATTTATTTTTCCCAAGCTACACCGAACTTGAATTTAGAGTCTATTGTTCATCCCTTGGTGAGTACATCCATGTGTGCTATATTTTTCCCTGTCAAATTTTTCTGACTTCCTGGGACTGTTGCAGATGGAAATTGCTTTTAAAAATGTTTTTTGGGGCCTTTGAGAAAATGTTGCAAATGCGAGGCGGGGGTGGTGGACATACATGGATGTTCGTTTGTCTACCTGGCTACAACTTACCATACTCCGCGATTAGTGGTGATCAAGGGAACATCCCTCAGGCTTCCCTCCTTAAGTAAATGGCCACTTTGAGGCCTGAAACTCTACTCTGAAACTGACAACAATGACCAGAAGGCAGATTTTGAGGACTGGGGGCCGGACACGTTCTCAAAGCATTTATTTTAACGTGAGCATCAGACTAGAACACATTTCAAAATGTGTGTGTGTGTGTGTGGGTGTGTGTGTGTGTGAGAATCACAGATTGATATAGCTGAAGGGGCCGTCGATGTCATTTAAACTCTTTGCTGACAAATTATCCAGGTGGTTTCGTCTTGTCTTTGGGAAGACAAGACAGAGGATAATAAATACTCCCTCCTTCCTTATGGAAATTATTAGTTATTCCTTCCTTAGGCCACTTCATGCACCAGAGACAGGGCACGTTACTGGTTTTGAAACCTTGGGCAACCGATGTAATTCTCTCTGTGGTTCAATTTCTTCACCTGTCTCATAATGAGAATAGTACCAATCTCCTGCTTGCTACGAGAATTAGGTCAGTTAATATGTGTGAGATGCCTTAGAACAGTGCCTGGCACATAATAAGAGCTGTGGTGTTGTTTACTGCTGCTATTTCTCTCCTGTAATGGCATTTTTTGCTACTGATTTTTTTAAAAGGTATTTTAGCACTGTTGTATTCAGTCTGTCACTATTGTTAAGAGTTTCACTGGTACTTTGTGGCATTATAGACTGTCTCTTTCGATCTTCTTAGTACTTAAAAAAAATGATGTATTTATTTTTGAGAGAGACAGAGACAGCATAAGCAGGGAAGGGACAGAGAGAGAGGGAGAGAAAGAGTCCCAAGCAGGCTCTGTGCTGTCAGCACAAGCCTGACATGGGGCTTGACCGCACGAACCGTGAGATCATGACCTGAGCCGAGATTGAGAGTCAGGCACTCAACCAGTTGAGACACCCAGGCGGCCCTCTGCTTGGTACTTTTTAATTTTAATTCTTTGTCCCCCGTTTCCGTTATCAAATTTGTTTTTATATTCGTGTTTGCCCAATCTTTGTTCTTTGTTTTTTGTTTAGCCTTTAACGGACCACTTTGTGTTGGAAGTCCTCTTATAAACAACATGTGTTTGAAGTTTCGTCTTGTTTTTTCTTTTCAACAAAATCTGAGTAAATCTGACTTTGCTTGGGGGAGCATAGTTTATTCACATTTAATGTCATATAGAAGATGCTTGATCTTACTTTCAGGGTTGTGTTTTAGAACTTGATGCACTTAATTCCTCTTTTCTGTTTTTGTGTCTTTCATTTGACCTAGGTTTGCTTTGTCTTTTTCATTATTTCTGTCATGACTTGGGAGGTGTGCATTATGTGTCTCTTCTCCCAAACTCCAGTGTGAGGTTCCCCTTGTGTGATCATAGGCAGCAGCTTGTCCAGGTAAATGGGAGAGAAACATTCACACCTCTTATGACTTCATGGGGTCAGTGCAGAGTTCTAGTTACTCAGACGTGTGGGCAGAAAGCCCGAGACTGAGGTGATCTCAGCAATACAGTCAGCTTGACCTTTATTCCAGAATTTCCTAGCACTCCTGGCCTCCTGGCTTCAGCTGTGCCCTCCCCCTAGACCAGGATGGCCCCCATTGCTGTGGCCCCAATAATGCCCCTCCATCCATCTGGGGGCATTGGCTGGTCAGAGGATAAGCCAGTGACTTCCCAAGGCTTCTGGTTGGGTTCGAATTCCATCTTTCTAGAAACTCCCACCACTATCCCAGAGGTGTCCACTTTTCCTCTCTAGATCTGCCTTTGAGATATAATATCTTCACACAACCCAAAGGCCACAGACCCTCTCATTGGAGAGATACACCTGAACCTGCCTCATCAGCCTGTACTGCCCTAAGCTGCCCATCCGTTCCCAAGGCTGACCTTCTACCATTTCAAATGCAACCCTGTGCTGATGGGCTTTAAAAAAATATTGTGGTAACATACATACCATTTACCATCTTAACCATTTAAAAAAATCTAATGTTTATTTTTTTTAATTTTTTTAATGTTTATTTATTTTTGAGAGAGACAGAGACAGAGCTTGAGCGGGGGAGGGGCAGAGAGAGAGGGAGACACAGAATCCGAAGCAGGCTCCAGGCTCTGAGCTGTCAGCACAGAGCCCCACGTGGGGCTCGAACCCACGGACCGTGAGATCATGACCTGAGCTGAAGTCGGATGCCCAACCAACTGAGCCACCCAGGTGCCCGTGATGTTTATTTTTGAGAGAAAGACAGAGCACAAGAGGGGGAGGGGCAGAAAGAGAGGGAGACACAGAATCCCAAGCAGGCTCCAGGCCCTGAGCTCTCAGCACAGAGCCCGACGTGGGGCTCGAACTCACGAACTGCGAGATTATGACCCGCGCCAAGTCAGACGCTCAACCGACTGAGCCACCCAGGCGCCCTACCTTAACCATTTTTAAGTTCAGTGGCGTTAAATAGATCCACATTGCCATGCAACAAGTGTGCATAACTTTTTCACCTTGCAAAACTGAAGATCTAACCCCATTAGACAAGAACTTCCCATTCCCCCCTTTCGTCCAGCTCCTGACAATCACTATTATTACTTTCTTTTTATGATTTCCACTACTTTAGGTACCTCACGTAAGTGGAGTCATCCAGTATTTGCCTTTTCGTGACTAACTTATTTCACTTAGCATAATGTCCTCAAAATTTACCTACGTTGTGACATGCGTCAGAATTTCCTTCCTTGCTTAAGTCTGAATAATGATCCGTTGGACGTATATCCCACATTTTGTTTATCCGTCTGCCCATTCATGGACACTTGGGCTGCTTTTATGTCTAGCCTATTCTGAGTAATGCCGCAGCGAGCCTGCGTGTGCAAAGGTGGGGTGGTGGGCATTCAAAGTGTGGCAATGGAGCCCCTCAAACTTCAACGTGTGTATGAACCCACCGGCGCACCTGGTCAAAGTGCAGATCTCAACTCAGGAAGTCTGGGGTGGGGTCCGGATGTTGCATTTCTGACAAGTTGACGTCGTGCCTGCTCCGGTGGTTGTGCTTTGAGCCGCAAGACTGTAGACACTCAGTCCCCGCATTGTTGCTGAGTGTGAAACCCAGCTCTGGTCAGCCTGGGAAATTTCGTCTTTTCTCCGTCTCCCTGAACCTGTTTCCTTTACATAGCATGAGAATAAATGGCATCTCCTCCATCGCTTTGTTGTGAGGGTCAGACGCTCTCATACCAGCACAGGGCCAACACTTAAGATTTGGTGCAGAGTTGTTTACTTTTACTTTGCTAGCACAAGTAAACCTGTGCTAGGATGCCTTTGTGGGGTGATAATTATCTAACTGGAGGCAAAGATGTCAAGCTGGGGAGTCCAGCTCAAGAAAAAGAGGAGTGAGGGACAGGGCTTTGGCGAGGAGGAGAGAGATCTGACGACCCTGGAGCCTTTAGTCACCACCTTATTGTCATCCTGTTCCCTGGGATTTTTTTTTTTTCACATAAAATGCCACCTCTCATTCCTGACTGATCGCCCATGATCACTCCAGGCTACCCCTTCCCCCACCCAAACCCATACACAATTATTTTAAAGTCATCATGTCCAAGAGGTGGGGCATTTCCTGGATTTGGTGACCTTGTGTCTTCTGGCTGAGACTTGGCCATCAGGAAATCCCCTTTGGATGGGGATGGCCATTGTCCTCAGAGACTCATCTGGGTACCTCTATATGGACAAGCAGGAGGAAGTCCCCTGGAGGTTCTGTTTTCTTCTCCGAAGTAAAGACTCATCTGAGAAGATCTATGCTCCCCTAAGAGTTCTCCACAGTACCCCATGTTTAAGAGAAAAGGCAAGTGCCAGAGTCACAGCAGTCCCTGAATGGGGGTGACACGAGGACTCAGGAGGGCAAGTATGGCCTCTGGTGAGTCCCAAGCCAGCCTGACACACAGACACATTCCACTGCCAGAAACCGTACAAGCAGCTGGTGTGCCTGAGAACATTGCTTTCCACGACGTGAGAAACTGAGCCTCAGAATGAGCGAGTGACTTTTCCAACCAGGAAGAGGGGGAGGTGGTGGGATTCGGTGCTTGGTGCGATTCTAACGTTTGCCTTGTTGAAATCCAGGCCCCCCTGACCTTGCAATCCATCTCTTGCAACCCTTTCCTGACCTTGCGACCCATCTCTTTGTACCTTCTCAAATCTGGGAGAGCCAAGGGTATTCACCACCACCCCCGCAGGGGACTCCTCAAAGACTTTATTGCTTTCAGTATTTTTGCCGCATTTGCCCCAACGATTGCGGGACTTAAAACAAAAAATGGGTTATTCTCACAAGAGGCGGTGCATCCTCGCTGGAAGGACGACAGAGGCAGTAGGTGACAGAGCTACAGAGGCGGTGCTTTGCAGAGATGTCCCCTGACAGTTCCCGATACTCACCATAAGAATGCAGGAAATAGTTAAAAAGTAGTGTTTCTCAAAAGATGGCCTCATGTCCAGAGATGTGCCCATTAAAAAGACAGTTTTTGTCACCGCACCCCAGACCTGCTAACCCAGACTGGGGGGAGCCAAGGGAAGTGATCCTTACGGTCACAGATTGAAATGCTATCTACGAGGGAATTGACTGCACCTGAATTGTTTTAACCTCAAGTCTTTAGCCCCTCCAGAAAATGGAGCAAATGAAATCGAGACCTTGGAGAGCTTCCCGAAGGTGACTGCCAGGGATCACCTTCTCCTGGGCCGAGTCCCCCAACCACAGCCCATGAAGAGTGGACGGAGAAGCCTTCCTGGTGGCTCCCCACTCCCTGTCCCTAGCCCCCCAGAGAGGATGCAGGCAGGAATAGAGCAGAAGCCCCTTCCCTTCTGCCTGGGCACAGAGCCAAAGCAGTCTCCGGGAGAAGCTGGACAGGAACCAGCCCTAGGCACTGACTTTGCTCCCTCTTGGTTGCTGCACATTTAGGTACAGCTAAGATAAGCCCTCTGCAAACAAAAGAGCATTTGGGCTTCTGACCTTCCAATCGTCATGCATCGTTCCTCTACTTGCTTCTTCAAGAACATTTATGAACTGTCAGGCACACCACTCCTGTACAGATCCTCATGGCTGTTAACACTGTCATCGAAAAGAAGGAGGGGATAGGAGGAGGTGACAGAGAAAGAAAGGGTGCTAGGTAAGAGAGCCGAGGTCACGGAGACAGACCCACCGTTTCCCGGGGTATCTCCTGATAAAATCATTCAATGCCCGTGTGGACACGTGCAGACTCTGGAGCCAGGCTAGCCCGGTTGGAGTCCTGGTTCTGCCCTTTAAAGGCTGTGTGACCTTAGGCAAGTCATTTGACCTCTCTGCGCCTGTGCTTTCTCATCAGGGAAATGTGAATAATCATAGTACCTGTGCCTTAGATTGTCGTGGGGATTAAATACCTAAGCACACATCAAGTACTCAACAGTGCCCGGCACAGGAGTGTTGGATATATTTTAGGCATTCATATTTTTATAATTGTTATGATGGGAGATAACTAGAAAATAATGAGAACTATAACTAGAAAATAACGAGAACCACAGATGGTAGAATGAGCTTTGCCTGGGGTGACGTTCATGGATGTGTTGAGCTCATGGGAAAGGACACACCACAGAGGGCAGGGGCCGTATGGCTCTCCTGTTGAGCCTTGAAGGGAGTCTGGATTGGGAAGCACAGCCCAGCAGGGATGAACTAGGAAACCCAGGTCAGGTCAAGGTGTGGTTACCAGCCGCAGAATTGGCAGTGATCCCAACAAAGCCAATCCAAGTCAACTCTTAAAGAAAGCTGCATGATGACAGGAGAAGAGCTTTATAGAGACGAAGCGAGTGTCAATGTGTGGATGAAAGGGTCCGTGGCAATGGTGCTTCTAGAAGAGCGTGACGCTTTGTCCCAGAATAGCTCTTACGACGTCACCAAACTATTCTCGGTGCCTTACATTTGTTAATCATTTGATCCTTATGACAACCTCACGAGGCAGACTATTTTTATTCCTATATTATAGATGAGTACAGAGGCACAGAGAGGCTAAATAACTTGCCCAAGTTCACACAGCCACTTAACAGCAGAGCTAGGATTTGAACTCAATGTCCGTAGGGTCCTTGCTCTTAACTATTATAGTCTGTGGTATAATTCAACTTTATTAAGGGCTTACTATGTGTCACATGCAGTTGACTTAATTCTTATACCAGTTCTATGAGGTCGGAAATATTATTATTCCATTTTACAGAAAAGAAGACTGAGGCTCAGAGAGGGTAAGTAAGTTCCCCTAGGTCACATAACTAGTAAGCAGCACAACCTTGTGCCCGGGCAGTCTGACTCCAGAGCTAGCTCTCACAGCCCCTGCCACAGAAAGCAACAATAGAACCATCCAGGAGAAAAAGGAACAAAGGAGGAGAAGATGATTTCTAAGCATGCATAATGTAAACAGCCCTAACGCAGCAGAAAGATTGGGGTGGGGACAGGCTGAGTGCTGAGGAGAGGTCATGTCTCAGACTTGTCTAAGACTCGTCACCGGAATGACTCAGGGTTCAAGTCTTAGGCAGAGAGCACAAGTTAAAAACACCATAATTTGTATTTCTTGACCCGACTCAAACTACGGGGACTTGGAGAAACTCAGATGTGGTGATTGGTTCCGCTCCTGGGCCTAGAGACTGGTCTATGAAAAGTGAATGCCAGCTCACATTCATAGAGTTCCCGCCATGCACGGGGTACAAGGTGCTCACCCGGAATCCGCAGCCCTACGCTCAGCTCCTACGTTTCAGAGCACATGAGCAGGAAGCCAAGGAGATAAGACATCTCTAACCCCCACTGACAGTCTCCTAAAATGTTCTTTCAGATTCTCCGTGAACATGAACTAGCGGGGAAGGAGCCGCTAAGGCAAAAACGAGCAGGTACGTAAAGCCTTCGCTTGGCAGTCTCTTCTAGTAAGCCCGATCAAATGACATTTGCTGTGACTTTTCAAACCCTGTGATCCCTATAATGCAGTCTCCGAGTGTATCAGGGTTCAATTTCTAGAAGCAATTACAAGGGAACTCCATTCCCTCCCTTACCTAATGACATTAAATGGATTTTAGCAGCACGTTATAAGCCCCTCACCTCCCCCCTCTCTGCTCCCGAGATCCTGAAGAGTCTGTCCCCAGTGGCTCTCTCCTCAACTCCCACTTCCTAGCCTTTCAAAAACACCAATCTGATTCCCCATATAAAATCTTTCATGGGCTCCCAAATGCCTTGGATCTCTCCAAGGATTTTCTCAAATCCAATCACCTGCTGGATTGTTAGCAGACCCCACGTGATTTTCCCACTTATTCTCCTTCTGTTTCCTTTCACATGGTCGCTGCCCACCCACCACCCTCCTTTGTTTGTCGGAGAGACTCCATTCACATGGGCTCCTGCCACGTAAGGCTTTCCATTGATTCCCCAGACAGGGAGGGGCCGTTTTCCTGGGTTCCCACTGCTCTTGTCACATTCCCATAGCACAAGATGCGTCCCAATGCTTTGTAATAATTTTACTTCCCGTTTGTCATCCCCAGTAGACATGAGTTCCCTTGAACCCTCCTCATCTCTGTAGCCTGGCACTGAGCCCAGTTTCTCAGTAAATGAGTGAACAAATAGAGAGCATATGTCCCTGTCGCAGCTGTCCCTGTGTGAGTCGAGGGTGGGTTCCTACCGCCAAAGCTGCTGGCCCAGTGTCTGTACCAATTCTGGAGAAGGTAGAACTTCTTAACCCTCAGGATTATGACTGAATCACACCCAGACATGCCGTGGTTTGGTCTGTTTGGCCTTGTCATCTGCAGGAGTCATAAAGCCGCCAAAGAGGGCGGGCTTTCGCGGGGGCCAGGATAAAGGTGTCTGTTGCAGCTTCTCAGAGCACCAACCAGATCGACCTCTGCCCAGTGCTTGAAATGACAATTCGATCATATTTTATTAAGGACTCAAAATGTTCGCTGGAAGGTCATACCTTCATTTTTTCTTCCTTTGCCATTCTTTCCTTCCTTTTCTGTTTCGGCTTTGTTTTATATCCTTATAGACCCTCACTCTCCCACTCCCCTCCTTCCCTGAAGCGGTCCGAAGCACACAGGTGGCACTTTCTGTGCGTTTAAACAAAGCATCAGTGCAGGCACTCCCATCCCCTGAGCCCCCTGGCACCCTGTGACAGGAGCGGAGCTGGAGATGTCCCCATTCGGTACTTTGAACGATTTTCTTTTTAAGAACCAAAGTACTTGCGGGTGAGTTCCAGCTCCAGGTTTCTCCCAGGCTCCTGGAAGGCCCAGGCTGCCAGCCTCCTCGGGGACAGTTGGTGACCATACAGCTGTAAAAGTAGCGTCTTCCTGTGCTTCTGGGCCTGGCTGTCTGTGACCCGTGGTGACATCGTGAGACGTTAGCCTTTTGGAAGGAAGCCACGTCTGCATCTAAGGATTTGACATTCCAAAATTTTCCAGATGTGCTTTCATTGAAAACAATCATGATGATAATAAATTACCATAAAAATATATTTTCCGTTTATTATACATGATCCTCTGTGCGCTTAGGATTTTAGAGTCGTTTTGGAAGGTGATAATGACTCAACCCATCATCTGCAGAAGACGGTTTGACCTTGGGGCTTCTACAAAATCACCAAAGTAAGGAGTGGCTATGGAAAGACTCAGAGGCTAGACCTCAGAGAGCTGAAATATAAATTGCGATGGAGAGCACCATTCTCGAGGAAAACAATGAAAGAAACCAACAGGAGGCAAACAAAGTTTCCAAGAAAAGAGAATTGTCGACAGGCATTTCCTTTTGAGGCACTGGATCAAAGCTTTAGGGTTTGAGATAGATAGAATCATCTTTAAAAGTAGGATCAGCACTTACTTTTATGCTCAGAGCACTCTGGGCTTCTTCCTAAGTTACTCTGGTCAGTTATATATCTTCACTGGGCCCTGATATGCACACACACGTACATATATGTGTATGTGTATGTATATTACATACATCATACAAACACAGACATACGATTGCATGCAAGTATATATATGAGTTATTACATTTCAGAGTTGTTGAGACGATTAAATAATATTATGTACATTTTATTTAAATGTTACTAGGGTTATCTAGCGATTTATTCGTGTGTTTTTTTCATTAAAAACAAAGATTTATTTATAGAAATAATATTGCATTTGAAAGAGCCTGAAATCCCTGGTGCAAAGAAGTTCCCGTATAGCCACTGAAGGCAGGAGAAGGGAAGACATGGCACACAAGTAGTGTTTTAGGAAAACGAATTCAGAACCCTGTTGGGGAAGAGGAGTCTGCACAAACACTTAGAGGCCAGAGGATCAGAAGAAGGGTGGATCTGCCAGTTAGAGCAGACAGGCTACTGGGGGGCAGGGGGAAAATCAGAATAGGACAGAGCATCCAGAGTTACGTCCCGACGAAACCAGGAAGTGGATTCTAGATCGGCTGAGAGGCTGGCACACAGAAGGGACCGATGGAAGCCACCTGAAGTGAAAATTAGCCAGATGGTTATGGCTGAACGAATTAGAGGAAGAAGTCAGTGCTCGGGAGACCAGCGAGGAGGCTCAGCAGCATGGATCATCACTGGTCCTGGTTCCTCGAGTGAAACGGGGAAGGAGAAAGGGGAACATTTGTGAAAGACCTTACAAGGAGCGGGTCAAGAAGACTTGGAGACAGACTTGACATAGGGTGAAGGGTAGCGGTGATCCACGTGATACGGTAGGAGCACACAGACCTGGGTGTCTGAGGGATGTGGAGGCCACAGGGAGAACCACAGCTGGAATGGGAATCTTGTCTCGGAGGTTTGCCAGGAAGCTCCAAAGTTACTCTTAAGGGCAATCTTCTCAGGGGAGTGCAAGTGGACGTGTCTTTATTGGTTAGAAATAACACGCATGTGTTCTCCGTGTCGGTGTGGAAGTGCTCTCTGCCAGGTTTCTGAGCCCGATTGGGGAATATTCTTGGGTCCTGGGCTGAAAAGTCCTCGTGGGTTCTTCTTTGGTTTCCGAAGGAATGACTGAGAATGGACACCTTTTTGAGAAAGGGAGACCCAGGGTGTCCTAGCCCCGTGCAAGAAGGGCTCACATTTACGTACCTACCTAGTGAGGAAATTGGGCTGTTGACTGCTGGTGTGGGAATGTCAATCTTTCTGCAGACCTGGCGGCCCCAGTGTGTGCTTGCCCTTCATCTGGGTCCAGGAAATGCTGTGCATTGTCTAGGTTGAGGAACGTATTTCGGGGAGCGAAGGTTATGTTTTCGTCTTTCTTAGGATAACACACGGCATTTAGTGCACTGAGCAAGCGGAGGTGGTGGCAGAGTGAGATGGCAAGAATGAGGCGCTCTCGGCCCAAGGTCTGGGGTTGGTTTTAGGGTTGATGTTCCATGTGTTGGGAATGCTTTTTCCTTTTCATTTCTTTTCTTTTTATTTTTACATTCATTTATTTTTGAGAAACGGAGTGAGACAAAGCGTGAGCGGGGGGGGCGGGGGCAGAGAGAAGGAGACACAGAATCTGAAGCAGGCTCTAGGCTCCGAGCTGTCAGCACAGAGCCCGACACGGGGCTCGAACCCACGAACTGTGAGATCATGACCTGAACCGAAGTCGGACGCTCAACCGACTGAGCCATCCAGGTGCCCCAATTTCTTTTTTTTTTTTTAATTAAAATAATTTTTTTGAGAGAGAGAGAGAGAAAGAGCATGAGCGGGGGAGAAGAGCAAAGAGAGAGGGAGAGAGAATCTTCAACAGGCTCCACACTACACTCAGCATGGAGCCCGATGCACGGCTCGATCTCATCGTAACCTGAACCAAAATCAAGAGTCAGACGCTTAACTGACTGAGCCACCCAGGCACCCCCCCTTTTAATTTCTGATTAGTGTCGTTTGTTTGTGTAACAGTCTCAAAGGGGAGACCATTGGAGTAGCATTAGCTTTTCTTGACCTACCAGGGGGCATCTGCCTGTAATATCATCATCACACTTACTATCATTAATATTATTCTTTCTACCTGCTGTTTCAAAAGGGCTACTATAGGCCAGACAATTTGCTAGGGGCCCTCATACCAACTCCTTAGCAGCAATTCTGCAGAGAAGATATCACTCCTTTTTTTACACATGGCAAAGTGTGGCTCACAGAGGCTAAATGGCCTGTCCAGGTAAGAAGGTATTCCGGGGGCGCCTGAGTGGGTCAGTCGGTTAAGTGTCCGACTTTGGCTCAGGTCACGATCTCGCGGTTCGTGAGTTCGAGCCCCACGTCGGGCTCTGCGCTGACAGCTCGGAGCCCGGAGCCTGCTTTGGATTCTGTGTCTCCCTCTCTCTCTGCCCCTCCCCTGCTCACGCTCTGTCTCTCTCTGTCTCAGAAATAAATAAAACATTAAAAAAAATTTTTTGGAAGGTATTCCACTGCCCCTCTCACTGGCTCCACAGTCCATGCTCATAGTGCAGAGTTAATAATTTTCAACATGTGTTTCTGGCTCCTGCCCATTAGATTCCATTCCATGGTTATTACAGCAGCTTCACAGGGTAAGGAGTACAGAGCACTGTCTTCAACTTAGCGGGAAAAGAGTTTTCTACGGGTCTGACCTGGGTATGTGACAAACTAGTAGAAACGATTCATATCTCCAGACTTTACAGCCCAGCGTTCTATGACATGCCGAGATGCTCACCCTCTCTCCCATCCACACCTGCCGGTGAGCCATAGCCTGGGGCTCTGGTGGTTTTCCCCTGCGTGAACAAACCTTTCTAAAATCCAAATGGAGAACAGGATCCTTGGTCTATCTGTTGACAATGGTGCAATCAGAGACAGATGTGTAGCCAAATTGCTACCTACTAGAACATAGTAAGAAACAAGCAGAAAGACAGGCGGCTGTTAATATTTACCTGCTCCAGGGTGAGAAACAAGGGAGCCAAGCCTTCAGTGATCACGAAGCATCCTCCCTTTTTGGTCAAGAGAAAGATTACACCAACTTCCTTTCTCTTGGGAGATTGATTTAGGCATACTCAGTCTCCACCTTCTGAGAAGCCACAATTCCCATTAGAGTTGCCAGGCAAAAATAATATTGTTTGCTTAAACAGCTGAGATTAAGGCCCAGAACTACTTGTCACACTTTGTGGCCAACGTTCCAGAAATGTCTCTTTAAGATAAGTGCTGCGTGTCGGGCAGCGATTTATGGGAAAGGAGAAGGGAAAATCCTGGTGGGGTCGTACCTCTGGGCCTGCCCGATAGACCTCCATCTGTGACACTGATGACACCTGGAATGTGCTACCTTCCACTTGGGGCATCGGTTGAGTCAGAAAAGTTCAGGCAAACGGCAGGAGGCCACAGGAGCCCAAGAAAAAGCAAACACATTAAACTCTGGAATCAGATGGTCCAGAGGCAGCAGAGAAGAACTTAAGGGCCTCTAAAAGGACACACAATGACACAGAGGTGGGAAAACCATCCCCTGTTCCTCCTGAGCCCCCTTGTAGCCTGGGGCAGATCAAGGAACATCACTCCCCCCAGCTCCAAAGTCCTCAGATTTGGGAGAGGCGAGGCAAGCAGGAGTTGGCATTTCCATCCCAAACTGTGGGTCTGTCTCAGGGCTGTGAGTACAGTGTGCCTCTGGTCCCACCCACCTGTGGGTCACAATGACACCTGCACATCAAATCAGACACTCCCCCAGGGCCATACAGGGACAGGAATGACCCAGATCCCGAGGGCATCTTCTGTTCCTCAGGCAGGCCATGGAAATCACTCTGGAGGCTTTGGTCCTGATTTTCTCTTCCTGGAGTAAGAGGCCCCGAATATGCACATGGCAATCTCCTCCTCTCACTTGCATCTTTGCTCAACGTTTATGGCTTTAGAAAGGTCTTTTCTAACCATTCTAGATGGTTAAAATACCACTCTGCCCGCACTCTGCCTGCCACTGTTTTTTGACCCTGCTTTAGCATCTCCATGCCCTCCAGAACTGCCTGACATTGAAGTTTCAGCCTACTTTTACCTCCCGCACGGGTGCAGGAGATCCATGGAAGTAGGTAGAGCTTTGCCTCTCTTATTTACGCCAGGTCCCCAGCACCTAGCGTCGTGCCTGGGAAGTAGGCACTCAGCCAACAGTAAAGTTACTTATGAATCGATAAGTCAAGAAACTAGGGCACAAATGAATAAATCTAGCTAGACTTAAGATCAAAATCCATGAGTGTCAATGAGGGGTCACAGTGTGTTTTTCCTCAGTGTGGATTTCTAAGACATTTATGATGCTGAAACAAATAGAACGATGTTTTAGATAATTCTTCCATTTATTATTAATAATTTTGCTCTTGGATATGCTTTTATTTTGAAATTGACTTTGAGAATTGCACATTAGTTCTAAAGACACATTTCATAATAATGCCTTGTCTTTTAGAGTACATTAGGGTTCACAAAGTGGTCACTTTCATTATCTTCTTCCATTAGAGTTGTGACAAGGAGTGGTTAAAAGAAAATGGACTTGGGGTGCCTAGGTGGCTCAGTCAGTTAACTATCAGACTTCAGCTCGTGGTCCATGAGTTCGACCATGCATCGGGCTCTGTGCTGACACCTTGGAGACTGGAGCCTGCTGAAGATTCTGTGTCTCCCTCTCTCTCTGACCCTCCCCTCCTTGCACTCTGTCTCTCTCCCTCTCAAAAATAAATAAACATAAAAAATTTTTTTAAAAAGAAAAAATAGACTTTGGGGCGCCTGGATGACTCAGTGGGTTGAGTGTCTGACTTCAGCTCAGGTCATGATCTCACAGTTTGTGAGTTTCAGCACCACAACAGGCTCTCTGCTGTCAGTGCTTAGCCCGCTTCAGATCCTCTGTCTCTCTCTCTCTCTCTCTCTCTCCCTACCCCTCCCCCACTCATGCTCGCTCTCTCTCTCTCTCTCTCTCTCTCTCAAAATTAAATAAAACATTTAAGGGAAAAAAAATAAAATGAACTTTGGAGTTAAGAAAATATGGTTTCAAATCCCAGCTTTAACATTTGCTATTTATGTGGCTTTAACCCATCAAGCCTCAGTTTTATCATCTGCAAAATGGGTATATGCATACTCTCCTCATGACCTCAGACCCTACTGGCCAATCAGTAAATGGCAGCTGCTATTATTATTGTTACTTTTGTTATGATCACTTTTGATCCATCTGGTATGACTGAAGAAAGACGTGCACAAATGCACTTGGAGGCCACCTGACTGTCTCCATAGGACCAGAAGCAGGGGGTGTCTGAAAACAACAACAACAAACAAAGCAAAAGCAAAAACAAAACAAGACAAACAATAAAACACACACACATGTAAAAAAAACAAGTTTAGGCGCTAATATTGGCTTTCCCGGATTACCTTCTTGGTTTCCTCACTTGGATTAGAACATTAAATCCTAAACCTGCCTGATCCAGAATCACCAGTGGGAATTGAAACACACACACACACACACACACACACACACACACACACACATTTCTGGACCTAATCCATGAAGATTTTACTTTGACTCACCTGGGTTGAGACTCCAAAGTATTCATGTGTGTTGAATTCCCTAGATGTACATAATCATCAGTCAAGTGCAGACCACTGGCATAGATGACTTCCAAGGGCAAGCCCCTAGCCCTTTGAGTTACTATTGGATTGTTGAGCTTGTTTTAAAGAACTATTTCCATGCTGATGGCATTTCCTTCTCTAGTAGAGGTCCCCCATCTTTATCAGCCTCTAGGGAGAAGTGGCACTCAGGAGTTCTGAAACTCCTTTAGAAGTTGTTGAAGAACATAAAAAGCAGATGAGGGGAGAGGAACTTAGAGGCTAGTGCTTTAATTACAGTTGCACGAATCCCATGGAAGAGAATTTGCTAAAACCATAGGAACTTTCCTCTTCATATTTTAAGCTTGTGGCTCAGTTCCCTGTAAGATCTCACTGGAAGGACCACCTTGGTTTCAGTGGGGAATGATGCCATTGATGAATCACCATGTGCTTTCCAGGCATTCGCTTGTTCTGCAACTGTGTCTGGAAAGGGCACAGAGAGGTGGGCTCAGGGATGAGCGGGAGGAATGGTGAGCCGGCAGGCATTGAGGCTATGGTGGGGGTCAGACCCTGGGGTGCAACAATGCAGATGAGGAAGTGGGGGATGTGGGATTGTTATTGACTTCACTCTGCTAAAAAACCCTACCATCTAGGATATCCTGTTTACATTCAAGGGAGGAGATAGACTGCCTACGGACAAAGAGAATCCTGGAGCTAGGAATGCGCTGGAGGGTATAAACATTGCATTACTTTTCAGGAAAAAGAATATGCTCCAAGGCAGACTTTATAAATATTATGCAGCCGCCCTCCTCTCAAATGTTCCCTGTGGACAACCCACCGTGTCTAGAGTTAGGCTCACACAGATTAAGGTTAGCAATTCTTCCGGGAAGCCTGTTTTCATCACAGAACCATCAGAGAATCAGAAAGAAAACAGGAAATTTTAGGCATCGCTGTGGTATCATGACAGCCTGTGACTCTGCGTCGGGTTTTAAAAGCCTTTTTGTTCTGCTTGTAAATACATTTTTATAAGGAGGAAATATACCTTAAGATGCAGTCTTAATTTTGAGAGATAGACAAAGACTTTTTTCACAGTTTGAGTTAATTACAGCAAGTTGCAGGACGGATGCCAAAATGAAATACTTCTCAACAAGGTTGATGAGTAAAACCCAACTTCTTCTTATTTGTTTGTTTGTTTGTTTGCCTATTTTCTTCCAAGATTTTGTGTAAATTCAAATTAGTTACACGTAGTGTAGCATTGGTTTTAGGAGTAGAATTTAGTGAGTGATTCTAAAATCAACCTTCTAAGGCATAGTTTATAACTATCAGTTTACAAATATTACAGCTTTCTGTAATAAAAACTTATTTACTGGAGTTTCCCACAATGAACTTAACTCATTTTTAGCCCTTCACATCAATATTCCTTGGAAAGTTTTAAACAAATCTGGCAATATTATGGGAAAATTTTTTGCCCTTTTAGAAAACATAGAATTGATTTTTTTGGCAAAATATACATCATGCAAAATATACATCACATTTGACTTAAATTTTCAAGTAATACTTTTGCAAGTATTCTCTAACCTTTTCCTTCTTTGACTGACAAGATCAAATAAGCCACAATTTGTCTTCTCGACGCATCTGTGTAAAAATTTCTCCTAATCTTTGAAGGTTCATCATTAGCTATGAAACTCGTCCTTGGCTTCTGCTCCTCTTATGTATTTCAGCCAAGAATGAACCAAAGATTCGGGCAGTGATGGGGAGGTGAATGTGTGGCTCTCTTAGAGGGTCACAATTTTAATAAGAGCTAATTGGGCACATGTTTATTATGGGGTGAGCTCCATGCCAAATAGAGTCAAGCCATACAAAGTGAAAGAAACAGTTCCTGCCCTTGAGAAGCTTACAACTGGTGAACCAGACATGCTGTAATACAGGAAATTATGAAATGACATTCCAGTTTATATATTGTCTGGCTTGCTTGTGGGTGGGTATGTGTTGGACCAAATACATCTAGGATGCCAGACACAGAAACAGCCTGGAGACCATTTGGAAGGGCGATGAAGAGCTGGAGATATCTCTGATTTTACGTTCTCCTGGGCAAATTTTACTTTTGTTGAGTACCCATCATGTTCAGGACACCAGAGGTACACAGCGAGAACTAAGAGCCCATGCTATGTGCGTAGGCTAAGGGCAAAGGAAATTAACAGGATGACTCTTCCTGGAGGACTTCAAGCCATGCGTAGTTCAGATCTCAAAATATACGCGTGTCAGTTGAATGGTGTTGGAAACACCCTGACTCATTTCTCTGAGTCAGGACCGTGGCTTTATTGTCTGGATGTTGCCAAGGCTCCCTGCTAGATCTCTCTGCTTCTGTTCTGGACAGGTCCTGAGCTTAGCCTGTAAATCTCTCAAATGGCCAGAGGCCACTACACTTAGACCAGAAAGATCAGTTGCCTTCCTTCTTTAAATGGTAAAGTCATAGACAGGGAGCACCATGAAGGGGGCAAGGCTGATGTGCCAGCATCCACATAGTCCTGTTATTGCCTGTAAATGTGGAACTGTCCGCCATGCTCCCTCTCTGCCCACCACCCTCCCCGCCCTCCCCCCCTGCCCCCCACCGTGGTGAATTCTCACAGGTTCCTGTGCTTTCCTTTCAGTTGCCTCAAGCAGAGTTGCAGCTGAAGAGTACACTGTTGATGTTGAGATCAGTTTTGAAAACGCCTCCTTCCTGGAGCCTAGCAAAACTTACTTGAACAGCCTCAGTTTCCCAATTCAAGGGAACAGCACTGACCAAGCCACCACCACCATTTTAAGCATTGAGGTGACCACAGGTGAGTCAAAGACCCGTTGCTATAGAATGGAGGGTTGGGAATATCAGGAGAGGAGCTGTCCGAGCTCCTTACTGTCACAGCAAATTGCAATTCGTAGGCAAGTGACGTGACTCAAAAAGGCCTGATGTGTGGTTTTATGACTTCACGGCCTTCCAGAATGCAGCCCCTCTTGGCAGACTCCATAGCCAGTTCCTTATCTCAAATGGGAGCCAAATGTTTGCTTGGTGGTTTGTGTATTGGTTGTCACAAAATGGTCCCAAGATATTTCCAGGTCCTTCACAACAGGCTACTTGGTCCCATCCATCTGGGTAGTCAGTGGGTACGGCAAGGACTGGTTCAGGTATTAATAAAGAGCAAGTTCCCTTCATTTTGGCAGCATAGGTCAGGAAATGGGAACCAGGTACACACCTGGATTTGGCCGTGCGACGGGATTTTCTGGTCACTGCCTCCCTTTTGAGATTATGCGAGCTGTCCTATTTCTCAGGCACCATCACCTGGGATGCTATGATATGGGAGTCCCCCTTGTCCCAAACAAAGTTATTGCCTTGCAAACACTAACAGATTTGGGGTTTCATGATTCTAAAATGGAGGCAAGAATAAAATTCTTATCTTTTAAGAATTTTTTGAATTATATTTCAAATAGTTCATCAGCATCAGTCTATGTATTCCAATGTTTATTCCTTTGATTTTGAGAGAGAGAGAGAGAGAGAGAGAGAGCATGTGAATGGGGGAGAGAGGCAGAGAGGGAGAGAGAGAGTTTTAAGCAAGCTCCACACTCGGTGGAGCCACCCAGGTCACCAAGTGAGCCACCAAGCACCCCAATCCAATTTTTTATTCTTAATATATGCTAGCTGAACCCGAAATGGCTGCTTCCTAGCTCCCTCTGGATGCCCTTCCCACCCATGCTGTAGCAAAGGACTACATCAGTGTCCACAGATTTACTAGAGCTTGGGTGCCTCTCCTATTTCAGAAACAGTGATCTGATGACTTTCCTTTGGGTAGTCACTCTTAGAATAGACAGCTCCCCATGACATGACTTCGATCGAGTTTTAGAAATAAATTCAAAGCCCTCTGTTTTCAGAGCATTTTCCAATGTCCCCAGTGGGATTAGAAAGTATTTGGTTTGTTCACGTGTGACTAGAAATGTAACAGGCACAATTTTATTTGTACTCTGTATTTGCTGTTTAACAAATTACCCCAAAACTTAGCATCCTAAAACAACAAACACTTATCGTACCATACAACTTCTGAGGGCTAAGAATTCAGAAGGAGCTTAGCTGGGTGGCCCTGGCTCAGGGTCTCTTATGAGGGCGCAGTCAAGCTTCGGGCAGAGTAGCAGTCCTCCGAAGGCTCCACTGCAGCTAGAAAATCCCCTCTGAAGCCCACTCACATGGTTGTTGGCAGGACTCAGCTCCTCACTAGCTGTTGACTGGAGACTTGCTTCTCACCATGTTGGCCTCTCCATGACATGTCCTCATGCAATGGCAGCTGGCTTCCCCCCCGGAGCAAGTGGTGAGAGACAGACATCACCGAAGGAAGCCACAGCGTCTTATATCCTAATCTCATGAGTGATATATCATCACTTCTGCCATGTTCTGTTGGTCACACAGACTAAGTCTAGGGCAACATGAGAGTGAGTGACAAAACGGTGTTAATAGTCAGAAATAGGGGTGGTCAGGGGCTGCCTTGGAAGCTGGCTACCATACACTTTGTGTCCAGAAATCTGTCTATCACATTATTATTGTAGGCATCCGCTGTAACAGTCAGAGCAGTCATCCTTCAGACGGCCATACCTAATAGCGTGGTGATGTGTACGGGAATCACACGAATCTCACGTAGTACTGTTGAACTTCCCAAAGGGCAATGTGGAGTCAAGTTAGAATTTTCTACAGAGTATAAATACTTACAGTCTATACATGTAAAGGTGGCGAGCACCTTCTCTCTTCTCACTGTTCTGGTTGTTGATAGTCTGCAGACCTACCGGAAATGAAATCTGGTGCTCGTGTGAGATAGGCTATAGGTGGCCTCAAGAAAGGTGTCTCCACAATCTCACTTGTCAAGAGCATGATGGCTTCCCTGCAGGGCATCGTTGCAGTTGCCTTAAAGGACTACCTCCCAAGGGACCTTTTTGCCAGCTCCAGGGAGGTAAGTAACTGTTGATTAAGTGTTTGTTTGTTTGTTTGTTGAGTGACCGATATCAACTCAAGCAAATGTTTCTCGGTCCTGTGTGTATTCAAACACTAACATGAGATTTTGAAATACTACCCTGTGATTATTTCAGCAGATGTTACCCTAAGAATGTCAGTCCGACTCAATGTGGGCTTTCAACAAGACCTCAAGAACTCTTCCTCTGCTCTCTATAGGTCCTACAAGACTGACTTGGAAACAGCGGTAGGTTTTGACCCCAAGAACCTCTTAGCCAACAAGTTCTTTGGGCTGGACTGAATCTGTTGCATTCACCAAGGATAAATTCTGTCAGAGTTTATGAATATGGGCATCAAAAATATTCCTAGATATCTGGGATGATGAATTACGGAGTGTTCAAATCCAACAGTGTGCAGGGGATGATTTTACGTCATCTCGACCTATAGGTGGAACTTCCTCCCAGGGTAGAATTGATTCAGAGGAGACTTGGTGTCATCAACCCACTGAATCCCATTCAGGTCTAGAAGCACCTGGTGGCGCGTTTCTATTTGTCTTCCCACACTTCACGGATGAAGCCCTAACGTCTTTTGGGTAGATCAGCCCAAGGCTGGCACCGTGGTTTCAAATCATTCCACATTAAAGGTCATGAGGCATTCTCACTTAAGACAGATTTCAATTTACTCATATAAAAATAGAGAATATTCCCGGAGTATTAACTGAGTGCCAGACACTACTCTAAGTGATTTACACTGGATTAATTCATCTGAACCTAAAGGCTTTGCTTGAGTGAACTCATTTGCGATAGAGCGTCCCAGTTGGTGTGGTACAAATTATTACAGGGGGGCTGAGATAATGACTTCCCTTAACTCTCTGGGCAGCCAAGCCCCTGCCTCAGGCCAGGAGCAGCCTCTGCTTACCCTTGGAAGCCACATGAATGAGGTTTCATTTTCTGTGGGTGCCATGCTGCAGCGCCGAAGGGCTCTTGGACATCTGATGTGCCTATCTGGCATGTGATAGCGCTACACAGCGTGAGAACCTTCCGCACACGCTGCACCCTCAATTATATGCTTTTGAGGGAAGAGAGAGTTCCATATTCATCTTTGGATCCTACCAACCCAGCTTCCTGGCACGGTGCTCTGCACCCACAGTGCTTTGCATGTTGCATCTACTGGTAAATGTGACTTGAATCAAAATGAATTCCCTGGGGTGGGTATTCAGAGAAACCTCCCCATTTTCTCTGCCAGGCATTTCCCTGAGCGAGATTTTTGGCACATTAAATCTGGTGTCTGTTTGCTTCTTGGAGAACCCAGGCTGACATAGGTCAAGAGGAATTACTTCTTCAAAGTTCTGTCAGCGTTAACCTTAACAAAATATACAGGAGAAAGTTTTACCTGGGATGATAAGAAAAAATAATGTGCTTTTTCTCTGCTTTCAACCTTTTGACTTATCTCTCACTGGACCTTGATACATGACACTTGTCTTTCTTTGTTTTCCAGTTCTGGAAAGGTTACAGTATTTTACCGGGCTTCAAATTGGTGACTGTGACAGGGTTCAGGTAAGAAGCTGTAATCGGGTCATTCCTGCCCAACGGCAGAGACCACTACGTTAGTGAAGAAGAAACAACCCATTAGAGGGGCATCATCTAGAGCAGTTTGGTAGAAGTGGAGACAATGCTCGATTGGTAGGGCGCAAAGAGGGACGCAATACTGAGAACGGAAACTCACTCCTCACAGATACACCTGCTTAAATGGAAAATGAGCCCAAGACTTCTGTTTATTCTGTGCCTGCAGGAGTTTTGCAAACAGATAAGGGATAAGTCCACAGACTAGGGAGTTCCAAAATATAAAAGTGAAAGAATGTCATGCGTGATGCCTTTATTCAAGAAAAGTTGTCCAGCCAGCCACGGGCACAGAGTTGCACGCTGCTGTGTAAATGGCTCCGCCTGGAGTTGGGCTCCACGGCAGCCCTAAGGAGGTATGCACAGTGTTTCAAAAAGTTAGATGCCAATTTTAACAACGAAGAATGTTCACAGAAACATTCGGGATTCTGCTTCAGTTGACATTCAGCATATCTGGTAACCTCGGGCCAGCATGGCTGTGTGACAACAGTCTCTGCACTGTGGCTGTGACCCTATGACCAACTTGTGTGATTCACTTCACTCATTCCCGTCCAGCCGTTTTGCTCACTTACGTTACCTGCCTGCAGACATTTGAGTGTGCAAGCCTTTGTCGCAGGCTTTCAGCTAGAGCCTGAAACCGGGTTGATTTGAGTGAACCTTTGAAGATAAAAAGTACCCAGGCTGTGCTTGCCATTTTGTTTTCCCATGTAAATAAACCATAAGGATCTAGACTCTTCCAGGTCAGTTACTGCCTTACTGAACCGAGTGGTCTCCATCCAGGCCCGGAAGTGTGGTTGTGACATACGAGGTCAAGACTACAACACCATCACCTGAATTGATGCGTAAAGCAAATGATCAAGTAATGCGGAACCTTAATCAGACCTACAAAATGGACTACAATTCCTTTCAAGTAGTTACTAGCAGTAAGTAGGACATCTCCATGTTTTTCCTATACGTGGATTCTATTTAGCTATAGCAATGGTATTTATCATTATGCTTAAAACCAGGAAATTACATTACAGTGCCCTCCATGGGGAGAGGCTGTCTGGTTCCTGGCACAGAGGCTTCCCATCTGAGGCACCGTTACAGATCCTGTCAACCAGGCTAATGTCACTGCAGTTGGGAAAGGGGTTGCAGGGGGGAGAGATTTTGCAAGAGGGTCCCAGAGCCATCTGGGTCGATGGAGAGCTTTGTTTCGTTTCGTTTCGTTTTTAGTCAGAAGTCTGGGGGTGCCTGGGTGGCTCAGTCGGTTGGGTGTCCCACTTCGGCTCAGGTCATGATCTCACGGTCTGTGAGTTCGAGCCCCGCGTCGGGCTCTGCGCTGACAGCTCGGAGCCCAGAGCCTGCTTGAGATGCTGTCTCTCCCTCTCTCTCTCTCTGCCCCTCCCCTACTCATGCTCTGTCTCTCAAAAATAAATAAATGTTAAAAAAAAATTAAAAATAAAAAAATAAACACATAATCGGAAGTCCCACATCATCCGGGCGCCTGCGTGGCTCAGTCAGTTAAGCAGCCAACTCTTGATTTAGGCTCAGGTTATGATCTCGTGGTGCATGTGATCAGGACAGAGCCCTGAAAGCATGGAGCCTGCTTGGGATTCTCTCTCTCCCTCTCTCTCTCTCTGCTCGTCTCCCACTCTCTCTCTTGCTCTCAAAAAAAAAAAAAAAAAAAGTCCCAAAACATCCACAAACTAACATTGGAGTGGGGTTGGGACATTCATGAAATGCATTGATATTAAACAATTGATACTGTTATTTTAGAGAAGTAGTTCTTGAAGTATGCACCCCCCCCCCCAAACCAGCAGCGTCAGCATCCCCTGGAACTTGTTAGAAATACAAATTCCTAGGGCCACCGCAACCAACCAGGGCGATCTGTGTTTCCACAAGCCCTTCAAGTGATTCTAATGTGTGGGAAAGTTTGAGAACCTCTGCTTTGGATCCCATAGAGCAGTAGTGAAAATCCTGGGATTTTTAAATGCTTTCCCCCATCTTACAAATGGGTACAGAGTTGTGTTCTGGTGTGTTACCAGGTGGGTGGACCTATTGTCACTTGGGAAATAGAAAGGGGAGAGCCAGCTGGGCAGAGATTCGGCAGGCAAGAATTTGGAGGCAGATGTTCTAGATAATTCTAGTACGTGGTTCCAGAATAAAGTCTATGCCTCTTCAGAACCACGCTGCGTCCATTCGGTGAGGACTCTGAAAGGTCAGTTGCAGGCGCCTCTAGGAGACAGGGCACAGGGGTTAGGCTGTCCCCACGACAGATTTACACTGCTCGTCTTTACATTCTCCGGTAGTTTTAGATGCCAGGTCATTTTCAAAAACAAAATGTTAAAAGAGATATGCACAGTGGTAAGAAAGTGCTACAACCGAAGCAAGGAGAAAAGAAAAATAACAATTGGAATAAATAAGGCAGCAACAACACAGGTGAAAACTGGAAAACTGAAGGAAGAGGAGTGAGTGGCCTAAAATTCAGACTCCCATGGAAGGCAGCCAGCCATGCCACCCCTGCCTGACCCCCAACACCACCCCCCCAACCCACACAGGTTTTGCCTTGAGCAAGTCCCTGTATTTATGGTTCTGAGGGCCGAGGACAATATCGGCCTCTCGCAGAGGTAAGCTTTGGTTATGATTACTCTCTCCTCCAAATTTCAGTTGTGTTGAGGTTAGTCAGCCACTTAAACGAGTTTTACTGGTTAGTGGCTGACTGCCGGTCCAGAAACATGGTGTTGACAATGCAGTTCACAAAGGTACTTTGGAGTTTGTGCCTTAGTCTTCCAAAGAGCAATGAAGCCATTGCGAACGGCACTTGACCCTGCTTCTACAGAGGGTTTACATCCAGAATGATCCTGGGATGTGCACGGACTCAGACCAAGAAACACGAACTTATGTCATGTGCAATTCCACGGGAGAGCTCAGACATCATCCTGCTTTCCATAGTGTTGGTGGTATTTACCTAGAATATAAATATCCAGAAGGTCAAGTGACTGGGTGTTTGTTTTTAACTTATAGTTCTATTTGGAGGCAGAGGAGAGGAACAGAACCAGAAAGAAAAAGAGCCGAACGAATGAGTTAGTATCAGGAACTTATTTTAAACCTTTATGAACTGCAAAGGGCACGGGGCAATGTTCAGAACATTTCCATTTATTTGGTGGTATATTAATCCTCAATATAATCAATGTTTGGTTAATTAGCAGGGTCACTTAACCAGAATGTTCCTTTAATCACTGCCGATAGATTTACGGTCAATTCCACATAACCACATTCTACTGGCAGTCTTACTAATCATTATTATTGGCGACAATGATAATGAAGAGAGACATTGTTATTGTGTCTTTCCTGTGTTAAGCCCAGAGGGTTACACATATTTTGTCTTCATATATCCTGTGAGATAGGTACTATTATCTCCATTTTATAGGTGAGGAAATGGAAGCTGAGAGAGGGTAAAGAATGTGCTCAAGAACACATAGTAAGTAACATAAGTTTGTATGACTTTAGAGTCCGTTCACCACATTAAATATTCACAGAAGGCCTGGCTTCCTAACAGTTAAATGTGATATTTTAAAATCTTATTTAATTCAGGAGCCTAACAAAAGAGATAAGAAATATTTAGATACCTTGATATTTTGACTGGAACATCATAGCTCCCCAAATTAATTTTACGGTGTTTTGGTCCCATGTTTACAATATGGAAAGGGTCTGGCCTGAGCCTGACGCCCGTGTAAAAGAGGCCTCATACAGCTTCTTTATCCAGCCCCTCTGATTCCCTCAACACGTGGAATTCATGAAGGACATAGAATACGAAACACGGCTTACAGGGCATAAACTGCATGTTGTGTGAGCAAAGGACAGCCATAAAAAACACGCACAAAAATAGTAAATGTTGTGTTTTATTTCTACCCGTAAAATGACTTCATGCCATCGTTCTCCAGAATTTTACTGTGAAAACAGTAATAGGTACCATTCCCCCAGATCACCTCCCATGATAGCTCTTGCTGCTACTGTTTCCCAGACAAGGGAGCTGCGGCTCAGAGAGGCTTAGTAAATTCCCTAGGGCCACACAGCTATGTGTGGCACAGAACCAAAATTCAAATCTGGACCTGTATGTCTAACAAGCTCTCCTTCTTACGGGCCTGTGGGTATTGAGTCTTTAAAAAAAAAAAATCTTAACAGACTATTGCAAGAAATTATTTTTTCCCTGTTTATAATTCATTGAAGACATAGGACAGAGCATTCAGTGGTGTGGGGTATTTGTTATCAGCAGGAAGCTGTTGATATTATTGAGTCAGTAGCAAAGAAGCTTGATGTTTAAATTAGCTGGGGTGGCTTTTTTAGCAGCAAACGAGCAATTTTCCACCAGACTCTTTGAAATATTGAAAAGAGCTTTGAAATTCCTGTTACTACCATTGAGGGTTCTTACTACCATTTCCATTACTACCATTGTTCAAAGATTCCAAACTGGAAGCCATGTACCCGGTATCCGGTAACTGGTAAGTCTCTGGGCCTCAGACACCAGCAATCCGGGCAAGGAATGAGGAGGATGTGTTGCCTCATTCCAGACAGCACCATGGACCCATGTGGTGGGGGCGTCTGGTGGGTAGCGTGAATTACATTCATTTGCTTTGACATCTTACTACCTTTTCTTTGGGTTTCCAGATGAAACTAAGTTCACCATCGTGCCAGAAATCATTTTTGAAGGGGACACGGTAACTCTGATGTGTGAAACTGAAGTTTTGTCCTCTAACGTGTCCTGGCACCATGTCGAAAGGCACTCCGACATCCAGAACAAAAGCAGATTCTCGGTTTACACCTTCGTGCTCAACAACATGACCTCAATATCGCGCCTCACTATTTACAACATCACTCAGGGGGACGCAGGTGGGATTTCATCCAATAACTGGTGCAGGGAAAGGAACAAAAAACTCATAAAGAAACAAGCCGTGGAATGTGTATATGGTGTTTTCCTCTCTGAAAAGAAGTCACCAGGCTCAACTTTTCAAAATTAAAAATGAATCCCATGGCATATGCGTAAGCGAATATAGATAGCATTGGAGACAAAAACAGGTTTCCACATTTACCAAGGGCTTATGAGTTAGAAAGTGAGAGGAAAAGCTGACTTTTGTTTTTAATTTTCAAAAACTCTTAAAGAGCTTTGTTGAGACATACAATAAGCTGTACATACTCAAAACTTGTACAGTTTAACAGTTTAACAAGTTTTGACATATGTATAGACCTGTGAACTACCACCCTCGTCAGGACCATCGCCCTCCATCACCCCCTGCCCAGTTTTCTTGCATTCTATTGTAATCTCTCCTTCCCCCAAAACAACAGAAGCAGAAGTTTGAAACCTGACATTCTAGAATTTAATAACCCCGTTGTAACCCAGATGTGAATGGGGCAGTGGGGGCGGGCACCTCTTTTTCTCTGACTGAGAAGTTGGTTTGCAGACCCACGGGTCCTGTTCCATCTTTATTGATTCTGATTTTGCCGCAGAGTTAAATAGAATGCCCAAATCATCCACAGTCTTCTAACTCTCCTTGCTACCTCTTCCATCCCCACACATTTTTTTTTCTTACCAGCAAAGACTGAGATTTCTGCTCCTTCCTTAGAACATCTCTCTACTCATTTAACTTGCGGCATCAGAAATGATCTGCATTGACTTTCTGCACTTCCTGAATGTGTCTTCAGGGTTGTTTAGAGCAAGTCTTGGATGCTTTTGCAAACGATGTTTGGCGAAATACTGTCATGACACACGAGACGAGGCTATCATTCTTCTAAGGAAATACATATACATGGCCATAAAAAATGCATTTGTATATTCTATGCAGGTGAATATATTTGCAAGCTGACATTAGATATTTTTGAATATGAGTCCAGAAAAAAAATGGATGTTACACCCATCCGAATTTTGGCAACTGAAGAAATGAAGGTGACGTGTGATAACAATCCTGTATCTTTGAACTGCTGCAGTGAGATTAACGTTAATTGGAGCATGGTAGAATGGAAGCAGCAGGGGAAAATAAACATTCCAGGTAAGGATGTTAGATGCCCTTTTGCATATACACTTTTGCCTCTTGGCCAAGTAAAAATGGGAGAGGCACTGGGTAGAAGAGGAAATGTCAGACGGCTGTTTTTTCCCAAACTTCACACTGTGAAAAAGTACTAGGATTAATGCCAGCTCCAGCTTCGCTATTCTAGAACATTCCAAAAATATATGCATATAACTGTCATGCTTGGGTTGTAGACAAGATCCTGGCAGAGAACACCTGATGACTTTGGACCATAGTATCTCCCACTTGTAAAAAAGTCTGTCCCACCTTTTTCTCCTCTTCATCTTAGCAAAGAACTAAGGATGAGGTCACTGGCTTTGCTTTGGAGCCTGACTTGGAATTTCTCTTTTCTGTGTCTCTTCTCCTGGTGTCTGTCCTTCTCATGCCTCCACCTCTGTATTCAGATCCTTCGGTATTACCTAATTCTGTCTCTCTCTCTCTTTTTAAAATCTCTCTGTGTAGACCTGTGTGTCTCTCAATTGTTCCACGTCAATTTCTGATCCCCTACACAGACCCTGTTTTGTATAACACTTTATGATTAACCAGTTTTGAAAATCTCTTATCACTTTTAATCGTATTTAACCTTGATCACACACTTGACACTGGCTTTTTTTGCCTCCAATTTGCAAATAAGGAAATTGAGGTCTACAATGACTTATTCAAGTTTGTCACAATAGGAAAGAAAGGAAGAAAGAAAGAAAGAAAGAAAGAAAGAAAGAAAAGAAAGAGAAAGAAAAGGAAGAAAGAAAGAAAGAAAGAAAGAAAAAGGAAAGAAAGAAAGAAAGAAAGAAAGAAAGAAAGAAAAGAAAGAAAGAAGGAAAGAGAAAGAAAGAAAGAAAGAAAGAAAAAAAGAAAGAGAAAGAAAGAAAGAAAGAAAGAAAGAAAGAAAGAAAGAAAGAAAGAAAGAAAGGAAAAGATTCACCTCAGGTCTGATTTCACAAGACCAGTGTTTGCCTTGGCAAAACTATTTTTCCCATGCCTGATGAGCCAGTGCTGGAGTCGGCTGATCTGGCAGAGTTTGTTCTGAAGCAGAAGAATGCTTGTTGTCTAGAAACTTCATGTAACAAGATCCAGTCCTTCCCTTAAGAAATGACAGTTTTATGTATTCCTTTTTAAACTAAAAAAAACAATTAAAGTAAAATGTGGTTTTACCCATCAGCGTGGCAAGGCTCTATTTTACAAAGCCTTTGCTACCAGACGATATTGTTATAAAAAAAAAGACAAAACGATGATGAATTTCCATGCACCTTTTCCTGAGCACATCTATTTGCAAAGCACATTTCACCTGCCCCATTTGTATTTCACTTTAAATACTCCCAAGAATGGGAAAGGCATCTGGTAACTGCTGAAAATGTTGACACATGATACGTTTAGTCACTTCCTTGATTTTTCAGGAAGAGGAGGTGTAGGCAGGCACCCTGGAGGAATTGCCAGATGGGAGAAAGACCTTGCAAAGTTCCCTTGGTACTGACTTCATAAGCTTTCAACTCTGAGAGGTGAAAAACCTTGCCCTCTGGCAGAGGAACCAGGAAGCCTGTAGTACAGATGCACAGGGACCTCTCTGTGGCCGCCACTGCTTCAGACATTCCTAATACCCAGTGCCGGTCCGACTGCAGAACAATGGCTTTCCTGCCACGGGGCTGGCCACCTGGGGACCTGTACCGTCTGTTCTCTGATGAACTTAGCCTCTGCCCCCAGCACCTTGCCTTCCTCCCCGTGCCCCACTCCTGAAGTTCTCTCTCTCTTTCTCTCTCTCTCTGTCTCTCTCTCCAAATTCCACGAGGTCGTCAGCACCCATCTGTCAAGGTCAGTAGGAAACAGGCAAGCAAAATAATTCACTGGAACGCAGGTGGGACTGAAAGTACTGCCTCACGTCAGAAACAGGTGCATTTCATTTTCAAAACCCAAGGGATAAGACAGCAAGACAGTGATCAGCCTGGTAGAATTTCTAGCGTTAAGAAGGTGGTCTTCGTAGAACACGGAGGGCTTTTTGGAGCTTTTCAACTCATCAGGCAGCAACTGATGATATAAATGGTAACGGTACAGAGGTAAGAGCATCAGTACTGCTCCTGCCGCTGGTAATAGTAAAGGTACTCACAGTTATTATTATCAGTGCAGCGTCTAGTCTGCCTGTATGGCCTGCGTGGAAACCGATTGACAGGCTGGGGGAAGTGACGAGCAACAGACTTGGTAGCCTCACTGTGGCTCTTATGTGGTGTGATGACAAAAAACAACGGAGCCATGGGGCGCGTGGGTGGCTCAGTCGGTTGAGCGTCCAACCTCGGCTCAGTCATGATCTCGCCGCTTGTGAGTTCGAGCCCTGCGTCGGACTCTGGGCTGACAGCTCGGAGCCTGGAGCCCCCCTTCCGATTCTGTGTCTCCCTCTGTCTCTGCCCCTCCCCTGCTCGCACTCTGTCTCTCCATCTCGCAAAAATAAATGAACATTAAAAAAAAAATGGGAGCCTTAATTCCCTCCTGGCTCACAAGTTACAGCCATTCCCAAATGAGTTCATAAACTTCTTCGTGGCCCTGCCTACCACATCCAGTGGCCGATCACCATGCGGAGTATTTAGAAAAAAACTGAATCTTTATAGGAGGGTGCCAGTTCCCTCTTGGCTGACAGACATTGGATGACATTAGAGGGAACAGCTTTAAACTCCACAGTCCCCTTTCTTGTGTCTTTTCTTCTGATTGCTCTGCTGAAATGTTTAAGCATATATTATTCTGTGTGCTTGTGTGCTGTCCCAAATGGATTTTATTTGGGGTTGTGTGTTTTGTTTGTGTTGTTTTGTTTTGTTTTGTTTTCGCACCCAAACAGGGCGTCAGTGAGAGAGAAAGAAGGGAGACTGGTTGTTTTTCTTTACTGAGTAGAAACCAGTCTTGTGGCTTTGGAGTCCCTTCATGACGTGCCACTGGAGGTAGGCTGGTTTCAGGGTCTGAGGCAAGACCTATGTAGGGAAGCAGCTGGAAGTAGCAGATAGCATCATGGGTGGCTGTGCTCTCCGTTCCTCTGCACGTGGGGTCACCCCAGGTGTCTGTGAAAAAGACCAGCTGTCAGGGCTCTACCCTAGAGCAATCGTGTCAGGATCTCTGGGTTTGGGATCCAGAGAGTGGCATATTTTCTTGAATTTTGCAGGAACTTTTGTTGGGCATAGGGGAGTGAGAACCGTGTCTTTAGCCTAGTTCCTCATTTTGCACACGAGAAACGGAGGCTTTCTGTGTGCTGCCCTGTGTCTCCCCGAGAGTAGCAAGGGATGCCCCATCTCACCAACTACTCTTTCTCCTCCATGTTTCTCTATGTGTTCCTACGGATGCCATGGACAAATCCGATTTTATTTTATTTTATTTTATTTTATTTTATTTTATTTTATTTTATTTTTATTTTATTTATTTTACAAATATTTTATTTATTTATTTTATTTTATTTTAATTTAATTTAATTTTATTTTATTTTTAATTTTTTTCATGTTTTTTAAATTTATTTTTGAGACAGAGCATGAGCAGGAGAGGGGCAGAGAGAGAGAGGGAGACACAGAGTCCAAAGCCAGGCTCCGGGCTCCGAGCTGTCAGCACAGAGCCCGACGTGGGGCTCAAACTCACAAACCGGGAGATCATGACCTGAGCCGAAGTCGGACGCTTAACCGACTGAGCCCCTCAAATCCGATTTTCAATAGTGATTCCTCTGCTTGTGGGAAAGCCCACAGAATCGAGTACAAGAAAAAGGGAGAACTTGAGCCAAGCCGTCTGTCCTGAAAAAATCCTCCTTATGACCCGTGCTCTCCAGGACGATTATAACCTACTCCCGAAAAGCTGCAATCCCGTCTCTGCCGCGTGCCCTCTTCCTGACGCCGGGCAAGTCGGGTCACCTCACTGATCGCACTTTCATCTGTTAAATGGTGATGACGCTACCCATTTTTACAAAACTTTGTGGATGTTTGCAGTATGTAAGACAGTTCTGAGATGTTTCAGAGGAATAAGCCAGAAGATGTTTACAACTGAGTGGGAGTGGAATGTGAGGAAATGCAAGTAATTAAAGATGGCTTTAAGACCTTTAATTCTGGGAGCTGCCAATGGCAAGAGAAGAAACAGAAAATGTGCAGGTTTTGTCCAGGAGAAGAAAGGTCAGCTCTTAACTGAACATGTTGAGTTGGTGGTACCTAAGATGTGAAATCGATGCTTGGGAATCTGTTTCTAGAGTTTCCAACAAGAGCGTTTCTCTTACAGATAGAGTCAGGAGCCATCCACATGGAGAATCTAAAATAGGAATCGTGGGCTTGCATAGATCTGAGGGTTGATGTGAAAGAACAGGAGGGAAAATTCAAGTCACAAGGGAGGGGGAAAAAGATAAAGGATGGAATGAGGTCCTGGGAGAGTTGGGAGAAGGGGGTTTTCAAGGGCCAAGTGGAGAGGTGAGCCTTAGAGCTGATGCTTGTGCCTCTGAGCTTGGAGCTAATCCAATCAAGTGGGGGAAGATGGAGATCGGTTTGGAGTTCGGAACATTTGGGGGACTGGGGGTGAAAGCTGGTTATGTATTAATCAGAGTATTTCAAACATCAGTGGTCATCCAACCAAGGCTGGAAAAGATGCATTTATGCTGGAGCTTATCAGAAAGCTTATCGTTTTCCTTGGTTGTTGGAAGATTGGACAGCATTTGAAGAAGCCTGATGAGGATGTGGTGGTAGGCAGGGTTGGAGGAGAGGGATGGAAGGAGGGAGGGAGTTAGAGAGTCGTTAACAGGAAGTAAAGATGGAGAGAGAGAGAGAGAGAGAGAGAGTGCAAACCAGGGAGGGACAGAGAGAGAAGGAGACACGGAATCCGAAGCAGGTTCCGACCTGTCAGCTGGACACAGGGCTCGAACCCACAAACCATGAGATCGTGACCTGAGCTGAAGTCAGACGCTTAACCAACTGAGCCACCCAGGTGCCTCAGGCAGAGGAGGTATTTTGAAGGGGAAATAGCTGGTAACCTGAGAAAGCATGAAGTCGTAACTTCCACGGAAACATACAGACTCCTAAGAGGGTACACGTCATGATGAAACATTTCTCCAATGAGACAAATATCACAGGCTCCAGGCTTCTTTCTCCTTTCAATAATAATAGTCTAAATAACCTGACATCTTTTTTCCTTGCCGTTGAAATCATATCCAAACACCTTGCTTCTCTCTCTCTGCCCAGAGCAGTCTAGTGACTTTCTCAACACTACCCTGCTAGTAAGTGGTCACCACCGTAACAATCCTCCTTCTCCAAAAAGAAGAAAGCTGACTTAAATAATAACTCCTCGGCACTGATTTGGCCTCTTTGCTCCTAAATCAAATAGTCGCCCAGCGATGATAGCAAAACAAACAAACAAACAAAATGCTTGTGTCGCTGCAGGAAACTCTGAAACAGACACAGATTCCGGCTGCAGCAGATACACCCTCAAGGCCGACGGGAGACAGTGTCCAAGCAGACTGGGTGGAACGAGGGTCACCTATGTGTGTGAGTTCATCAGCGAGCACGGAGCCAGAGGCAGTAAGAGCATAGAAGTGACATTCACCTCTGTGGGTAAGGACTCCTTCACTAGGATCTTTGGCTTTGCACCTCAAGCCAAGGGCCATCAATCCCCTGGGAATATCGAGGGGCAATCAAGCAGGGCCTCCCCTGGTAGTGGGGGTGTGGTTGGGGTAAATCACTAATGGGAGACAGAAGAGGATTTCCCTGCCTACCATTTAAATGCAGATGAAGTCATGTTTTCACTCTTACGTGAAAGTGAAACTTTGGAAACTTAACAAAGACCATGGGGAAAGGGAAGGGAAGGGGCAAAAACAGTTTCAAACAGAGAGGGAGGGAGGCAAACCATAAGAGATTCTTAAATACAGAGAACAAACTGAGGGTTGATGGGGGGGCAGGTATGGGGAGAAGGGAAAATGGGTGATGGGCGTTGGGGAGGGCACCTTGTTGGGATGAGCACTGGGTGTCGTACGTAAGCGATGAGTCATGGGAATCTCCTCCCGAAACCAAGAGCACGCCGTATACACCGTATGTTAGCTAACTTGACAATAAGTTATATTTTAAAAAAATAAAAACTAAATAAATTCAGATGGAGTCTTTAAAAGAAAGGAGGATGGGGCTGTGAAGACATGGCTGCAGGGAAGGCCAAGGCCTGCATCGTCCTGATAAAGCAGGAAGTGAACTGGGAATACAGTTTCAGGCTTGGATTAGTTCTGTTTAATCACTGAATTTCTAATGAGGGTAGCGCCCCTAATTTTCCCCTTTCCCCCCATAATCCTATCCTCCCTCCCTTCCAGTAGCCTGGCTCACTGCCTACCACCCTTCACCTGCTCTGGCATCCTTCTCTCCCACTCCACCTGTTCTAGAGAGGATGTTGCAGAAAGCTTTAAAAATCTGATACTTTGTGGTTGTTTTACAGTTGTCATGAGTCGTTTTTAGCCTTTTCACTGAGTTAAGCCTCTTAAAAGTGTCATTTCTTCTCCCCATGCAATAAAACGTGATAACTTCACCCCTATCTGCAAAAAAAGGGGCGGTCAAACTTGTTTTTCCACCCATCTCACAAACACACACACACACACACACACACACACGCAAACCCAAAAAACTACTTAGGTCAATCATCAGACCCCTTTGAACAATTTGGAGAAAGGTTCATATGAACAATACTTATTAGTCTCATTCACATTCTCTGCTCTTATGACTTAGCATTTTTACAAAGATCAAGACTATGTTTATCTGAAAACATTACTGCCATGGATGAGTTCGGGGGTCTTTTGAGCAATGATTTGCAATTGTCTATAGTGGAAGCAGTTATACACTTCCAGTTTTGACTCGGAGTTGTATTGATTATGTGGGGTTCAGGCTGTCTTAGAAACGTATTTAGACTTCACGGAAAACCACTGGTCCGGTAGTTTGGACCTCACCTGAGAATCAAGAGGAACAGATTCATGGTTCCGTGGATCCATGGTTCCTACCTTTCCATTCTCAGAAACCGCCAAACTGTAGAAAGGCATCTCTACCTGAGATCCCTACAGCTAATGAGGGCAGGGGGAGGGACACAGCAATCCATGCTTATGGAACTGAGGGCCTGTACCTGAACGTTGGGATCCCAGCTTCTAAAGGGCACAATGGGGAGCCCTGATTTCTTTTGATTGTGACCAAGAGTAAGATTTTACACTGATTGAAAAAGGAAGCTGGCATCAGTGGGCTCAAGGCATGAAACTGTTCGCTTATGGAAGATCAAAGTGAATGGCATTTTGAAATGTCAATGACACGCTCAAAGAGGAGTGGAAAGAGAGAAGCAGGGGCAAACACAGTGGAATGTTCATGTAAGCTCTTACATTTGTTAAGGGTCCGGTTAACATTTTTGTTGAAGAATTCCTCATGAACACATGGGTTAAGTCAACACCCCTAAGTTTGCAACCTTTTGCCCTGCTGATCATCAGGAAATAATTCCAGCCACAATGGGAAAGTGCACGAGCTCCTAAGGCATGTGATGGAAATGAGTACAGTTCAGAGCACCACCGGGAACAGCCTAGAAACCAGTAAAGCCCCGGAACAGCAAGGTACCAGTCCCGCATTGACACAAGTAGAGTGAGGACGGCCCACACTTTCTGTCTCTGTCTGAAATTTCACTCGCGTGTCAATGTCACCAGCAAGACTAAACATTGTGCCTGTTGTTGGTTTTTCTTTTGTCTGTTTTGTTTGCATTCTTTCAGCCAACCTAACAATAACCCCGGACCCAATTTCTGTTTCTGAGGGGCAAAACTTTTCCATAAAGTGCATCAGTGATGTGAGTAACTATGATGAGGTATACTGGAACACTTCTGCTGGAATTAAAATATACCCAAAGTTTTATACCACGAAGAGGTATGCTGATGGAGCAGAGTCAGTACTCACAGTGAAGACCGTGACCCGGGAGTGGAATGGTGAGTGAAAGACCCTGGACCCCACTCTGCTGCCGGGACCCCTGGAAACACCCTATGAGAGGCCCCTGGAGGGCCTATGTCATCACATTTCATGCAAGAGCCCTTTAGGGGAAGATGTCACTATCTCCATTTTACAGATGTGGAAACTGAGGCTCAGAGAGATTCACAAATACACCTAGGCTTCTACATCTTAAGTTGCAGAGACAGGATTGGAACTCGTCTCCAATTCAAGAGCCTGTGCTCTTGCCATGAAGTTAAGAGGACTGCTTTTAAAAGTAGTTTCACCAGACTTTTAGAGTTTTTCACCCGATCGTGATGTAAAAAAAAAAAAAAAAAAAAAATCTAAGTAAAGGATTTATATGCCTGGTTCCAAAGAAGGGAGCATTTTTATTTCCTATTTATCGCTACACATTATTCATGTTGGAAAGAAATGCAAATATTTGGAGGGGAAAAAAGAGAATTTGATAGAATGGTTGTAATAATAGCTGACATTTAATGAGTCCTTAGTATGTGATAGGCACAGTGCTAAGTATTTAAGTGGGTTAGTTCAATTAAAACAATAAACCTAGAGGATAGTGGTATTAGTGTCCCCATTTTAAAGATGAAGGAACTGAGGGCCAGTGAGTATAAGTGAAATACCCAAGGTTATACCTCTGATAAATGGCAGATCCAGGGTGAAACTGAGACTGTCTGGCTCCAGTGGCCAACTCTTTGTTGACCGCTCTACTCTGAAGCCTTTCATTAACCATAAAGTTAATCAGTCCAGGTCCTCCAAGTCCCAGGTCATCTCTATTTGTCCATATAAGGCCTGGGCAACATCGTAGAAAGAGCTAGTCATTGTTTGGTTGGCCTTGGTAGAATACAGTCAGGAAATGGGAGTATTTTTCTCTCACGCTGGACTTATATCTACTCTGTCCAACTGCTCGTTCCTACTGAGAAGCCGTAACTGAGAAGAAGCTATAGCTTTTCCAGTCACATAAACTATTTAGCAGTCCTATACTCAGGTACTAAAAAAAAAAAAAAATCTATTGTCGTCTGAACTGACTACACTTTTATTTTATGTTGAATTTAAGCTTCCCTTCCTCCCAACAGAAATTGAAAGGGGTTTGTTCTCGGTCTTTGTTCTAGCTGTTTTTCCTCTGGCCAGTTGCTGCTCTGGCCACCCCAGAGTTGGGGCAAAGAGAGGGAATGTAAAGAAAATCAAAGGGTCTTACTGAGCTATAGGTACTGTTATAATCTTCCTGCACTGTCTTCATGGCACCTGTTCAGGTGGTGGTTCATCCTCTGATGGGCTCTGCCATAAAGTCCACTGGGAAAAGATCCTCTCCAGAAGCTCAACCCAAGTACTGTGCACAGTCTATTCTGCCTCACCAAGCACAGGGTCACAGGCTACTCCTGCTGTAGCCTTCCTTCTGTACTCTGGCAAAGCCAGCCATCCTCTCATCGTTAGACTTTTCTAGATAGGAGTCAGGCATCATACATCTAACTCCAGAGCCCACAGATGAAGCTCCCTCAAGAATTTTAGCCTACCCCTGCCCCTCCCACACTCTTTAGTGGTGTCATGGTGCCCTGGAACCTGAGGAAACCACTCACTCAGAGATGGGGAGAGGAGACATCACAACACCTCAGTGCTCCATCTGGCTGACAACTCCCCTCAAAGAACACCCCATCTCAGCACACGCCAAAACTCCCATCTTTCCCCCTGGGTTAATAAAAGAACTTTGGGGGTAGGTATTGGGAAAGAACCTGGCTTCAAATGCAATTCCACAGCCAACAGGCTGTATAACTTTGGATAAGCCACTTAATTTTATTTGGAGTTTTATGTAGGCTATTGGTTGGTCCTTCAAATACATAGAGAACCCAGGAGGAGAGGTGATCAAACATTCCCTTGTCCAATGTCCAGAGGAAGGTATGATGTGCCCTTGCCCGTGCTTGACAGGGAAATTTAATCCTCTTCTTAACCTTCCCAGCAAACGCTATTTTGGAGCAGTGACTACACTCCATCTCATTTTTGTTTCCTTCTACTCAGGAACCTATCATTGCATATTTAGATATAAGAATTCATACAGTGTCGCTACAAAAGATGTGACTGTTTACCCGCTGCCTCTGGAGCCAAACATCATGGTTGATCCCTTGGAAGCTACAATTCCATGTAAAGGTTCCCATCACTTCAAGTGTTGCATTCAGGAGAATGAAGACTACAAAGTCACTTTCCAAATGGATTCCCTATCCTTTCTTGCAGGTAAGACAGTAATTGCTGCATTGTGAGGCACACCTCCTTCATGTGGAGTCTAAACATCTCATCTTAAAAGAGAGGTAAAGAGATATGAAGACTGCATCAGAGACAGAACGTAACAGAGAGAACCCCACAAAACTTTAATACCTTCTGTTTTGCTGTGTGACCCATGGCTTGTTGGTTTGTGGCAAAATCTTTAGGGTCTGTGAGGGTGAATGAAGCCCATTGGTTTTACTGGGAGCTGTCGCAGACAGTGCTAGAATACTTTCACAGGCCTTCTACTTCCTCAGTACATCAGACTAGAAATTCTGGTAGTCCCTCCCCCCACGCTATGAATCAGCATGCTTCAAAAGTACCTCAAAAATCCTTTTAACTATGCACAGTTGAGCATTCAAGAAAGTAAGAGGCCAAGAGCATAAAGAAAAAAAAAAATAGAAATGTTTTAGTACTTCTGGGCCTTCTCTGAAGGCATCTGCCAGTGTCAGAAATGCAGCACCTTGGGTTTTAAGGCTCTGAAGGACATTCCGGAAAAGGCCTTACTCTCTAGGCAGTATCTTAAGGCACCCTATATCACCAGCACAATGTCAGAACCCTCAAAGGGTGAGATGCTCACTCAGTAAGAGGATAAGCAGAAAAACAAAATTTGTCTGCCAGAGTTAAGAGCTTAGCCTCATTTCTGGGTGGGCAAAAATTTCCCCTAAGAATTATAACTGTCTTGCCCCCACTCAGGTTTGGGGTTTGAATTTATACTACCTATGGGGTCCAGGAATTCCACACTGAAGAGTGACTAATTTAAAGTGGCCTACTGGTAGCACCCAATGGTACCTGCCAAAAAAATGCAAATCTTCTAAGGTAGGATGTACCCTCAATCCATGGACCTCAGGATTCCTACAGATTAAGGTCAACCAAATCCAACCCCAAATCTCAACCCCAAATCTCACAACCCCAAATCTCAAAACACAGACACCTTCTTGAAGGATTTACAAGCTCAATTCATTCATTCGTTGAACAACTATTCATAGAGACATGCCCAATGCAAAACACTATAGTAGTCAATTAAAAGAAGACAAAAGAAGGTGGGGCACATATATTAACATCTAGCTGGAAGTGTTCATGTCAAAAAAGACAATGGATATAGCATTACATTTCTAAAATGAGCAACTCAGATCAAAAGAACACTAGAAGTTCAGAAAAGCAGGACCCAATTAAGATGAGAATTTAGAGAAGGCTGTATGGTAGGAGGGTCTAGAATCAATCTGCATACTGAAGTATTTAAACATTTCAACATTCTATGTTTAACATGCGTGCATTCAAGGCTCTCTGTGTGCCAAATACTCAGCTAGGCATTGGGAGATGCAATGATAAGTAAGACCAGATACCTTCTCTCCAAGACTTTATGGTCTAATGGAGGAGACTGGTCCATAAAGAGGTGATTCTAAACCAATGTGGTAAAGGCAAGACAGAATAAACGCACAGGACATGCTGGGATTTGGACAGGCAGAAGGAGGAGAGAGAAGCTGAAAGGCATTCTGATTGTCCAAACTGTATGGGCACAGATTTGGAGTCATGAATGGTAGAGGTAAAGGTGAGGTGAACACAGTGTAAATATGGGCTGACTTACTTCTATGCTAGAGGCATTTTTAAACCCATATCAAAAAATGAATGTGGCACATTCCTTGGAAAAGTCTGGACACACATATCCATATTGGATTACCTGAAAAAAAAAATGTGTGCTTTGGAGACTCATCTTGTGACTTAATTCTTTCTATAATTCTATCTCAGAAAAAGAAGTTAATGGAAAGCAAGTGTGCTACAAATATAATTTCATGGCAAGCTCAGTTTCCCGGTGTCCAAAAAAGTTCAACATATTTTGTCACTTTACCAATGCTGCTAATAATTCAGTCCAGAGCCCCTCTATGAAGCTTAACCTGGTTCCTGGTAAGAGCATTTTAAATTATTTTAAAACGTTATAGTCATGAGCAAGGTATTCATTTAGTCATTCATTCCTTCATTCATCCATTCAATAAATATGTATTAAGCACCTTCATGGGGCAGGCCTTGGGCTACCGGTGGGGGATTTGAAAAGAACTAAGCCATGTTGACTGGCCTCAGGCATAGGGAAAAGATGGATGTGATAAAAAATGTTATTACATCTAACGCAGTAAGGGCTGAACTCGAGATGCTGTGGGCAGTCCAAAGAGGCTTCCAGGTTTAACTCTCCTAGTGATGGTAGGGAGCAAACAATCAAGAAAACCTTGTGGACGAAGCCCTATTTCAGTGGAGTCTGGGAGGCTAAGCACTGTACTGGGAAGTACACAGTATCTTTGAACTTTCAGCAAAGGAAAAGTGTCCCTATTAGGGCTACATGAAAAGAATCAATCTAAAAAATAGGCAACGATCTTTGTCATCCTTTGTCATCACTGGGCCAATATCACCCCACGTATTTTCAAGGTTGAAGGCCATGGTTTGTGGCCATTTCTGTAATGGCCCATGACCAAGAGCTCTCCTCAGGAGCATCAGAGAGGCAAGTGAATAAAGGATGGTCCTGGGCTTCTGCAAGAAGCAATCCCCTCCCCCAGAACCCTTCTCTGTAATAGCACCTCTGATATCCAAGGGATTCATAGCTCTATCACGAATCATGTTTGGGTTTACTTAGTGATTTGTGGTCATTTTCACGTGTATTGGTGACTGAGCCCTGGACATCAAAGTAGGAATTTAGAATTCCCCATCTCTCTGAGTCACTGTCCCCTGACCCTACTAAGCACACCTCTTCTTGGGGGGGTAACCAAGGCCACTTCTTCACTGTCCCCCATGCCGCATCTTCACCCAGGCATTGACATGTTTTACTGACTTATCTTTGTTCTTCTCCTCTTTCCTCATCCCAGGTGTGATTCCACTTCCTTTTCCTAGTAGAAACTACTTAGTACTTCAAGACTTTATACAATGACTGAGAACTTAATGCTAAATTTGTAAGTTCGTGAGAAAGGGATCTGCTCATCAGAGAATCAAGGTCCCCTGGAGATTAGAGGTTCTTCAACAAATGTCATTTTCCCATGCAAGTCTGGTCTTGAGTAGACACGAAAAGGAGTCACCACTAAGGGAAGCCAGAAGGAACAAATGTTTACAAATATTGCTTAGAATATTCAGGTCACGGGTGCCTGGAATTCCAACCATTAATTACATATTTGAATTAAGGCAGTGCGTCTCAACCTTGACTGCACACTGGAATCACCGGGGAAAGTTAAAAAACTGCCAATGTCTAAATCCCAGCCCAAGAGCTTCCTATATTTGAGCAGGAGTAAGACTGGACATTGGTATTTTCCAAGATCCCCAGGTGATTCTAATATGCCAAAGTTGAGAATCCCTTGGATTAGGCATTATGTTCCTGAAGATTCCTAGTAACTTGATTATCTCTTATCCAGATGAGCACACATTAAGCTCTCATTTTTCCATGCTTTAGATTTTACAGGCAGCGGAGAGAAGATTCCTGCGGACTGGAGATGGTGATGAGGCACAGAGGAAATAAGTTCTGTTAGGAAAAGCAAGTGCAGATTAAAGTCAGATTTGTGTTGAAAGCACAAAGAGGGGTTTTGAAAAGTCAGGTGCAAAATAAAAAAGTGGGTAACTCTGAAAAGGTCATTGAAAGCAAAGAAAAAAATGAATTCCAACATCAATATTCTACCTAGGCCTGACCCTATTTCGACTATCTTTTCTCCTCCTTTTCAAACAGTCCCTTTTATTTCCATGTTCCTAATGCAGGAGAGAACATCATGTGCCAAGATCCCATAATAGGTGTTGGGGAGCCTGGGAAAGTCATCCAGAAACTGTGCCAGTTCTCAAGTGTTCCCAGCAGCCCTGGAAGTCCCACTGGTGGGATCATAACGTACAAATGTGTAGGCTCCCAGTGGAAGGTGAAGAAGAATGACTGCATCTCTGCCCCAATAAATAGTCTTCTCCAGCTGGCCAAGGTGATCCTTAAATATTTGACTCCAAGCTCTTGTTGGGGAGATATTTCTAGCTTATCTTATTTCTCAGCAAATGGGCCTTGGGCTGGTTTGTGTTGCTCCCAAAGCGACTTTTACTTATTTATTTCCAAAGAAGATGCAAACCTAGAAATGCTTTACATTTTTCTTACACACAAATATGGAGACAACAAAATATGCATTCTGCCCTAGGACCAACTGTATACCTTTTTACCTTGACTTCTCAGTGCCTTGTTTCTATTACCTTGAAGGTGCAGGTAGAATTATCCTCTCTTACCGATCCCCTTTGAATAATCTTGATATCAAGCAAGTAGCTCTAATCTTTTCAGAAAAAGGAGAAACTTAAAAAATAAGGTTCATTGGTGCAAAAAATATATATACTTGGGCTTTATGCTTTTACAGGTCTGAGATTTCCTCAATCTTAGAGGGAACCCTATAGTAATGGGAGATGTAACTAGCCTGCCTCTCTTACCTAGAAGAGAGGTTACTGCCATATGGTAGGGAAAAATTTCTTTTCATCAAAATAAATGTGACCTCATACTGAAGTTGCTTAGAGTAGAGACTCGTAAAATGCAAATCCTAATGAATTACAATAAGTCAACATTGATGAGGCAACTAGTAGTTATACTTAGTGGTTATAATTAATGATATCATCAACCAAGTGGTTCCAAATGCTCTCACCATTGGAAGAAGAATTAAGGAAAAGGGGTAATATTGATTTGTGTCTCCTCTGATCATCTTCTGTCTCTTTTCTTGCCTGACACTAAATTCATTAAAATACCTACTAGGCACAAAGCATTATTGTAGGTGCTATCAGGGTAAAGAGACCAAATCAGAACTTGGTCTCTGATTTTCTAGAGAACATAATCCAGTTGAGTAGTTATATACACACTAATTTTGCTTAGGATAATCGGGAAAGGTCTGCTTGAAAAACTTGGCATCTGATTTGGGCCTTGATGAAGGATACATCAGTGATATGAATTTTCCTAATCAAGAAAGATAGAAATATTATAACTTGAACTCCCTGTTGGGCCCTGGTCCCAATTCTAGATACCTAGATACATTTTCAATGGAAAAGGGGCATGTTGGTCTATCATGCTTTATTTCATTTATCCATTCAATATATATTTATGGAATACCTACTATGCGCCAACCTATATGGCTTATGCTATGTGAGGCATTATAGGATATCAGAAGGAATATAACACATTTCATAATATTAAGGAGCTTATAATTTAATTGGAGAGATATTGAAATTAAAACACAAGATGACATTGTCACAAACAGAAATGTCACAAATGTAAAGTATGTAAAATAACAAACACTTATGCATTCAGAGGAAGATGCTCCCTTAGGTTGGAATACTCATCAAAGTTCTTTATGGAGGAGGTAGAATTTGAAATCTTTAATTATAAGTAGTTTAATTAATTGTGTCATTATAATATAGGTAGTTAGCTAATTAGAAAACAGAAGTGTGATCATTATAGATAGGGTGACCATATAATTTATCATCCGAACCAGGATGCATTTTGAAAACAAAAGAGGGCACTAGTAATCATTACACTGGGACAGCAGATATAAAACAGAACTGTCCCAGGAAAATTGGGATGGACAGTCACCCCTCCAATGGCCAGCAAGGTAAGCGATGAGAAAAAGCAGAGTGGCAACGTGGCTTCCATACAGACCACCAAGTGACGATTTACTCAATTTTAATCTAGTTGTCTAACAACCACATCTACTCTCCTTTTAAAAAAAAAAAAAAAAAAAAAAAACTAGTCATCAGGTTAACATGCGTTTTACTGTTCCCTTTCTATGTGTGAGGACTTACGTAATATTCTAGTCTGAATGGCACAAAGATTAAATTAAGAGATAAGTAAATTACCTTATAGGATGTACTTCTAGGAATGGAGAAAAGGAAACCATGGATGTAAGAGATTTTCATCATGGATGATAGATCAGCAGGATTTGATGACCAGACCAACCGGCAAGTTTTCCCTTTGTCTGTGTTGGCTTTTGTTTTACTAGGCTTTGATCAAGAGCCCCTATCAGGATGCGAAACTCCCGACGTACCTAAAGGATCTTTCTGTTAGCACAGGCAAGGTGAAACATGAAGTCAGCTCATTTCCTGGGAGCCTGGGAGCCATCATTAACATCCTTGATTTGCTCTCAACGGTTCCAACCCAAGTGAATTCAGAAATGATGACGGTGAGTTTGTCTGGGGCCTTACAGGAGCTTTGGGTCTCATCTTTTCACCCCCTGGGACGTGTAGTCAAGAAACATAACTACCCCTCCCCCACTGCAGCCCCTTCTTTGTCTTCTCCAGAAAAATACACTGGATATTAGGGTCAGGTAGCATGCTCTGCCAGCCGTGGCTGTTCGGGTCACAGGGAGTGTTTCTAGTATTCATTTGGGGCACTTAAGAAGATTTCTTTAGTGAATCCCCATCTTAGTTTCTTCATGAAAATAGAATGAATCTGTATCTGCTTCCTAAGAAAACCAGTCATTAAAGGTTTTCAGACTATGTACAAAGTGGGCGTCTCAGCGCTCTAGCACTGAACATGAACTTTGAAGCAGTCAAGGTTCCGAGAGGAAAGAAAATTCACCCAGGATTCAAGTGAAGAGTTCAAATGAAGAGGCTTTAATGAAAAAAAATACTTAAAGAGGTAAAACCAGGGATACAAAAAGGAAAGAATGGAAGACAGTACTACCCTGAGGACTAAAGGGGAAAGGAGGGGAAAGAGCGTAGCTACAGCAGAGGGAGAACTAAGCCTTAGAGGAGGAATCACGAGCGGTAGCAACAGAACCAGTACCACAGATGTGTTGAGGACAGCATGTGTGTAGGGGCGAGGGCGTGGCTGCGGTGGGTAGTGGGAAAATACATTTCCGCCTCTTTCTTCTCCCACCATCCCATCTCCTGCCAGTGCTCCGTGATGTGCAACCCAGCCGGAGGCATCTGGAAAGCAGCTTGGGCAACAAGGGTCCAAGGAGGTTATGTGGACCTCCTGGGGCTACAAGGAGCCCCAGGAGTTGCCACAAACTGGGTGGCTCACCATGACAGGAACTTATTCTCTCACAGATCTCAAAGCTAGCAGTCCGAAATCAAGGTGTCTGCCAGACCACGTTCTTTCTGAAGTCTCCAGTGGGGAGTCTTTCCCTGCCTCCTCCAGCTCCGTGTAGTTCCAGCATTCTTTGGCTTGCAGCTGCCTCATTACACCCTCCGAGTTTGTCTTCACATGGCCTTCTCCTCTTCCCTATTTGTCTTCTCCTCTTCTGTGTCTCAAAAGGATACTTGACATTGGAGTTAGGGCTCACCTAGCTACTCTGGGATGATTTCCTCTCGATACTTAATTACATCTGCAAAGACCCTTCCCCCAAAGAAGGTCACATTCACAGGGTCTGGGTATTGGGACAGATTATTCGGGGGGCCACCATTCGACGAACTACAAGGCTCATAGTTTCAGATTGAACAGAACGAGGCAAAGAAGGGCAAAGAAATTATATTGAGAGAAAGCACAAATGGAAAATGACAAGCCCGAGTTCATGGGAGAGAAAATCAAAATGTTCAGGAAAAAAAAAAAAAAAAAAGAATGATGCCTTTGCCAACAATTTGGTGCTCAGCATTGGAGAGGGTTTTTTGAAACTACTTTGCCCTTGCCGGTAAACTATCACCCTTTACAGGCTTGGGATTTAAAGGAAAATAAAACCACTAATCTCTCCCAGCCTGCTAAATTGGTCTCAGTGGGTGTTGGGGCTGACTCTTGGTAAATATTTAACAAAGTCTCACAGCCTTGGGGACACATCCTCTGCTAACTCCCTGTCGTAAGAAGGTGGGACACAGGTCCCTACAGCCTGCGAGGCCTCATTTTTCTCTTCTCCTTTCCTCTTACCTGTACCCATGCAACCAGTTTCCAGGGAGATGTTCTTTTTCCTCCCTTTTATGATTGAAAGAATTTGATTGGTCTGACCCCATGCCATGTCAATTACAGCACGTTCTGTCTACGGTTAACACAATTCTCAGCAAGCCCATCTTGAGTACGTGGAAGGTGGTACAACAGCAACAGACCAACCAGAGCTCACAGCTACTGGATTCAGTGGAAAGATTTTCCCGAGCATTACGGCCAGAAGATAGCACTGTTTTGTCCATCAACCAAACTAATGTGCAGATGAGGAGCGTGGTGATAAAACCTGGCCATCCAAAAGCCTACAAACAGAGCTTTGTTTTCTCAGACTCAGACCTGTGGGGTAATGTGGCCATTGAAAACTGCCAGCTGGGAAACCTGCAGCGAGATTCATCTATTGTCACTGTGGCTTTTCCAACTCTCAAAACCATCCTCGCCCAAGATGTTCCAGGAAAGAATTTTGCGAACAGCTTAGTGATGACAACCACCGTCAGCCACAATATAACTTTGCCATTCAGTATCTCAATGACTTTTAAGAACATCAACCCTTCAGGTGCGGTACCGCGATGTGTCTTCTGGAATTTCGACCTTGCCAACCACACAGGGGGGTGGGACAGCAGTGGGTGTTACGTGAACAAAGTCGATGAGGACAGCGTCTCCTGCGTCTGTGACCACCTAACGTCGTTCTCCATCCTCATGTCCCCTGACTCTCCGTACCCTGGTTCTCTCCTGGAAATACTACTGGACATCATTTCCTACATTGGTTTGTGCTTTTCCATCTTGAGTTTGGCAGCCTGTCTAGTCGTGGAAGCCGTGGTGTGGAAATCAGTGACCAAGAACCGGACTTCCTATATGCGCCACATCTGCATAGTGAACATCGCCGCCTCCCTTCTGGTGGCTGACAGCTGGTTCATTGTAGCCGCTGCCATTCATAACCATTATCACCCACTCAACGAGACAGCCTGTGTGGCCGCCACCTTCTTTATCCACTTTTTCTACCTCAGTGTCTTTTTCTGGATGCTGACTCTGGGCCTCATGCTCTTTTACCGCCTGGTTTTCATCCTGCATGACACAAGCAAGTCCATTCAGAAGACTATTGCCTTTTCTCTTGGCTATGGCTGCCCTCTGGTCATCTCGGTCATCACAGTGGGGGCCACCCAGCCCCAAGAAGTCTACACGAGGAAGAATGCCTGCTGGCTCAACTGGGAGGATACCAAGGCCCTGCTGGCCTTCGTCATCCCAGCACTGATCATCGTGGTGGTGAACATGACCATCACGATTGTGGTCATCTCCAAGATCCTGAGACCTTCCATCGGGGACAAGCCAAGCAAGCAGGAGAAGAGTAGTCTGTTTCAGATCAGCAAGAGCATTGGGGTCCTCACGCCGCTCTTGGGGCTCACCTGGGGATTTGGTCTTGCCACTGTGTTCCAAGGAAGCAATGCTGTGTTCCATATCATATTCACTCTCCTCAATGCCTTTCAGGTAAGTTCCACTCTACAGGGCTCTCAGGAAGTATCTGTCCTGGTGGGACAAATTAATGATAGCAACACAAACAGGGGTAGGAATGGGGAAGGATTTTAGTTCAGAGCCCTAAAGAGAAGTAATTACAAGCACTCGGTGATATAGAATGGACACATTCCTCAGCTCCCATGGAACCTCATACCTCTTATCACTGGTATTATAATTTAGTTGCATGCATGACTCTCTTTGAAAAGCCCTGATAATACACGTAAGAGGAAAGTCCCTTCCCTACACAGGATTTTGCTATTTATCCAACATTATCAGGATGCCACCTATGATCTCCTAATTGAAAATACCACTATAAAACCAAGTAATCTCTCCAGTTAAATTTCTACAAGCATTAAATGAACTCTATCTTTGTGGGGCCAGGGATAACCTCTATCTCACTTATCGCTGTATCCCTAGTAGTACCTAAAAAAGAACTTGACCCAGAGTAGGTGCTCGATAACCATCTGCTAAATAAAATGAGTGCTATGTACCACATAGTAAGTTCCCTAGAAACATTTGCTGAAGAAGGAAGAATGAATGTCCTATGTAAGGTAAACATTCTGCTGTATTATACTAAAATGAAAAAGACACACTCTTGGGGTGCCTGGGTGGCTCAGTCGGTTAGACGTCCAACTCTTGGTTTCAGCTCAGGTCACGATCTCACAGTTTCGTAAGTTCGAGCCCCACATTGGGCTCTGCACTGTCAGTGCAGAGCCCGCTTGGGATTCCCTGTCTCCCTCTCTCTCTGCCCCTCCCTCCACTCGTGCTGTCTCTGTCTCTCCCAAAATAAATAAATAAACTTAAAAAAAAAAGACACACTCTTTGCTTTCCCATAGCACATAGCACATAGCACATAAATAACTATAATATAAGTCCAATTGTTAGAAGAACTTTAGCAGAGGTACAGACAACAAGCGTTTGGAGCACAAGGAAGGCAATGCTTAATTCTGATTCAACCAGTAGATGGGTGGTAAGCATAGGTCCTCACGAGCTGGTGAGGGGGCAGTGGGTCTGGAGGTGAAGTTGAGACATTGCCCCGATGCTCATGCCAGATCCTAACTTCTGCTAGGCCCATGGCCTCAAACTATATGGCTCATATCTAATGAAGTTTATAGTATGGCTTGACTACAAGGGATTGATAATGTCACCCCATGCTCCAGGTCTTCATCACAATTATGTGAACCCTACGGAGACGTAAGAGATGTACTTAACAGCATAGCCAATAGGACCTCCAGTTCACAAAGGGGCGGGGATAAGGAAATAGAATGATATCCTTATAACATTATAACATTTAAGGTCTCTTAGTGTGGACCTACTGAATCCCTTTGAACATTATTATCTACCAGACCCATTCCATAAACACAGAAGTGGGAAGACGTAGTACGAATTCATTGCCAGGGTAACAATACTTCCTATGTTGCCGGACAATAGAACACGATTAAAATCGTATTGAATTATAATCATAATTTTAAACCATAAAATCATAAGATTAAAATGTACTTCCTGCCAATTCTTTTTTCAGGGGCTATTCATTTTACTCTTTGGGTGCCTCTGGGATCAGAAGGTAAGAACAATCACAGTTTCGTGCTCCCAGAAAAGTCCAGTGTTTGTGGCATGTTGAACTTACCAGGGCTTCCTTTAAACAATTGCAGGTGCAGGAAGCCTTGCTGAAGAAGTTTTCACTGTCAAGATGGTCTTCACAGCACTCAAAGGCAAGTCCTTCCTTTGCAGGGACTTTGGCAGACCCTTCCCTCTCCACAGCCTGATTCACCATAGATCATTCCACTGCTTGTGCGTCTCACCTGATTCTGCCTATTAAAGTCAGCCACGGAGCTTTCACTAAGATGCTGTCCCACATCTTTAAGTAGGGATCAGGTAGCACAGACAATACCAGCTGGAGGTCAAAAATCCAAGTTCAGTGCGAAACAAGAAGTTTTCTGGGGACATTGAAGACAATAGAGAACAGAATGTGAGGAATAACGCAGAGATTGTTGGTAGTTCGTTTTGGAAAATAACGATTGCGCTCAGGGTTGACTGTTTTCACACGTCAGAAGACACTAAACCCTATAGAACAGTAAAACACATATTTGAAAGTTATTTTCCTAATTCTGGTGAGAGTCCGATGTTTCAAGGTGGCCCTCCTACTTGATTTGCTTGAACTTGAAATTCATGCTCTTTCAGGCTCACTTTCAAGCGGAATGAGAGATGCAGGCAGTGACCACTAGAGGGCAGCAAACAAACCATCAGAGAGAATCAAAAGAGGGCTTTGGTGGAGCGCCTGGGTGGCCCAGTCAGTTGAGCGTCAGGCTTTGGCTCAGGTCATGATCTCACAGTTTGTGAGTTCGAGCCCCGCATCCGGCTCCGTGCTGACAGCGCGGAGCCTGGAGCCTGCTTCGGAGTCTGTGCCTCCCTCACTCTCCCCGACTCATGCTATACCTCTTTCTCTCTCAGGAATAAATAAACGTTAAAAAAAAAAAAAAAAACTAAAAAAAAGAGGAATCAAAACAGGGCTTTGGTTTAACATTTGCTTGCTAATTGTCTTTTTTTCTTTTTCAGTCAACATCCCTCAGTTCATCTACACCAGTATTTTCTATGAGTTCTCCGATATCAAGAAGATTTAACAATTTGTTTGGTAAGACAGGTACGTAGTGACTTCTAGCTCACTCCCTGGGGTACTTAGTTTGGGTTGACTTGAGCAAATTTGCCCTGATGCGGACTCTCACACCCCTACTTTCCCACTTCATGGCGTTTACCATGAACAGCCTCATTTGGGCCAGAGGTTAAATACAGGAACTCGCTTCTATTTCCCAAACCACCAGCAGGTTGTAGAGAGAGCAACTGCCTTCAGCGGGCAACTGATAATAACTTAAAAAGGATAAGATTTGGAGAATCTAGACAAGCCTGTGGAGAGCTGTCAAAACTGTATCCACCACAAAAGTGGGAACTGTAAATTGCTAGCCTTGTCAAATGCGGAGTTCATTGCTATTCGCGTTAAATAAGAATAGGCAGGTCATGTTTATGGGTTAAGGCACGGCAAAAAAATATATTTAGAAAACTACTACAGTTTCACATGCTGTGGATTTCTTTTCCCTTTTTTTTCTTTTTTTTGGGGGTGGGGGGAGTGTGGTTGTTTTACATGTGGGCATGTATAAAACCGTGCATGCATAGAGGAGGAATCACCCAAGTTAGCTATTCTATTAGAAACATGCACAGTTAAATTGCTACCTTGGAGGTATAAAATCAATAATGTGAATGACTTTAAGCAATGGGTCTCAGCTAGTCTGGCAAGTTGAAACCTCTGCCCGCTATGCCCCTACCCCCAGGAAAATAAGCACCAAAACTCCTTCCAGCTTCTTGAAACTGAACAGATCTCACAAATGCCGAATCTAGAAAAGCGTCATTATTCCAGACTAAGGCTCTTCCTATATAATCAATTGAGAATGCCTACCATTTGTTAAAACTCCGGAGGACTTGGGTGTTTTTTTGCTTCGACCTGATGCGTTACTCATGAAACCGGAGGACCTTCACTTGCGATTTTGCAAGTCACCGATGGCAGCTGGTGTGAAATTATCAAATCTTCAGGGTGTAGTACAACCACTGCACTTGGCCAGCACTGTCGCTGGAACGTGTTGACCATTCGCGCTCGGGTTAAAACTCTGCGAAATGATTCTACCGAATCAGAATGACACAATATGCAAGGCCGATAAAATGTGCTCTTTGATTTTGAATCAGTCAGGTCAAAGGTGGAGTTGGGTCTCTGCTCCTGAGGTCCCAGGGCCTGAGATTTCCAGTCACTGCCATTCAATGACCCCTCGAAGGTCATTAACGCAGCGCCCTACTGGCCTACCTGAGGGTCCCGTAATCACTGTAACTTTGGTTTATGTTGTCAGCAGCCGCGCAGGGCCCCCCAGGCAGTGATGGAAACCTTGTTAGCAGTGGCAGCTCACCAGTCTGATGGTAGGGTAGGCACTGTGTCCCCTCCTTGCCCAACACCACCCTCACTCGCCCTGTGCTCAGTCCCCGCCTCCCGCTGACACCAGCCCCTGTGGTTGCTCCGTGGCTGCCCCCTCAGCTGCACTTTCATTAGCATCCCCTGACTTCTGCTTCTTTCCCAGTCCTGTCTTTTCTTCCCTTGTAATTTTCCCCTTTCTTTTCTTGTTCCCCTTCCCTGCCCCCAACCGCCACCCTCACCTTTCAGCTCAGCCTCTGGCTCCCTCCCAAGTCACTCCCAAGACCTTCCCAAGTCACTCCAACCCCAGGGGGCCAGGGAGGTTCCCTCACACAGATGTCCCCAGGCCCGTGCATGTGGTGGCATGTGGAGGGCTGCCCAGAGTTCGTATCTCCCTGGCCTTTGTAGAAATCTGGCTGCTGGTTTGATGTGAAGCAGTTAGCGCTTGTCTCGTGGGCTGCCGCGCATGCTTGAGAACAACAGCTTTGTTCTCTGGCACTTCTGGGTCCTGGGAGGAGGGCAGGCATGGGTGTGTTTCCAGGCATGGCCGAGCTTCCCTGGCTCTCGGGCTAGAACTCCCCTTGGGCCATTAGGAGGGGCTCACACCACAGTGATCAGGAAATCTTGTCCTTAAGGCCGAGCTGCTGCTCTGTTTTTCAGGCACGTACAATGTCTCCACCCCAGAAACAACCAGCTCATCCCTGGAAAATACATCCAGTGCTTACTCGTTGCTCAACTAACAACAGGAAAATCCACCCATACGACTCCTTAAAGGACAGTGGATGCGCTCTGAAAAAAGTCCTTCCAAAGCCACGGGTAAACTGTTTTCTCCACAGGCTTCCTGGAGCGGATGCTGAAGAGACTGTTTCATTAGGGGAAGAAGCTTTCTTTCATAAGGACGGACTCAAAGTCATTGTTAAGTTTATTTGCTGCCCCACCCCAACCTCTTGTGTGATACTAAATGTGTATAGTATTTAAGTGAAACTCAAGTCCCCCGAGGCCCAATTTCCCTGTCTGTATTGTAAAATAGAATTTCAAAGAGGCATTGTTCCTTTTCACACGTTGGACACAAAAATAAGCTTTCCTAGGTACAAGGCTAATACTTAGGAACTACTTCAGTGAATTCTAAGAAGAAAGGAAGGAAGGAAGGAAGGAAACAGGAAAAAAGAAAAAGATAGAGAAAAACATTAAAAACTGCATTACTTGTTAATTACATGTTAATGTAATTATTCAGACACTGCCACATGGAGAATACAAAAATGGCTCAAAACGGAAACTGAAATAAGTCAGGGGGAAAGTCTGGTATCTTCCTGGTATTTTCTTAGCTACGAGAGAGGGACAGAGAGAGAGAGAAAAAAAAAAAAAAGGACAGTGGGAAAAGACAGGGAGGAAATTGTAACATGCAGATGCTTTCAAGTGGATAATAATATTTATAAGAAATGCATGGAAGGAGATGTAATTCTCCTGATGCTAAACACACACACAGATGCTATTAGTTCGTGCTAAGGTTTGAGCTCAGTGGACCGAGTAGGCAGAGGAAGCGTGATTGAGGCTCTTTATTAGATCCCAGCAGACCCAACGGCTAATTGCATCTTCTAAAGTTTATCGGGAAAAGCCTTACATGTTGGTTTATTCCACTTTTTTGAAGGCCAAAAATATATTTTTTTATATCCATCACTTGCCAAATGTGATATAATGTGATATAAGTGTGATATATTGCACTGAAAACAGATCCCACCTGTCATATACTGTATTTAACAGCTTTAACCAGGTACTTCTCTGGGCACAATAGAATAGATTTTAATAATCGTATGGCACGGTTTATTGTTCCTGTTGTTGCTACCGTGGATTTCGTGGCCCTTGGTGTGTTGTATAGCTCCCTATGCATTAGCTCTTTCAGTGCTTGAGTTCCGAGACCAATATACGTTAAGAGTTTTGCATTGTCTAACTTGTGTTTATTCCGACTACTTGGCAATCTTCTGGAAAGAAGTTTTACAGCTGGCTCAGTCTATGCTCCTAATGACCCTTTACCTCAGTGAGCAGATGGTGGAGGTTTGCACCCAAGGAGGTGATTGTTTATGAATTAGGTGCAGGTGTGTGTGTTTCTCGTGCTGTGTGCATTTCATAAAAATACAACTGTTATTCAAATCGCATCCATATTAAAGTCGGCTATAGCCACAGCAACCATACGTTCCAAAGTGAAGTCTGATCGCAGAGAGAGAGCAAAACACAATAAGCACGTGAGGCTCCTCGGGAAATGTGGGCTGCGTGGTCTTCGTAAGGGCTGAGAACCAAAACAGGCCTCACCATCAGGAAGGTAGGAACCAAGAGGCTGTGACACAGAAACCGTTTATTTACTGAGTTCCGAAAGGAACTCAAGGGTTGCAAGGGTTTCTTTTTAATATTTTAACTCTTTGACATCCCTTCTTTTTATTTGTAGTTTAAAACTCTTACTTCTGCCTCTCTGTTCTTCATGGGGAGAAGGAGGTGGGACAGATAGAAGTCCCAATCACGTTTCAAGTAAATGAGCTCTTCATTTCTACGTGTTCCCAAATGGTGTAGACCTCTACTCCCATGCTTGCCTGGAAATGGTCACAAAGGAAATGATTCAGCTATACAATTCTCCAGGAATGGTCACCTCTGGGCAGAGCTCAGTCCTGAGGAGACAGCGCCGGAGGCTAGGCTCCAGGATGGATGGAAGGAGAATTAGAGATCGTAATGGCTTTGCCGGGGCTGGTTCCTGTAGTAATGGCAGGGATGATCGAGGCTTGGTTATGTAGTACAACATGTGAGCATGGCCATCGTGACATGATCAGCCAAGGAAAGCATAGCACTCAGGGGGCGTTCAAAAACACAACGGGACAAGAAACATAGAACTTCCCCCCACGTCAGCAGGGATAACCTTGGGAATCATTGTGTTCATGGGAGAGAGCCTCCATAATGGCAGGAACCTTTGCAGAGTTCCATAGGATGTGGCTTTGGCCCTTTGCCCACATGCATTCACTGGAGCACGTTCCCTTACGCCCAACACACACACATGTGTGTGCGTGCACTTTCCACCTTTCAAGCCACAATACCAGATCCAAATTCCAGAAAGCCTACGAAAAAAAAAAAAAAAAAAAAAATTAGAGCGACACTTGCTGGTTTTCTGCCCAACTGCAAGATACATAGTTCAACCGCTGCGGTTTGCCAAGATTATCCTAAAATAAACAATAGAATTCAAAATTGTAAGAGAGAGCAGCCCACGAATCTGGAAGGCCTATGGAAGCGGGAGCCCCACCAGGCCCTGCGTTCACTAGTTTTCAGTCAGCAAGGATTGCAAGGGTTTGGCAGCAGATTTCTGAGGACGAGGGAGAAGGAATGTTGGCTCTGATGGGGCAAAGTGGGATGTGTGGTCCACTCAGCTCCCATAGTGTCTAGTGTTTCCCATGTTCCTGACCTCCCTCAGTGGGTAAAGTTCCATGGGCCAGGACTTGCTTGCATTAAGGGCCTTCTGGTAAGTCAGTTTCTTGCAAAGGGACCTGTGCTAATACTTCAGAGGTTGTGAGGTCAGAGCAGTCACAAATAGCAATTATTTGTGAATAATTCGGGCACCTGGGTGGCTCAGTTGGTTAAGCGTCTAACGCAGGTCATGATCTCACAATGTGTGAGATCGAGCCCTGCTGACAGTGCAAAGCCTGCTTGGGATTCTCTCTCCCCTTCTCTCTTTGCCTCTCTCTCTCTTCCTCCCTCTCAAAATGAATAAATAAACTTGAAAAAAAAAAGGCAAATGAGAAATTAAAATAAACTATGGAAATATTCTCTGGGAATATTGGTAACACATCACGTCTTGAATGACCCATGTGGCTACTCTCCTCCCCCCCTCCCCGCCCCGCCCATCTCTTATATATGGACAAAGAGGTAAATAAACACCCATGGGGTTTTCAGGATAGAAGTTGCTAAGAAACTGAGAAACGCTGGGAAGTGGGACACCTGGGTGGCCCGGTCGGTTAAGGGCCTGACTCTTGATTTTGGGCTCAGGTCGTGATCTCACAGTTTGTGACATCGAGCCCCATGTCGGGCTCTGTGCTGACAGTGCGGAGTCTGCTTGGGATGCTCTCCCTCCCTCTCCCCTGTGCATGCCTGCTTTCCCTTTCTAAATAAATAATGAATGAATGAATGAATGAATTTTAAAAAAAGAAACACTGGCAAGTGATAGCGTTTTATGGTTTGTGTAGAGAACGGCAGAGAGATCAGGGTTGGAAGGCTAAAAAAAAAAAAAAAAAAAAGTGACGTGGAGAGGAGGAAGCCGACAGTGACCAGTAAGTGCAGAAGCAGGGGAGGGAGTTATTCTGAGGTGAGAGGAAAGGAAAGTCACAACCGATTTTGAGGAGACCAAAAGGAAGCAAGTCTAGTCACAGAAATCCCGTGTAGGCGAAATGCATTTTATTTGTGGCGTGGGAAGTTGATGTCAAAGGGCACTCTGCATCCCAAAGAGCATCGGTGACACAGGCCAGGGGAAGGCTGATTCCCTGAGTGTCCAAAATAAAGGAGGGGCTTACGGTGGAGATTTATCTTCCTTGTGTTAATGTTTAAAAGGCCATGGAAATCGTGTCTCATCATTTGAAAACCGTTAGCTCTGAAACGAGATTCTATAGGTTTCTAATATTATGACTGGGGATATTAAATCGGGTCACAATAGTGTGTCGGCAAACTCTATGTGGGCTTTCCATGCTTGTAACAGGAAAATACCCAGCGAGGTCTCCTGGAACTCCCTTTATACAGATTGTCTGCTCTTTCGCAGTAGGTCAGTGCTGCGGTCTCAGGCTCCCCCACCGGAAATCCAACCAGAATTTAACTCCATTCTCCAGGCTTGGGGTGGGGGGCTCCCAGAAGCTCCCAGCAGAGCTCCATTGGCTGACAGCACGGACGTCTCCCATCACACCAGCCATACCCCGATGCAGCGTGTGAATCCTGGAGGCTTACGGAGGGCTTAAACACGGGACCTTGAAGTAAAGCTCTCAGCACCCAACTAAACAAATATCTATTCTAACAGTTGTGTGTGGCTTGGTTGGAATTTTCACCCACAGCTGAAAACAGCGTCCCATGAGTTCTGTTAGCAACAGGTATTTCTGCAACATGGGCCCATATGCCCTGTATTAATATTCTATTGGGGTGTAACATGTTACCGTAAACTTAGAGGCTTAAAACAGCACTCGCCTTGTTATCGCATGGTTTCTGTGGGCCAGGAGTCTGGGCACGGCTTAACTAGGTCCTCTGTTCAGGGTCTTCCCAGGCTGACCTCAAGCTGTCAGCCGGGGCTGTGGATTCATCTGAACGTTGGGCTTCTCCTCCAAGTTCATCGGTTGTTCGGTGGAATTCGTTCTTTACAGTTATAGGATTGAGGCCTTCGGCATCTAGAGGTGTCCTGCCATTCCCTGCCGTATGGCCTTCTCCACAACATGGTCGTTTGCTTCTGTAAAGTCAGCAGGAGGACTTCTGTACTGCTTCGAATCTCCCTGGCTCCTTCAGTTTCTGATCCTAGACCCTCTTTTAAAGGACTCACCTGATTAGGTCAGGCCCACCCGCGATAATCACCCTCGTGATTAATTCAAAGTCAGGTGATTAGGGGCCTTGATTACCTCTGCAAAATCCCTTCACCTTTGCCACATAATGGAATCTAGTCGTGGGAGTGATATCATATTTACAGGTCCTGATCAGTTAATGGGGGAGTATCACACGAGATATTTCATCAGATTGTTTAAACAAGCAAACAACATTAAGGACCCAACACTACTCTGTAGATTCTCTCTGAGGCATTAGCTGTGGATATGTGACCTGAAAATGTTTCTTTATCCATATCAGTAATCACACTTTACAGGGTCTCTCTGGCAGTGTCAGTAATAAAGCTCTTGTGACTCAAGTATTTCAATGTCGGGGCATCTGGGTGGCTCAGTCAATTGAGCATCTGACTTCGGCTCAGGTCACGGTCTCACAGTTCGTGGGTTCGAGCCCCACGTCGGGTTCTGTGCTGACAGTTCAGAGCCTGGAGCCTGCTTCAGATTCTGTGTCTCCCTCTCTCTCTGCCCCTCCCCTACTCATTCTCTCTCTCTCAAAAATCAACATAAAAAAAATTTTTAAAAATTAAAATAAAGCCAAAGTGTTCCTCCTGTGCTGGGCACTTTGTCGTCCTTCAAGGCTCCCCGTGCAGTGATGACACTGGGAGCCTGTCGTTCACATCCAGGACTGGGAACATCTCGTCCTCCATAAACCCCTAGATCTCTCATAGGCTCTTACGGGTCACAGCAACTTGTCTGGAGTTTCCTGCTCTTTTGCACCGAGTTTTTTCCTTTGCAAGAAAACGCATACATCTTCCAGAAGGAAGATTGTTTATTTTTGTGTTTTGAAGATTTCCCCCCGCCCCAGCTTTACGACGTTTATACTTTCTTCATATAAACAGGAAGAAAAGCAGGCTTTCTATGAACACTTTATGTGAACATGAACGCAGCTTCCTTTGAACTATTCGGTAACACCTTGTACGCTGCGTTGTCTAGAGGAACTAGAACGTGAGAATTTTGAACTTTTAGCAGTCCAGTTACAAAAAGGGGACTAGGTAAAATTAATTGCGATAATGCTTTTATGTTACTGAGTATATCCCAAATGCTGTCGTTTCCAGATGTCATTGATGCAAATGTGTTAATGAGACATTTTACATTCCTTTCTCTCTTTTTTGTACTAAGTGTTGAAATGCCAGTGTGATCTCACACTAACCAAATGGCTCAGCCATATTTCAAGTGTTCAACAGCCACCCGTCTCTAGAGGCTACTTCATTGGACAACGCAGCTTTAGAGCATAAACCAGAGACAAAGGCTTTCTGCTATTCTGCCTTGTGTATGCCAACAGGAAGGCAGCAGCATGAATTTAAAGAAAACCTGCACCACACCACCCGTGCTGGTCTGTGCAGAGACCCTGCACACATTGGGGCAGGGGGGAGGGGGCAGAGCTCCATAAGGCCCCAAACACCTCTCTTCCCTATCACCCCCGCCCCTCCAAGTTGGCCTGAAAGCCACACCATTCAAAACTCCCCTCCGAGACTTGTGACAAGCATGGGGCATTTGCCTCCGAAAATCACAGCTCTGGGGTGCCTGGGCGGCTCAGGCGGTTAAGTGCCCGACTCCTGATTTCCGCTCCGGTCATGATCTCATGGTTCATGAGCTCAAACCCTGGATCAGGCTCCACACTGACAGCTTGGAGGCTGCTTGGGATTCTCTCTCTCTCTCTCTCTCTCTCTCTCTCTCTCCCTCTCTCTCTGCCCTTCCCCACTCCTGTCTCTCCAAATAAATAAATAAATAAATAAACTAAAAAAAAAAAAAAAAAACAAATCACAGTTACACCTCTTCCTTAGGAAGGAGGAAGTGTCTGGAACCTCCATCAGCCTTCTTTCTTGGGGAAGGAGCTTGCCGTCTCGTCAGTATGGTGTAGCAGAAAGAACACGGCTCCTAGAACAGAAACACACGATTCCTCGCTCACCTGAGCCTCCCCTAAACCTCTCTGGTCTTTGGTTCGCTCACCTAAAACCTGGAGATCATTCTAATTACCTCCCAAGGCTGTGGTCAGGCTTACAAAGCACCGTTTACATAAAAACAGATTTTGTAAGCCTGTCAAGCATTCAAACAAAAGATTACTCCCAATATCTCTTTGAAAGGCAGATAGAGGCTGCCCACAGACAGCTGTAAGGAAGGGCATTAAGTTCTGGTGATTCTAACCCTAATAAGGGTTCCAGGGGCATTCTAAGCCCTGGGCATCTAGGGGGTTATCAGGAGGACCCTGGATCAGGAAGGTTAGGTCACAGTTCGTGAGGTACCTATGAGGAAATGAGTCCTGAACAAATTACTGGCTCCAAAGATCCCCTGCAAGCTAATCCTGTACGTAACAAGATGACTTTTCCTACGAGGGACCAAAGCACATATGTGGACGTACCTCCACATAGACCGTCCACACTTCCCGGAAGAGTCCGGCCCTCTTCCTTGCCTCAGAATCTGGGTCACAGGTCAGGACTCAGTCCCTAGCACACACAGCGCAGAAGGCAGGTATGGGCCGTCCACTGTCCCACGGTACAGGGAAGATCGCCGGAGGCCCAGGCCTGTCCCACCACCCCAGGGGCCTTCAGAACTCTGAGGACCGGGCTCCCCTGTGGATCAACCTCCCCCTGCAACTCCCTCTGGGCCCTTGAGCCGGGGCCTGGAGACCGGATGGTCCAGGAGGATGAAAGTTTGGGGAAGCAGGAAAGCTTTTTAAGTGTGATTAGTGGGTTCCCAGGGAAGGCCTGCTTTGAGTAACGCTTTCCAGCATCAAATGGGTCCACGCGGCAGACCTCCAGGTGCCTCTTTCCTCCAGGCCAGCCAGCAGCAGCAGCAAAATCCAAATACAGCCTGACCCCCGGGGGAAGGCTCCTATCGAATGACCCCTCGGGGCTGCAGATGCCCAGCAGTGGACTTTGAGAGAGTGGAACTGACCCCCTGGGCCATGCCTGTGATGCATCCGCCCCTTCTCTCTGGTCCCCCTCAGCGATTCTGAAGGAGTGGGGCAGCGAGAAAGCACCTGATTGCTTCCCATTTACCAACCTCAAGGGTTAGGGTTCTATCCACTCACCCACCGCCTCCCCAGCAGCCCCACCCCATCTCTCCTTATGTCCAGTACAGACAGATACCTAAGTTTATCTTCTAGCACCTTCTAGAGAGGAAACCATCTTCACAAGTTTTCTATGCTCAGTGACTGTGGAGCACACAGAACGAGAAGGCACAATCCCTGAAGCCTACCCCGCGGCAGGCCCCTGTCATTTATCTCCAGACACCAATTTCCCGTTTGTGGGGGGGGGGGGGGGCGTGGTCCCCCACAACGTAGCTACCGTCATCTTTGCTGCTTTCTAAGTGATTTTCTAGCTACCCGTTCTTAACCTTTGACCTTTAAACTCTGGGATGACGACTTGCAAGGGCGGGGCGCCTGGCTGCCTCAGTCGGTTGTGGGGGTTAAGGGTCCGACCGACCGTTGATTTCCGCTCAGGTCATGATGTCCCGGTTTGTGAATTCGAGCCCCGCACGTGGAGCGCTGCCAGCGTGGAGCCTGCTTGGGGTTCTCTCTCTCTCTTTCTCCCTGCTCCTTTGCCGTTCGCTCTCTTTCTGTCTCTCAAAAATAAATAAATAAACTTTATGGGGCACCTGGGTGGCTCAGTGGGTTAAAGCATCCGACCCCAGCTCGGGTCACGATCTTACAGTTGGTGGGCTGGAGCCTGACTTCAGGCTCTGTGCTGAGCTCAGAGCCTGGAGCCTGCTTCGGTTTCTGTGTCTCCCTCTCTTTCTGCCCCTCTTTCTCCCTCTCTCTCTCTCTTTCTCTCTCAAAATGAATAAACATTTAAAAAAATTAAAATAAGTAAATAAATTTTATATTAAAAGAGAGAGTTGCAAGGTCACCAGGGCCCCCTCTGCACAAATGGGCGATGGGGTAGGGGAGAGGCGAGACGGATCATGCCCCAGGGTTTCATTCTTTAATGCAGAGCCAAGTCCCAGGGAGGCAGGCCGACGACTGTTACAAACCACACATAACACACCCAGGAGCCCAGGGAAAAAAAAAAAAGACGCTTTTTCTCAGCACGAAAAGCAACAGGAACTGATGGGGCAAGTCGCGGGAAGACGGTCCTCGCAGCTCACTTCCTCCGTTGAACAGCACCTCCAAGAGCGTCGCGGGCCCCGCCTTCTGGCACAATTTCCATTTTGTGCCATCCCGTGTCTTCCTCCTCCATCCTGCCAACCAGCCTCCACACCCCCCGGCTGCGGTGGAAAGAGGTGTTCGATTTTGCTTTCCCGAGGAGGAATGTTTTTCTGGAACAGTGAGCGGTTCCCAGGCCCAGGCCCGGAGGCGCTCTCCCGCAGCTGTCTGTCCGAGTCAAAGCGAACCGACAGGAATCTCCAGCTGGGCTCCGCAGTTGACAGACAGCTGGCCTCCTGCTCCGGGGTTTCCTCGTGGGGCCCGCAGGCTTCTGCTGAGGCTCGATCGCCACCTTGTGGTCCTCGGAGGGGGCGCAGCCTTACTGACCGAATCTTCTGTACCCAAGCAAAGGCAAAGCCAAAGCCAAAAGGCAAGCCCAGAAATCACCTGGTTTCCCCTTTCAGACAGCAATCTGTCTGGAAGGTAGTTTGAGAAAGACAGACGGATGCCTTCCGTTTTTTACAGGGCCTTCACGCTGTTCCCACAAATACACCTTCAAAAGGATGAACTAGGGTAGACCTGATTCCCTATTCTACTCCATCCATGGGAAATTACTGCCAAGCTGGGTTTTCATTTTCCACCCACGCTGGACCCACAGCTGTCCCAGGGCTCTCTAACACGCAGCCCACTGCTGAGGCCAGCTGGTGAGTTTTGGTCTAGTTTCTGGACACTCATTCAAGAGGAGGCTGCTGGCTTGGCCAACCAGAGTGTGATCCAAGAAAACCCAGAAGAAGTAAACAGTACCAATTGCTACGAAGGCTAATCCTTGGCACAAAGGAACATGCTGACCCGGCCTTGTGTAAGGGGGCAGGCAACTTCTGAACATGGGACAATGTCATATGCTTTGGGATGTTGCTTACATAGCCCCCACCCCAACCCCCTTCCAGAATAACTCTGCCACCTTCTCCCTTATGGGACATCCTTCTAACCGAAAACCACATCTCAAGGAGAGATGAGGCTTACCGTGCAAAAACCTCTGGGAGAGAAGTACACAGCAAATGAAATAAAATTTACCCTCCAATGCAACTGGCTGATAAGTATCTAACTATGCCAATATTTATTGAGTTCTCAGCACATGTTTGGTGCCCGTCCTGAGCTTTTAATGCATATAATCTCATTTAAGCCTTACAGCAACCCTGGGTTGAGTAGACGTTCTTTTTATTCTGCAGATGAATGAACTAAGTACAGGGAAGTTAATAACGCCCAAGGTCACACAGCTCAAGAATGGTGGAGCCAGGTACTGAATGCAGAGGGTCTGACCTGGAATATGTGCACTTGGCCACCTCTCTCTGTTGCTTCTTCATGCAACCCGATGCATGTACAGTCCAATAGCAGGGAGACTTCCGGGTACACAAAATGGGAGAGAGAGAGAGAGCAGTAGTGATGGAAAGCTTGGAGAAGGGAAGGCGTCTCCAACCTTAATCTTACCTTATGATTTCACCCAGAGCCAGCCCAGGACACAATGACCAGTGTTCTGGCAGACTTGGGAGTTGGTCCACTTCCTTCTTTGGTCTCTGATGGAGCATAAAAGGATTCCCACCGTGTTGCTTTCTTGAAAGCAGATCTCACATTAGCCATCTAGTTGACTTCCCAAATGGAGCAGCCATTTCAATCTTGGGCTTCATGCAGACGAACTTCCATGAGGTTCCTGTCACCAGCGATGCTGTTTTACTCTTGCCAGAGATCCATCGAGCACTTTCGGAGTGTTGGGTGCCATTTAAACACACAGAAGAAAAGTAGAATTTCTCAGAAATGAAGTATGTTTCTGAGGTGGTGTTTAAATTTTTTTAATGTTTATTTATTTTTGAGAGGGGGGCACAGGGAGAGGGAGACACAGAATCCAAAGCAGGCTCCAGGCTCTGAGCTGTCAGCACAGAGCCCGACGCGGGGCTTGAACTCACGAACCACACGATCATGACCTGAGCTGAAGTCTGACGCCTAACCGACTGAGCCACCCAGGTACTTTAAGGTGGCATTTAAACACAAGTGAAGAATTGAGACATTTGTCCGAATAAACTTGGCTACGTCATGATTTCCCCTGTGATATGCAGACTGAAGCAGCTGCTGATTTGCTAAGTGAATTATTTGGATTCTCCGATTCATTTGTGAGAGCACTGGGCTGTCTTCAGCGCTGATTGACAGCCAGTTTAGGGAATAGAGAGGGGTGATCCCACGTTTCCACTCTCCTTTTACTCTCTTGACCAGACAGAAATCTTTAAATGTTCCTGATGATTTCCACTGAGCTGTTGAATCACACTTGGTTATAACTGTCCTAAATTTGTCTAGGCCCAAGGGAATCTGTGCCCAACACAAAGCCGTGTCTCAATCCATTCTGGGACTGCAGAACCAGCCCTTGGCCAAATTGTGAAAGGTGGAGAAAGATGGGTTTTGTCTTCACTGTCTTCTCCCATCTGACTTTTAGCTGTATCTCTTACAGACTCTAATACACATGTACACACACACACACACACACACACACATCACCCCTCCCCAAACTACCGGTCTTATTAAGTTTCCCTGGTAGCCTAAAGGGGACAATACCTTCTGCTATTAAAGGGATCTTTGACCCAATGAAAGCACTCATTCTCTCTAGAATCGGCCCACTTTACTCACGTATCTGAATGGAACCTCAGGATCCCTAGGTTTCCCCCAAGCCGTAAAAAGGATGACATAATTCATCAGAAAGGAGGACCTGGAGAAGAGGTGTTAGATTGTAATTTGCCTGCATGCAGGGCTGCATCGATATCGTATTACACAGGATACAGTATTCGGGTCACCTGTGATCCACAGCTGGAGGGGGTGAGACGCTTGTCAAAGTACTCTGCAACGTTACCATGGTAGTTAGCCTTGAAGGGCCCTAACCAAAAGACTGTACTGCAGAAATACATATGGTAAAACCTTTTCTCTTTTTAAATTTTTTTAATGTTTATTTATTTTTGAGAGAGAGAGAGACAGAGAGACAGAGCACGAGCAGGGGAGGGGGGCAGAGAGAGGGAGACACAGAATCGGAAGCAGGCTCCAGGCTCTGAGCCATCAACACAGAGCCCGACGTGGGGCTCAAACACAAAAACTGCGAGATCATGACCTGAGCCAAAGTCGGATGCTCAACCGACTGAGCCACCCAGGCGCCCCTCTATGGCAAAAACTTTTGAATATTGCTATCTCAAACCACACCAGAGGGTTTTCCTTAGTATAAAGGATAAACTCGTCTTTGCATCAGTAAAATGGAATTATCCAACAGTTATAGGTACAAAACTCTGGCAGGCCCAGTGAACTAAATGTGGAGTAGAATCTCGGATTACAACTATATTTGGTTCTGATTTTCCTCACTTGAGGGAATATTCCATTGGCTGATCCAGTTAGATCCGTGGTTCTCCACCAGGATGATTTTAGCCCCCATGGGACAGTCGGCAACATCTAGACACATTTTCAGTCTTTGTAACCGGGAAGGTGGTGCATCGATGTCTAGTGAGCAGAGGCTAGGACACGGCTGACATCCTACAATGCACGGAACAGCCCCCAGCAAAGAATATCTAGTTTAAAATGTCAGTAGTGCCCAGGTGAGAGATCGTGAGCTGGACGATTCTGTTCCTGGCCTTCAAATTATTTGGTTGCACGTACCTAGAATGAACCTTTAATCTAAGATGCTCGTTGGAGAGCAACTTCACAGAGCAGACACTTCACTACATTTACAAAACAAGTTAGATGACCTTTGTGGGGCTTGATGGATGACAAATATGTTAATGTGTGACAGAATTTAGAATCTTGTTTCATTGTAACCTTTGAAGTAAAGGCATATAGGTCCCGAGCACTTCTCCCACCCACATGCTCCAGATATAACTGAAGAACTTGACATTGGTGGATGGCCAGATCGGCCCAGGCCACTTCACAGAAGGAAATGAGCCAGTTGGGGGAAGGGGAAAGGACCAGGGATGGGAGAAGCGGGGGAAGCACGAGACATTTTCAGATGTTCAAGCTACTCTGCCTCCTTCCCCCTAAGACCAAGGAACCAAGCACCCAGATACAGAGAATTTCCTGCCTTCTCACACTGCCCGTCTAAATCGCATCCTGCCCAGAGGTGATGAAATGTGCATTTCTCTCGCCTGTCACGAATGCCTATTTTTTCCATCACCACCCCAACACCTCAGAAGAATAAGATATCTTCCAACCCTCCTGGAATGATTGAAAGCTTCAGGCTCAAAGAAAAGCTAAATGCCGTGTCCAGTCCATGGGGTACTCAATTCTTAACCGATAGAAATGACCATCAATCATCAATGGAGATGCACCTATATAGTAGGTATGCTTCTGGTTGTGAGAACCTACAGAGACATATCAAAATATTTGACCCTCACTCTGGTACCTTCTTACCGTTGTTTTGACGAGCAGGTTATTTTTAAATGTTTATTTATTTATTTTTGAGAGACAGCCATAGAGAGAGTGTGAGTGGGTAAGGGGAGAGAGAGAGAGAGAGGGAGGCAGGATCCCAAGCAGGCTCCCCTCTGTCAGCACAGAGCGCAGTGTAGGGCTCAAACCCACCAAAGGTGAGATCGTGACCTGAGCCGAAATAAAGAGTAGGACGCTTAACCTCCTGCGCCACCCAGGTGCCCCGCGGAGCTGCCTTCTGAGGTGAGACACTGGGAGGTTGTGGGGGGAACGACCTCCAGGCCTAGCTGGAAAGGCAGTATGGGTTCGTAGGCTGCAAAGCCCCTAGGGAAGAAGCTGTTTATTTTCAATTTGGTTTTTGGAGATAGAAGTCTAGGCTGGTGGCTGGATAGGGTCTCATCTGGTCTGAAAACTAAAAGGTAACATCTGCACGCATTCAACTCTAAAATACGTTCTGACCCATGATCCCACTTTATTACTCTGCACCCCGGGATGTGTTAGAGTGGGGTGAGAGGAGGTGGTCCACTATTACTTCCGTTTGACAAATGAGGAAACTAAGACCCAGAGCTTACGTGACTTTACTAAAACTGCACGGCTGGTTAGATGTGTCTAAGGTATCTGACGTCCGGACCCGTTTTCCATCAGAGCCGCGGTTCCGAGTGCCGTCCAGGGACCAGTAACAGTAATGTCACCTGGGAATGTGCTAGAAGTGCAGATTCTTAGACCCACCTTTGACTTACTGAGTCAGAAACTCTGGCAGTGGTGCCCTCAATCTGTGCTTTGACCAGGTCCCCGGGGACACCAACGCACTCAGACTGGAGAGTCAGTTCCCAAGAGGTGCTGTTTGCACCTGCTACGTACTCTCCCCACACCTTTCTATTCAAGGGATTCTTCTTAACCCATCATGTTTGTTTACAGAATGGCCATAAAGTGTGTACTTAGGAAGTTGGTACCCTAACTCCTGGGCCACTCAGGCTCCTTGATGTATTTTCCTTTATTAAACATCCAGAGCCAGCCCTCTGTGGTGTCTGTGCCAACTGGGGATGGGAATCTCAGCTTTCCTTTGGCTTGACCTATCTTGTAACTTTCTTGCACCAGACAGTTTTATCTCCTTAGGAACTGCAGAAAGAAAGGGCATCTAAAAATACTTCTTTAAAACTTTCTTGGGGTGCCTAGGTGGCCCACTCAGTTAAGCGTCCAAGATCAGCTCAAGTTATGATCTCGTGGTTTGTGAGTTTGAGCCCCACGTCAGGCTCTGTGCTGACAGCTTGGAGCCTGGAGCCTGCTTTGGATTCTGTGTCTCCCTCTCTCTCTCTCTCTGCCCCTCCCTGTTCACTCAGCCTCTCTCTCTCCCTCTCAGTCTCTAAAATAAATAAACATTAAAAAAATTTTAACTTTCTTCTACCAGATACTTTGTGTTTATTAATATAGTAATTTTATACATGAACAGTAGATAAAATATACTTTAAACTTAAACAGATCTGAGGGAGCTTTGGACAACCTTCCCTCTCCACACACACACACACACACACGCACACACACACACAAATTTACATGCAATGCTGGACACACAGAAGGTACCGACTCAATATTTATTGAATTTATTAAAGACCTATTTTTAGAATCAGAGGAGGAAGAAAGCAAATGCCATTAAGTCTGCTGCAAGGAGGAATGTTCCTCTCACCCACGACACTATTGTGTCTGATGTACTATTGTGTATTGAGTACTATGGTGTCTGATGAAAAATAAGTATTTGATTTTAATATAAATGACATACAAGTATCACTGTATCTATTTTATCTGCAGCAGGAGTGAGAGTTTCTATAACTTAGCTCTTCATTCATTAGTATTTCATTCATTCGTATTTATTGAGTCCTCATGATGTGCCAGCCAGGTGTGCCCCCAGGCATTGGAGCTAACGTGATAAATGAGGGCCTGCCCACATGGAGCTTACAGTCTACGGGAAAGACAGCCAATTAAATAAGTGATTCACACTGAAGTGTCGTGGATGCTGTCCCAGGACACGCTAGATCCCTTCGGAGCACACGGTAGGGTCACAGAACCATGTGAGAATCAGGGGCAGAAGAACCATTATGGCCGCACCGGAGGCTAGAGGCCTATTCAAAGCAAGGCTGCTAAAAATTGCCCCAAACTGTGCTGAGGCCCAGAAAGGAAGGTCTGAAGTAGCAAAGGTGCTTCTGTGATCTGGCTGCTGTCAGCAGGCGTGTCACTGCCTTGGCTTCTGAGACAGGATGTTGATGATGGTGAAGGTCAAGAAGAGCACGCCGGCTGTGCCTCCGATCATCAGGCCCAGGAGGCTGCCGTGCACCTGCATGGCCTGACAGCGGTCCCCCGTGTAAAAGAAGGCTTGGCTGGAGACGCACCTAGGGGGACAGGACACGGGAGGAGTGTGGGAGCCACCAGAGCCTCCAGCGGAGCGGCTCCACGTGCCTGGCCCCGTTCCAGGCTTTGCATGAGTCGATACAACCTTGTAACAACCCTAGGAGGTGGTAGTTATTCCCAGGCCCTTCTTATTATCCTTATTATTATCCTTATTGTCTTATTATCCTTATTCTTATTATCCTGTCCTTGCAGGAAAGGTTAAATCACTTGCTCAAGGTCACACGGTTAGTGTTTCACACTTAAAAGCCTAATTTCCGGAGGTCTGTCTCCAGACCGGGGACTCTTGGCCACCACGTGCAAGGCTTAGGAGGAAGGTTTGGGGTACTTGAAGAATACGCTGTCCACGCTGGCTCGGACTATAAGCTACAGGGGAAATTCTCCAGAAAGAGTCTGGCTCAGTGCATTGGTGGGAGCCTAAGATCTTCCAACAATATCAATTTGAATGTTGCTGTAACGTGAGCATCCTGTCACCTGTATCCCAGGCTGCCCTGAAATTTGCCAGATCGTGAGCACGTTGTGCTTATTGTCATGTTTGGTACGCAGTAGGCACACAATGGCCACCCCCTGGGTTTGCTTGTTTGTTTTTTAATGTCATTTGGTACAGAGATCAACTAACCTCAGAAGCAGGGCATTGAGGGGGATGTTTCATCCTTTCCATGGCAGCCATTCTAGCCTTTGTTTCAAGCAATCTCCTCACCACAAAGCCTAATCACAGAGTGGAATGTGACAATCAGAAGTCACAGACTGCTTTTACTAATGCCGGGACTATTTTATCTTCCTCCAAACTAGACGTTGGCTTCTTAAAAATCAGTGCATAACAGCAAGTTCATTCAATCTTTCTTCTGGCCCAGTCCCCTCCAAATACAGTTTAATTAATTCCCTCGCATTACCTTAGAGGAGCTTATACCGCAAGCTGTAGGTTTGTGGAAAAGGCATCATTTGGTTTAGCAGAGGGTGACACACAAGTGGAAACCACTGGCTTTCTTTACTCTGAGGAGGAAGCCAGTTGGGAAATATGGAAATCTGGCATCCAGGGACCTATCAGCTAAGCAGTGCAGACCCATGGCTGTGGAGCCCTCTACAAGGAGGACATTCTCCAATAAAAGGAACCAGGGCTCTTTGGAAAAGCGGTTCGTTCCAGGGCTGGGACAGGGAAAGTAAAAGATAAGCCTGGAGTATCCTGTGGTGCCAGAAGGTAAAATTGTGTTCATGGAAAAATGAGTGTGTGCAAAAAGGACACAGGAGCCAGTCTGGAAGGACTCCCAAAGGCCAAGGCTGGGACAATATGAGCAATATAAGAAATACTGGCATTATGGAACTATAGCCCATAGAATAAAATCAACATTTGTGTGTCCCTAGCGATAGAAATAAGTAATTGCATGAATAAATGAATGGTGAGGAGTGGACAGTTATTCTTTACAGAAGAATGTCACTTAATGAATGCGGAGGGATTGGGGGGAATGAGAAATCACCATTGGAATATTACAGAGGTATTGTTGATGCGGTTTCACCGATGGGCACTGACATCAGTGGATGAGGAATTTAGGAAAGCAGGATGCTGCATGATCTCTGAATGTCTCTCCCAAGACATATACTAGCAACAGAGTAAGGAACGGACACCCCTTGGCCACATGATCAAGGTTAGAAGCACCAGTCATAACGCCCATTGGCATCAGGTGTCCCGACTCTTGCCAAAAATGTACAACCTCAAGCTACTCATGACAAAACATTAGATACATGCAAATTGAGGAACAAGTTACAAAATAGTTGACCAGTACTCTTCAAAGTTGTCAAAGTAGTGAAAGGGAAGGAAAGACTGGGGGATTGTCCTAGACTGAAGGAGGCTTAAGGACACGTGAAACTAAGTATGTTGTGGGGCTCTACGCCGGATCCTGGAACAAAAAAGGACATTGGTGAAAAGACTGCAGAGATCTGAATAAGGTCTGTGGTTTGGTGTAATGCTATTGTTAACACTATTTTGTTGCATTAATGTTCATTTCTTGGCTTTGTTGATTGTACTGTGGTTAGGTAAGGTGTGAACATTAGGGAATGGGGAGCTCTGCGGTATTTTCGCAATGTACCTGTAAATCTAAAATTATTTCAAACTAAGAGTTTACAGAAGAAGAAACAAAGTGGAGATTGAAAAGAACTCCGAAGAAACGTAGGTATTTTGAGCCGAGCAGACTGGTCGCTACCTCTGCTACTATCCCGCCAGATGAAATCGATGCTTCTGTCCTCATGTATATCCTCTCATGAAATATTTTATGCAAAAAACAAACATTATAAAAAGGACAATTAAATACAGCGAACTGTGCAGACAGACAGACCTGGATGCAAGTCTCAGCTTCAGGATTTGATGTCTGGGTAATTTTAGACAAATTATTTAACCTCTCTAAACTTCAGCTCCCTTAAGCACCAAATGGGGATAAGGGGGGTCCTTATGTCCCAGGGTGGATGTGACGAATAATTTAGAGCATGTATGTTTACTACTCAGGAGACCCCAAGACCCAGAGCAAGCAGTCAAAAAATATCAGATGTCCTCATTACTATTATTAAAAACATAGCTATAAAAATAGTACAACAGAACAGACAACAGAAATCATAATTAACAACATTGGCAGTCAGTAAACATAAGCTTGGCCCTAAGTCCCACTGAGGCAGGTCATGGAGTAGAAAGTCCCTGGAACTTTTGTGAGCGCTGCAGTGGAGTTCAAAATCACAACATTCAAGACCCTGTTGATCACATCCCAGAGCGGGGGAAGGGATAAACGTCAAGAGATAGGAGATGTGGGACCTCTTTGCCCTGGCAGGACCCCTTCTGTGCCCCGACAGCACAGGCCCACTGATTCAGAGCACAGCTTTGTGGAGTCAGGGACTGCCACGTCCAGTTGACCATCTGATGTAGTCATTGTCCTAACCTTTTACCAGGGGGAAGCAAATGTTGGGCTCACCTCTGCTGACCCACCGCCTGCCCCCCCCCCCCAACATGGCCAGGGAGCCTACCTGCAGCTCGCCATCCCCTTCACGTTCACACAGATGCCTTCATTTTGGCAAGGGTTTGGGTCACATGGGTCTCTGAAGTACTGGGGCCAATTGTGGTCTTCCAAGGGGCCTGTGTTCTCCACTGACCGCTTCGGTCGGCTGGGCTGCCCCTGGTCCAGGTTGCTGGGTAGGGCTTTCTCTAACAAGCCCTTTCCTGTGCCTTCTTCTGAGGTCTGCTGCTCCCGGCCCTGGAGAACGAGGCCTTGGGGAATCAGCCTTGTGTCTTCAATTTGAACTTCAGTCTGGAGAAGGTGGGTTATATCTTGAGGAATTAGACAAAGGACAGTGAGGAACATCTGTACTTAATATCTGACTACAATTAACTTCCACTTCTGGAGAAAGTTCCCTGGGCCACCTCTATCCCTCGTGGACATCACCTTCAGTGCCATGGAGAGGTGGCTTTGAATCCAGCTGATTCGCATGCTAGCTGTTTTTCTTTTCAAACTAATGCAATCACATTTTTATTTATCCAGCTTGAAAAAGAAGCACCAAGCTAGCATAGATACACTGACCCAAACTAAACTGAAGTCAACAAACTGCCATATTTGATAAATTATCAAAAAAAGATGACACTGAAGTTTTAGTTCCTCCCAAGGACAGTTAAAATAAAGATGAGAGTCCTTGAGCAATAGCTCTCCTAGAGCACATCTTTTTTTTTTTTTTTTTTTTAACCTGGTCCTCAAAACAATCCCTATCCCCCATGAGATGCTTAAAAATCGGTGTAAAATCAGTAGAAGCCCCAGAACATAGGTTTAGTTATTCAGGAAAATCAGGAAAAGTACCTTCAAAGTCCACAAAAATTATAAGGTCGTCATTTTTAAGGAAACTCTTCCTTTTTAGCATTTCGTGGGAGATAAAATTACTCCAGCCCCAGTCGATGCTTCTAAAACAATCACAGTCCTTATGATAGGATCCCACAATGGACGGCCTGTCCCAGATGACGGAGTCATTTCTGGCTGCAAAGTTATAGGTAACATAACATCACATTACCTCTTTATACTTCACTCTCCAACTTGTCTTTAATGAGTATATAGAACTTTCTTAGAGAAAAAAAAAAAACAAGTTGGAAAAAATCAGATTATTTATGCTTTCCAGGAGAATCAAAACTCAGAATTGGGAAGGGGGAGGGGCAGAGAACCAGAGCTCTGAATGGTCATTTGTCCATTACTAGGTCACTTCCTCAGTGAAGAGGGAAAGACAGGATGGCGATAGCCTCTTCCTTTTAAGGCTTAAGGTTCTTCATTTGAAAATTAAAAAGTCTGTGCATTTCTTACAACCTTGTTTCATTGACATGCTGATGATCACTAATATTTTAGGAGTCAGTGCATTAGTTCGGCACAGAGGCTAGGAAATTCTGAGTATTTGATAAATGATTAGCAGTTCCTGTCCTCTCATTTAGACTGAGTTAGACGAAGCAGGAACTGCCTGATTTGCTTCTATGCTGGGTACAGGGCACTGAGTTTGGCCCAGTGCACGTCCTTAATAAATGCTTGAAGAGTAAATTCTGAAAAGAGAAGGGAGATACAATGACATTGAACATTTTCAGCTTACTATTCCCACATGACTATGCTGTTGATACACCCGAAGAGGAAATGTGAGAGGAGGTGTTGACCTCTTGTACACAGATGGGAACCACATCTGTTGGCCCTTTTGGGTCGAGTGGCAGATCTTAGAGCACCTACCTGAAGATGTCTGGGACTTAGAGGTAGTGAACACCATGCTTGAGGACATTCTATTCCTGGCATCGGGTTCCTGGTCGAGTATTGTCATTATCACCTGTCTGTTTTCCACTGGCCACTCCAGGATAGCATCATTCTCCCCACTGCACAGGTGAAAAGCAACTCCTAAGTAGCCAGATGGACTGTAGCTTGTTCTGCCATGAGGGTACAAAGTCAACCCCAAACCATATCCCTCTGAATTGTAGAATCGAGGACTCAGGAGCTTGTCCCCTTTAACTGTGCTCTGAAGGACCTGCGAGAAATTCCGTACTGTCCAAACGCCTGTGGGGCATGGGGTTTCCGTCAGGGTGATATCATCTAGGTAAATTCCCCCATTTGAGTTCTGGGGGTCACCTTTTGAGCCCTGGAAAAGGTAGCGAAACTTCGTTTCTTCTCTAAGTGTCACATGGGCAATTTTCCAATTTTGGTCCAAATCTCCTAAAGACAGAGAATAAGGTTGGTGACAACTGTGGCCAACATTTATTGAGCACGGACTATGAATCTGGTGCCAGGCCAAGAGATTTATATGAATTATCTAATGTAATCCTCATAGCATTCCTATGAGGTAGATACTGTTATAAACTGGTTAAGGAACTTCTCCAAAGTCACATACCTACTGAAGGAAAATAACTGTAAAAAGATACACTATAATTTATTTTCACATTCATATTCAAATCTTTTTTTAAGTTTATTTATTTTTGAGAGAAAGAGAGTGCAAAGGCAGAGAGAGAGGGAGAGAGAGAGAATTCCAGGCAGGCTCCACACTGTCAGCACAGAGCCCGACACAGGGCTTGAACCCACAAACAGCGAGATCATGACCTGAGCCACAGTCAGATGCTTAACCAACTGAGCCACCCAGACACCCCTCATACTCAAATCTTAACCAGAATTTGTTTTCCATTATTATTAAATTCCATAGGTTCTGTGTTTCCCCATGGGTTTCATGGTATAAATGCACCCCAGCCCCTAATGTTTGCACTGAATACCTAAATATTAGTCTGAACCATATAAAACAATCATTTTGTAAACTCCAAGTCAAATAATGGCAACTTCATATGGTCCAACCTATGACTTGATGCTAGAGAGATATATGACAGACTCTACATTAAATGTTCACATACAGGACAAGCTGGATCTCCCCTATGCAGAACCGACTCACCCACTAACACCTAATTTTTTCTGTTTTCCATATTATCTGAAATTCCACCAAGTAGGGGATCCATCCTCTTTCAGGAAGCAAATAATACAATCAGGGTTGCTACTATCCAGATAATTCACATTCTAGTGAAAATTAGGTCTACTTGCTTTTTTCCTGAGACTGAATTGGAAGTAATAATTCTGAATAAAGAACTGAGTAAGAAGTGAGGTCATTCTAGAACACGGGGTCCTGTGCTGGGCAGCGTAAGAAACCAGAAAGGATCTTGAGGGTCTAGGACCTCTTGCAAAAGTGTATTTCAGCCTCACTTAAATTTTTGATGCTATTTCTGACTTCTGAGTGGTTAAAATATTCACTGAGGGGTTAAAACATACCAGACATTATGCTGGGCTCTTAGAAGAGCAGGTTGGGGGGGGGGGGGAGGTGCAGGAAAAGGGAGGAAGAAGAGGGAGAGGAGAAAGAAGAGGAGAAGAAGGAACAAAGAGGTGGGGGGGAAGGGAGCAACAGAAGGGGAAGGGAAAGGGGAAGAAGGAGCAGGATCCCAGATTTAAGCCAAATCAGCCCCTGCATGAATGTCTCTAGGTACCTTGGAAGGTCTGCACCTTGACCAGCTTGCGAACGTTGCCCGTGCTGTCATCCCTCTTGACCCAGATGACGAGTCGATCTGAAGGGCTTCCTGTCATTTTATAGAAAAATTGCAGGCACTGCTGCTTCCTCTTTGGGTAAAGAATCCGTGACTCCAGCAGGGCTGCCTCTTCTGCCACCCCCGATCTGGTGCTGAAGTGCATGAAGTAGCCGGCACCTGTGGCAAGAGCACCCCAATGACCCATCTCCAGCTGCCCACACCCCAGGGGGCCCTGGATGCCAGCCAAGTGAAATAGTGAACAATGGTCATCATCTAGGCAACACAAGCTAGAACTCTACTGGGGAAAATGAACAAAGATGGCTTGTCAGTAAGTCTCCTTTGTGTCTCCATGAACTGACTCCCCAGCTAAAGCCCCAGCTCCCCAGTGCCTCTTCTAATGCCCAAGCCTGTGAAATGTATACCTCTGACTTAAGGAGACATGGGCTTCAAGGAAATTCATCTCTGAGATGAATTCTATCTTCCTCATTGGCTTTCTTGTTTGAATTAGAGATTCATTCCAAGGAAAAGAGCTGACTTCCTGGTTGTATAACAAACTGTGCGCTCCCCATATTTGGAAACTGGAATTTAAATATTTATGATAATAAAGATTCAGTCTCACCTGTTTCTAGCCTGCAATTGGATGTATTATTGATGGTAAAGAATCACACTTACTGTGCCTTAAGAAGGGGCATTCGAGGCATATTAAGGGGACTAGTTGAAGATTTCTCTTGCCTGTAAGGAAAGCTTCGAAAGAACACTGAAAATGAGGGTGCAAAATGTCTGTCTTTGTAACCAGGCTGGGATTTGTCCAACTCCTAAACCTCAGAACTCTCTCCCCCAAAAGAAGCAGGCAGCTCAAGGAATATGTCATATGGAAAATCAGCACATCAAAGTCAACCACAAAGAACAATTCTTGCATATAAAGAAGCCCTTCAAGCTGTACCACAGCATTCAACTTCTTACCAAACATCCCACTCAAAATATCTCACAAAGTACAAACGAAGTGAGCTTCTAGTACAGTTCTAGGTACTTTGGCAATATGACTCTCCGCTTCATCCAGCGTCATACATGGGGCACTGTACCTTCCCCAATGGCAGCAAGCATCAGTGGTTAAATAAGCTTTCTACAAAGCTTAACAATATCATAATGGCTTTAATGTTATATCGGGAAATATGATATTTTCTTGCATGTTCTTCTGAGTACTTGACCTTACTAGCCTGAATTGTCTGCGTCGTGAATTACTGAGTGCTTGGGTCAAATACAAGAGGTCACATGGCTAAGAGGGTCTCCAGGTGGTCCTTGCTGAGGAATTTCACCCAGGTGCACTGAGGGGTAGGAAATGAAAGTCCAATAACTCGGACTTGGGAATCGGGGCACCTGAATTCTTGCCCATGCTCTGCCACTAACTAGAAGGTGCCCATTCATCTCTCCTGGTTTCAGATGGGAGGTGGCTTCTATCCCAAGGGATCCTTTGTGCTCTTTCAGTCTATACATCTACCTTACCACCACCGGTGCCCTCTAGCAGAGGGAATACACTCCCATTAAATGTCCCCCGTGGAAGATGCATAATGGCTTGTCAAGCTAACCTGATAAAACTTTTTAGATATTTCTTCTTTCCTTTCCTATAAGGTGCTGGGATGTTGTTCCTGTTAGGTTACTGGGACCTCTCACATGAAGGTCACCCTTCTGTTTAGCCTGCAGCTGTACATTGGCCTGTCAGCCAGCCCACGGGAGAGAGTGGGTGGGAAGCTCTGATGGGAATTTAGAGGGAACTTCAGACTTAGATCACCCTTTGGACACTTGAGATTATGTGTTTAGTAATATGATGTGTGACAGAGACTTTCACCCTTTGCCGAGGCTGGAGGGAGAGTGGCAATTGTTTACAACCTCTGAGCCCAGTGGCCTGGCAACTGAGTGACAAGCCGGGTCCCTTCTGTGAAGGAAATATAACCAACTCCCACAGGCAGTAACAGTCTAGTCTTTAGAAACTGACTATAATCTATAGGGTTGAGATTTTTTTCTAAGACAGGCACAAACTAAAAGGCTGCTAAAGTAGAAATAAAAAAAAATGAATGGAACCTCTGGACAGAAAGGGAAGATATAAAAAAAGTAGAGAGGGCAGCTGCTGGTCTGCAGCCGGAGGATTTATATGCATTATTTCCTTCCATCTTCATGCTTAAGTGTCAAAATCCTGGAATGCTCGGAGAGGCTGACAAAAGCGAAGACTTAAAAAAAAAGGCACCAACAAAAACAACTTTCTGTGGTTACAATTAGCAAGTGGTGGGGCCAGATTTCCTGTCTGGGTCCGTCTGACTTTATGACTTTTTCACTGTACAAAACACACCTAAGAACGATCTGAAGCTGTGCCATCCAATATGGCGGCTACCAAACGTGGTATTTGAGCACTTGAATTGTGACCAATCCGGACTGAGATGTGCTACAAGGGTAAAATACACACCAGATTTCAAATACCTGGTACAAAAGTGTGGAGTAGCTTATTAATAACTTTAATATTGATAGCATGTCAAAATGCCAATATTTTGAATATATCGGGTTCAATAAAATGTGTAGCCAGCGACAATTTCTCGTTTCTTTTTTACGTAGCTACTAGAAAATTTCACATTATGTATGTGACTTGTATTATACTTCAATTGGAGGGCACTGTTCTAGAGACATGACCTTTATTGACAAAATCATGTATTAGCAACCACAAGTCTGTATTAGTGTTGTCATGACCTAAATGCATCTTTCTGTTGCACGCCCAGAACCTGCATGCTTTTTGTTGAGCTAATAATTAAGATACGAGAAATGGTCTTTGTGCTTGTTCAGGTTTCCATGTTGGATAACTAACATTGCAATTGAGACAAAACATGTAAGCTGCCATTCCCTAACTGAACCTGGTGAACCACTGTAGAGTTCCTACTTTCTGCCTTCACTCACCCGTGCATTGTCCCACCAAGGTGTGGTCCACTTGTCCAGGCTGAGAACTGTCCTCATGGACCCAGTCAGCATCATCTCTGGTCCCCTGAATCATCCCACAGATGTTTGCCTTCTCAAAAGCACAGTGGTCCAAAAGGGTGTGCGTTGTGGCTGCAAATGATATTTTTGTCACCTGGTTTAAAGTTTAAGTCCTCTTATTTCAAATACCTGATGTCTTGTGCTAAAAAGACCTCATTGTTCAGATACAGCACACTTTCTTGACTTTTCTCAAATGCAAATTCTGCTGTCATCTATTACATCTTAGGACATCCAACGTAGATGCAGCCCTACCCACCTCACAGAGTCAGATGATAAAAAGACCTGTCATCATGCTTTGCTATAAATGCCAACCAAGAACTCCTTTAGATCAAGAAGGAGGTACCTAGTAGATCTTTGTATGTAGTAAGTCTTCTGTACATACATATTGAACAGAATTAAAGAATGTGTCTCTCAAGACTAGTAGAGTCATTTTAGAAAACATCCCATCTCTGAGCAGTAGATTGCTCTAGAACAACTACTCTGGGTAAAGAATTTTGCAGGATAAAAAATACTTCCAAGCTTGTCCCCTATCTTGAGATTTACAGAATGATGCACCATTCAAAAGGATGCTAAAGAAGCTGGACAATTACAGCTTCTTACATCATTGGTCCAATACTTTTACTTTGCAAAACACAACCACATAATTGATTTTCATAACCATCCTGTGAGGCAGGTGTTACCATTTTTTCTAATCTAGCGATAAGTGAAGGTTATGTGGCTGGTCCACTGTCCTTCACTAGAACAGGAAAGAATAGTGAAGGGAAATATAGGGGAAACTGGGGGAGCAGAGGAAGCTCTGTTGAGGTTCGATTACCTACTTCTCAGACCCAGCAGTACTCACTGCAATTATACATTCGGTTCAGCCTCTCCAAATCAGTGGCACTGAAGTCCAGGCGCTGCCCAATGATGGTGTTAAACTCAGGGATCTTGGCCGTGATGGTAGGAGCACTTTCATTCTTGTTAAATGAGAAAGGCTCGTAGTGCATCAAAGACTCGTAGTCATAGGGCGTGTTGAGGTCTGTGATGAAGCTGTCATCGTAGGTGTTAAAGTTGTGCTCAAAACCTATCAGAGAGAGCATCGACGGGTCCTTTTTAGTTATATCATTTCCCCTGTCGTGCCCCCTTTGACTAGATACTTAAGCAGAGACCACAAAGAAAAAATGAACATTTGATTTAAATATATATATTTAACATATTTTATACTAGCATAATGTACATAATATCAATACATATTATTAATTAATAGTAACAAATATATTTTTTTTTAAAATAGGCTTCATGCCCAGAGTGGAGCCCAACACAGGCCTGAATATCACAACCCTAAGATCAAGACCTGAGTTGAGATCTTGCTTAGGATTTTCTCTTCTTCTTTCTCTGCCCCTCCCCCACTCGTGCTCTGTCTCACTCTGTCTCTCAAAAATAAATAAATGTAAAAAAAAAAGTCAGACACTTAACTGACTGAACCACCCAGGTGTCCCTAACAAATAATATATTAATTATATTAATATATTATATAATAGTATATCCACTTATAAAAATTAAAAGTATATTTAAAAATAAATATAAAAACACATGTTATAATTAATTTATAAATTTGCATACAACTTATTAAATATTTGTATACATTTACATCAAAGATTCATTTTACAAATAAATGAATAAATGTGTGTGTGTGTGTGTATACGTATCAGGTTTTAAGAATGAGAAGATAAAACATTAAAGCAGAGGCAGGTGTTCCAAACGGCAGGAAAAGGAAATTTGTGAATTCAGAAAAATGTTCAGGACTGATACATCTTGCTAATAAGCAAGTACCTCATCCACCAAAAGCTATACCTGGTCAGCAATTCCATAGGTTAGAAAGTCAATTCAAGGGGCAGAAGGAAAGGTCAGTAGCTGCCAAGAAAGGGGCATCCTGTCAATCAAGGCTCACATCCTTTTCCAGAAATGGCCTCATGGACAGAAAAATAAAACAGGAAGCGCAAAATTGACTTTCCGTCCAAAATAGAAAAGGAAAATATTTTTATGAGATTAACACAAGTAAGATAATATATATTGCAGAGTGAAATGCTGGGATCAGAAAACCAATCAGATGTTCCTTTAATCCACTAGCCATCAGGAATTTACTGTTTCAGCAGCAATCATGAGAAGCTCACAGATTTTTAATTTCCTTCTTAGGGAGTGGCAGGAAAACTGAATGAGAAGGCTCATAACTCCCCCAATCGTGACTTCCCGTCTTCATGTATTTCTCCTTTTCTAGTTTCCCATCCAGTTGTTTTTAACTACCTTACGAAGACATCAACGTGGATGCATTTAGGATTGAAGAAGAGTGGCACAACGTGAAGTGGTCTAGCGAGTGCTGGAGGGAGTCTCTAAATGCTTTTGGAAAAGCCATGAACCCTGCTGATCAAAACTTGATTTTAACTGTAAATGAGAATACCAACGTTTCATCCTCCCAATTCATGGGATTTCATGGAGACTTAACCTGAAAGGGATCAAAGCATTTTCGAAGGTGGCACAGGACTGTAAGAAACAAATAAGCCAAACAGAAGGGGAAAGTAACTCCTTCCAGAACACTTGGCCCTAGGTTGTCCTACCCTAAGGGATAGAACTAGAAAGAACATCCAGCCAGTGTGAGGACTGAGGCTTGGTCTGGGATCTCCTGGTGACTTGTGATGAAATCTTAAGAAAAGCACTCTCAAATTCACCGGATAGGTTTTCCTTAACTTTAACTAAAATCACCGGGTTAGAATAGATCATTTCATTCTTTACTACTCAAGGATTCTTTTCACAATGCTTCACGACATAAATGTTTTGAGTAATTTTTTAAATTTTATTCAACACATTTTTGCTGTGCCTACTATCCATATCTGAGGAGCTATGCTAAGTGGTGGTGGCCCCTGGCAGTGAGTAGAATGGGCCAGGTCCTGCCTTCAGGGAACTCGCAGCTGAGAGCCTCGAAGAGGGAGCCATCTTGTACCCCAGAGAGGCCAGTCAGCAAATCTCTTGTGTAAAGGATCGGGCAGAAAATGTTTTTGACGTTGGGAGCCATGTGGTCTCTGTCACAGCTACTCAACTCTGTCATTGTAGCACAAAAGCAGCCATAGGAAATAGGTGAAGAAACGGGCATGGCAGTGTTGCCATAAAACTTTATTTACAAGAGCAAGTGGATATGACCCACAAGCTGTAGTTTGCGGAATCCTGCTTGACCTCAGAAATTGAGGTCTTTCCTTGGTGGGAGAGAAATGATCCAGAAAACACACTTCTGGCTTAAGAGATGGAGACGGAAACAGAGACGGACTTGGGGAGAGAACTACGTTGCCAGTATACTATCTTCTTAGGTTGAACAATTAGATAGTCATCTACGAAAGATGAGACGCAATGAAAGTTATAAATTACCCTGAGCAATAATAGTGCCCTCCCTTACTGTCTTATTAATTCGATGTCTCATTTGAGAACCGTTCTCCAGAGATAGTGAGCAATTTAGATATACGGAATATGAAAATATAGGGAGGAGATAAACAACATGTGTTGAGTAATTCATGTTCAGCCAAGAGCTGAGCCAGTCTGAAAATTACCCTGTCAAATGCGTTGGCTCCCTCTGAGAAAGAGAAATTATTTGGCCTAAAATGGTATTAAAACACTAACCGTTGTGTTCTCCAAGACTGAAAAATGTGAACGTTCTCTGCATCTTTATTGAATGTTCAGCAGAACCAAGTATATGTACAGGGAGGTAAGAAAGTCAAGCCTAGAGGCAAATACAGGCAGTCTACCAGTGCCCTGGGCCAATGACCCCCACTCTCCTTTCCCTCCTACACAGACCCAGTTCTAACACACTTACATCTAGGAGACAAATGCCTTAAACTTGATCTGTTATTTCATGTCCGGGTGAATACTTGCTAATATATCTCTAGATTGGACTGAGGGGCGAAGAAAAATATTACTTTAGCTCAGTGGTTGGGTGGTAGGATGGGTGGAAGTGTATGTGGGGTATGTGTAATCGTGGTTCTGACGAGTCCCTCAAAGTCGAATCATTATAGACGCACTGCCGTATATGAACCCATATGTGAAACTGGTATCTAAATAAAACAGATAATTATAAGACAATTACTTGCTTTGTGAAAACCACGATTGGTAATGGTAAAGGCATTTTAATACATGAAAGTTTTATTAATCTATTGCTGCCAAAAAAGATGTTTTCCCACTTCCTGAACTAAGTCCTAATTAAAAACTAGATGTTTTCAGAAACACAGTATTGGCTTTCTTCCCAGCACATTGGGAAGCTGTTCGATAAAAGAGTGTTTTTCATATACCTAAGAGCACCATTTAGTTGTCTCAAACAATTAGGAAAGGTAATGCCAAGGAAGTCTAAAGAAACTACAGAACAGAACAGAAATTGTTAGAACAACATACCTGCATTAACAGTAAGTGAAATAAGACTGTATTATCCCTTGCACAATGTGGCTGGGGGCAGGAGGAGAGAGGTATTTAGGAAGAAAGAAGGAGGAGAAGGAAGGGGAGGAGGGGTACAGGAGGAAGAAAGGCCAGTCAATTTTGACTAACTAGAACTCAGATCATCAGCCAGAGTTAACACAACTGGGGAGACAATTTCAGATGAAAGAATTCATTTTTGTTGTTGTTTTGGTTTGTTTGTTTTTTAATTTTTTTTTAATGTTTTATTTATTTTTGAGACAGGGAGAGACAGAGCATGAACAGGGGAGGGTCAGAGAGAGAGGGAGACACAGAATCGGAAGCAGTCTCCAGGCTCCAAGCTGTCAGCACAGAGCCCGACGCAGGGCTCGAACCCACGGACCGCGAGATCATGACCTGAGCCGAAGTCGGCCGCTTAACCGACTGAGCCACCCAGGCGCCCCTGTTTTGGTCTGTTTTTAAACACCTATCATTGATTTGGTAAAGCACCAGCAAAGTTCTTGAGTATATATTAGAGTCGTCTTTTGTTCAGCTAAACTTCATGCAGACTCCTAGACCTACATGAGATCTCACACCCAGAAAAATGGCCATGACATCCTCGGAAGCCTAATTCAATTTACGATGACAGGATGATAGCATTCTAGATGGATTTTCAACAAAAACACCGAAACAAAGCAAAAGCTTCCGATGAACTTTCAGTTGGCATTGAGTTAGCCAACACACATCATTCCCTAAGGCCCTTCTCTGGGGTCAGTTAGGATCAGATGAGCAACACCCACAGAATAGGCCAACAAATAATACACTTTTCCTCTGCTGTGCTCTAGCTGAAGCTTCTGTCTGCACACCGGTGTGGCTTAGACATCCCAGGGTTGGTCCCAACAAGCGATCAAGGTAAATCCCACCCAACTCCCTTGGGTCTGTACACACCTGGAAGAATTTCATCCCACCAGATGTTCACATAGTCATCCCGGTCAGTTCTTGACTGCTCATGGTAAAATCCCAAAGCGTGGAGAATCTCATGTTCAATGATGGCCTTATAGTCACACCCCTGGCCAATGGAAAGGTTCTGTCCCACGTGTTGATCGCCAACCTCAGACCAGCACCTTTAAAGAAGAGGAGAGGGAGATTTTCTCCTAAAGAACTCTCAAGTGGCTGTAATTCATGGGGTTCCAGAACACAAATTTGAAGGAAGTTAGGTTTGATTTTAAAAAAGGAATTGTCAACGGCATTCTCATAAGCTAATAGTTCAAAATAGGGGACTAGTTAACTGAGCAACATTCCCTGCAGGGAATAACATACAGTCTTTGAAAGTGGTGGTCCAGTGGCCCCTGGGTGACTCAGTCAGTTAAGCTTCCAACTCCTGATTTCAGCTCAGGTCATGATCTCATGGTTTCTGAGTTCGAGCCCTGCATTGGGCTCCATGTTGACAATGCAGAGCCCGCTTAAGGTTCTCTCTCTGCTTCCCCCCCCCCCCAACTGCCCCTCCACAATGGTCCATGCTTGTTCTCTCTCTCAAAATAAATAAATAAAATTTAAAAAAAAATAAAAGTGATGGTTGATTTTCAGTGTGATACCTACTCAGAGGCAAATCAATCCTAATAATGCACCAGGTAGAAAAAAGTAAAAGTTGGCATTCTTTCTCACCTCCACAAACTCAAAGGACATTCCACAGTATAACACTATTGCCTCTGTACCACAGTATTAAGTTGTCTCTGGGTCGTGGCTGTGGTTGATTTAAATTTTTCTCCTTTGTACTTTAATGAATTTCCAAATTTCCTATAATGAGCAGGTATCAATTTTACAATCGTGAAAAAGAACCTCATTAAAGAGACGAGTCTACTTCTTTGGCTGTCGGCCAATCTGCAGCACTACGAAAGCACAGGGCTGGCTGCCTACCAGTTCTAAAGACTCGGGGGAAGAAGGACCCATAACTTCTCACAGAAAGCAGTAGACTCAGCAACTGCTGGCAGATTCTCTAAATTCATCACGGTGCAGTCTCTTGCCCCTTTTTTTCCCAATTATTTTTTGTCTTTTCTCATAAATCCAACTTTCCGCCTCTAGTGGCAAATCTGAAGCTTTCCACGAATTGTCTCGTCTGCTTTAAGTTGTGGAACAGGATCTATACTCTAACCAGTGCTCAACAGAATAAGAGATCTGCTCATACTTTAAATTTTTTCTTAATGTTCATCCATTTCTGAGAGAGAGACACAGTGTGAGCAGGGGAGGGGCAGAGAGAGGAAAACACAGAATCTGAAGCAGGCTCCAGACTCTGAGCTGTCAGCGCGCAGAGCCCTACATGGGGGCTTGAACTCACGAACCTGTGAGATCAAGAGCTGAGCTGAAGTCTGAAGTCCAACCAACAGAGCCACCCAGGTGCCCCGCCCATCTTTTAAGTGTGACCAATGGATTAGAAGTTCTTTGATGACAATCACAATGTCTTACCCACCATTGTTGTCACCAAGATTGCTAACATCATATACCTTCAAATGCTAATGACTTTGGTTTCTACTCAAAGATAGATCTTAATTATCTTCCAACAAGTTTTTAAGGTATAATTTACATACCATGAAATTCACCAATTTTAAGAATACAATCAATGCTCTTTTGTAAATGTATTGAGTTATGCAAGCATCACCATGATCATTTTGCATCTCTGACGGTGGCATTTTATTCCAAACTAGAGTTGACTCTGCAAAATACCCACAATCCAGAGGAAGTACTTATTTATCTTGTTTTTAAACATCCCTCTCCCAACAGAAATGTGTAAGTTGCAAAAATGCCACAACTCTGCCTGTCTGACTCTTTTACCTTATCTTTCTAGAAAGAGCCCAGTTAACTCCTCCACCCCCTTCAGGGAACCAGGGCCTTGAAGGTTTTTGGGCCCTTTGGTCCAGTTTTTTCACCATTCTTCCTCCTTTTTCCGTTCCCCTAACTTAAGCCACAGGCAGTAAGAATCTCCCAGACTCAGATTTCACAAGAAAGAACATCCCTTAAAACTGACCTTCCCCTTCATCAAGTACTTGGGGATTGAGTTACAAACTGAGAAGAAGTCCAGAGAATTTTACTAGGGGAAAGAGAACTTTTGGAAAGTGATCGTATTAGCTTCATTTTATTTTTAAGAGAAAAAAAAAAAGAGAAACCGTGGTAGCTACAAATGGAAATAAAAGTGTTAAGAAAATGAACTTTTTTCCCTGAAATCTTCAATAAATAATTAAAGGTTTTGGTACTTAAAAAAATTTTTTTTTAAATGTTTATTTATTTTTGAGAGAAAGAAAGAGACAGAGTGTGAGTGGGGGAGGGACAGAGAGAGAGGGAGACACAGAATCTGAAGCAAGCTCCAGGCTCTGAGCTGTCAGCACAAGAGCCCAACCTCACGAACCCGTGAGATCATGACCTGAGCCGAAGTCAGACACTTAACCAACTGAGCCACCCAGCACCCCAGCTTCCGTACTTTCTTCAAGTGCAAAGGTTGCCAAGGGACAAAACGAACATGTCAAAAGCAGAGAAACTCTAAAATCCGTGTTCTTGGCGAGGTCCAAGGTGTACTTTACATGTTTTTCCTTCACAAAAAGAGGAACTGTGGGAACACTATTGGTTATCTCCACTTACATGACCCACAAGAACCTCAGAGCATGTCCAGGAACACATTCAGTCTCTTACCCTGATAGCGGTTCTTCTGGCAATACTCCCAAGCTCAGTGAATGAAGTAACCACCCGGCAGTCACTGAATCAAAAATCTTAGATTCCTCATTCTTCTTAACCCTTCCCATCAACTAGCCACCAGCTTTCGAGAAGTCCCCCTGTTTTCATTGTTTTGAAATTCATTCCCTTTTTTCTATTCCAACTGTCTCTTCTTTAAGTGTGCGTCCATTTCATTTCTGTCCTGGACGATTGGGACATTCTTTCATTGGTCTCCCGCCACCAGTCTTGCCCCTACTTCGATTCTTTATCCACGGTTGCTAGAGTAATCTTTCCAAAATGGAAAACTGAACATATAATGAATCACGCACAGAAGAGGGCACTCCCGCACGCGTGGTTTGTCTATTACCAGGCTTCCGTTTTATCGCCTGGCTCCACGGCTCATCTCACTGCCCCTTACATGCCCCTTACATGAGTTCTCCGAGTAAGACACATTCGTGTTTATGTTTGCTTTTTTCTTGTCTCTCTTCTCTTCCTCTTCCTCTTCCTTCTTCTCCCCCCGCTTCTCTCCCTCTCTTCCCATCCCCCATTTTGTACCTCCCTCTCTTCTGCCTCTATGTCCTTCTCCCCTCTTCATTTAACAAGCAGTGTGGCTTTCCCTGATGCTTCACTACATGCTAAGTGAGAGTTCCTGCTTCTGCCCTCTTATGGCCCACGGCACTCCCCTTAGCATATATAACTATTGTTTTTCTCCACCACCCCCAGCTGCCAGCTGTAAACCTTGTGGGATCTAAGACCCTGCGGCATGCTTCTTTGTGTCTAGAGACTAACACACTTCCCGGCCCAGAGTAGGTGTGCATAAATTGCAGTTTTAATAAAAGTCCGAGCTAAGGAAAAAAGCACTCAGGTAAGTAAAGAACTCGTGTCTAAGTGGTCGCCACAATTTTTACTTTTTTTCACTGCTATTTTTTTGCATATTTTTTTTTTTCTTGAGAGGCTAAATCATATGCTAACTTCCTTCCCCATCTCCTATCCATCCATGATTAACAAAACCACCATCAGAACGAGACAACCAAATCCAGGCAACACCTAGAGGCAGTTTGGGGAACTGCAGCATGAGGAAATGTGTCTGTGCTGAAAGACACAGAGGGGCCGTCACAGCAGATGACAGCTTGGCTTCCCCACTGCATCTAGCCCAGGTTGGTTGACATAAATACCACTGGGAAAGAAGAGCTTCTTTCTTGATATATCATTTCTTTCCTAGGAGAAACACAAAGTAAAAACTGTACATAGAACTTTTCTATGTATAGGTCCACCCAATAGAGTACTATAATTTAAAACAGTACCATAAAGGGGCGCCTGGGTGGCTCGGTCAGTTAAGCGGCCGATTTCGGCTCGGGTCATGATCTCGCAGTCCGTGAGTTCGAGCCCCGCGTCAGGCTCTGTGCTGACAGCTCAGAGCCTGGAGCCTGTTTCAGATTCTGTGTCTCCCTCTCTCTGACCCTCCCCCATTCATGCTCTATCTCTCTCTGTCTCAAAAATAAATAAACGTTAAAAAAAAATTTAAAACAGTACCATAAAAAGAGTGTAATTTATACATTAATACACCTGACCTAAAAAAAAAAACACTCCGCAAGTTAAAACATGACCTAAACCCAGGAAAAGAATTGAGATAAATCTCCCTGTTGCCCAGACATAGCCAAACAACTCATTCTTCATCTAGAACATTAAAAATACGATAGTTTCAAAATTCACAGAGCAAGACTTGATTCTGCTTTCCGTTTCTTTCCAGTTTCTTCTTTTGAAAGACATGTGTCGCTTCACACTTTGTAAAATTTCATACTTACCCAGAAAACTTCTGAAATATGATATATGAGCTCTCTCCTTCATAGGGCTTGAAATCCACACAAGACCTGAGGCGGAACATTTCAAAGGCGTAAAGAATGGCTCCTTTGGCGTTCAGCCCTGCAGAAATCAGTAAAAGTATCAATGAGCGTTACTTAAACCTTAGATAATATATATAACATGGTTCAGAGAAAATCTTGCCACCACATGAAATCCACAGAGGTCTATGGGTATATTTTTCGGTAGTTAGTAGATTCCTTGGAAACTACAACTATAAAACTAGTCCTGTATGTAAACATTAAGTGTTGGGGCACATGGGTGGCTCAGTCAGTTAAGCGTCCAACTTCAGCTCAGGTCATGGTTTCCCGGTTTGTGGGTTCGGGCCCCGCATCCAGGTCTGTGCTGATAGCTCAGAGCCTAGAGCCTGCTAAGGATTCTGTGTCTCCCTCTCTGACCCTCCCCCACTTGTGCTCTGTCTCTCTGTCTCAAAAATAAATAAACACTAAAAAAATTGTTTTAAAAACCTTAAGTGCAAACTTTAAATATATAATGTAAATATAACTACAAAATAAGAACACACTCCTATGGATAGCTGAACAAAATTATAAACTGACTTCCTTATTTCCTCCCTTCCCCTTTCCCCATTCAAGCAGAGATCCTGAGTGCAATTGCCTCAGGAGAGTCCCGCTGTAGAGGAGAAGACTGCAAGCCATTTGTCTTCTGTGTGAATAAAGTACCTTGTAGAGAAGCAGTGAGAATGGTGCTCACTGCAGTCTAAAAAGATAACCTTCTTGCTGGAGGAAGACAGCAGAGTTTTGAGAAGTTTATGGGCTCTAAGAGCACGAGAAGCGCATATGGTATTTTACCTTGCTTCCCAGCAAGGCTTCTGGAGAGACGACAAGACTAAACAGCGCTGGAAACAGCCTTGGGAAAGATTTCCTTTTTTCTTTTTTTTAAGAAAAAAAATTTTAATATTTATTTTTGGGAGAGAGAGAGAGAGAGAGAGAGAGAGAGACAGAGTACAAGTTGGGGAGGAGAAGAGAGAGAGGGAGACACAGAATCCGAAGCAGGTTCCAGGCTCCAAGCTGTCAGCACAGAGCCTGATGCCGGACTCAAACCACGGGATCATGACCTGAGCCGAAGTCGGACGTTTAACCAACTGAGCCACGCAGGTGCCCCTGGAAAAGATTTCTATAACCCAAACTTGGAACCAAAGCAGCAGAAGCCTAATGGACCTGAAGAGGCCAGCACAATAGATGCTTACTGGTAAACTGTAGGTTAGGACCAATGACCAAAGATCAAATGTCTTTCCTGTCCCCTAACAAGCACACATGCTGGCATTGCAAAAGATAAGCATGGGGTGGGGAGGAAAGATACTCTGGAGGAACAGAGATATGTTTTACTTAGCGTGTGTCCTTTTTTCTCCCATCAACTCATTGAAGGTAGGGCTCTAAGTTAAAAATTAAGCTATGTTATATCAAGTTACATTATATTTATTGTACATTTGCTTTTGTGCATTCTCTCAAAGAGTTTATAGTTCTTGGCAGTTTACTCAGTATTTACTTTATGGTTTCCTGACCCTATTTCATTTAATAAACTACCAAATTAGAGATTCACGGTTCAGATGTCGTAAGATTAGATCAAGGTCATTAAATAAATAATCAATGGAATAATCAGTAAATTACAGTAAATTACAGTAAAAAGCAACACAGGTAACAACAACAACATGAAAGATTTTCATGAAGTTTTACCTATCCTCTGTGACATCTGTAATATGAATATTTGTACTCAAGACAGCTTAGTTGTCACGAAAGTTGTCACAAACTGGGACAAAATGTTTGCAAAATACATATCTGACAAAAGACTTGCATCCAGAATATGTAAAACACTCTTACAACTCAAAGAAGAAAGACAAATAACTAATCTTTTAAATGGGCAAACTATTTAAACAGGTATTTTACAAAGGAAGACATACAAATGAACAATAAGTAAATAAAAAAGAAAGTAAAATGACAATAAGTAAACTAAAACCACAATTACATACCACTACATGTCCACCAGTATGGCTAAAATTTAAAAAAATAACAGCAATGAATGTTGGAAAGTGGTGTAAATGAACTTTCATTCCTCATTTGTAGAAGTTTGTAAAAAGGTACAAGTACTTTGAAAGAGATCCAACGCTAAACCTATGTCTGTATTATAACCCAACAATTTCACTTAAAAAAATTTTTTTAAGGTTTATTTAGTTTTGAGAGAGAGACAGAGTGCGAGCAGGGAGGGACAGAGAGAGAGGAGGACACAGAATCCAAAGCAGGCTCCAGGCTCCGAGGTCTCAGCACAGAGCGCATCGCAGGGCTCGAACCCACAAACCATGAGATCATGACCTGGGCCAAGTCGGATGCTTAACCGACTGAGTCACCCAGGCATCCCTCACTTTTAGATATTTACACCAGAGACATGAATATGAAAGCATATATTCCAAACATGCATGTACAAGAATGTTCAGAGTAGCTTTAGTCATCATAGCTCAAACGTAGAATCAATGCCTGTTGTCTATCAACGGGAGATTGGTTTAAGCTGTGATATACTTTGTTCACGCAATGGAATGCCACTCAGTAATAAAAAGGAACAAACTATTGATAAACACAACAATATTGGTGAATCTCAAAGACATTTTACTGGGTAATCAAAAAAAAACCCCGTAAAATATGATTCCATTCCTATGAAATTCTAGAACAGGCAAAAACAACAACAACAAAAAAGGAGTTGTTTCGGGAAGGGTGAGAAGAACTATAAAAAGCATGAGAGAACTTTCTGGGATAATAAAAGTGCTCTTTTTTTTTTTAAGTTTATTTATTTGTTTTGAGAGAGAGAAAGAGAAAGAGAGGGAGGGAGGAGCAGAGAGAGAGGGACAGAGAGAATCCCAAGTAGACTTCACGCTGCCAGTGCAGAGCCTGACACAGGGTTCAATCCTATGAACCAGGAGGTCATGACCTGAGCCAAAGCCAACAGTCGGAGGCTTAACCAACTGAGCCACCCAGGCACCCGATAAAAGTGCTCTTAATAGGAGTTGTATGAATATGTTTACATTGTAGAAGTGTAATATGTAAAACCCATTGAACTGTACAGTTAAGACTCATGCATTTTACTCTCTGTACATCTTACATTAAAAAGAACTATAAATAAATATTAAATTTCAGTTAAAGATATGCATGCTCAGGTGTTTGGGGTAAAGCATACTGGTCCCTGCAAATTACTTTGAAATGTATCAAAAATAGAATGTATTGACAGAAGTTTAGAAAGATGGACAGGATGAGATAAAGCAAATATAGCAGAATGTTGTTTGTATAATGTAGGTGATGAGTATATGAGTGTTCACTGTACAATGGTTTTAGCTTTTTGTATATTTAAGTTGTTTCATAATAAAATGTGGAAAAGGACAATAATTACAACTTTAAAGAAAGAAGGAAAAAACCTATCAGCTTACATTCTATTTCCAGTAAAAAAAAAAAAAAAAAAAAAAAAAAAGTCCTTCAAAATGAAGGCAAAAAAGAGGTGATTTTGGAGAAAGAAGAGAATTTGCCACCAACAGTTTTGCTCTACAAGAAATGCTAAAGAAAGTTCACTAGGCTAAAGAGAGATGATACCAGCTAAGAGCCCAGATCTCCAGGAATGAACAGAGCCAGAAATAGCAAGTATAAAAGTAAATATAGAGAATTTTTTTCATTCATTACTTTAAAAGACAACTGATTAAAGCAAAAAATGATAACACTGTATTATGAGGTTTATACAGTATACAGTTGAAAAGTATAAGCCAACAATAGCACAAAAGAAAGGGTTATAAATGAAATTATACTGTTCTAAAATGCTTACATTTTATGCAAAACAGCACAATATTAAGTCTAAGGATACTGTCACATATTAGGTCTACCAATTGTAATCCCTACTGCAAAGTCTCACAAAACAATACAAAGGGATTGAGCTGAAAAGCCACTACAGGCCCCAAGTGAAATTTTAAATTCTTGGATTTAACCAAAAGAAGGCAAGAAGAAATAAAAGCAAAAATAAAAGACAAATAATAACTGTTAGTTCTAAATCAAACTATATCAATAATTACATTAAATATAAATACACCAAATACTGTAGTTAAAATTCAGAGGTTTATAGACTGTATAAAAAAGTAAGACCCAAATATATACTGTCTGAAAAAGAGACACTTTAAATATAAAAACATTGATAGGTTGGAAGTAAAAAGTTGCACAAGATGCACAGTGCAAACAGTAAGTTTTATAAAGTTGGTGTAGCTAGATTTAAATTAGACAAAGTAGACTTCAAAACAGAGAAGATTGCCAGACATAAAGAGAAACTTCTCTAAATGAGAAGAGTCTATTTAGCAAGATGATATGACAATGTGCTTGCACAGAAGAGCAGTTTCACGCAAGTGCAAAAAGAAGAAATAAACAAATGCACAATTATAGTCAAAGAGTTTAACACCTCTCTCTCAGTAACAGATAAAACAATAAGTCCAAAACTCTATGCAGATATAAGTATTTGAACAACACAGTCACCTTGACCTATTTGACGTTGATAAAATAACATGCTCCAAACCAGCCAAATACAAGTTCTTTTCCAGTGCACACGGAATAGTTACAAAGGTAGACCACAAAACATGTCTCAGTAAATTTCAAAAGATTGAAATCTTATACAATATGTTCTCTGACCTCAACAAAATTAAACTAGAAATTAATAATAGAATATCTAGAAGAGCTACAGATATTTGTAAATTGAAAAGCACACTTCTAATTGACCCATTGATTTTTTTTTAAATTTTTTTTAAAGTTTATTTATTTTTGAGACAGAGAGAGACAGAGCATGAACGGGGGAGGGGCAGAGAGAGAGGGAGACACAGAATCGGAAGCAGGCTCCAGGCTCTGAGCAGTCAGCCCAGAGCCCGACATGGGGCTCAAACTCACAGACCGTGAGATCGTGACCTGGCTGAAGTCGGACGCTTAACCGACTGCGCCACCCAGGCGCCCCGACCCCTTGATTTAAAAAAATTGCAACAGAAATTAGCGCATATCTAAACTAAATTTTAATAAAGACACAACCATAGCAAAATTTGTGAAAAACAGTAAAAGCATAGTTTCCAATAAAATGTACAGATTTAGATGCCATATTATATATCGCATTATATTATATTCTAAAAATGAAGTTTTAAAATCAATGATATAAATTTCCACCTTCATTTTAAAAAAAGAAGAGCAGGGGCACCTGGGTGGCTCAGTCAGTTAAGCGGGTGACTTCCGCTCAGGTCATGATCTCGCAGTCCGTGAGTTCGAGCCCCGCGTTGGGCTCTGTGCTGACTGCTCATAGCCTGGAGCCTGTTTCAGATTCTGTGTCTCCCTCTCTCTGACCCTCCCCTGTTCATGCTCTGTCTCTCCCTGTCTCAAAAATAAATAAAACGTTAAAAAAATAAATAAATAAATAAAAAATAAAAAAAGAAGAGCAAATTAAACTGGAAGGAAGTAGAAGAAAGGAAAAAATAAAGAAAGCGAAAAGCAACAAAATAGAAATCAGACAAACAAGAGAAAATTAACAAGTCAAAAGTTGCTTCTTTGAAAAGATTAATAAATCAATACACTGCTTAAAAAAACAAACAAAAAAGGCAAGTCATAGACTGGGAGAAAATATTCACTATAATAAAACTTTTTAAAAAATCATGGTAAGAGTTGAACAGACATTTCATAAAAAAAGATACACAAATGGCCAATAGCACATGACAATGTGGGAAATATCATTGGTCATTAGGAAAATGCAAATTAAAATCACAATGAGAGTCCATTTTACAACCACCAGAATGGCTACAATTAAAAAGGTAAACATTGCCAATGTTACTGAAAATGTGGAACAAATGGAACACTGCTACATCGTTAGTGAGAATGAAAAATGGTACAGCCACTTCGGAAACCTGCTTGGCATTTTTATTGAAGTTAAACATATATTTGCCATATGATCAAGCAATTCTGTTTCTAGACATTGGCCCAAGATAAATTAAAAAATACATATCCACAAAGACTTGTACACAATGATCAGAGTCTTGTACAGAAGACTTTCACAAATGTGAAACAACCCAATGTCCATCAACTGAAAAAGGGATAAACAGCTGCCATAATACTGAGGAATATTTCTGAGTAGTAAAACAAGAATTAAGTATTGGTCCACAACAATATGGAAAATCTTCAAAAACATGTTGAGCAAAAGAAGCTGGATACAAGAGTACATACTGTGTGATTCCAATTATCGGTAAACCAGGATACATTAGTAAATCGGTAAATCAGTATACATTAGTAAAACTAACGTATAAGGTAAAGAGTGGTCGTGTCTTTTGGATGTGGGGTAGAGATTGGCTGGAAATGCATACAGGAAATTTCTGGAGTGATGGGAGCATGGGTTCCATAAGTTTATGCGTTTATCAAAAGCCACTGACTTTTACACTGATTTGTGAATTTCAATCCATGTAACTTTAACGTCGATAAAAGAGTTATAAACAAAAGTGAAACTCTAGTAAGTTGGCTTTTTCCAATGGTTTGGGCCCAGGCATCTGAACTTTTTTTAACCCTAAAGGTGATTCTCCTGTGATACTACTTAAGAACCACTGTTGTATCTTTACTGCTGCTACCTTATTTCAGGCCATCTGTCTTCCAGCTTGCTCTTTTAATCTGTTACCTACATTACTGCTAAAGAGACCTTGCTACTCAAGCTGTGGCCGGCAGACCAAAAACATTAGCATCAGCTGTGCAGCATCTCAGACCTCACCCCTGACCCACTCTACAATTTCACAAGATCCTCAGGGGGGCCTTACGCACATTAAAGTCTGTGAGGCACTGACTTTTGCCTCACCGAGGCATGGCGAAGCTTAAATACAATATTAGGTGAAGGCACAGTGGCCAGCACATAATAGTGATTCAAAAATCATGTCCATGTCTTGATGGAAGGGGGACAGAGCAGGTGCGACAGACAGGAAGAAAAAGTGTAATGGGGAAAATACCCCTCTCAAAAGTTGATGTTTCTTCAAACACATATCAATAAATATGGGTGCTCCATAAATTTGCAAACGTGCTGGCAAACACTGGGGGAATAAGAACTCAAATTTCCATAAATAAATAAATAAATAAATAAATAAATAATAAATAACTGAGGACAACAGCATTTGTTTATATCTAGCTCTTCTCCAGAAAAGGGATCAGCACTAATAACAGTGGTGGAAAATATTGAAACATAAGCTATGTCTCCTGAGAGTGGGAGTAGCCTGGCAGCCCATTAAGATAGAGCAAGCCTGTCCCAGCCTCCCCTCTCCTCTGACCTTCCCCCATCCATGAGATGGGCTGCACAGGCATTGCATCATCGTGGCTTGAGGTCAGGCAGTGTCCACACGTGGCTTCAAATATTTATTTATTTCCCCCAAGTGTTATTTCTAACAATGAGCGAACTATAACTTATCCAGTCCTTTATCTTAAGAGAGAAAAGAATTGAAATTGTTACTTCTGAGGAGGAAGGGCTCTGAGAATGTGAAATATAGACTTTTCTATTTCTCAAAAGGATGGAGGGTTTGTTTTGCAACAACAGGGGAAGACATCAGTATGCTGACAATATATTTAGATTCACCTCTAGTATTATTTAAAGTGTAAATTTTTCACTGTGGTGAAGCCAAATTATATTTTATTGTATTTTTGTTCTTTATGGTGCTCTTGGTTTTATTAACATGATAATGTGTTGTGCATTTTTAAAATTGTTATTGGATATTCTGTAATTTTTTAAATTACCTCTTGTATCAAAAAAAAAGAGAACTACAGGCCAATATCCCTGATGAATACGGATGCAAAAATTCTCAATAAGATACTAGCAAATCGAATTCAACAGCATATAAAAAGAATTATTCACCATGATCAAGTGGGATTCATTCCTGGGCTGTAGGGCTGGTTCAACATTCACAAATCAATCAATGTGATACATCACATTAATAAATGAAAAGATAAGAACCATATGATCCTGTCAATCGATGCAGAAAAAGCATTTGACAAAATTCAGCATTCTTTCTTAATAAAAACCTTTGAGAAAGTCGGGATAGAAGGAACATACTTAAATATCATAAAAGCCATTTATGAAAAGCCCACAGCTGATATCATCCTCAATGGGGAAAAACTGAGAGTTTTCCCCCTGAGATCAGGAACACAACAGGGATATCCACTCTCACCGCTGTTGTTTAACATAGTGTTGGAAGTTCTAGCATCAGCAATCAGAAAACAAAATGAAATCAAAGGCATCGAAATTGGCAAAGATGAAGTCAAGCTTTCACTTTTTGCAAATGACATGATACTACCCATGGAAGACCCAATAGACTCCATGAAAAGTCTGCTAGAACTGATACATGAATTCAGCAAAGTCGCAGGATACAAAATTAATGTACAGAAATCAGTTGCATTCTTATACACTAATAATGAAGCAACAGAAAGACAAATAAAAAAACTGATCCCATTCACAATTGCACCAAGAAGCATAAAATACCTAGGAATAAACCTAACCAAAGATGTAAAAGATCTGTATGCTGAAAACTATAGAAACCTTATGAAGGAAATTGAAGAAGATACAAAGAAATGGAAAAACATTCCATGCTCATGGATTGCAAGAATAAATATTGTTAAAATGTCAATACTACCCAAAGCAATCTATACATTCAATGCAATCCCAATCAAAATTGCACCAGCATTCTTCTCGAAGCTAGAACAAGCAATCCTAAAATTTGTATGGAACCACAAAAGACCGTGAATAGCCAAAGTAATATTGAAGAAGAAGACTAAAGCGGGAAGCATCACAATCCCAGACTTTAGCCTCTACTACAAAGCTGTCATCATCAAGACAGCATGGTATTGGCACAAAAACAGACACATAGACCAATGGAGTAGAATAGAAACCCCAGAACTAGACCCACAAACGTATGGCCAACTAATCTTTGACAAAGCAGGAAAGAATATCCAATGGAAAAAAGACAGTCTCTTTAACAAATGGTGCTGGGAGAACTGGACAGCAACATGCAGAAAAATGAAATTAGACCATTTTCTTACACCATTCACAAAAACAAACTCAAAATGGATGAAGGACCTGAATGTGACACAGCGAACCATTAAAACCCTAGAGGAGAAAGCAGGAAAAAACCTCTCTGACCTCAGCTGAAGCAATTTCTTACTTGACACATCCCCAAAGGCAAACCTCATGAAGATAAAAAGCTTCTGCAAAGGAAACAATCAACAAAACTAAAAGGCAACCGACAGAATGGGAAAAGATATTTGCAAATGCCATATCAGACAAAGAGCTAGTATCCAAAATCTATAAAGAGCTCATCAAAGTCCACACCAGAAAAACAAATAATCCAGTGAAGAAATGGGCAGAAAACATGAATAGACACTTCTCTAAAGAAGACATCCAGATGGCCAACAGGCACACGAAAAGATGCTCAACGTCACTCCTCATCAGGGAAATACAAATCAAAACCACACTGAGATACCACCTCACGCCAGTCAGAGTGGCTAAAATGAACAAATCAGGAGACTACAGATGCTGGAGAGGATGTAGAGAAACGGGAACCCTCTTGCACTGTTGGTGGGAATGCAAATTGGTGCAGCCACTCTGGAAAACAGTGTGCAGGTTCCTCAAAAAATTAAAAATAGACCTACCCTATGACCCAGCAGTAGCACTGCTAGGAATTTACCCAAGGGATACAGGAGTACTGATGCATAGGGGCACTTGTACCCCAATATTTATAGAAGCACTCTCAACAATAGCCAAATTATGGAAAGAGCCTAAATGTCCATCAACTGATGAATGGATAAAGAAGTTGTGGTTTATATACTCAATGGAGTACTACTTGACAATGAGAAAGAATGAAATCTGGCCTTTTGTAGCAACGTGGATGGAACTGGAGAGTGTTATGCTAAGTGAAATAAGTCATACAGAGAAAGACAGACACCATATGTTTTCACTCTTATGTGGATCCTGAGAAACTTAACAGAAGACCATGGCGGGGGGGGAAGGAGGAAAAAAAAAAAGAGGTTAGAGAGAGAGGGAGTCAAACCATAAGAGACTCTTAAAAACTGAGAACAAACAGGGTTGATGGGAGGTGGGAGGGAGGGGAGGGTAGGTGATGGGTATTGAGGAGGGCACCTGTTAGGATGAGCACCGGGTATTGTATGGAAACCAATTTGACAATAAATTTCATATTTAAACAAAAAAAAGAAAGAAAAAGAAAATACTGACACGAACATAAAAAAAGTAAATTAATTAAAAAAAAAATAAAGTGTAAGTTTTTCACCGTGGTGAAGCCAAATTATATTTCATTGTATTTTTGTTCTTTATGGTGCCCTTGGTTTTATTAACATGTAATGTGTTATACATTTTTAAATTGTTATTTGATATTCTGTAATTTTTAAAATTACCTCTTGTATCTCCAACCAGTTAAGCTGCCCTGGTGTCAGTATAAAGTTATACATTCCGTTCCATGGGATAAAGAACCATCAGGACTTGGAACCCCTCATATGCAATGGTGTTACTCCCAATCTGAAGCTGATGAACAGGAGGAGTGGGGAGGGAGAAGAGTAAAACCCAAAGTGTCTAATTAAAACAATTAAAATTACCCAAATTGTCAGCCAGAATGTAAGGGATGGGGAACTTCCATCTGGTGTTAGGGTCTCTCAGGCCATTTCTGGAGTTCTGTGGAAACAAGGCAAAGATGACCAGGAAGGCAATCCTTGAGGCCCCCCTGGCCTCCTCTTTCACTAAATTTTCACACCACAAACAACCTGTCATACAATTCAAACAACTTAATCACATTTGTCTTCTGATGACCAAAGTGACTGAAGTTCATTACAGACAATTTGGAAACTTCAGAGAAATTATTAAGGACGAAATTTAAAAGACCTACAATTTCTAAAAGTTGAGATAGTCACTTTAAGCATATTGGTGCATTGGGGCACCTGGGTGGCTCAGTCGGTTAAGCATACAACTTTGGCTCAGGTCATGATCTCACGGCTTGTGAGTTCAAGCCCCGTGTTGGGCTCTGTACTGACAGCTCAGAGCCTGAGCCTGCTTCGGATTCTCTGTCTCTTTCTCTCTCTCTGCCCCTCCCCTGCTTGTGTTCTGTCTCTGTCTCTCAAAAATAGATACGTATATTGGTGCATTTCCTTCTCTCATTCACTTACTGGGAAAAATAAGTGAACATGTAATATGGTAATTATAGACTCTTTGTACTGTTTACTTATTTTTCATCTGTTTTTGTCATCATCGACCACAGTTGAAGCCCCTGTGGGTACAGATGATAGATTAGATTCTTTCATGTCCTCCACAGTGCCCATGCCAGGGCTGGACACAGCAGAGGCTCCCAGTCATAAAAAACAGCCAGTACTGAGGATCGTCATTATGTCCTTAACAGGTACTCACCCTTAGGAGGATGTCCCCTTGAAAGAGGTCCAAGCCTTCAGCTAGATGCAGATTTAAAAATATACATATTTGAATGAGCATTACTAAAAGGCATTTCTCATAATAAAATTAATCTTTTCCATTGTAAATCTTTCAGTGTTCGTCTTCATGTGATAAAAGTCACTTTGAAATAGGCAAAATTTCCTCTAATTGAGTAAATGTAAACAACCCATAAATATCATGTCTTATCACATCCTTGGTCTCATTTTGGAAAAAGAAACCTGGTCCAAGAATCTTAAAAGTAAGCAATGAATTAGAAGGCATGTTTTTGATCATTGACTCCAAATCTCTCATACTTGAGGAGGGCACAAGGGAATCTTGAGACAGGAAGTAAGGCACTAGGTGGTCAACAGTTGAGGGAGCTTGAGAACTCCTGACTTCCTTTTCAGGGCACTCTCTGCTATTGTTCCATCCTTCCTCATGACTGTAGGTAAATGGGTTGATTTTTCTCTGCCCCATGAATAAACAATGATACTCTCCAAAGCCAAACTCAAGATAATGCCCTTGCAATAAAGGCCAGGCAAATATGGATAAATCCACTCAAACTGTATCTCCAAATATCTATCAGGAGCTTAGCACAATAAAATTTCTCCCTGATGGTATTCTTTGAGTCTGGCCTCACTGTGTTTCTGAAAATAGGATTCTTAAAAGGGAAGACCCTTGTGGGGAAAATTATGAGCACGTAAAAGAATGTCTCTTCTTATCATAACACTCATATTTGATAAGCAGCCTCCCCTGTAAAACACAAAGGACTTCAAACAGGGTCGGTAGATTATATCATTGTGAGAACAGTTCCTGATTTACAGCTGGGAAACCAAGCTAGAGAATTATCACCATAGCCTCACATGGTAACAGAGGTCCCATGTGACAAAGCTGATGGCTCATTCATGATAAAGGACACCCCTGGGGTTGTAGGTATTAGGAGAAGCTGTGGTTTCACTTCCTAATGACTAAGGCTACCCTTGTATCATCCCTTGCCCCATGCACACATCTCTTTTTTTTTTTTTAGTTTATTTATTTATCTTGAGAGAGAGAGTGTGTATGAGGGACAGAAAGAGAGGGAGAGAGAGGAAATTCCAAGCAGGACCACACCATCAGCACAGAGACCAGTGCAGGGCTTGAACCCATGACCTGCAAGATCGCGACCTGAGCTGAAGTCAAGAGTCAGACACTCAACCAACTGAGCCACCCAGGTGCCCCTCCATGCACACATTTCCTAACCTCCATAAGCCTAACCTATGTATACAATCACAGCACAATTAAACAAAAACAAATAGCAATGACACGACTGCCTCATCGGCGTAGAATTGCCTTTTTGATAGGGGTAGTATGTGCTGATCTATCCCCTCTCTGCCTTAGGCATGTCATGAACAAAAGCATACATTTCCTGACACCTGGTTTGGATTAGGGATGCAGGTGAGAGCTGGACTCTTCCAGAGTGATATGAACAAACCCATTCAGACCTTGGTGCCCAGGCTGGTCAGCATAGATGAGGTCATGGAGGTGTGAGAGAGCAGAGCAGTTGGGGGGAGGAATTCTCAAAGAAGCACATATCCCTTAAAAAGAAGCCTCAGGGGGCGCCCGGGTGGCTCAGTCGGTTAAGCGTCCGACTTCAGCTTAGGTCATGATCTCGCAATCTGTGAGTTCGAGCCCCGCGTCGGGCTCTGGGCTGATGGCTCAGAGCCTGGAACCTGTTTCAGATTCTGTGTCTCCCTCTCTCTCTGCCCCTCCCCTGTTCATACTCTGTCTCTCTCTGTCCCAAAAATAAATAAACGTTAAAAAAAAAAAATTAAAAAAAAAAATAAAAGGTTTAAAAAAAAAAAAAAAAAAAAGAAGGCTCAGGAGATTCACTACCCAAGTTGCTCGTGCAGCATATATTTATTAAGTGCCTAATGTGTCCTAGACTTTGTTCTACCTGCTGGGGATGTAACGGAATAAAACAAAGCCCTCAAGGAGGTGATATTCTTGACTGGGGAGGGAGGAGAGACACACAAATAAATGAACTTGAGTAGCAGATGGTGAAAAGAGCAATAAAAGAAAAAAAGAACAACAGGGGGAAAGTGTTGAGGCAGGGGAGGGTTCACATTTTATAAAGGGTGGTCAGGGGAGGCCTCCCTGAGAAAGTGGCATTTAAGCAGAAATCTGATGGAATGGGGAATAAAGGAAGAGTATTGAGGGCAAAGGCAACAGCAAATAGAAATGAGGAAAGCCTTGATGTCTCAGAGCAGCTTTCCAAACTTTAGCCTGAGAATCCCCTGAGGGCTTCTTAAACACAGATGGTGGAGCCTACCCTCAGGGCTTCTCAGTCAGCAAGTCTGGGGCAGGGCCCGAGAATTTTCAATTTTCGTTTCTAATAAGTTCTCTGGCGATGCTAATGCTTCTGGCCCGAGAATTTTCTAATAAGTTCTCTGGTGATGCTAATGCTTCTGGCTGGGGGACCACACACTGAGAACCACCTTTGTAGAGGAATAGCTATGAGGTCAGGGTGGCTGGAAAATCCAAGTAATTAAGGGAAAAAAGTAGAAAAAAAAAAAAAAGAGAGATCAGACGGCTGGCTAAGTTCAGCTCTTCTCAAACTCTAATGTGCAGGGAATCAGCTGGGGTCTGTAAAAAGGGAGGTGGGGGTGAGACCCAAGACGCCGCATTTCTAGGAAAGCTCTTACGTGGTTCAAGTGATACTGACCTGCAGAACACATTTGGGGAATCAAGGTTCCAGGGGCTTTATTCTGTGTTGGACAAGATGTCAACCAGCACTGGTCAGTGTTGGAAGATTGGAAGATTGGATAAGAGAAGTGACATGGCCTGAATCATATCAGAAGGAGAGCTCTGTCTACTTTGGCAGGAAGAGCCTTGTGCAGGGCGAGGGCAGGAAGGCAAGAACAGTTATGAGGCCACCGCAAGAACCTGGCCAGACCCAGATGCCTTAGACCAAGACAAGAAAAGGGAAAGTGCTCAAAAGTCACAACTCGTGATATAATTTGATGGTAGATCTAAAAGCATTTGCTGATAGATGGTGTGCATGTTGGGAGACAGATAAGAGTTGGGGCAGCTCTGAGGATCTGAGCCTACTAATCCAGACGGGGGGAATTTCTTTAAGTGAAATGAAAAGTCTGAAAAAAAGCAAATCTTGGGATAGAAAGGTTAAATTGTGAGGCATGGAGACAAGATAGGTAAAAAGGTAACAATTTCCAGTATGTGGTTTCTCCCGAACAGTTTTTGTGATGTAGGATCTGGCTATGTAGCTAACCCTAACAATCCTAGCAGCTTGGTTGGAATGACCTAAAGAGAGAAAAAACCCACATGGTAAAATTTCTTCATTGGAGTCACACAGCTCAGAGTGGGTGGTGGAGATGAAAACAATGGCTCTAAGATAAAAGAATGATCTTGTCTAGAAAAATAAGGATGTGATAAGGAAAAAACTCTAACTCTAGTGCCAGCCCTGTTTTAAAATACAGCCGATCCTCTCAGGTACTTACACCTTGATCGCCTGACTAAAGAGAGATGATTTCATGTCTGGCTCTGAAGTCTTGGGACCCGTTCACCCATTTACCTTACCAAACTATTTCTTTAAAACTATTTCAAGCTTTTCCAATTATATGTCAACTAGCCTCCCTTTCCTGTAAATGGGACAAAGCCACGGAAATTCGACCTTTAGCTCTGGGTTTTTCCAGTTTTGTAGTCTGCAAATAGCACTGGGTTGAGTTAGAAGAACTGAAGTGAGCCCCATCATTGCCATCTGTGATCTGGGCAGATCACCTCCACCACAAGGAGCTTCCTGTCCCTTCTCGCAAAATGAAAATTAGCGCTTACTCTATTACAGGATTTGGCAATCAGATAGGAAAGCTCTTGATAAGGTATTTAGGATCATGAATACCTGTTTCCCACCGATCCTAACCAAACATACCCAGAATGTAAAGGGCTTCTCCTTCATTTTAGAAACAGAACAAGAGAGAGAAAAGCTTCTCTCTCCTCTTGGTAACGGACCAGATTGCTGGAGTCCTTCAATAAAAATGTTTGTAGCCAAGATGTTGAAATGGAATACCTTTACACTCTTCTCTAAATCCTAAGCAAACAGGGGTTAATGAATATGACACACCAGTAGAGGGGCTGGGTCCCCCCCCCCCACTAAATATAGCCCTAGGCATATATTACATGTACATACAAAATATATATATATATATATATATATATATATATATATGTATATGTATATATATATAACAAGCAGAATAATCATCTACTTTTCTTTCCTTTTTTCAAAATAAAGACAGGAACACTGAAATTTTTGTAAACAAAAATCATGTTATATGTTTCTAAATCCATGGAGCACTCACTAGTTTCTCTAGAAAATGTGGTCTCTCATTTCCATTTTTCAGAAACGTAGCAAATTCCAATGAAACACCAATGGACATTTCTCCCCTAAAGTTACCCAATACTCTATCATGGAGATAAGAGCTGTTCAGCAATTGCATCATAAGATTTAAAATTATTTCAAGGCATTAATAATGCAGAAATTATACCCACCAAAATTGATTTCTGAAATATCCCTCTGTTCATCAAAATCTTCATCATGCACTGTTAAAAGTAGGGAAAAATTCTTATTAATCTTGCTGAACAAAAGAAAGTTCAGAAACACTCTCTATGCATTTCAATTGATTCTTACCATTTCCTTTGGAGAGATGTTTAATCTGGAAGAAAGAAATATACAGAAAATGGATAACATATACCAGAATTCATATTTCTGAACACTCATAACCGAAGAACTCTACTTACAGATACAGCTGCTATGTGGGCACAAAACAAGATGAAAGACAGAACACAAGTGGATCTAATCCAAATCATTGTTGCAAGTGAACACATTTAGCAAATACACCTTGTGATAAATACTTTTCGGACCTTGCCCTGGCCGTCATTTTAGAAACTTTGACCCTCACATATGTACTGTGGCATTAAAAAAAAGTAGCCAGAGGAAATGTCATTGATCCTTTTAAGAACAGATACCAAGTTTAACATAAAATCTCCAGCTCCCCAGACCAGGGAAAGGTTTGAAAAGGATAATATTGAGATGAATATATAAAAACCTGTAACATTTCTATACACCAGCAATAACATTCCTATATAGCAGCAAAAACTGTTCATGTAATATAACAGATAAAAAAAACCCATTCCACAGTATAAATCAAAACAATCTATAAAATATCTATAAAGTACTTAAATCCAATAAAAATAATTAAAATTTTATGGAAATGTTTTGAGCAATTATCAGAGGACATAGATCTATTCATACACACACACACACACACACACACACACATTTATATCTATAAAATATTCATGAATGGGAAGACTTCATGTAATAAAGATGGTCATTATTTTGATATTTGTCTACAAATTAAATGATTTTCCAATAAAAATCTTGCCAAGTTTCTTGTGAAACTTGATGAACTGACAAACCCTTTCTGAAATTTACATGAAAAAAGTAAACTTCCAAAAGTAGATCAGAAAACTGAAAAGAAAGAACAAGGAGAAAGAACTGCCCTAATGGAATATCAAGAATTTTTTGAAGTTATAGTAGAGAGTGGGTTATTGCCAAAAAAGACAGAAAAATTAGTCTACAGAATGGAATAGACTATCAAAACAGATGCAAGACTATATGGGAATTTCACATGACAGGAGCCAAAAAGTCCATAGGGAAACTTTAGTCTTTCATAGTATTGTGGGGACAACAGCATTTCCATATGAGGAAAAAATTAAATTCATACACCATTCATACACACACACACACACACACACACACACACAAACTGAATAGATGAAAGATGTATATACAAAAATCTAAACTTTGAAAAAATATAGGAAAAAATGCTTTTAACCTTGAGATCAGAAAATATTGCTTAACAATAAAAAAAAACATATAAAGCATAGTAAGTTTGACTATATCAGGATTTAAAATTTTTGTGACAAAAGACACAACAGTATAGTTAAAAGATCAGCCACAGATGGAAGAAGACATTGATACTGCATATAATTGAGTGAGAGTAAGTTATCCGGGGTATATAAAGGAATACCTACAAATAAATATGAAATAAAAGAGAGAGATGATCCGAGAGAAACACGGGCAAAGTATGAACACAAAATTCACCACAAACCTCCCAAATGTGCAATAAACATGTAAAAAGATTTTCAACCTCACAAGTAATCAGAAAAATATCAGTTTTTTTTTTAATGTTTATTTATTTTTGAGACAGAGAGAGACAGAGCATGAACGGGGGAGGGGCAGAGAGAGAGGGAGACACAGAATCGGAAGAAGGCTCCAGGCTCTGAGCCATCAGCACAGATGCCCAACGCGGGGCTCGAACTCACGGACCGTGAGATGTGACCCGAGCGGAAGTCGGCAGCTTAACCGACTGAGCCACCCAGGCGCCCCGAAAAATATCAGTTTAAATAACAATGGATGCTACCTCAAGCTCAGATTGGCATAAATGAAGAAGGCTGGCCATACCAAATGTCAGCAAGAAAGTGAGGAAATAGGAAATCTTACACATTGCTGGCAGACCAGCAATCGATGCTATCTAGTAAGTTGAAAGGTGCATAGTTTACAAGCTAAAAACTCCACTTCCAGTTATATACTCTAAATAGAGATTCACAGACGTGTATACAAAGTACCATATAACGAAGTACCATATCATTGTGGGTTGTTTTTTTTTTTTTTTTGTAATAGTAAAGAACTGGAAAAATGTATTTATACTGGGAGAAAGAAAGTATCAGTCATGCACGGATAAATGTTCAACAACCAGATCTCAGAGGGAACAAGCTTTTATGTGTAGCGTTTGTTGATTTCCTGGCTGTAAATATCACTACCATGGTTCATTTCAAGCTACCAACACTATGCCACGAATGCAGTGTGGGGAAGAGGTGTGCAGTATGGGCTGTACCTGCCCCAGCACAGGACTGCGTATATTTACATGCCCTCCGACTCTTGCATGCAGGAGGTATGAGAGTCTCTGATATCAGCAATCTTCAAGGTCCAGGGCCTGCCTGTCTCCATCTCAGACCTACTTTGTGGGCAGGCAGGCCAGTCCTGTGGTCAGAAGAGCACTTCCTGTCAGAAAAGCATTTCCTCAGGCAGAAAGTGGGCTTCCGGAGCAATAAAACAGGAGGCATGACAGCCCGGAGTCAGCCTTGGATGGGCAGAGATCTGCGACGGACTTCCTTGTCACTGCAGCCATCGAGTGTGAGGTCATAAGGGCGGGTAGAGAGCCATTGCCCACACTCTTCGAACCACGGGAAGCCACCAGTGTTCTCAAAAAGGACCCGAACTTGCCCAACGGCTAAAGATGGCTTAGGTCAGCAAATACAATTTTGATGATTAAAAAAGGGGGGTGGGGAGGGACTAGATAAACAGGAGACTTCATGAGAAACATAAACTTTGTGAGAATAATTGGCTCTGAGTATAAGAGAGGAAAACACAGGAGGCTTTAATTTCTTAAATGTATGGTTTAATTTTTCTCAAATTTTGAAGCAATTAAAAGAATGAATATTTGTTCGTTCCGAAGCCAGGAAGCAGGGGTTTAGGACTTTGCTATTTGTTTTCTAAAGAAAAGGGCAACACTCTTGCCTTGGTCCCCCTCCTGCTAAAATCTCTCCTGTTAGCTTTTCAAACAGGCAGTTGCGGGGCTGTTGAATTCTCCCCACCTTTCCCTGCCTCCCTATGTGCATTTATCGTTCCCTTCCTTCTTATCCTTATCTAAACGATATACTCTAACAACGGCTCTGGGAATCGGATGGACAGGAACTCAAATCCCACTTCTGCCGTTGACTAGCTGTGCCATTTTGAGCACCTGCTTTCCGTGTGTGAAATGGACAGCAGTGCCTAGTTAATGAAGCTAGTGTAAGGATTGAAAGGTAACCTACGGAAACCACAGGTACCGGAAACCTAGGAAGCGGTCAGTGAGCTAGAGCTCTTTCCCACCGTACACACTGCCTTCTGGCAAAAGACAGGCCGTAAGAACACGAAAGCCCAGCACACTCCTTGCTCAGCCGAACATCCACTGATGGGATCATAGGTCTTCGGCAGACACAACCTGTCTCTAACGACTTTCTTTTCATGATCTTGACTGCGGCCGTTAATCAGTTACCAGCTGTTTGCAGTCCTAGGCACTTCATGTCCCGGAGTGTCAAGTGAGCAAGGCTGGAGTCTTAAGTCCCAGGTTTAAAGAGTTTATGGCTTTGCAGTTCAAAGCTAGATCAGGCGCTCCACGGGGCAAGGGTCACATTTTACTTTCCGTACCTGCTCCGGTGTCTAGCGCACAGTAGGCACTTTGTAATGGTGTGGGATGAAATACAGTAAGATGGGATTTTCTCTGAAGCTATTGGGTGCAGCGGTTTGCTTTGATCCCAGGGAGGACGTTTCATAAACTGATCGATTGAGAAAGTGCTGTGACGATTGGAAGCGAAAAGCCAGTGGCAGGTGGGGCCAGGGAAGCCGTCCCCCGTTGTCACACACCCTCTTGCCTCGTCCGAGCGGAGGCCAGGACGCCCCTCCAGACCGGCAAAGTCCTATCCCCCCAGGCCCTTCTCAGGGATGCTCCCTGCCCTCTGCCTCCTCCACGTGCCCCTTTCTGCTTCACTCACCGAGCTTGCCCTCAACAGACTATCAGTCCATCGGTTAACCTCTGACACAACTGCCTTTGCTGTTCCTCCAGGCGATCGACGTGTAACCGGGGCTCAAAGGTGCTCAGGGCAAGAACTGGCAAACTGTCGAAGTGAGCGGCAGCAGCATCCGTCGTGTCCACAGCTTTTACTGTGGGCCAGACGCTGTTCCGCGGATCTAAAGTATAGCTATTCCTTGAATCCCCACAACAATTCTGTGAAGCAGGCACTCCTCTCATGCCCATGGTACAGACTAAAACACTGACACAGAAAGATGGAGAAACCTGACCAAACCCACAGGGCTCCTGGCAATGTTCCTAAAATACCACCTGTGAGTCAGCTGTTTCTACCTACAGCTACAGCCCAGGCGAGAGGCTCGGCCATCAGGCCGCAGCATGTAGGGCCCCCATTCCAATAGCGTCCGTCTCCAACCTTTTACTAAGAAGACTTAGCCGCTAGGAAAACAGCTATAGTATCTTTCAAAAGCACCCTGGAAAGTCTTTTAAAGTACAGATTCCTGGGGCACCTGGATGGCTCAGGCAGGCAAGCCTCCGGCTCTTGGTTTTCGGCTCAGGTCATGATCTCGAGGTTCGTGAGTTCAAGCCCCGCATCGCGCTCTGTGCTGACAGGTGTGGAGCCTGCTTGGGATTCTCTCTCTCTCTCCCCTCTCTCTCTCTCTCTCCCTCTGCCCCTCCCCTACTTGCGCTGTCTCTCTCAAAATAAATAAATAAACATGGCTGGGCCTGGGACTTGGAAATTCTAATTCAGGTCAGGGGTAAGAGCCAGGAATCTACCTGAGGGTGAGAGCCAGGTAGTCTATGGAAGACACTTTGATAAACAGGACCCTGGGGAATTGACAATAAACAGATGCTTCCGTTCTGATTGTGGTTAGTAGTTAGCTTACACCCGGTTCCTTTTTTATTTAAAAAAAAAAAAATCAAAAGATCATAGCAGCCTCCAGTTTTTCCTAGCAGGGACATATACAATATTAAGAATTAGAAAGATCTTTGGTGCAGAAATCCACTTCAGAACACATCCAGGAACAGCCTCTCTGGGGTGCAGCTTGAAATTTTGCATTTTTAATAAGCATGACGGTGAACCCTATATGGAAAATATGAGACCCACTGATCTGTGCAGGCAACTCCACATTGCCCTGTACCAAGACCAATCCCAGTGGCCTCTACTGGAGAGCCAAGTAGAGACGTCCTACTATCCTGGGCACTGAGACCCCTGATAAGCTACTCTCCGTATCCAGGTCGGCATTCAATGGGTTTGGTTTCAGCTTTTCCTCCTTTGTAGGATCGAAAGAGCATACAGTCACCCATCTTTCATGCTGTGGGGAAGAATCAGACAAGAGACTTACTTTTCTGTTTGCCGATTCCCTTCCTACGTATTGAAGTTGAAACAGACTCAGCGGAAAGATACAGGATTGCCCCTGATTTTAGGAAAAATCTATAACCTCTGCTAATTACAAAGATCATTACTGCCCAAGAGGCCAAGTTAGACCATGGTATCCAAGAGGAAGACCAAACACATGGAATTACTGAGTAAAGGGAAGACACTCTTGGGATGGGCTTTCCTTTAAAAGGAAACGTGATTCTAAAGAGGAAGAGTTCCGTTTTCTAGTGCCAAATGACAAAAGTAAAACAACTGAGCAATAAGTTTGATGTCCCTTATCCAAGGGAAATAATCCACAGATGGGGGTGGGGGGGCACTGTGGCTCACGAACAGTGGCGTGCTCCTCCCGAGGGATTTGGGGCAAGAGCATGTTCCACAAAGCATTGGAAGTGGCAACACAGAAACAGGGCATGATCGACTGGGGTCGCATATCTGACCTTATTTAGATCGAGGAACAAGAAATAAGCATAAAGCCTGAGGTCGGCTTGGTGGCTGGGGACTGGTTGACTGGATACATTGCATTTCTGGTCATGTGGAGCATTTACAGGATCACAGAAGTTCCGTTTACTGGGCAAGAGTGGCTCCATCTGGGCTTGGAAATTTATTTCGACACTACTGTCCTTGAAGTTAGGGTACAAAGAAACAAGCTTAAATTGCAAAAGGGATGCTTAATTATTAGATACAAAGACCTTCCTGGTCATCTGAGGATTTGGGGGCTCTAAAGCGTTTTAAGGAGGGAGACAGTGTTAGTCATTGAGAATAACACCAAAGCTACAGGGTAGGGTGAGTCACGCGTGGACAGATGAAATTCTTCAGAAAGAGATGCTGTCGGAGAAAGAATGGGTGAGCTTGGCTTGAGGATTTTTCTTTGTCCTGGGAGAGGTCATTCAGTTTCAGAGGTCATTTAATGGAAGCAAGATGATGGTAAGTCACACATGTAACTCAATCCAGAGAACAAGAAGGTCAATCGTTTTAGAAGACAAATGGGAATTATAATCCCATTTCCCCTTGAAAACCACAAAATTGTTTTGGGGACAGCAGATTCTCTTACGCAAGTGGCCATCCCCTATTTTCAGGGCCAGTCGCAATATCTGACACCTTAATAGGAATCTGAGTTAGCACAGGGGGAAAGTATCAGGAGGACCTATGTGGGGGCATTACTGGAAATTCTGAGAGTAATTAATCTCAGTAAATAGATGAGCTAAGAGGTCTTCCTGACATTCATCTGTCAGGTCTGCTCACATTCGTATGCCGAATCAAATTTTTAAACACAAATTCGTCTTCTAATTACCAATGGCGAGAGCAGGAAGACTACGGTGGCAGCCACTTTGCAAAACATGCGTGAGGACAGCTCTGCACAAACATGCAAGCAAGGATGCCAGTCACTGACGTCCTGTGAATGGATGGGCTAAGTGACGCTACATAACAGGAAAGGAAGAAAACTAGCCGTCCCTTAGGTTTTTTAATAGAATTTCTGGGAAGAGCACTTTGCTAACTGCTTACAAAGTTTCCTACCTTGAGCGCCATTTCTTCTTATCCAAATAAGAGCAATTATGATGATACTAACCAGATGACTTATTAGGCACTTATGACCTGGCACTGTGTAAGATGCTTTACATAAGCCAATTCATTCAATTCTCATAGCAATCCCATAAGGTAAAAACTATTGTCCTCATTTTATAAGCCTGAGCTCAGAGAGGTTGTATATAGTACCCAGAACCTGAAAAATATCAAAATAGAGAAATGAGCTTAGTAATGTGGTTCTCTTTCCAGGGCAGTTTCCTTCTTAGCTGATTAGCTAGACCACCATATCGGGTTCATTCATTCCTTTGTTCATCCATGCATTTGTCCACAATTCCTTTATTGAGCACGTCCTCTGTGCCAGGCATTGTCTTAGGCATTGGGAAAACACCCGTGAACCAGACAGACACTGTCCTTGCCCTCATGGAGCTTAGATAGAGGTGAACATCATGGGAAGGCAAGCATCTCTCAGCGTTACTAGTAGATCCCAAAGTAAAGATGGGCCAAAGGGAAATAGATGAACAAATCGTGATGTATTCATTGATCACATAGATCACAGCAGACTTCGACTAAAATAAAATAGAATGCACAATAAAACACTGTCACCATTGAGTACTCCTAAACAATAAAAAAACAATTGGACTATTGGCACACACAAGAACATGGATAAACCTCAAAAGCGTGATGCTAAGCTTTCAAAGTCAGATACAAGACCATATGTTGTATGATTCCACTTATATAAAACATCAGAAAAAGCAAAACTATAGTAGTAGAATCCAAATCAGCAGTTGCCAGGGACCAAAGGATGGCAGTAGAAGGAGACAGACTACCAAGGACAGAAAGAAACTTGTGGGAGTAATGAAAATATTCTATATCCTGACTGTGTTGGTGGTTATGTAACCGTATAAGTTTGTCAAAAATCAAGGCGTTGTACACTTAAAATTGGCAGATTTTGTTGTATGTAAATTAATGTCAATAAAACTGACTTTAAAAAAAAAAATCAGGAACCCTGGTGTTCACATCCTATCTCTTCCACTAACGTACCAGATGACATTGGGCAGAATAGTCTATGTTTGGATTTATTCTTCAAAAATATGGGGCTAATGAGACGTGTTCTCCCTCTTTTACTACTAGGTCAAGGGAATTTTAAATGTGGAGAAATGTTTTACCATGTATCAAATGCTTTATAAATACGTAATTTAACTGTTATTGTTTCCGCACTGAGGACTATCTCCATGGAGGAATGCTATCTCCATTCTCAGAGGCCTAGAATGAATTTAATTTGATAGGTTTCTTAACAGCCTCTGAGCCTCAGGCAGGGTTTCACAGTCCTGAGTCCACATGTTTTAGAGAAGACTCAACCATCTGCTTTGGATTTGGACCATCAAGTTACTGAGCGAATGGGAACAACGTTGTTCTGATGCTTTTTCCCAATCACCACACATCCCTACGTAGTTAACAAGTCCGTATCCAGACAAGTCTGTCTGGATAAGAGACAAACGCTGAGGGTGGATCCCCAGATTCTGGCCACAAAACCAAAAGAGCAATTGATGGTTGGCTGTATGTTTAGAAAAGCTCTTGATTCTCATCCCGGGATCTATCGCTTTACCGCCAACTATTTTCCCGAAGAAACAGAACTGCTCTATTCTCAATTCTGAAAGCAATTCTTATGCTATTCATCTTTATTTATTTAATGTATTAATTTAGTTTAACATGTCACTGAGTTTGCAGTTACTCACATAGAAGGAACATGAATCCACCTTGACACAGTAACCATCCAGCTGGTATTTGATCCAGTTACCAAAATGCACTTGGGTCCATGGTGGATGCTAAGGAGAACACCAAGAAGAACCTTGCACATTTTTGTCCTCAAGGCCCTTAATCTTAGCTTTTCCTGACAGTTCAGCCTTTTCATTTACTGGATCAGGAAAAAATATATATTTATAGCGTGGTAACGCGTACATTATGAAGTACATAATATTTAAAGTTTAAAAATATATTAAAAAGAAGAGAAAAGTCACCATAAGTCTCACTTTTGACATAGTCAGTTATCTTTCATTTAAAAAAATTTTGTATAGGGGCGCCTGGGTGGCTCAGTCGGTTAAGCGGCCGACTTCGGCTCAGGTCATGATCTTGCGGTCCGTGAGTTCGAGCCCCGCGTCGGGCTCTGTGCTGACAGCTCGGAGCCTGGAGCCTGTTTCAGATTCTGTGTCCCCCTCTCTCTGACCCTCCCCCATTCATGCTCTGTCTCTCTCTGTCTCAAAAAAATAAATAAACGTTAAAAAAAATTAAAATAAATAAAATTTAAAAATGTTGTATATATATTATATATGTATATATAGTGTATATATATTATATATGTATATATAGTATATATGTATATAAATACATATATAATAGTGATATAAATTTTTATTCACTTAGTTTTTGGTCATCAAAATTTTCTTTAAAGGAAATATTGAGTTAGAATTTCATCTATTTTTGCTAAATTATCCTTCTTGAGAGCATATGCCAGTGCTCAGTTTTCCCTCAACTGGCTCTCACCAATGAACAGCCCCACCCAAAACAACAACAATAACAACAACGAAAAACTGTGGCATCTTCAGATACCCCAGCTTTTGAAAAATAATATTTGCTCAGTTTTGTTATAAAATTAATTTATAGTTACAAACTTATTAGTTTCTTTTATAAACTTAATTAGTAGTTATTCAGTGTGAAAGACTGGAAAACACTGTAGGAAAATGCTAACTGTAATCCCACTACCCAAAATAATCAATTAGCATCTTAGTATATGTCCTAGAATTTTCTCCATGCTTTCTTTTTTTTTTTTTTTGTACAAATGTTAGTTATGTTACATTCATAGCTTAGCTTATAAATGTTTCCCCATGTCAATAGATATTCTTTAACAAAATGCCTTTCCGGGGCTACATATAGTTCCATTGAATGGATATACTGGATTTAACTAATGAAGTTTGTGTTGTGGATAGAGTGGTTATTTTCAGTTGATTTTGCTTATCATGGTCAATACTACAGTAAATATCTGCGTTTGCAATTGTATGTACTTCATGTTATTGCCTTAGAACAAATTCCAATAAGTAGAATTGCTGAGTTGATGTGTTTTATTTATTTATTTATTTTTGAGAAAGGTAATTTTAAGATAATCTCTAATTTCCTCACCCTCTGAAACCACGCCACAGAAAAGTGAAGGTGATTCAAAGTCCGTTAGCCAAAGACCCAAAGAATGCAGAATTAACTCTTTAGGAGGGAAACAGGACAGGACTTTTCAAGGCATCATAGAAAGATTCTGAACTCACCTTCTCCCACAGACACACTAAATCTACAACTACATATGGATCAATTCCCTCAGGAAAAGACCTAAAAACTAGCTGAACAACTCTTTCACAACAAAGAATAAGAAGTCTACATCCAGATGCATAGGAGTGACAGAGACATAGTCTCGCCCCACACGCCACCCACGGTGTGGCAATGCACAATCAGGAAGTGTCTCATGAATCCGGAACTTCTCCCTGAGATCTGAGGGGTTTGTGCCCCACATCAGGCACTCCAGCCCTTGGAACCTCCAGTGAAAGGAGGAACCCCCAAAATGTCTGGCTTTGAAAACCAATGGGGCTCCTGTCCAGGAGATACATTTCTTAAAGCGCTTGTGCACAGACTCACTCACCCCAGAGACCAGTGCAAAAGCAGCACTTTAAAGAGTACCCAGGTTATACATGAAGGAGATTCATTTGTTGATCTTAAAGCATCTGCCAGAGGAGCAGAGGCCTGTTGAAGCTCTCTCCAGGGATGGAGGCAATGGCAGGAATAATTTGTATGCTCTCTCTCCATCTTGATAGTGTCAGTGGGCGTGCCCCAGCCCTGTGCTCTCCCACAATCCTGCCCTGCTAAAGGTGGTGGGCATGTGCAGCCCACACAGGGGATGCTCCTTGATTGCCTGGCTCTGGATCAAGGGGCTTGTATTCCTGGGCCCCAGAAGACTGTAACTATAAATGGAGAGATAGTTTTTGTCAGGCTAACATCCGCACGGTGCTACATAAACAGCAGACAAAAACTATGCCCCCTTTTCTACGAAAAAGACCTACTTTCTTGTCTTGGAGCTTCAGTCTAAAAGGCAGAATTCAGGTTTTCCAGGTATCTAAAGGCTATAGAGGAGATCTCGGGGAATATAGGCTGGGAAGTGCCAGGTTTGTGATCTCTCTTGGCCATGCTACATCTCCTGCTATCTTCCAGAAAGGAGCTTTTTACCCAAGGAACATCTCCAGCTCTCCTGATCTGGAGGCCACCAGGGGTGACTGTGGGACTTATCATGGTCAATCCTACAGTAAATATCTGCATTTGCAATTGTATGTACTGTATATATTTGCAGAATTGTCTATATTTGCATACTTTAAAAGCTTCTGCTAAGGTCTGGCTTCCAATCAACCTGAAACAAGGTGCTGACTGAGATATATCTTGCCCGTCCCTTTGAAAACTTGATAGGTCTTGGCACACCCTCAACAACTGGGACCTATTAAGAATAAATCAACCTGCATAGGCAATCACAAAGGTTTAAGAGACAACCAAGAGCTAGGGCAAAGTTGAAAGATAAGGCTCATCTCCTATACAAGGCCGTTTCTTGAAGACTGAAAGAAGTAGCTGTTTCGCCTAATACATAGAAATAAACACGGAGAGAAAAGCAAAATGAGGAAACAGAGGGATATGTTCCAAATGAAAGAATAAGATGAAACCTCAGGAAAAAATAATAATAATGAAGCAGAGAGAAGTAATTTACCTGATAAAGAGTTTAAGGTAGGGGCGCCTGGGTGGCTCAGTCGGTTAAGCGTCGAACTTCGGCTCAGGTCATGATCTCGCAGTCCGTGGGTTCGAGCCCCATGTTGGGCTCTGTGCTGACAGCTCAGAGCCTGAAGCCTGTTTCAGACTCTGTGTCTCCCTCTTTCTCTGACCCTCCCCTGTTCATGCTCTCTCTCTCTCTCTCTCTCTGTCTCAAAAATAAATAAAACGTAAAAAAAAAAAAAAAAGAGTTAAAATAATGGTCATAAAAACGTTTACCAAACTTGACAGAATGGATGAACACAGTGAGAACTTCAACAGAGATAGAAAACGTAAGAAAATACCGAACAAGTCGCAAAGCTGAAGAAGACGATAACTAAACCAAAAAATACACTAGAAATATTCAATAGCAGACTGATGAAGCAGAAGAAAGGATCAGTTACCTAGAATACAAGGCAGTGGAACTCACCCAAACAGAGCCCCAGAAAGGAAAAAAGAATTTAAAACAGTGAAGATAGCTTAAGAGACTGATAGGAAAATATCAGGCGGAATAACATTTGCATTATAGGATTCGAAGAAGAAGAAGAAGAAGAAGAAGAAGAAGAAGAAGAAGAAGAAGAAGGAGGAGGAGGAGGAGGAGGAGGAGAAGGAGAAGAGAAAGAAAGGGATAGAAAGCTTATTTGAAGAAATAATGCCTGAGAACTTCCTTCACCCAGGTGGGGAAGGAAACAGACATCAGATGCAAGAATGCCAGAAAGTTCCAAAGAAGATGAACCCCAAATAATTCACACCTGAACACATTATAATTAAACTGTTAAAAGTTAAAGAGAAAATCATAAAAGCAGCAAGAGAAAAAAGCTTGCTACGTACAAAGCAGCCCCGTGGGACTATCAGTAGTGTGTTTTAGCAGAAACTTTGCAAGCCAGAGAGAGCTGCACGGTGTCCTCAAAGTGCTGGAAGGGAAAAGCTTCCAGCTGAGAATACTCTACCCGGCAAGGTTATCATTCAGAATTGAAGGAGAGATAGAGCTTTCCAGGTTTAAAAAAAAAAAAAAAAAGCTAAAGGAGTTTATTACCATTAAACTAGCCTTACAAGAAATGTTAAAGGGACTTCTTTAAGCTGAAAAGAAAGGGCATTAATTAATAAGACAAAAACATGTGAAAGTATACATCTCACCAGCAAAAGTAAATATACAGTAAAGGTAGTGGATTAATCACTTATAAAGCTAGAATGAAGGTTAAAAGACAAAAGTAGTAAAAATAACTATAACCACAATAAACAGCTAAGGGATACAAAAAAATATAAAGATGTAAAATGTGACTTCAGAAACATAAAATGGGGGGGGGGGTAAAAATGAAGAGTTTTAGAATGCATTTAAACATATCACTATCAACTTAGAATAGACTGCATATATTATAGGGGGTGAGCCTCATGGTAACCAGAAAACAAAAACCTATAGGAGATACACAAAAGTTGAGAAAGGACCTAAGCCTAACACTAAAGAAATCATCAAATCACAAGGGAAAATAACAAGAGAAAAAGAACAGCCAAAAAACAATTAACAAAATAGCAGTAACTATATACCTATCAATAATTACTTTAAAATTTTAAAAAATATGTATTTATTTTTGAGAGAGAGAGAGAGAGACAGAGCGGAGCAGGGGAGGAACAGAGAGAGAAGGAGACACAGAATGTGAAGCAGGCTCCAGGCTCTGAGCGGCCATCACAGAGCCCGATGCGGGGCTCGAACCCATAAACCATGAGATCATGACATGAGCCAAAGTCGGGCGCTCAACTGACTGAGCCACCCAGGTACCCCGATCCAGCTTTTAAATTCACCTGTGTCTGATGCCGCAGTACATGTTCTATCTGCTTTATCCCCTTCACTCTAGGAGGGGGAAATGGTGACTAGTTCAAGTGTGATTTGAGACACTATATTCAGCCCTTCTGGGCCCCAAGACATGTTCTTTATCAGATATCTCAGTTCCTGAAAATCCACTATTAAACAATCTTGGTCCAGTGTTCCAAAGTCTTCTCCTTTGGTCTTGATCTTCTTTTCCCCGCCTCTGTTACCATCCACACAATGGCCCCAAACAAGAACGTTAGGAACAATCCTTGCCTTTTCCTTCTCCCAGAAATTAATGGCAGTAGGGGTGTGGATTCGCCTTCATAACCAACTCTCAAAACCATCTGCTTGCCACCCTTCCGGAGAGCCTCCACCCCATCTCAGATGAGTATAACCACTCCCTTGCATAACCTCATCAGCCTCCTAACCTGCCTCTCTACCAATTCACTCTATGTGGGGTGGGATACATCAAGAATGTTTAAGGAATGCAGAACACTAGGGTATTAATAAACATTTTCACGTTTGCCATACCTTCTATAGGTATTTCTCTTGATATGTATGCCTGTGTGGTTACTGAGCATGTTAACTCTGTTTTCATGAAAGGCCTTCATATCTTGTCAGGACATCAGGGTTTGATGCTTTATGGTTTGACTTCTTTGAGCTTTGGTTTCCTTATCTGTAAAATGATGTTATACCTTGATGATATAGCACCTCAAATTTGAAGGTTCTGTGATGTCTTAAATAAACTTAACCGCCCGCTTGCAAAATTTTATTTACTTTTATAATCCAATGCTAGGGATCCAGTGTGTAGTTTGGTGAAGGCTATCTATCCTGTTTAGGCTGGAACTTCGTGACAGAAATCCCTGTGTTGTTCTACAGTCCACCAGGGGGCGCCGACTTTCTAGCAAATTGGACATCAGCGCCTTGACTTCACAGAAATCATCTCCTACATTTCAGGGACATTTCAGCGAGCACAGCATTATAAACAATTTAAGATAATTGTCAGTACAAATTGATTTCAATGTTTTAAAAAGAGCATCTCCACAACGGGTTGAATTTGTCATTTTCCCCATGATATTGGAGTTATGAAATATATGAAATTTGTATGAAGTTGTACTGGAGGTTCTATTCCAAACTCAAGACAATCTCCATTCCTTAGCCACGTTCCTGCTTAATGTCTGTGTTTCCCACTTACTTCTGCTGGCTCTACCTTGGAGGGTTTCATGGAGATTAATTTAAAGGATATGAAAATGGCTACTCAAGTATGTTGCTATTAGGCAGGAGTTTATTGCCGAAAAACCAAGACTCGGGATGTGTGTTAATTGTTTTAACTATAATTAGACATATCTAGAAGAAAAAAGTAAAATGAAATCATAACAAATCCAGTGGGTTTTTTTTTCCTTGAAATCCATTCATTTGAAATCCCCATCGGATAGAAGAAAGGTACCCACGTAAACAGCATGTCTGTGTTCAGCAGCATCATGGTTTTGATGCTACAAGGTGGTTTAACCAAAATAAGGACATTGAGTCAAATACTTGCATTATAAAAACGATTCTGGACACAATTCTTCACAAAAACAACAAAATACTTTGGAGAGCAAATAAGCCGTTTTGAGGGAAGATTCTTCTAACCATTGAGAGAAGTTGTTTCAAGGATGCATGTTTATGGGCTTTAGGTAAATTATAATGGGGTCTGGCGGTGGGGGTGCAGTAATGATGGAGGATTGGGCGAAGCGGGTAGGGATAAGGAAGGGGAAGAGAGAGGGGTGTGGAGACCAATGGGAGGGGGTCGGAGGAAGGCAAACAAACTGGTCAAAGGGACCGTCTAGGCAGGCAAACGTTGTTAGCACTTCAGACACGAGAGAGCAGCCGCCAAGCAAACTGGACACAGCAGGGTTCCAAAAGGTCCACCAAAAAGCAAAGCAGCCACCCAGAAGGATGGTCAGGGCATTGGGAGAAGATGTGAGAGATGATGGCCATAGGACTTGTTATATGACGTGGTACAATTAGTTGAAAAATATGGGCTTTTTCAATATGGGTTTGAATGACCTTGAGAACATTGGTTCACATCTCCAAGCCTCCGTTTCTTCAACTGTAAAATGAGGGTAGTTAATACCTACCTCTCAGTGTTGTTGTAAGGATTTAATAAATTAACAAACATGAAGCTATACATGGCAAGTACTACAAAAACATCACCATTATCATGATCCTCTCTTTCTCTTTATCATCATTTTTATCTCTTTAAAAAAGTTTTTTTAGTGTTTATTTATTTTTGAGAGAGACAGAGTGTAAGTGTGGGAGGGGCAGAGAGAGAGGGAGACACAGAATCCGAAGCAGGCTCCAGGCTCCGAGCTGTCAGCACAGAGCCCAACGCGGGGCTCGAACTCACAAACTGTGAGATCATGACCTGAGTCAAAGTCGGACGCCCCACCAATTGAGCCACCCAGGAGCCCCATTATTGTTTTTTTTTTTTTTTTAATAAGAGAGAGAGAGACACAGAGACAGAGAGAGAGGGAGTGGGGGAGGGACAGAGGGGGGGAGAGAGAGAGAGAATCTCAAGCAGGCTCCATGCTGAGCTCCATCCCATGACCATGGGATGATTACCTGAGCTCAAATCAAGAGTTGGGCACTCAACTCACTGAGCCACCCAGGCACCCTATAATTTTTATGTTTATCATTATCCCCACGTATTGTTTTCCTTCTAAGGCCTATTGACGAAAGCCTTTAAGTGGGTGTCCTATGTGCCTTCCCACACGTGAAAACTAAATTGAAAACAAAACTGTTAACATTTAACACACACCTTCCCTGTGACCAAGCGGTTCCCCTCCCAGGTATTTGCCAAAGAGAAATGAAAATATGTGGAAAGAAAAAGTCACATACCCAGTGTTCATTGCAATTTTTTATTGTAGTAAAAGCATTCAACATTAGATCTATGCATTTAGCAAAATTTTAAGTGTAAAATATTGTTAACGTAGGCACCATGTTGTAAAGCAGATATCTAGAACTTATTCATCCTACATAACTGAAACTTTTTCCCCGTTGAATAGCAACTCCCAATTTCTCCCTCTCCCCAGCCCCTGGCAATCACCATTCTACTCTCTGCTTCTATGACTCTGGCCAGTTTAGAGACCTCATAGAAGTGGAATCATACAGTATTTGTCCTTTCATGATGGCTTATTTCATTCATCACAGTGTCCACGAGGTTCACCCATGCTGTCACATATTGCAGGATTTCCTTCCTTTTTAAGGCTTAATAATATTCCATTATGTGTATACACCACGTCTTTTTTATCCATACGTCTATCAGTGGACATCCAGGTTATGTCCGCCTCTTGGCTGTTGTGAACAATGCTTCACTGAAGTTTAAGCATAATGACCTCAAACTGTAAACGACTCATATGTCCGCCAAGTAGTAAATTAATAAGTGAATTATGCTATCTTCATCCAGGGAATGAACCACTGACACAATCGATACCATAGATGAATGGTCCAAATACATCATGTTGAATGCAAAAAGCCAGACGTAGATAAGGCATACTAATGAGTTCCTTATATCACGTTGAATATGCCAAACTAATTTATGGTGACAGATATCAGAACAGAGGTTTGGGGAACAGGGACAAGGGTGGTGCGGTTGGACTGGAAGTGTGCGTGCGGAAACTTTCTTGGGCAATGAGAATGTTCTAATCCTGTTTAGGGTGTAGATGTCACAAATATACACATTAAATAGTTCACGTAAGCTTTGTGCCTTTGACATGTGTATATTAGACCTCAAATAACATTGTAGTTCTTCAGAAAAATAAGACAAAAGCAAACAAACAAGTCCATGATATTTAGCCAAGAAGCTCTCACGAAGCAAAGCTGAGCTACCAAGATCTAGTGAAGGCAGCACGTGCACAGATAGCTTTCCTGGCAAACAGACAGAAGCATATAGTGATGAATAAAGCAAGAGCAACTTTCCAGAAGAGTGAGGACATCCACAGCCATTCAGAAAAACCATCAGCTGACAGAGGCCACCCCAGCAAAGGGTTTCCCTGTGTGAAAGCTGAATTGTCATTGAGCATAATTGAGGTCTGTGAAAAGGGTTGATGGGGCACATCCTGAGGATTTGTCTATTGTCTATTAATGTGTCTATTTACCCTACCATCAGGTCCTCTGCTCTCCCTCCAAAGTATGCCTGTAATCTGGCTGCTTCTTACAGCCTTCACTATAGCCCAAGCCACCATCATCTCTAGCCTGATCACAGTAAACTCCATTACTGGTGTCCCTGCTCCCTCTCTTGCCCCTCTGCAACCTAGTCTCAGCACAGGAGTCAGAAATGTGGTTAAAATTCTGCAGTAGTTTTCCACGGCCCTTAAAACGAGATGCCCGATTTTCGCCGTGGCTCACAATGTTGACATGAACCTGCTGCTGACCGCCCCTTCAACCTCAGCTCCTTCCCTGAGGCGTCCCCCACCAGCTTCCTGCTCCAGCCATAGTGGCTTCTTACTGTAGCTCAGATGTTCTGGATTTGCCCTAGGTACTTATTGTTCCCTCCACCCAGAATGACCCTCCTCCATAGCATCTTGCTTTTACTTCACTTAGGTCACTGTTCAAATGGCTTCTCCTTGGAGGTACCTTCCCTGACTCCTCTTTATAAAACGGTACCCCTAGCTACTACCTTTACTCTTAACCTAGATGATAGTTAATTTTGACTGGGCCATGGGGTGCCCAGGTATTTGGTTCAACATTATTCTCGGTCTTTCTGTGAGGGTCTTCTTGAACGAAATTAACATTTAAATTGATAGATTGAGTAATTGATAGATTGCCTTCTTTAATGTGGGTGGGCCTCCTCCAATCAGTTGAAGGCCTGAATAGAAGAAATGACTGACACTCCCCCAAGTAAGAGAGAATTCTCCTACCTGACAGCCTTTTGACTGAGATATCCACTCTTCCTGGTACTGCGACAACTGCCAACTACTGAACTTGAATTTAAACATCAGCTCTGCAGGTTTTGGATTTGCCAGCCTCTGTCATTGTGTAAGCCAGCTCCTTATTCCTTTTTTCTCCACACCCCCATCTCTATGTCTTCTCTGGAAAAATCCAAAGCTTTTAACCACATGGCTATGCTGCCTCCCAGTGGCATCTCTTGCCTAGATTATTCCAGCACTTTCCTAGCTGGTCTTCCTGTCTGCATTCTTGCCCTGCTCCAGTCTGTTTGTGATGTCACATGCAACCTTGCCTGAACCTCCTCAGAGGCTTCTTCTTGCCTTCAGGACACCATCCGAGCATCACACCATGGCCAACTGTGACCTGGCTTTATGTACCCTCCAAGGCCAACCGCCGTGGTCACCATGTCCCCTGGCCTTCCCTGCTCCTTCACACACATTATATTTTCAGCCTTGCCAAACCTGCTTGGGTCCCTCAGATTCAACACACATCCTCTATGTCTAGGCTGCAGAGTTCTCTCCCAATTCTCCTGCTTACCTCCAGCCTACTCTTGAGTCTTTCACTCATATGCCACTTCCTCCAAGAGGACTCCTCTGACTTTTCCAGGCTACTTTATGAGCTCCAGATAAGCATTCCCAGAGAGCCCTGGACCTCCCCTTTCATAGACCATCAGCTTTTCTTGGTTTTAGTTGTTTTAACTTCTTGCCTTCTTAGCTGGACAGGAACTAGTCTGTTTCACTCGCAAGCAACTGGTATGCATAATATACATTGGTAAGTTGTTGATTAAATCTGTGAGTAATATATTTATGATTATCAGCTCTTAAGAAGCCATCTACCCATTTGTATGATTTCTAGAAAAGGTAAATCTATAGAGAAAGAAAGTAGATTGGCAGTTGCCAAGGGCTGGGAGTGGAAATGGAGAGTGCCTCCCTAACTAGCAGGAGGAATCTCCTTGGTGTGAGGGAAATGTTCTCAAACTGGACTGGGGTGATAGTTGTGCAACTCTTTCGGTTAACTAAAAATCATTGAACAGTAGGTACACTTAAAATGAGAGCCATGACAATGGCATGTAAGTTACACCGCAATAAAAAACAAATTTAAAGAATGCATCTAGGGGCACTTGGATGGCTCTGTCGGTTAAGCATCAGGCTCTTGGCTTCGACTCAGGTCATGATCCTACAGTTCTTGAGTTTGAGCCCCATGTTGGGCTCTGTGCTGACAGTGCAGAGTGTGATTAGGATGCTCTCTTTTCCTATCTCTGCCCCTACCCCCCTCAAAATAAATAAACTTAAAAAAAAAAAAAGAAAGAAAGAACGCATCCAGTGTCTGCTCGCTCATTGCCAGCCAGTTCCAGAGATGTTTTTTCTGACGGCAGGAAAGCGATCCGAAAATCTGATGTAGCTTAACATTTTTATAAAAACGACGATATCCAGACCTCGCATTTCATTGTTTCATACACAACTTGAACTTCTCTGTGGAAAGTATTTTGCTACTTTAGATTCTTCAGGGTCTACAATCATCAAGTTTCATGGCAACTGATAAGGAAGCCCAGAATCATATTGCCATGAGAATTCCTGTACCAAACATTAAAGAAGAAATGTTTGTAGATTAATTTTCTCTAAGACTAGCACGGCGTGTGTCCCGGTTAGATAAGGCTGGAGAAATGTCCCCGTGTGAGCCGGCCAGAGATTGGAGAATGACTCAGACAGTAGGAGCTGTTTTCTCCAATTGCTGAATTCTCGGTGAAATGTTGCTAAATAGTCATGTGGTTCCCAAGGGGTAGAAGTTCTCTGATTTCCCTTCTGCAAGTTCAGCAAGAATTTGGAGCTGTCTAGCCCAACGTGGGGAGCATATGTGGGAACAGGCAGGCCTTGGGACCCCAGTCATATTCCAGTAGGACTGCTTCTTTGCCCTGATCTTGTCAAATGAGACCGGACAAGGAATGTTTTGGTAAGGGGCTGCAGCTACACCTGTGAAGTTACCACATGCCCTGTGCCCCAGTGGGAGAACCACGGTGCTTCTCAGGCCCAAGATCCCTGGAGGGCTCAAAGCAGGCAGCTCCAAAATCTCTTGATGCCTTGGAATCTGGGACTGCCTAAGGGTAGATCAGCAAAACCACCAGGGGCGAGAACTCCGCCATTCCAGCCTTGGTCTGTCTCTTACTAGGCATTTGCTCTTTTGCATTGGGATTGATTGATGATACTTGATTGCCATGGAGTTGGATCATGTAATTCTATAAGATTTAAGAAACCAGTCTTGGGAGAAAGAGCGATTCAAGAGACAGATTACAGGACTGGAACACAGAAGATGTGAATTCAAATTCTGGTTCTACAACTAAGCAGCTGTGTGACTTAGGAGAAATCACTTTTCCCCTCTGAGCATCTGTTTGTCCATCTGTAAAATGAGGGTTTGGGATTAGTTAATTTTAAGGTGTTCTTGACTCTGATAAAAATAATAATAATAATTTTCATTCCCTAACTATTTTCCTAATCATAGGTGCCGGGTACATTTGCATTCCGTCCTAAGAGGCAGGCATGGTTCTCATTGTTTGTCATGGATGAAAATGAGGACAAGTCAGGCTAAAAAAATTGCTCAAGTTCAAAGTGCTTGGAAACAAAATTACTTGGACCTGCCCAAATCTGTCTACTCTACACTGGGCCCTAAACCCAACTACACAGTGGAACGTGAGGGAGTCGTTCCTCGTTTCCTGGCACCATCGACATTTCCAAAGGCCACTCACTGCTACAGAAAAGCCTCTTGATTATTTTCCCCAACATTGTATTTAGAGAACTTTTAAGGCTACAGAACGATTGAAAGAATTTTACAGTAAACCCCCTTACACTGATTTTCTACTGGTTCTCACTGCTTACTTTGCCACACATCAAGCCAACTACCTATCCATCCCTCTCTTCCTCCATCCATCTTATTTTTTTACAGAATCCCTTGATTTTGATCTTTGGAGAAAGGCTTCTCCCATCACATTTTCTCAATCTTTTCTCCCTGTCCACATACCATTCAATCATCACAAGAGCCAATGTAGCAGGTACAATCCCGCCTTATGGATAAAGAATGAGGTCATGAAGGTAAGCAGCTCACTCAGTATCGCTTAGCTAGGAAGCAATAGAGTCTATATTTCTCTTGGGCTAAAGGCTAGACTCTTACCCTCATGTTCTTATGCCCTCTGACATGGTATTTTTCCAAAAGTAGTCATTATGCCTTCACTTTGATAATCTTTGCTCATTTCCACTAGGGATTTTTTTCCATAGGCAATTAATATCTTTTACAGCCAAATGAAACAATAGCAACGATAAAAACACCTCATGGTTTATTCACTGTGCTATGATCAGAGCTTTAAATATAGTACCTTAGGGGCACGTGGGTGGCTCAGTCAGTTAAGCTACCGACTTCAGCCCAGGTCATGATCTCGTGGCTCATGGGTTCGAGCACTGCGTCAGACTCTATGCTGATAGCTCGGAGCCTGAAGCCTGCTTCAGATTCTGTCTCCCTCTCTCTCTCTCTCTGGCACCCCTGCCCCCCACGCCCACTCATGCTCCCCCTGCTCTCAAAAACAAACACTAAAATAATAAAAATAAATAATTAAGTATAGTATCTTAAAAGAGGATATATAAATTATGTGGCCCTTCTTCAATAGAGCTTAACATTTACAGTTTGATTCTATGCGTGTGTTTGTGTGTGTTTGTGTACTTGTGTGTATTCCATGATAACTGTTGCTTTTACAAATCTATGCCTTTGCACCCAGTTCAGACCCTTGGCTGGGCTTGATTTCTTTGCTTTGTTTTGTCATGCTCTTGAAAGCATAGGTGAAGAAGAGGTCTCATCAGGTGCATATGTGGAAGTATCATGATAGGGGATTGCTCAGATTTAGCTCAGCGGCTCTCAAGCCCCAGGCTTGTTACCCTCAACCTGTCAACTTGTGTAAAACAAGTAAACAAATTCCCTTGCCAACCTGATTGAGCAGAAGGGCGTTGTTCACCAGAAATACTTTAGGTGACCCCAAACCCAGTGGCTATTTGTATTTTAGACTAGTCTTCCCCTCTGCTTTTATTTAAATATGGGTGTGTCTCATTTATGGAAGTTATCACACTTCAAATCCAGAAGACTTACCATGAAAGTGCTTAAGTCTGTTGTGCTGTGAGCCCCTTTGGTCATCTGGGAAAGCACTGGACCTCTTCTAGAGAAAGTGTTTTTAAATTATTTTTTTATGTTTTTTAATTTCTTTGTAACAGAGAGAGAGCACTAGTGGGGCAGGGGCAAAGAGAGGGGGACGGAAGGTCCAAAGTGGGCTCTGTGCTGAAAGCCTCGAGCCCGAAGAAGGGTTGGAACTCACTAACTGTGAGATCATGACCTGAGCTGCAGTCAGAAGTTCAACCAACTGAGCCAACCCTAGAATAAGTGTTCATAAATGAATAAGATACAATGTAGGGGCGCCTGGGTGGCTCAGTCAGTTGAGTGTCTGACTTCAGCTCAGGTCGTGATCTCACAGTCCATGAGTTCCAGCCCCACATCGGGCTCTGTGCTGACAGCTCGGAGCCTGGAGCCTACTTCCAATTCTGTGTCTCCCTCTCTCTCTGCCCCTCCCCTGCTCATGCTCTGTCCCTCTGTGTCTCAAAAATAAATAAAAACATTAAAAAAAATTTTTTAATAAAATAAAATGTAAAAGAGTATAAAGGAAACTAATTTTCTTAAAATGCAATTATCAAAATGTTAAAATAATAGCTTGTGATATAATATGTATGTTTTTAATGTGTTGTATAACTAGACACAAGGATAATTCTAATAGTTATCATAATTTCCAACTAATGATGAGTGTTATTGTTATTTCAAGAGGTTTCACATATCTAGATATTTAATAATCTGAAATGCCATGATTTATATTATGTCAATATGTAATGAAAATACATGAGGTGTCTGTGTGCAGCAAAGTCATAGAAAATGCTAATATTTGAGTTTTGTTTTGTTTTGTTTTTTTAATTTTTTTTTAAGATTTATTTATTTTTGAGACAGAGAGAGACAGAGCATGAGCAGGGGAGGAGCAGAGAGAGAGGGAGACACAGAATCTGAAACAGGCTCCAGGCTCTGAGCTGTCAGCCCAGAGCCCGATGCAGGGCTCAAACTCACGGACCGCGAGATCATGACCTGAGCCGAAGTCGGACGCCCAACCGACTGAGCCACCCAAGCACCCCTAATATTTGAGTTTTATTACCCAACTCATAATTGAAAGAAATGCTAAATATCAGTATTAGTAAAGATTGTTTTGTTGTTGTTTTCTTCCACCAGAGAAGTTTACATATATTCTAATTTCTATGCAGTCATGGGAATGCTTAGTTTGGAAAGGACGTTGGCAATTATGTCTCAGGGGTTCTAAACCAAGATGGGCTTCACAACAATTTAGTGAATACTGAAGAAATAGAAATTCCTGGGACCTAGCCGTGACTTATTGAATTAGAATCTCTGAAGCCAAAGCCACATACATTTTCTATAAATCCCAAAGGTGATTCTGTTGCACAGCTAATTAAGGAATTCATTGAACTCTTAGTATTTCCAAGGAATTTCTCCAAGAATTTCTGATATATATTCCCTTTTCCACTCTCAACTCTCATGGACCCGGTATTTTGAAAGATTTATCTCAGTGTATGAGTTAAGTAGTCATTAATTCCTTCCTCCTATAAAAAAAGTAAGATATAATTTGCATACAATAACATTCATACTTTTTCATGTATCGGATAATCATACATCCACAACAACTATCAAGATATGGAAACAGTTATATCACCCTAAAATTTTATACAGGTAAAATTCGTAGACAGTCCTTCCCTCTCTCTTCCCTCTGGTAGACAGTCTCTGCCAACAACTGATGTGCTTTCTATCCTAATTGTGTCCTTTCCAGATTGTCCTACAAATGATTCATACAGGCCTTTGATCTGGCCTTCTTATATTTATCATAATGGATTTGGGGTTCATGCATGGTGTTTGTGCAAAAGTAGTTGATTCCCTTCTATTTCTAAGTAATACTTATTTCTGATATTGATGCACCAAGTTTGTTTATCCATTCACCAGTTAAAGGACGTTTGGATAGTCCCCATAATTTCTGGCAATTATGAATCAAGCTGCTATAAATACTTACAGATTGTATATGAATGTAAGTTTTGTTTCACTTGAGTGAAATCCAGGATTGGGGTTGCTGGGTCATATGGTAAGTGTATATTTAACCACGTAAGAAACTGCCAATTGCTTTCCAAAGTGGCTGTACCATTTTGCATTCACACACACACGCACGCACGCACGCACACACACACCAAACATGTTCATAACAAAATGAGGAGGGATACTTATGAGAATCACAGTCCTTATCTCTGAAATTGATCACATGGTCATAGCTGGTGTTTATTACTAACCACTTGCATTCCCCACTGTGTATTTCCTCAGCTGGTCACGATTCTTGGAATACAGAGGAGAAATGAGGGTAAACATCGCTGAGAGCATTGCTGAGAGCATTATTTAAAATGGAGGGTGTTGAGGAAGTGCGTGTCTTCTGTCTCAAATTCTCAGAATTGTTGCGAACTCAGCTAAAATTCAGTTAACAGGTGAGGACTCTAGAGAAGTTAAGCAATCTGACTGAGATCCCACAGCTTGAAGGGTTAGAACGCCTTCCAATCCGGGCAGAATTTCAAGGTTATAGGAGCGTTAGCCAGGGGCTTAGGGCAAGTCACACAACCTCTCAGAATTTCAGTTTGTGGTGTCACAGGGGGACAGTAAGACCTACTCTGCAGGTGGGTCATGGAGATTAGATATAATACATGCTTAGTACAGAATCCACATTCCAACAGAGCCCTCAGTGTCTTCTTCCTATTGCTTTCATTTACTATACACAGTCTCTTCTTTCTAGTGTCTCAATGAGACTAACCATGAACGAGGGACTCTGCAAGGACACTGGGAGGCCGTAGCTGCAGTAAAGGACCCTGAGAACACTTATCAGTTTGGTCCGGGTCTGTGAAGCTGATGGAAGACGGAAACTAGACCGGGCGTGTTTATGGACTGAACAATGGGGGACCCTCAATTGACCCCTACAGAGCATTGTTCCTGGACCCCTTTGGGATTCTCAGGAGAAAACTGAGCTCACTCCTATAGAAACATAATAGCCATCACACAGACCTGTTAGAGTGCCAATGCCAGCATTAGGCTGCACATCTCATCTCACCCTCACTGCACAGCCCCAAGAAGTACGGATTATTTTGCCTATTTCATGGAGGAGGACATAAACCTAAATCTACTTGACTCCTAAGCCTATGATCTTAAAATACTGTCCTTTTTAGAAAAGATTTTTTAGAAAAAAAAAAAAGGGGGGGGGGAGGGATCAATTCAATACGCTGTAAGCAAAAGAGGAAATATTATTATGAAAGTAGTTTTCCACACATTTCCTGAGTAAGGAACCAGAACTGGAAACTAGAAAGCTGTGCATGTGCGTTCTCAGTGAACCCCGTCCCCACCCTCATCCCCCCCACACCCCCCACCCGCCATCTTTTCCCTCAGTCTTTTCTTTCTCTCCGTGGAGCACCTCCCAACACTTCCTCAGCCCTGTGTAGAATTAGCCACTCCACAGTTCTGAGGTTATAGGCTACTGGCCCATCCTCTCATGAAGATTTCTTTTCCAGTTAGCAGGAGAAGAATCTTTTATTTATTTACATATTTATGTATGTATGTATGTATGACCCAGGTGTGAAATCTGAGGGGTGTGAAATCTGAGCTGGGCCACAGAAATTCTTGAGTCCAGCCCACTTGTATATGGGAGTCTTGTATACCCCCACAGTGTACTCACCTGTCTCAGTGTGGACACCTCCAGGACAGCCAGTTTAATTGTGGGCGTCCTGGCTGTTAAAATATCCTCTTTTACACTGTTCCTACCTCCATTAAGTCTCCTTCACGGGGCCTACCAAGGCTGAGGGGCAGGCCTGGGAGGTGGCCTCAGCCCCATGGTTCGTCCCACCCCAGCCCCTGGGCCACAAGCTCCGGTCATCAGTGTTCCTCTGAAACAGGCGAGACTACCACCCTCCAGCTCCAACCTCTGGGCAAGATTTCCCTACTGGTTTTCAGCCCAGCACATGGTGGCTGGTGCTGAGGGGGACATATTGTTCCAGAGGAAGACCCATTGTGGGTTGCTCAGGGGCAGAGGCAATGTTGAGGCAGGGGGTGGTAATGGAGACTCCTCTGCTCCTGAGGATTCACAGGGAGGCAGGGACTCCAGAAATGCCCAGTCAAGAGGGGAGGCACAGAGCCCGACCCCGACCATGGCCCAGCTCAGTCACAGGCTCTGATGGCGGTCTTTCTGAGGGCCTAGCCAGTGCTGTGGGTGGAGGGGAAATTGTGGACAGGGGGTTCTTTGAGGGGGGTGAGGGCTTTGAGATGGAGGGGGTTTAGTGAGAGGAATGAGGGTTCAATGAGGGAGGGGGTTCATTCGTGAAGGGTCCATCAGTGGTGGGATGGGGGTTACTGGTGAGAAGACTGGGTCTTGGGATGAGTGATGACAGAAAACTACAGGCATTTTTTCCCCCCAACTTGGGGGAGTGGGGGTGGGGGAGGGGGCTCTGTTGCAGCCTGGGCCTTTTTCCATCCTACCCCCATGACCTCCACCTACAATCCTCTGTGTGTGTTGTGTCTTGAAGTGGAGGGAAGTGTGAATGAGAGAGAGAGAGAGAGAGAGAGAGAGAGAGAGAAGATGGGCTCTGTGCAGACATCAAGGGCAGTGGGGGGGGGAGGGGGGCAGGTGGGGTGGTGTCAGGACAGAGTCAGAGACACTGCTCCACCCAGAGCTTAGTCTCATACCCCAGAACCAGCTGGCCCAGAGCCTCCATTTTGACCCTCCTGGGAGAAGAATCCTATTGGACCAGCTTGAGTCAGGTGCCTTCCGAAGTTCATACTGGCTGAGGACCAACAGGATCAAGGGGAGCAGGAGCCACCTTGGTGCATTGCTGAGCAAGGAGAAAGGGGACTGATGCTCAGGACGGATATAGACACTGGATAGCGTACCCTCCACAGCTATGCTGCTTTCCTATAAGACGTTCAAGCATTTGTTCATTTCATGTAATTCAAACCGAGCACGGCCTGTATTAACACAAACATGAATTGAGGAAGGCGTAATGAAGACGTTAGATGCCTAAAGACACTGAGTTAGGCAGAGAAGCTAGTAAATCTAGAACGTAGAGTAGCCAATTGGAGCGCCTCAGGCCATCTGCCCGGTGGAGGCTGTAAATATTTTCTGGTTTCTCCTGCAGTGCTGTCAGGAGGAAAAAAAAAAAAAAAAAAAAAAAAAGGGCAAGCCACCTACGGAATTTTAAACATTCTAGCAGTCGCATATTTTCTTTTTTTCTTTTCAGTTTTTATTTATTTTTGAGAGAGAAAGAGAACAAGCACGGGGTGGGGAGAGAAGGAAGGGGGGTGGGGGGGTGGGAGAGGATCCCAAGCAGGCTGTGTGCTGTCAGCACGGAGCCGGATGCAGGGCTCCAACTGAACTCACATGCCATGAGATCATGACCTGAGGCCCGAGACAAAATCAAGAGTCAGACGCTTAACGGACTGAGTCACCCAGGCACCCCATTGGCAGCCACGTGTTTCAAAAAGTGGATGGAAAAAGAGAAAATTCACGTTAGTAATACGTTTTATTTAACTCAATATCTAACATAGTATCATTTCACCATGTAATCAAGAACATTAATGAGCTGTTTTACATTTTTTCTAAGTATTCAAAATCTGATATATATTTTACAGTTAGAGCAGATCTCAATTTGGATGCAATATTTTCATTGGAAATACCTGATCTGTGTTCAGATTCCCTAAAATACACATTGCACAAGTAGAGCTGTATTCACATGGTCCACTATCCTTGCTACCTCTCATTTCTTATGTGGGATGAAATGAATTCTTGTTGGGGTTTCCGGTTATCGCTCAATGAGTTGGTCCATCACCCACACCGTTTTTCTTATGTGAAAGTGATCACTGATCAATGACCATGCTGAGATTGTGAGCCCCTACTCTGCAAAGAAACAAACAAACAAAACAAAAAAAACTGGAAACTGGGAGCTACATTTGTTCACCTCCTTGCTTGGCTTACGTGGTAACAAATACCTTTTTTTTTTTTTCCATAGATTAACTGAACTGAGTAGGTTGGAAATTATTGGGATTGTATTGTTACTTTTTTTTTCATTGAAACAATCCAGTTTCCTTAGGGAGAGCTCTTTCTTTGCCCCCTATAATTCAATAGTTGCATATAGTGGGTCACGGGGTGCTGACAGTGCAAAGGACTCATGGCCAAACACAAGCAGCTAACACTTGTCCCTTTCTGGCAATACTTGTGGACAGCTTGGATCAGCAAGGAGGCAGCAGCTCCTGTAGGGAACGCCCAGCGAGGCTTTGGGTTGAATGACAGGTCATGAGCTGCCGGTAGAAGGCCGGTCTACAGAATGGTCTTACAGAATGGTCTCTAGAATCATGTAAAGACAGCACAGATCTAACCACTCCTAGTCTGGTGCCAGGGAAAACTATTTCCGCAGAAAACATGGGTGCCAGAGCCACCAACGCTGTCCTCACATTCTCCTCTCCTTGGGATGGCTCAGCCTGGTGGGGCCTCGGATTTTTTTAATCTTTTTCTTACTAGTTTTTTGATTCGAGGAGGGAAGAGACAGCTCCAGCTCCCTTTTCTTGGCATCCCAGTCTTCGTCCCTCTGGTCCAGAGGCAGCCCCTTCTGCCTGGCAGTGCGGCGATGGTCCTGGCACTCGGGCTCGGCCCTGGAGAGGGGCAAGATGGCGGCTCTCAGTACCCGGATGGGAGAGCCTGTGTGGTCAAGATGGCGGCTCTCAGTACCCGGATGGGACAGCCTGTGTGGGCAAGATGGCGGCTCTCAGTACCCGGGTGGGAGACTCTGGGCTGGCATCAGCGTGGGCGTCTCTTCCAGCCCTCTGCACACAGCCCCGCCACCTCAGGAGTCCCGGAGAGAAAGAAGGGGGCCAAGCTCCAGCATCTCGAAGTGTACGCTTCGGGACCTCGGACACTAAAGAAGCTACTGAGGTGGAGAAAAATGGCATGCCCAGAGTGGGAAGTTCATAGAAGGATGGGCACTTAGCGTGTAGACGACACTGCTAATGCTGAAGGACTCACATTCACAGAGCCACCAGCATATTACTAGGATGCTGTTTTCCTTCGTTTCTTTTTCCATTGTATTTTTTCCTTAATTATAAAACCATGTACATTTGTTGCATAAGATTTTATTTTTTTATTAAAAAAAATTTTTAAATGTTTACTTATTTTTGAAAGAGTGAGAGTGCAAGTGTGAGAGGAACAGATGGAGAGGGAAACGCAGAATCCGAAGCAGGCTCCGGGCTCAGCTGTCAGCACAGAGCCCCACGCAGGGCTTGAACCCACGAACTGAGAGAGCATGACCTGAGCCAAAGTTGGTGCTTAACCATCTGAGCCGCTCAAGCACCCTTGTTGTATAAGAATTTAAAATATGGAAACATTTAAAAAAGAAAAGTAGCCATAATCACATATGTATTATTTGTATATAGAAGGATTTGTGAAAAGAATACTTACACGATATATAGATAGGTGGTAGATATGGAACAATAGAAGAGGTAAGAGAGGAATGGGTAAATAGATCATCATACACACATGGACAAAGAAAAGCAGACAACAGTATCGTTTGAAGTAGTTCAAGTACAAAGTTTTACAAAAAGCACAGTTCAATCTTTATTATTCAATTTTTATCTCTTTAGATAGCAAACCTGCTTGTCCCCTTAACAACAAGAAGTGACCGCTCCGTATTTAGACCACATAACATCCTTCCTCTGCCCTGCTCTTTTTGGGCTTTGCCACCTTCTATCCCATAGTAGCACTATTTATGTAAACAAGTATCTCCCCTCTCACACAGGGAACTTGACATCCAACACTGTATCTGATTTATCTTTAAATCCTTTGTGGTATCGAGTTCAAAGCAGTGGGCATGGTAGGTAGGGCTCCAAAATATTTGTTGAATGCACGGCTTAGAGGAAGCCGAACCAAAAGTTGAATTATTTCACTAGGACCCCTGGGATATTCAGCAAGTTGTCAAATACTGTCCAGGCTTTTTCTGAAATTCTCTTATATCCTTTCTTTTCATCATCCTAGCCCAGGAGAGCACCTACTTGCAACATGAGGCATTAAGAAATTCCTCAGTGACCTCCCTACTTATGGTCTGAGTGCCTCCAATCCTAGCTGCATACCACCCCTGCTGTCTCTTCCCCTACAGAAGGGACTTTGCTAGAGCATCTGTTTCCTCTCCTCAATGCCTAGATGAGTTCACACTCATCTGCTCGCCCATCCCATAATGGTCACCCACCCACCCAACCTTATTCTCCACTTCTCTCTAGCATGAGTGGTGTACTTAGCCAGGCCACTCATCCTTTCACTCCCCCTCCACTCCCTCACACGTATGCACAACCCCTGCACACTTCCGACTTGGTGCCCTTCTCTCCAAATCAAGAATCTTTCTCCCTCCTGCATTAGTCAGGCCTTAGCTATCTTTCAAGGTCCAGATTAATTTCCTCTTAACCAGGATTCCTTCTCTCTAACCCCTTTCAACTGTCAAAAGGGAAGTTCCACATGGAAGATGATGATACCTAAACATGACTTACACGTGATGTGGCTGATCGTTGTTGTTTTCGTCGGCTCAGCCCTGCAGGCCCACTTTTCCTGGTAATAGCACCCCACCCCCACCCCCACTATTTGGAGGAACCACCCATCTTCCACTTCAGTTATGCTGGGCTCATGTATCATGCTTATCCACCCACGGGTCACTAGGAAGGGGATGAGATTATGCAGAGAGGTTCAGCAGAGGACAGCCAAGGATAAGATGCTGAGGAATTTCAGCATCTAAAAGGCAAGCGAGAATCAGAGCCCAAGAGAATCATGAGAAGAAATGATCAGATAGGTGCAAGGAGAAATAGAAGACAGTAGCATCAGAGAGGATAAAAAGTTATCCAAGGAGACATGCCAAAAGAGAAGGGCAGTCAAATACCAAATTAAGGGAGATGAGAACTGATAAGAGGTCACTCATTTAGCAACAAGGACCTCCCCGGATGAGCACTGATTAAGACAACAGTGGGGAAGAAGCGCAAAGGTGGGTGAGGAAGGAGAGACGATTACACAGAGTAACATTCAAGTAGCATAGAAATGCAGGAAGAGAAAAGAAACAGCAGACAGTTAGAAGGACCTCTAATCGTTTGTGTGCTTGTTCCATAAGATCTATTTGAACAGGTTCAAAGGCCAATGAGGACTGAAGGGAAGGAGTAGAAAAAAAGCCAAAAATACAGAAGAGAGGGTAAAAGATGCAACAGAGAGTATGGGAACGATGGCCCTGTAGGAGGTACAAAGATTTGGATCAGGGCCTATATGGAGAGGTAACACTTCTCCCAGAAGGACAGACAGGAAGGTAAGAAGGAACGGATGTGGTGTATATACCACATGTAGGTGTAGGAGGTTGAAATACATATGCTCTTGGCTTCAATCTTCTCTATGAAGGGGAAAGCCTACTGTCTGAGGAACAGGTGGAGGTACGATGGGGACGTGAGTCGTCAATGAAGGAGCAGGACAAGAAGGGATAGTCCAACTGTTCTGAGGGCTCAGCTGAAGACAGGAATTCCAGAATTTCTGATGGTGCCTGTGTACGTCGTTGTGGGCTTTTCTCCACCAGGACAGGCACAGGAGTGGCGAAGACAGACACTGACTCAAGGGTGGGAATGCTGGGTCATATGGTACAGAAGGACAAACGGTTGGAAACTTAAGAATCATGGGAACAGAGTGGAAGAAGCAGTGTATCATGGCGTCCAGATGGCAGATAGATGGAAGATCGTGGAACCTTCAGGCAGACGACGGATCGGGAGGGAAAGAAGAAGCTGAATGAGAAGAGGTCTTGATGCATTCAAATCCCTGTGTGGTGATCCAGCAACTGGCAGAACGAAGAGAGGGAACCATGCCCACATAGTGATATGTTAAGAGTTTTTAAAAGTTCAGAGAACAATGCTGCAGATGCTGAGGTCCCCAATGGATGACGCTCACTGAATGTAGGGAATGATGCAGGATTGGGGAGAAGAGTCTTCGAGTCAGGACTCAAGGTTCTGTCTCTTTAACCTCCAAATCACCTCAATCATGATATTTATTTATTTATTTATTTTTTTTGAGATAGAGAGAGAAAGAGAGACAGAGCACGTGCATGTGTACACGTGGCGGAGGGCAGAGAGAAAAAGAGAGAGAGAATCCCAGGCAGGCTCTGTGCTCAGCACGGAGCCCAACACGGGGCTTGATCCCACAACCCTGGGATCATGACCTGAGCCAAAATCAAGAGCCAGGGGTTTCACAGACTGAACCACCCAGGCACTGCTTGAGTATTTTTTACTGTGGAGCACCTTCTTAAGAGAAGGTCTCTTTGGTTACTTCTACAGATATCCAACCTCATTGTAAGCAACTATTTTACTTAACAGACGATAACTTTATCTTCAAGTTCTTAGAAGGTGATTTCACGGTCATCCCCCTTCCCCACCATGAACTGCCCTGCCCTGGAGTCAGATTTGCTACGGATCTCATTTTGGTTTTCAGGCAATGCCACCGTCATTCTGTTACTTTACTGCCTCGTGTACGAACTACTGATTAACCCAACCGGATCATAAATTCCTAAATTTTATTTCCATGCCTCCCGAAGCTGTAACTGTCACGTGCATCACTGACACTTCATTCCATTTGAATGTGTGGGTGAGAGAAAAGATTAGCGAATGCTAGAAAAGTCCTTATGTTAGGTGAGTGTGAGAATAGAAGATTCATAGGCGAACAGCAATTTTAAAAGGTAGAAGGGACCTTACAGCTGATAGCCTAATTCACCAGGTTCATTTTTAATACGAAAACTGAGCCAGCAAGGTGGCTTAACTTGCCCAAGGTCACATAGCTAGTATGAATACCTTTCAGGAATCTGCAGGGGCTGCATGAATCTTGTCCCACGTCCCATTGGCAAACTTGGTGTCTCACCTCTCTTATCTGAGATAATTTTTGTATAATCTAAAATAGTAATTATAACAATGAGATGTTGTTAACATTGTTATAAATATGTATCATTAAAATAACTATAATTTTGGTATAATACAAAAACAATAGATTTCACAAAATCTGCAGCAATGTCGCTTCCACCTAAACTAGTCATTTCTGTGAAAAGTTAATAAAAACAACTCAGACAACTGTTAGCTGAATTTGCTCATTCCCTGGGATGGGCCCGAGACCACTGAGTTGGCAGATATCTTGATCACAGGCTCCTGTTTCTCTGCCACTTCTCTAGCTGGAAATAAAGGAAACTTACTTCTCCAGAAACGCCACACAGGCGGTCTGCCCATAGATCTGTGCGATCCTCTTCGGCGTGTCTCCAAAGAAGTCGGGGGCGTCGATGGCCGCATGCAATGCATGGAGAATTTTGAGCACATTCACGTGGCCTGACTCAGCTGCAAAATGAGCTGGGGTCCAGCCCACATCAGTCACCAGGCAGGGCCTGGCTCCGTATTCTATAAGGAGCTGCATCACCTCCACATGCCCTTAGATGTAACGGGAAGAAACGGGAAGAAACGGGAAGAGGTTAAGATTAAAATGTCTCTGCCCCCGCGGAGGCCAGAACTAGCCTAGGTTGTCCAAAAGAAGGGAAGACATTTGCTGGGAAGCCCCTCCTCACCCTCCCTCTCCTTCCCCCGCCCCTTCTTACCAGGGACGCAGTGCCCCACTTCACCCCATGAACCTTGCTCCTACCAGAGGCCTGGGCCCTCCAACTATTCCCTCTACTCCCTCCCTCCAGGGCATTCCCTTCCCCCCAATCCCTTCCTAGGAATCTTGCTTTCCCTCCTAAGGCGCCCTACTCATGCCTGTAGGGCACTGGTCAGGCTCACTCAGCTTTTGTCAGTCTCAATGGTGATTGAAAAGCAAACATTTTGCAACAACAGGGATGGGCCTTGAGGGCATTACGCTGAGTGGAAATAAGCCAGAGAAAAAGAAATACCTTAGGATCTCACTTGTACGCGGAATCTACAAGAACAACAGCAACAGAAACCTCACACACACACAAACACACCAATATCACTGGTTCAGTGAACAAACTGGTGGTTGCCAGAGGTGGGGGGTAAGGGGTGGGAGAAACGAGTGACGACCGGCAAAAGGTCCAAACATCAGTTATAAAATAAGTAAGTCCCGACGATGCAATGTACCACAGGGTGACTATAGTTAACGAGGCTGTGTTGCAGATTTGAAAGCTGCCAAGAGAGTAGATCTTAAAACTTACCAGAAGAAAGCTTTTTGGTAACTACAAATGGGGACAGATTTTAACTTCAGTTACTGTGGTGCTCATTTCGCAACACATAAAAAAATTTAGTCATTGTGTTGTTGTACCTCTGAAACTGATATAATGCTGTATATTAATTACACCTCGATAAAAAATATTTTAAGTCCCACCGACTTTATAGTTAGCACCAGTTAAGAGCCCAGGCTTTTGGGGACGACGGATGTGGGCTCATACCTGCCAGTAAATAACAGCTGCTGACTATGGCATCCCAGACGAGAAATGAAGGTGTGAGGCTCAGGTTTCCTCATTTGTAAATTAAAAATATGATCACCTCCCTCAGTGAGTTCTTGTGAAGTACAAATGAAACCACAGGCATAATGTATACAGCACAGTGCCCAGCATAAAGCAAGTGTTCACTAAAAGGTGCTTCATTATAGCCACCATCACCTTGGACTTAAGTTTCTGCAAAATTCTACCAACTGATTTCTCTGCATCCAGTCTTGCTTCCTGCCAATCCATTCTCCATATAGAAGTCAAAACAAAATTTTAAAAAGCAAACAGAACACTCTCTTACTTGACATCCTTCCATGGTGTTCCATTGCTGAAGGCCTTGATAGGCCCATTGGCTGCTTTTGCTACTATTCTCCTTGAATTCTGTAACCGAGCCATGTGAGGCATGGGGGTTATAGCAATGAACAAGGCAGAGTCCCTGTCTGACCTCGGCAATGATGTTCCCTTTCTTGTTGGAGGTCAAGAGGGCAGAAGACTAATATCAATTGAGAGCAAATTATGGGCTGGGCACTGTACATGCATTATCTTAGTGAATCCTCACCACAAGATTCCAAGGTAGCATCAGTTTCCATTATGTAGATAACTCACTTAAGGCCCAGAGACATTAAATAATTTGCTGAAGGTGCTACAACCAGTAAGTGGTGGTGCCAGGGTTGAAATGTTCCATTTGGCTCTCAAGAAATGTTCTTTCTACTACCCCCACACAGACTGGTCACTTCACAAATGGTGGGCTCCAAAAGAGGGATTCTACCCAGGCACTGCCCACTCACCTTTGATTGCAGCCCAGTGAAGTGGAGTTCGGTCATTCCAGTCCACATCCTTGTAGTTTGGGTCACAGAGACCTTTCTTCAAAATCTTTTTCACTAAACTGTAATCCCCAACAGCCACAGCTTGGTGAAGCTTTGTCATGTCTGACATTTTGGTCGATTCCATGACTGAAATAATGGGGGGGGGGGGGGGGGGGAAACATGCCCCTTAGGAAGTTCTCTACAGCTCTTTCTTCTCAGTACGTGATTCCACGGGATTCTTTACCATTTACTTTCTTTCTCCGCTCACAAATTTGCATGTGTGTGCCCTGCTGAGGGTGTATTTGGATCTCAGCCACCATGGTTAGTACATGCCAGTCCCTTACCTAAAATCTATCGAGGCTCCCCTCTGCCTCCAGGCATACAGGCTGAATTCATGGGCTGGCATTTTCTATTTGGCCTCAAACCACTTTCCAGTGCTATCTCCAGTTCCCGTTCCAAAGTGCTGGTAGTGCGATTCTGAATTAGTTGTGGGATTCTGCGCCTTGGCTTTCTCATCTATAACCCGGAGACAACTTGCCGGAGTTGTTGTGAGGGTACAATGACAATCCGTGTGAAAAGTTTACTGACTGAATGCAGAGAAGGGACTCCAGAGAAAGTTAATACTGTTGGCACACCAATTCAGATGGACTAGATATAAACATGCAAACAACACGGCTGCAAGTTATCTACAACATTAACGCAGAAACCGACAGTTCTCAAACTACAGTCTACAGATGCTTAGGAATCTCTAGGACTCTTTCAGGGGATGCATGCAGTCAAAACTATTTTCATTATAATATGAAAATGCCATTGGCCTTGTTCACTGTGCAGACATTTGCCCTGAGGGTTGAAAAGCAATGAGGTACAAAGCTGCTGTTGCCTCAGCATGAAGCAAGGCAGTGGCATCACACACGGAGAGTCAAAAACAAACGAAAAGGGGGGCACCTGGGTGGCTCAGTCGGTTACGCGTCCGACTTCAGCTCAGGTCATGATCTCACAGTTCGTGAGTTCGAGCCCCGCGTCGGGCTCTGTGCTGACAGCTCGGAGCCTGGAGCCTGCTTCAGATTCTGTGTCTCCCTCTTTCTCTGCCCTTCCCCTGTTCATGCTCTGTCTCTGTCTCAAAAATAAATAAATATTAAAAAAAAAAAAAACGAAAAGGTAGTTTCAACCAAGAAACTAAAGTAGTAAGAACTATGCATGTTGACCCTTAATTGCATGACTTCACAAAAGTTATTTTAAAAGATTCTGTAATGAAATGTGTCAACATTTGGGAAGTCTGCATAAGTCCGTGAACTGATGTCTTCCAAATGACAAGTGGATGATGTTACAAAATCATGCATGGGTAAAGAGACCTATTCAAGATAGACCTGTGGATTTTAGTGAGAGAGAGGACAAAAAATACACTGAGGTTGTTTCAGATTCCAAGTCACTAAAAAACACAACCATGTGTCAGTTTGGGCACAGTATCAGAGAATATCTGCAGTTATCTGAAAAGGCTACAAAATACTCTTCCCTTTCCCAATTCCCTTTTCCAATATATGTGGAACCAGATTTTCTTTCAATATTTCAGCCAAAACAACAAACTGAATACAGAAGATCTAAGAACCCTCCTATCTTCTATTAAGCCACATATTATAGGGATTCAACTACATAAACACATACATACATACATACATAAACAATGTTACTCTTCTCATTTCTTTTGCTTTAGAAAATGTAATTATTTTTCATAAAAATATTTTTATGTTATGGTATATTAATGCAATGTATATTGCATTAATGCAATGTATATAAATGCCTGCATTTTAATTTCTAATAAGGTAAATTTATTATTTAAAGGTAAAGGTATTTAAAGGTAAAGGAGTCCTGAGACCATCAAGTTTGGGAATTACAGATATAAACAAAATAAGGGATTGGGATAGAAATTTTTTAAATGTTTACTTATTTTTGAGAGAGAGAGAGAGGCAAACTGCAAGCGGGGAAGGGGCAGAGAGAGAGGGAGACACAGAATCCGAAGCAGGCTCCAGGCTCTGAGCTGTCAGCACAGAGCCTGACGCGGGGCTCAAACCCACAAACTGTGAGATCATGACTTGAGGCGAAGTCGGACCCTTAGCCAACTGGGCCACCCAGGTGCCCCAGGGGTTGGGATAGAATTAAGGAATGAGGAGAGAGCCACGTGCGGTGGGCCCAGCGAGAATGTCTCTTTGATCCCAACATTTCAGTTGAGATCTCAAGAAGAATTTGGAGTCAGCCAGACACATTGTGGCCCAGCAGCAGCAGCACCTAGGAATTTATTTGAAATGTGAATTATTGAGCCTCATATGAGACCTCCTGATGTAGACGGAAATATGAGGACAGCCCTAGAGGGGGAGAGAAGTGCGTAACATAATTAACATGCAATGTCCTAAGTGTTATAATGGCAGTGATTTTTCTGGGGACAGAAGGAAAGGACATTTCCCCAGGCTAGGAAGTGAAAGGGACTTTTTTCCAAAAGTGACCTAAGCCGACTCCCCAAAGGATGAGTAAGAGTTTTCTCGGGCATGGCCATAGTGGAAGATCCAGCCCAGGCAACAGCGCATCGGGAGTGGGGAGGGAGGCACATTCTGCAAAGAGCAAGTGGCTCTAACTGACGTACAGACCAAGGATCCACAAATGTTTCCTATAAAGGGCTGGATAGGAGACTTCTTAGCCTTTATAGGCCAAGAGGCAAAACTCAAGGCGATTATTTAACGTTACCTAACTATTATGCAACAAGAGAAAACCTCTTGCCAGAGGCGGGCCATCCTGGGAGGGGAACGATTGGTGGTGGTGGGTGAGCGTCCTTTGTGCCACGCTCATCTGGAGACATTCTCAGGGCCAAGAGCAACCAGCCTGGGGAGGAGGGGTCTGGCTGAAAGGATGGTCACTTGCCCTTTACTCCAGTGATGCCCAGATCCCAGCATGCCCTCTCTCCTCTCCAACAGCCCAATCAGTTCAAGTTGACAGCTGGTGGGAGGCAAGGTAACTTGGCTGGACCATTCCTATTGCTCACTGCCTACAGCAGAGTCCCCAAAGTATAGGCGCTGACCAGCAGGGCCCTGGGCAGGGACTAGGCACAGCCGTGAGCTCAGCGGACAAGTGCTAAGAGCAGACTAGAGAGCAGTTAGCTCTCCAAAGCTCACCGTGCTTGCCCCCCGAGAGCCACCCTCATAAGTGGTGACCACATGCCTGGAAAAATGGAGTGAGCCACACTTGGCCCGTAGACCGTAGTTTACCAACCTCTGGTCCATAGAAAGCATCTGGGATCTTGTTAAAATGCAGATTCTGATTCAGTAGGTCTAGGAGGAGACCTGAGACCCTGCATCTGTAACAAGTCAACACGACAACTACCAGTTCATAGACCGCACTGAGTAGCAATGTCTCTGGCTACAAGGCAGGGGAGAGACCTGAAGTAAGGGAGAAGCAGTAGGGATGCGGCTGTTGTTCCTCACTGAAGGACTACGTGAAAATTACTGGTGAGTTTTAAAAAATAGATGCCCAGGGGCGCCTGGGTAGCTCCGTCGGTTAAGCGTCCGACTTCGGCTCAGGTCACGATCTCGCAGTCCGTGAGTTCGAGCTCTGCATCGGGCTCTGTGCTGACAGCTCAGAGCCTGGAGCCTGTTTCAGATTCTGTGTCTCCCTCTCTCTCTGACCCTCCCCTGTTCATGCTCTGTCTCTCTCTGTCTCAAAACTAAATAAACGTTAAAAAAAAAATAAAAAATAAAAAAATAGATGCCTGGGCCTCGGCCTGAAGTGCTTCAGAGTCACTAGATGTGTCGGACAAGGACATGCCTTTTTGCAGGAAGTGAGCGCTCAGTATATATTAGGTAAGAGAAGATGGCATGGGATGTGTTTCCTCTTTTTGGCTTGTTTGTTTTAGTAAGAAAACCCTTACACCGGAGGATTTGATCGATGATAAATCAAATCGTGAACAAGTACTGGAGGCTTTCCGACCTGCAGGTGTCACAAAAAACAAACCATTTTTAGAATCAGTTGTCTGGAAGCCTCTGCTTACATTTCACACCAACCTTTAACCAGGTTTGGGCTTAAGTCAACTCCATTGGGGTCACGTTTGTGTTCATACCAAGGAAATTCCACAACTTCCCACAGAGAAGTTGCAATTCAAGTAGAAGTTTCCAATGAGTAGCTACATTTATTTGCAGAGAAATTGATGAAGTGATCCTAAAACTTCATATGGAAATACAAAGGACTCAGAATAGGCCAAACAATCTTGCAAAAGACCACAGTAGGAGGACTCAAACTTCCAGATTTCTAAACTTACTATAAAGATACAGTAACCAAAAAACTGTGATACAAAGTACATTGTGTGGCATAAAAATAGATACAGAGAGAGAAAAGGGACAGAATTGGGAGTCCAGAAATAAACGCTTACATTATGGTCATTGGCTTTCAGCAAAGGTGCCAGGAAAATCGTAGTCTTTCCAAATGGTGCTGACACAGTTGGGTATTCACATACTCAAGAATTAAGTTAATCCTTTCCCTCATGCCACACACAAAACTTAAAATGAATTGCAGATTTATAGAAGACCTAAAACTAAAACATTTAGAAGAAAACATGGGAGCAAATCTTCATTACTTTGGGTTAGACAATGAAACGGTTCATAGACAGGACGGCAAAAGCACAAGAAACAAAAGAAAACAAACAGATAAATTGAATTTTACCAAAATTAAAAACTTTTTTTCTACAAACAATACCTTAGGAAAAGTATAAAAGCAAATATGGGAGAAAATATTTGAAAATTATATATCTGACAAGAGATTTGTATCCAGAATACATACAGAACTCTTACAATTCAACAATAAAAAACAAAAAGCTCCATTAGCAGTCGTCAAGGAGTATAAACAGAAGTTTCTCCAAAAGAATAGGCACATGAAGATATGCACAAAATAATAAGCACCTGAAAAAAATGCTCAACATCATTAGTCACGGAGGAAATGCAAATGAAAACCATACTGAAACACCACTCACACCCTCTAGAATAACTGTAATCAAAAAGACAGACAATGTCAAGTGTCACTGAGGATGTGGGGAAATTGAACCCCTCACAGATGTGGTAGGGATATAAAATGGGGCAGCTGCTTTGGAAAACAGTTTGGCAGTGCTTCAAAAAGTTAAACATAGACTTATCATATGACCTGTAACTCCACACTTAGCTATTTACCTACAGAAATGAAAATACATATCCACACAAAAACTTGTTACACGCATGTTTCCAGCAGCATTATTCATAATAGCCAAGAGTGGAAACAACCCAAATGTCCCTTAGTAGGTGAATGCATGAATAAAATGTGGGAGTTCATACAATGTAACATTATTTGACAAAGAAAAGGAATAAAGTCCTGACACCTGATACAACACGAATGGACCTTGAAAACGTGCTAAATGAAAGAAGCCAGGCGCAAGAGACCACACATTGTAAGATTCCAATTATGTGAAGTGTCCAGGATAGGCAAATCCACAGAGATAGAGAGTAGATTATTGATTGCCTGAACTGGGAGGAGGTGGGGGTAGGAAGTGACTACTAATGGGGATAGGATTTCTTTGCGCGGGGGGGGGGGGGGGGGGGAGGTGATGAAACGTTCTAAAATTAGGCAGGGGCAAGTGAGGCTTTCATAACTTTGAATATATTAAAAACCACTGAATTATGTACTATAAATAAATGAATTTTATGGTATGTGAATTATAGCTCAATAAAGCCGTTTAAAAACAATAAATGAGGGGGCGCCTGGGTGGCTCAGTCGGTTAAGCCTCCGATTTCAGTTCAGGTCATGATCTCACGGTTTGTGGGTTTGAGCCCCGCGTCGGGCTCTGTGTTGACAACTCAGAGCCTGGAGTCTGCTTCCGATTCTGTGTTGTCCTCTCTCTGCCCCTCCCCCCCCCAAAAATAAATAAGCATTAAAATTTTTAAAAAATAAATGATACTGCTAGAGGCTTTCTTTAAAAAAAAAAAAATGTAGAAAACGTCCAATTCATTAGCCTGCAACTGAGTACTGAAATTTAGCAAACTTTCCTTCACATGAATCTTCATAAATTTCATGAAGTGCACCTGAATTTCTGTCTTTCTGGTACAGGAGCCCAAATGTAAAGAAGTAGCCAGTAAATATAAGTTCTAATAATATGAATGATCCATAATAGGTGTAAAAAGCTGAAGGCAGGAGTAATATAAAAATACTTACTCTCTTGCTTGAGATCTGAGGCACCCAGCACAGGCAGGCGTCTTAGGGGCCAGAGGTTTGTTTTGTTCACACCATGGAAACTGGCCCCTCCTTCGTCAGTAAAGCCTGTCAATCAAGGTAGGCCTCCGGGAGGAGGTGCTTGCTGGAGGAAAGGGGACTGCCCCTTTGCTTCCACTGAAGCTGGTCAGCGGTCCTGGCCTGCTTCTATAGTCTGAGTGTGGACCTTGACAGCTTCTCTTCAAGTAGCATTTCATCCAAATGCATGAAAATGGAAAAACAGATTGCCAGTCCACAGGGCACTGTGAAGGAAACACGCTGCCCGGTGACCACCGCGGGGTGTCGTAGATGACATGCACCCCACACTCTCAGAACCAGCTTGAGATCTTGCGCAAGACCCTTAAATTTGCTGAAACTCAATTCTCACCAATAAAAGGAAGTTTTAACACTTTTCTCATTCGGCAACGAAAGATGCTTAGCTGAAATAATTGATAAAGCACCTGCTAACAGGGTGGAGGAAGGAGAAAGCCTTCAGTCAATTTCTCATGGCCTCCTTGTTTTTGATCCCTTATCTAGCATCTCCTATCTTTATGGTGATGCTGGTCTTCCTGTCTCCCTTTTCTCTCTCTCTCCCTCCCTCCTTTCCTTCCTTCCTTCCTTCCTTCCTTCCTTTCTTCTTCCTCCCCCTCTTTATCTCTCTCCCCCTCCCTCTCTTTCTCTTCCCCCCTCTTTCATTCTTTTTTTTTTTTCTTTCTCCTATCATTTCTCTGCTACCTTTCTTCCCACATGTGTTTACTGAATGCCTTATATACTGTACTAGGCTCTGTGGAGAACAAGACTCGTGTTCCTTTCTTCTTCGAGCTGAGAGTCCAAAGTAAAAGACAGACCATGTTGAAAGCATTTACTACATAAATTCAGTATTCCATTAGCAGAGTCCACTTCTTGCAGTGTACAAAGAATTGATATTGTTGCAAGATCAGAATTTATCTTCATCTTATGTTTATAAAGCTTTGTGTGGTATTTCTGTCAAAATTTTATTTTTTTTTTAAATTATGACTGAATGAATGCCTTCATCTGGGGTGAATGTCAATAATCTACCCTCAAGGGTCACTTGCTTATATTGTGATAAGACACAGAGGCCACCCGGCAACATCTATGGGCCAGACATTGACCTTTGGTCACACTGGCTCAAGCACTGGGACTAGCATTTCTGGCTGAAGTGACTGCCGTTGAGTATCTTCTCCATAGAAGCCATTTTTAGATCAGGAAGGGACTTTAGAAATCGTGATTCAAAAATTCATTTAGAGATGAGAATGTTGCGATCCGTTGACATTATGTGAATTGATTAATTCACACAGCCACTGTGTTTTAATGCATCTCTTACCATCTCCCCCTGTCACAGACTTTGAGCCTGAAGTTCTCTCTTGTCCAGCAAGAGAGCGGACACAGAATTAAAATGTGAGAGAGGATGTAATGTCTGGGAGAAGACAAGAGCCCCAAGTAAGGGTCCTTGCTCTATTTTTATTAGGATCAGAAGGCCTACAAATATGACGGATGTGCGGAAAGAGACCATGAAACCACGAACATTAACTCATGTGTGCGAGAGAAAGGGGGTTTTGAAGATATCCTGTGATAGGGGTTTGGGTCAATACAAAACAAAATCCTGGCACTGGACCGATGGTTGTTTACCACAGGCACAAGGAGAGCCTTCTGTTTATCTTAGCTCGCCTAGGGGTAAGACAGAGCATGAGTCCACAAGGCACCTTACTTTTGCTAATTAGCCCTACTCCAGTCAGTTTCACCCTACTGAGGTCTATGGCCCTGTCTACCTGTTTACCTATTCTGTACCTTCCTTCCTGTGAAAGCAGCTTTCTGCTTTTGTACTATGTTGGGGGCACTTCTGCTCTGTTTACTTAATCTCAGATGCTTTCAGCCTAAACCTTCTTAACCCATTGGTGTAAGTTCAGGGAATTCCTAAACTTATTCCCCACAATCCCCACCCTAACTAAACTCAGGATATATAAGAGATGCTCAGTGACCACAAGTTCAAGGGTTGGCTGGGCCGCTTTGTCATTCCATTGTATATTTATTGCTTACTGTTGACCTCTGCTCAGAACACCATGATTTGATTTTCTTCTGCCTCCCTCCAATTCTAAAGAAGTTGATAACAACAAACCTATATAGACTTTGTTCTCAAAGCAATACTTGTGAGGAGGCAATACAGTGGGGAGGACAGAATGGTGATCTGGCATCTGGGAGTGACAAGAAAAAATGAGATATTTGTTGAATGCCTTTGTGCATCAGGCATTATTCTAGGTGTTTGGGATATTACTCATCAATCTTTTTTTAAAATGTATTTATTTATTTTGAGAGAAAAAGAGACAGACAGAGAAAAAGAGCACATGAGCAAGCAGGAGAGGGACAGAGAAAGAGGGAGAGAGAGAATTCTAAGCAGCTCTGCACCCACAGCATGGAGCCCAATGCCGGGCTTGAACTTGTGGACCATGAGATCATGACCTGAGCCAAAACCAAGAGTCAAAGGCTTGCAATAATAACCCTCCTCTCTCTTGTCTTTCAACCCACCCACGTCACCAATATTTCTCAGTTCTTCTTGGTTATTCATGTTATGTATGTATGTGTGCATTTACATATATTAATTCTCTTTCCCGCATACAGTAAAATCTTGGATTGTGAGTAACTTGTTCTGCGAGTGTTCCACAAGATGAGCAAACATTTCTAATAAATTTTAACTTGATAAAGGAGCGATGTCTTACAATCCGAGTGGTAGTACGGGATGCCGAATGTCACAAGATCACAACTGAGCCAATGGTTCTTTTCTCTCTCGCTGTGAGATTATGGAATGCCCAGATGCTTGGTCTCAGGCTGCGGTGTTTGGCAGAAGCCAGTGATTTTTCGGAACATTGGAAGGCGCCCACACCTGGCACTAATATATTTTTTGTCACTTCAAAACACCTATGGACAGTCCTTTGCTTTTCCATTCAAGAGGAAGCTGACGAATGCTTTGCTTCATTCTAGGTCAGGCTGCCTGCAGATTTAGACCCTTTCCTCTTACTGCCAGTTACATTAAATACGGTATATGACAAGAGTTTATTAACACTGTACCACAGTCAACATCCGTGTGAGTGTATATACAATGGCCCCCATGCAGAAAAAGGTTGAAAAGAAAGGCGTAAGAAGGAGATGATTGCTGTGGAAGTTAAGAAGGAAATCGTCAAGAAGTATGTACAAGGTATGCAAGTGGCCAAAATTGCAAGATTTTATAAGAAGTCTATATCTCCACCTCGTCTGCAGAGGAACTGAATCCCTCACTTCAAATGAGATTAGGGAGATGTGTAAAATGTGAGAAACAGTGCAAAATTCTGTGGGAAAGCACCACCCGAATAAGGCTGTAGCAGTGAGAGCAGTGAATCTGTTTAAGGACAAAGTGATGTCACGTTTCTGCGAAAGCCTCAAAGGGAGGCAAAACCAACATCATTGGATAGGTTCCTTGCTAAAGTTGCACAAAATGGGAAAGATTCCACTGAGCCAATAGACAGCAGTGATTCCATTAATGATAGTGAAAGATCTCCTACACAGTAACCCTCCTCTCTCTTATCTCCCTCACACCCTCCAGGAAGGTTTTCAAAGGTAAGTGCTGTTTATTTCTCTTTCTATTATGTATCTTCTTTATCTTTTTGTATTATATTACAGTATTGTGATCATTTTTGTGTGAGTATTTTTAGGTTGTGGAAGGAATTGTCTGCGTTCCATTATTGCTTATGGGGAAATTTGCTTTGATATACAAGTGCTTTGGATTACAAGCATGTTTCTGGAATGAATTATGCTTCCAAACCAAGGTCTTACTGTACATATATACGTATAATGTGTATGTTCACATACATACACATACATATGTATTTCAAATGCTCACTCAGCTTGCCTAGTATTGTCCTAAGCAATTTACATGCATTATCCCTTTCAGTTCTTACTGCAACCTTGTGATACAAATACTATTCTTATTTCTGCTTTACAGATTAGGAAACTGAAAGGTTACAAGGGTACGGAAGTTGCCAAAGGCCTTGAGAGCTAGTAAAGGTAGAACTGGGTTCAAGCCCAGCTCTGTCTGACTCAGCCTTCTTAATTACCGCACTATGTCTGGAAAAAATGTCAGGAAGATATGCACCAAATGTTAAATAACTCCTTCATGAAGTTGGGGTTGCGTGACCCACCCGCTTCCTATGTTTGCAGTTTTGTTTAGATTTCTAACAACAGGAATGTATTATTTCATCTTAACTAGAAAAAAAAATCTCTTTTCAAATTACCATCAATTCCCTCATTTTCTCTGCCTTTGGTCAATCTGCTGTCTAATTTTGCAAGACCAGATAAGCTGCCACTCTGGCCTTGTTCCTGGAAGAGCAAACATCATCCGGGAATGCACATCACCAGACAGACTGACTCCATGACTAAGGAGTGAATTCCAGCCACCATGGGGCTCAGAAAGCTTCAAACAGCCTCAGACAGAGCCCAGGACCATCTCCCACATTATCACTCTCTTCATGCTTTACTGTTACCCAAGTCACAGCCATATCTCCTTCCTTTTCTTCTCCATCAACTATCTTAAAATAGTCTACACTCATTGTCTTTGCATCTGCATTTCTACTCCTTACAGACTCTGACTTCACCCCTCAGTCATGATATTGTTAGTTTTAGGGGTCACCACATCTTTCTAATTGCTAAGCCTCATGACCCTTTCCTCAGCCTTCATTCCTTCTATCTCATCAACAGTGTTGGTCATACTTACCTTTTAAAACCTCTTTTCTCTCTTGATTCCACAGAGCTTCTCTTTCCCATTTTCTATCCTCACTGTGACTAGCCTGTCTCAATTTCATTCACCAGCTTCTCCCCCTACTGTCCATGACTGTGATGTTTTTTAGAATTCTTCCACCTCTGCTCTCTCTGCAAACCCTTGATGGCCAATCCCATGAGTTCTCAGCATTTTCACTTCCAAATAAATGACTTCTGCCCAGGTTTGAGACTGAGTTTTGGACCTGCACAACTAACGGCCCAGGAGATGGTTCCACCCAGATGTGCTAGCTCACTGGAAGAAAGGATCATTTTGTAGTGTTTGCTGATTTCTGTGACATGAAGCCCTCCCTATGGCTGATCTCAAGCTATCAGAGCGAAGTCACTGACTACAGAGCTGGAAAGAGATGTGCACAGGCAGGGGTTGAACAGGAATAAGTCAACTCCACACCCCCACTCGTTCTGCCTGGTATCCAAGGCCAAAGGCTCTCAAACATTATTTTTTAACATATGGTAGAAAACACATTCTATGTCAGTTACCTGAATATGTATACGACTGGAACAAAGTTGTTCTGTGAAACAACATAACCTTATCGCATGTGATATACTTTGAAATCTATCACGTTTCATTTCGTTAAAAAATGTGTCTCAACTCACCAAGTACATTTAATAAGCCATTAAAGGTTCAAGACTCACAATTTAAAAACATCATCCTCGAGTCTTTCAAACTCAATGTGTACAGAACTGCATTATTATCTCACTTTCAACAACCTGTTCCTCTTCCTGCTTTTCCTTTCTCAATTAATGGCTCCATCATCTACCTGGTTTCCCCACTAGAGGTCTCGGGGCCATTTTGGACTCATCCCTCTGCTTTATCCTTTATACCTTGCTGATATCCCTTAAGTAGATCTTCCTACCTCAGTTCCCACTGTCACTATCCCAGTTTATATCACCACCTTTCACCCCCTAGCCTCCCAATTCATCCCGTTTTCAATTTCTCCCATCTCAATTTTTTTTAGTACAGTATTGTTTTCCAAAAATCTGTAATGCTACTGCTCTGCTTACAAATGTTGATGGTTTCCCATTGCCTCACGATGTTTTGCATTCATTTAAATATTCCAGAGGGCAACTAATGTGTGCTAGGCTCCGTACTGGATGCAGGGGAATAAAAATGACAGAGTTCTTGTCCTTAAGGAGCTCACACTCTACACCCCATCGCATCACTGGGAAGACTCTTATGGTAATCCCAGCTTATCTTGTCATCCTTAACTTCTGGCCCACCCCATCTATACACCTGATGCTTGCCACAGTGGGGAACTTGACATTCCCAAGGAATGTCATTCACCTTTAGGTCCCTGTGCCTTTGCTCATACAGTTCTACATTCTGTTCCAGCATTCTACGTGCTCTTGCTTTCTTTCTTCCAGATGACCTCCCACTCATTCACAAAAGCCACTCTCTGTGAAGCCTTCCTTTGGACAAATTCCTATTTTAAAAAGTTTTAAATATTTATTCAATGTAATCATGCACATACTTCAAATTGTTAAGGTGTTCTAGAACAGAAAAGTCAGACTCTTCCATCCCTACCCCAGTCTAATTCCCCAAAGATAATCAATCTTAACAGTGTTTCTTGTTGGGTTTTTGGTGATCTCCCTGTGTTTCCAAAATAATACATGGTACTATTATTTCTTAGTGGATCATCTTAGGCACTATCTATCTAATTTCCACTAAGAGAGTGAGCATTTGGCTCACAAACACACCGGCCCTATCTTTTCTCTTCCCTGAGCCTCCTGATAGAATTACTTCTGTATATTCATGCTTGTTCTCTCCTCTGCAGAATTGCTATACATCCAGAATTTTATTTCTGTCCTACCAACTGTAGACAGAATCTCTCGATTTTCTAAAATGAGACCCTTAGTAACCCAACCTTCTCTCCACCCTCCTCCCCAGTTCTATTTCCTTCTACCTACCTACCTTTATTTTTACATTTAAAAATTAATCTATTTACATTTTCTTGTGTAATCATAGTTTATTCTACTTTGGCTTGTTTATAAGGTGATTCTAAAAGTTGAAAACCGGGGCGCCTGGGCGGCGCAGTCGGTTAAGCGTCCGACTTCAGCCAGGTCATGATCTCACGGTCCGTGAGTTCGAGCCCCGCGTCAGGCTATGGGCTGATGGCTCAGAGCCTGGAGCCTGTTTCCGATTCTGTGTCTCCCTCTCTCTCTGCCCCTCCCCTGTTCATGCTCTGTCTCTCTCTGTCCCAAAAATAAATAAACGTTGAAAAAAAAATTAAAAATAAATAAATAAATAAATAAAAGTTGAAAACCAATAAGCAATGTTCCCATTATTAGACTATCTGAATATTGTCTCCAATAGTCTAATAGAGCACTCTGCTCATACTTTTTTCTTTGGGCCACTCAGAGAGGTATATTCTCGGATTTCTGGTTTAAATGTAATTTCTATATTTAGATACCACTCAGTAGTTCAAAATCAATCTATCGTAAGCTGTGTCACACTAGCATTAGGCCTTTCCTGGACATTTCCTCCCTTGGAGTTCCTTTTATTTTATTTTATTTTTTAAATTTTATTTAAATCCAAGTTAGATAACATACAGTTTAATAAAGATTTCAGGAATAGAATGTAGTGATTCATCACTTACCTATAACACCCAGTGCTCATCCCAACAAGTGCCCTCCTTAATGCCCATCACCCATTTAGCTCAGCCCCACCCCACCCCACACCCCTCCAATAACCCCCAGTTTGTTCTCTGTATTTAAGAGTCTATTACGGTTTGCCTCCTTCTTTGTTTTTATCTTATTTTTCCTTCCCTTCCCCTATGTTCATCTGCTTTGTTTTCATTTCACATATGGGTGAAATCATATGATATTTATCTTTCTCTGATTGACTTATTTCCCTTAGCATAATATATTCTAGTTACATCCACATTGTGGCAAATGGCAAGATTTCATTCTTGTTTATCACTGATTAATATTCCATCTTCCTTATTCATCTTCTTTATCCATTCATCAGTCGATGGACCTTTGAGTTCCTTCCATAATTTGGCTATTGTTGATAGTGCTACTATAAACATTGGGGTGCATGTGCCTCTTTGAATCAACATTTTTGCACTACTAGGTATTTATCCAAAGGATAATTTTTAAATTCTTAAATTTAATTAATTTTCTTTTTTGTCAGAGACTCTAAGTCTGAAGTTCTCTTTTGGCCAGTAAAAGAGCAGGATGCAGGATGAAAAGCAAGAGATGGCTAACGTCCAGGAAAAGACAAGAGCCTCAAATAAGGGTACTTGCCCCACTTTTATTAGGATCAGAAGGCTTACAAACATGGTGATGGGTGTGCACAAAGAGACAATGAATCTGTGAACATTAACTTGTGGATGTGAGGGAAGAGGTCTTGAAGATATTCGGGGTTAGGGGTTTGGGTTAATACAAAGCAAAATCCTGACACTGGGCAGTGGGGTAGAAGGTTGTTTACAGAAGACATGAGGCACCCCCCCTTGTTTATCTTAACTAGCCTAGGGGATGGGACAGGTAGGACATGTGACCTCAGAATTAACAAGGCACCTTTTCTTTTGTTAATTATCTCTGCTCTGGGCTGCTTTACCTGCAGGGCAGTGGTCTATAGCCCAATTTACCTGTTTACCTAACTTGGTCCTTTCTTCCTGTGAAGATAGTACTAATATCTAAGTACTAAGATAGCATCTTCCTGATGCTATAGTACTAAATTGGGGGGGGGGGGTGCTTCCACCCTGAATACCTAATCTTATTTATTTCACCTTTGTGCCCTTATTTTGGGGCCTTTGCCCCTCCCTCTCTATCCTGGGGGCTCTTCACTGCCCCCCCCCATTCTGGGGGCTTAAGCCCCCTTTCTCTATCCTTATTCACCTAATCTTGTGAGCTCAGTGTGTGGGCATCCTATGGCTTTGTATTTATTTATGCCTTGGTAACCCATTGGTGTAAGCCAGGGAATTTCTAAGCTTATTCCCCCCACAATCTTTTAATTTTTTTTTTTTTTTTTTTTTTTTTTTGCATTCTGTCACCAGCTAAGAGCTTCAGGGGTTTCCAAGTTCCCAATCATATCTTCAGTTTTATTGAATCCCATTTTCTCCTCTAGCTTATTATTTTCATCAGGATGGGTTGGCTTCCAGGCTAGGCCTAGCTGTCGTCTTGGGATTCCCTTTCTCTGCTCATTTGTTTCCAAGTCCCATGGAACCTACTTATACATATATATAAAGCTTTTTAGCTTTTGTTGTTTATCTGAAATTCCATTTAACTGGGTATCCTGTTTTTATTTTTTGTTTTTTGTTTTTTTGCTAAATCTGGCAACCCTACACTGGGTATTTTCTCAGGGCACTAACCTATAAAATGCCAACCACTGTCATCCCATCAGAGAATCTGATCTTATTATGATGGGAAAAGCATAGAGCTGGCTGGCACTGAAAGAAACAAATACAATATTTCATACTTGCCTTCCAGACCTGCTTTCAAAGCCCACCACATTTTTAGGTGTGATGCTGAATTTCCAGCTTCTTCATCAGGTCTTGAGGTCCTTAGAGATCTCTTACCTAGGGCACATGTACCCTTTTCCATGAATATTCTGGGACAGTTTGCTTCACAGGAGGTCAGCCCAGGAAGTACAGGAAAATGTCGTTAAGCTGATCAAGTTTTATTTGAATTTTCATCTACTGTTAGGTTTAAATAAGTGCCTGCTTCTTTAAAGATACTGATATGAGATAACAGTGTGACTGTTTCCCAGGTGACTGCTCTGTCCTTGCATTTCACATGCACAGGCATTTCATTCTTCCAAGAGGCCGTTGACTGATGTGTTTTGATTATCTCCATTTTACTGGTGAGGAAACTGAGAAGCAGAAGGGATTTACGGGAAAAAACAAAACAAAACAAAATAAAATAAAACAAAACAAAACCGTGCCCAGAGTCATTCCGTCACCTCACCCAAAACCAAAAATCACTATTTTAAACTTACAGAACTTTAATAACGCCACGCAGGAATTTCAAACTATTTTCCCTGAGTCTCTAATGAAGTTTTAAATGAGTATGTTTTCATTAGAAAGCAGATTGAGGAGAAGGCATTGGGAAACGGAGGAAATGTCAGCTAAACCCCAAATAATTGCGTTAAATTGAGCTACGAGATTGGCCCTTCTTACGTTTCCCGTCATAAATGCTCTTCTGATGGCCCTCCCCCGCATCTCCACGCAGAAATGAAACCGACACGGTGGCAGGCTTTCCAAACCTGAGCACAGCCCACGTGTGTCTGAGTCGGAGTCGAACGTACAAGGGTCGGGAAATGAGGAAGGCGCAGGCTATTTGGGATTACAGATGGAAGCAGAGTGCCTGGAAAGTGAGCAGGACAGACAAGGTTGGCTGGATGCGGAGTGCAGCAGGGAGCGGATCTGATCAGGCCGGAGTCTGGGAACAGAAATTGGGCGGCACAGCACCCACCCGAGGCATGTTTGGGTCCATCCCTGGGGCGTGTTGCGTTATCCAGCGGGTGCGGGGTGCGGGACCCCGGGGCCGCGGGGAGGGTGCTGGGTGCGCCCGAGCGCGCTGGCTTCCCACGCGCGTCTGCCTATGGGAGGCCGGCGGCCACACGCTCCGCCCCGTCCCTCCCCACCCCCCCCACCGGGGCGGACCGAGGGCAAAACCCGCGCGCAGCCCACCCGCCCGCCGCGCGCCCCGAGAGAACTGCAGCGCTGGCGGCGAGGAGCGGTCCAGGGCTCCTGGTTCAGACGTGCAGCTTACCGCAGCGCCCGGGTGAGGAGCGAACGCGGGGCGCGCCGGGCTCGGGCCGGACCCTCGCGGCCCCGGCGCGGGAGGCCGGCGATCCCGGAGCGGCCACGGCCACGGGCGTCGGGAGGGTGGGGGGGAGGGGGGAAGCCGCGCCGCGTCCTGCCTGGGGTGGGCTCGCCGTCCCTGCCGCCTGGCGACAGCGCGCTGGGATCTTTGCGGGGAGGGTCACGGAATTGGAGCCCAGTTCTCCCACGCCTGTTCCCCCCCCACCGAGGAGGCAACCCTCCTAACCTAAGAATTCGGTGCACAGAGGGAATCAGGGGACACTGGGAGGTTTCTTATCTCTAGGTCTCCTGTACTGGGACAAAACGGACACTTCTCTTTGGGGAGTGTGGCGTTTTCCAGAGCCCAGTTCCGAGTAGCTGCCGTACCACTAGGGTAATAAAAAGCACTACCTCTGCTTTGCTCACAGGCTCCGCGGGTCCCACGCCTCCCCCCGCCGCCCCCCCCCCCTTCAGACACCATCACCCCGGCTCTACCCAGAGTAAAGGGGAAGCTTGCTTGTAAAAAGTCACACAAAAGTCACACACAGCAGAGAGCATTCTCCTCCCATCATACTCTGGAGCTTCTGGTACAAGGTTCTAGCCCCAGAGAACGAAAAGGTCAGGCTTTCATTCAGGTCTTTGGTTCTTGCCGTTGCTGCAGAGGTGATGAGGCAGGAGGAGGGAGAGGTGTGTAGGGTTCATAAAGGGGAGCTCACCATTTTTGAAGGACACGTGAGCTCAGGTTTGGGAGAGATTTGTGTGAACAAATCAGACTTGTGCAAATTACCTTCGACCCAAGCGAGAATCCTGAGCTGGGAGACTGGTATGGGAGTAGGAGCTGGAAAGCGTATCCCTTAAAGTGTTGACAATCCCTAAAGGCTCAGGACCAAATCTTGGGCTCCCCTTGAACTCAAGAGACCAGGGCATTAAGTATTGGCCACCACAAGGGACTGGTGAGCTGCTAGCACCCCGCAGATCTCCTCACGGAGGGAATTCTGGTGGTCCCCTAGAAGCTGGTGAGAACCTACCTCCTTGGATTTCCCAGCGTCCACTCATTGCATGTGGGCACTGTAGGTTCTCTCCCTTCCCCAGACATTTGGGCAGGGGTTGCCGCCGTGGACGGCATGGTGATGCTCTTTGTTGAACGGGACCCTTTGTACTCAAGGCGGACACTATGAATTGTGAGGGATATTAATCTGGTTCAGCCACTCATTTTACAGTTGAGGAATCCTTTCCGAGGTGTCGAAGGGGTTTGCCCAGCACCCCAAGGCTTTCCTGTAAAGAGAGCCCTGGACAGCTGGTTCCTCATTTCCTGTCCATTGTATGTCTGTGCCCTTTGAACTTCAGTAGTGAGGAATACGCCTTCCCTACCCAGTTAGGTTTTACCATACTGTTTGAGAGTCTCCTGGTAGAGCATTGAGACAAGTGCTGACTAGGTACCTGAGCAACACGAGTGGAACCCTTGGGAATGTCACCGGAGCTTAGGAATCTGTATTCCTTTCAGTGACACTCCAGAAAACGGATTATTTCCTGGAAAGGAAGGTGATCATCAGGTTATTTATACTTTGATTCATCTGAAGGTTGATGAACCTTTTTTTTCCCCCCAAGATCCATGGTTATTGGCTAGACTGACCTCTGGAGGTATTGAGAAATTTACATTAAAGTGAAGCATTGAAGAGAAAGTATTGAGTGAAGGGCATTTGAAGGGGAATGTCTGGTTCTAAAACTGCATTGTACCAGAATTCTGAGGAACCTTTGTGTTTTGAAGGGACGGGCAGCAGAGTCTTACCACCTCTCTCTATGAAGCCAGGCACTTATTATGTACCTTCACTGTCACTTTGCTGCATTTTACAGGTATGACTCATAACACACTAATCGAAACAGTCTGATATATATGGGCTTGTCGTTTTTTTTAAAAAAGAAACTTAGTTGAGAAAGAAAAAAATCAGCTGTAAGAATCAATACTGATTGGATTCAATGGGCTAGTTGATTCCTCATACAAGTTTGTGCATTCCTTCATTGACGTCAAGAAATATTTATTGAGCACCTACTGTGTGCCTGGCACTGAGTATAGAGCAGTGAATAAGACAGATGTGGTCTCTGTTCTTAAGGAGTTCACCTTCTAGAATCGAGGGATGAGCAAGGTAAATTCAGATACCACTAGGTGTTTTAAAGCAAAGGCAACAGAGTGCTGTGGTAGAGTACTGTGATGAGTGTGTGTGTGAGAGAAAGAGAGAAAGAAGGAGGGAGGAAGACAGAGAGAGAGAGACAGAGACAGAGATGATGGGAGAGGCCCAGCTTCTTAGATTGGGTTTTAAGCAGTGATTTTTCTGAGAGATGGCCTTGAGATGAGCTCCCAGAACATTGACAGATTGTTCTGGTGAAGGAACCGCAATCACACAGCTCTGACCACGAGAGCTCAGTGTGTTCCAGACATAGTCGGAGGGCAGCGTGGCTGGAACAGGGTGAGGGAAGAGAGCGAAGGTTGGAACAGGGTGAGGGAAGAGAGTCAGGGTGAGGGCCAGGGGCCAGGTCATGCAGAGCCTCTTGGGCTCCGGTACACTGTCTGGACTTCAAGGGCAGTGGCAAACCAAAAGCAGGGGCGTGCCATAATAGACTTAACGTTTCCTCAGAAGTTACTCTCGGTGCCTTGTGAAGAATGGGTTGCAGGGAAAGAAGGGCAAGAAGGAGACTAGCCCCAGGCTTTTTATGGTGACCTGGAAGATGATGGTAGCCGTAGGTGGGCAGAAGCTGTTTGGGGAAGCAGAGTAGGAAGTTCCTTAATGTTTTTGTCTCAAACTTCCCTTCTACTTGGTGGGGATGCCATTGCTATGTCTGGTCCACTTAGCTTGTAAAAATAAATAAGCTAGCGATTGATTATGCTCTTAAGGGTGAGGTAAGACTTCATTACCGGCATTATTTGCTAATGCCGCGTTACTTGGAATTTTCTGTGCTTCGTTTTCAAAAAGTTTACCATAGATTTCATTCTTTTCACTTACTTTATCCGTTACAATAAATTATGTGTATTGCACATAAAAAATACTTTGATCTGCTCAGAAGATTGGAATATCTCAACTAAGAGTTACCAATTAAACGCGCCATCTCAGAGTGGAGTAAAAGGATGCTGGCGTAATAACTGACTTACTGTGAGGAGTCGAATGTGATCGGGTAAAGTTCAAAACAGAGTATTTGAATCTGAAAACAGTTCACAAGGAAGTTAGCAGATTTCCTTTTGTCCTGGATAGGGCTGTATGCAGAGATCTGAGTGCAAAGGTCTGTTGATAATTGAAAGTCTATTCGTGGCCGCAGAATTTCTGGAGAGGGCTGTGACCCAGAGTTGAATAAGAGTTGCTTCCCTTAGTGAAGCATTCTCTCTCAGAGGGGACTCTTGAACTTTCCCTGACTGATCACTGACTAAATATTAGAGGGCCAGGGAGGAGTTTCAAAGTTGTTTACCAACTGGGGTAGGGATGACCGTCTCAGGGACGGGACAACTAACTGCCACAATGAGGCAACCCTATTTCTCTTTCCTGCCTCATTTTGACATGCAACATACTAAGAGGAGATGTATCTGTTTACAAGGAAATAGAAGTCCTTCCTCATTTACACTGTGTGCAGTGGAGGATTCTGCTCTGGGAATGGGCTGTCATTTATCTTCATTTGCCAGACCCCATTAATTATTTTTTTAATGTCTATTTATTTTTGAGAGAGAGAGAGACAGAGCACGAGCAGGAGAGGGGCAGAGAGAGAGGGAGACACAGAATCGGAAGCAGGCTCCAGGCTCCGAGCTGTCAGCACAGAGCCGGACGTGGGGCTTGAACTCACAAACCGGGAGATCATGACCTGAGCCGAAGTCGGACACTCAACCGACTGAGCCACCCAGGCGCCCCAGACCCCATGAATTATTTATTGGCTGGGGCATCTGATTTTAGCTTGAAGTGGCCAGTCTGGTGATTCAAACTGCAGACAAAATATGACAATAATTGTGGGATCTGTATCTCCCCTTGGGGTTGGGAGTAATGGGGGCATCTTTGAGGGAGAGATTATAGTTTCTCCTAGAGACGAGTAATTATTCTCTTTGACTTCCGTAATGTTTTGAAATGTTGAATTAGCCGCTATCCTTTAAAAATCAATAGAGTCAGTAGATTGTACATACAAATACGGTTTCCCAGCTTTTCTTGGAAAGAAGAAAATCTAGTACCATGGAGCTATCAACCTTACATAACAGCAATCAACTGGAACAGGGTGGTGGTGTTCCTTTTCAGCTGGTCTTGTTTGCCCCTGTCCCCACCACTGTTTTTTTCTTTTACGCACGTCCCGTTTAGCTCATCTGAGTTACCTGGCTGGCCCTTGCAGACGTCTGATCTTAAACCTCAGGTTTAGGGTTACCTAGCCCAGCCTGTGCATCCCATTTCTACCTCTAGCCAATGCAAGAGTCCCCTTTTCAGTGTCTTTGCTAGGAGTCCCCAGACCTGCATTTACATTGCTCCTCTGATTGAACATGGTAACTGTTGAAAGGCTGCTGATACAGAGTTCTCCATTCTGGGAGTATATACAACATGTCCTCTTTCCATGGAACTGTGGCGGCCATGTGCCATCCGTGTCTCCCCCAGAGTAAACATCCCTGGTGCCTTGAACAGCTCTTCTTTTGATTTGTTGCCTTGTTCCCTTATCAGTCTGGTTATTGTTCAGCAATCATCCTGCTCCATAAACTGTCATTTGTTGAAGTCCTCAAAACCTGACCAGTTCAGCGAGGTGGGGTTTAACCGGTGTGGAATATACCGATATGCTTCCAGCGCGGCCGCAAACTGTCCAGCGACCTTAGGTAACTGTTAATATTTGTGGCCTGGAAGCCATGTAGGGCACCAAACGTTTGGAAACCAGATGCAGGTGAGTGCACATTTTCAACGTGTGAGTAGAATCAGGTCATCGCGTTTTGTTTGCAGCTGTTCAGTGCTTACGCTTATGAGCGTGTGTTTTATTAAATTACTCGCACAATAGGGAACTGCTTCTTATCTTGCTTTTTGGAATCTATCGTTTTTCTTGGGTTGTGAAATGATTACACAAGAGTTGTGTCTGCTGTGCCCAAGATAAGAGGCTTTAGAGACTTTGCAGAAGTCCCTTGAGAGTCCTGCATTCATTTGAGACAATGTCCAGATGAAGTGTTGATTCCCTTAGCTAAAACGGCAGAGCAAAAATGATATTAATGGATTAGGTACTATCTTTTTTCTTTTTGAGTTTCAGTACTAGCAAGTCTGAGGCAAGAACTTTTTACTGACGCTTTTATTTTTATTTTTATTATTTTTAAGTTTTTTAAAACATTTTTCTAATGTTTATTTATTTTTGAGAGATAGAGTGTGAGCAGGGGAGGGCCACAGAGAGAGGGGACACAGGATCTGAAGCAGGCTCCAGGCTCTGAGCTGTCAACACAGAGCCCGATGCAGGGCTCGAGCTGACAAACCCCAAGATCATGACCTGAGCTGACGTCAGATGCTTAACCGACTGAGCCACCCAGATGCCCTTTTGCTGATGCTTTTAAAAGGAGTCCTATATCTTAGAAAAAGATGGAACCTCGGAGTCCAGCCAGAACAATGCATCGATCCCTTTTCCAGTGTCCCTGGCAGAGGGCCAGTTAGCAATGCTTGAACCCTTCTCATGACAGAGGACTCTCTCCACACTGTAAGGTATACGTCACAAACAACCTGATCATTAAAAAGTTCTTCCTTGTGTTGATGAGGCATCCACCTTCCTCTAGCCGGTTTCAGAATGAAAGAAATATCTTCCTTATTAAATAAGGATATAGTTTCTCCAGTCTGCCTTTAGACCAGGGTTCTCAACCACAGCATTACTGACCTTTTGGACCATATATATATATGGTTCAACCCCGACACAGGCTCCAACCCATGAACCATGAGATCATGACCTGAGCTGAAGTCAGATGCTTAACTGACTACGCCATTCAGGCACCCCCTATATATTAAAAAAAAATTTTTTTTAAATGTTTATTCATTTTTAAGAGATGGGGAGAGACCGAGCATGAGTGGGGGAGGGGCAGAGAGAGAGAGAGAGAGAGAGAGAGAGAGACAGAATCTGAAGCAGGCTCCAGGCTCAGAGCTGTCAGCACAATGCCCAAAGTGGGGCTTGAACCCATGGGCATTGAGATCATGACCTGAGCCAAAGTTGGACGCTTAACTGACTGAGCCACCCAGGCGCCCCTCCCCCTATATTTTTCAAAAGTTTATTTATTATTTATTTGGAGAGAGTGAGTGGGGGAGGAGCAGAGAGAGGGAGGGAGGGAGAGAATTCCTAGCAGGCTCCACGCTGTGAGTGTGGAGTATCTCATTCCGGCTCAGGTCATGGTCTTGCAGTCCTTAAGTTTGAGCCCTGTGTCAGGCTCTGTGCTGATAGCTCAGAGCCTGGAGTCTAGTACGGATTCTGTCTCTCTCTCTCTCTCTCTCTCTCTCTCTCTCTCTCTCTCTCTGCCCCTCCCGCACTGGTGCTGTGTGTGTGTCTCTCTCTCTCTCTCAAAAATAAATAAACATAAAAAAAAAAAGTACTAGATTGCTTAGAAATCAGGGCTGGAAAATTGACAGTCTCCTGCCTTCATCCTATTGTAAAAGATCCAAAGCAGATTTTATCTTCTTCAATCATTCAGTCTGATGTTGGGTCAATTTTGAGATATTTAAAGCACTTTTTATTTTTTAACTTTGGTTGAAAGTGAATCAGCCTATATTTGTTCTCTGCTTTCATTCTGTAGCTTTATGTGCTCTGTGAGTTTTCTATTGCTGCTGTAATGATTTATCACAAATTTATTGGTTTAAAGCAACCCAACTTTATTACCTTAATGTTCCATCGGTCGGAAGTCTCACACGACTTCCCTGGGCTAACCTCAAGGTGTCTTTAGGGTTTCATTCCTTCCTGGAGGCTCTAGGGGAGAATTCGTCTCCTTACCTTTTCCAGACTCTAGACGCTGCCCGTATTCCTTGTCTCATGACTCCCTTCCTCCATCTTCAAAGCCACCAGTTGTGGGTTAAGTTCTTCTCACATCTCATCACTCTGACTTCCTCTTCTTCCCGCCTGTTCCACTTTTATTTATTTATTTTTTCAGATCCCAAATGCCGTCTTATTCTCTTAAAGATAAACTGGGAAGTCAAAGAGATGAAGTATTTCGAGATTAACTATTCCCAGCTGATTAAATATGTCTAGCAAAGCCATTACCAGCTGTACTGGAAACGCCCCACAGGCCAGATGGTTAATTTGTACTTGTCTAACATCTAGTCTTTCAAAGGAGATAATACCGAAACTCCCATTACAGCATATTTGCTTTCCCACTGAAGAATCACAAGAGGTCTTAGAGGCACATGCTACCCATTCATCTGGCTGTGTAGGTAGATGCTTCCTGGGAATACCAGAAAGAATGCCCTGAGACACAGTTTCTAGAAAGTGCTCAGCATCTTTCTTTTTTAATTTAATTTAATTTAATTTAATTTAATTTAATTTAATTTTATTTTATTTATTTACTTACTTAGTTATTTATTAGTAATCTACACCCGGTGTGGGGCTCAAACTCACAATCCCGAGATCAAGCTCTACTGATTGAGCCAGCCAGGTGCCCCATAAAGTGCCCAAGGTCTTTTTGGCATTCATGGGCAACGGGAGTTGGCAGTGGGTGGTGGACGCTGAGAAGTGTTCAACTATGGCCGGGGATAGGACTTGTACACATGTCACGGGGCTACGGGGTATCAGCTCTTCAAATATGATGGAGGAAACGTATGGCCCCAGTTATGCCGTGAGTTCATAAACTGAGCAGTGTTAATAATGGCAATGATGACAACCGTCAGCAAAGCCCAAGGAGGCCCAGTCCTACCGGTTCTTCCGTTGGACCTGGCCCCCCCCAACTGACCTGCTCATTTGGCATCGGCAGTCTCTGGCCACCTCAGACAGACGCCGCTGCTCGTTGGGGATGGGACTGAGGGAGCCACAAACCAGGAGCACCACTAGGATTTGGTTCATCATCTTGTCGGATGCATCCACACCCACTGCGGTGGTCACCCTGCGTGTGTGTCTCAGGCATCCACAGAGGCACTCGGAGAGCCTCGAGGGACTGCCAGGGACTGGGGACTTCGCTGTGTTGAACCCAGGGTTCTTGGCTTGCACCCAAGGACCGCACAGCATGGTGCCTGGTCTCGAGACACAAAGCCCTCTTTGGCCACCCTCCTTCTTCACTTTTATTTTTTTATTTTTTTATTATTATTTTTTTAACGTTTATTTTTGAGACAGAGAGAGACAGAGCATGAATGGGGGAGGGTCAGAGAGAGGGAGACACAGAATCTGAAACAGGCTCCAGGCTCTGAGCTGTCAGCACAGAGCCCGACGCGGGGCTTGAGCTCACTGACCATGAGATCATGACCTGAGCCGAAGTCGGCCACATAACCGACTGAGCCACCCAGGCTCCCCCTTCTTCACTTTTAAAGACACATGATTACATTGGGCCCACCTGGATAATCCAGAATAATCTATTTTTTTTAATTTTTTTTTCTTAACATTTATTTGTTATTGAGAGACAGAGAGAGACAGAGCATGAGCATGGGAGGGGCAGAGAGAGGAGGAGACACAGAATCTGAAGCAGGCTCCAGGCTCCAAGCTGTCAGCACAGAGCCCGACGTGGGGCTCGAACTCACAAACCGCAAGATCATGACCTGAGCCGAAGTTGGACGCTCAACAGACTGAGCCACCCAGGCGTCCCCAGAATAATCTATTTTTTTCATGTTTATTTATTTTTGTGAGAGAGACAGAATGTGAGCAGGGGAGAGGCAGAGAGAGAGGGAGACACAAACCTGAAGTAGGCTCCAGGCTCCAAGCTGTCAACACAGAGCCCGACGCGGGGCTCAAACCCGTGAACAGTAAGATCATGACCTGAGCCAAAGTCGGACGCTTAGCCGACTGAGCCACCCAGGCACCCCCAGGATAATCTGTTTTAAAGTCAGCGGATTAGCCACCTTAATTTCATATGTAACCGTGATTCCCTTTCGCCACGTGAAAACATATTTACGTGTTCTGGGGATTAAGATGTGGAATTTGGGGAGTGTCGCTGTTCTGTCTGCCTTATACCCCCATTCCAGAAGTTCATCAGAAAGAATCTGAGGAACAGAGTACTGGCACTTGTGAAAGAACCATTTCTTTTCTCTTTACCAAGAACAGTAGAGTTAAGGCCCATGCCCTAATCTCTCACCAGGATTGGGATTTACACAGGTTTACCTATCAGCTCTTGACATAAATCCTGGACTCAAGAGTGGACATCTTGCTTACTATTTTGGTTTGTCTTTTGTTTCAAAAAGGGAAATGATGCCTGATAGGAGTTTACCGATAGGGGAACAGAGGGTTAGCAGAGGTCATGGCATTATATAGAGATCTCAGCTGAGATTAGAAGGACAAGTAGGGGACTGTGGCTTGAGGGACAGACGGAAGGAAGTACAGAAGAAAAGACAGTATCAACTTTTTTTTTTTTTGTTAAGTAATCTCCGTATCTACCGTGGGGCTTGGAGTCATGACCCTGAGATCAAGAGGCATGCTCAACCAACTGAGCCAGCCAGGCGCCCCAAGAAGGTATTAACTTTTAGATGGATTTAGAAAGAATATGTTCTTTGAGCTCTCTTTAAAGGGTCTTCTTGATCTATCAGCATGGCATTTTACGTCATGGTCAGGGCGTCAAAATTGAAGAAAATGCTTCTCAGGTTTTATTATTTTAAAAAAGTAGTGATTTTTTTAATGTTCTCATTGATTTAAGATATGGGCCAAGAGAAAAGTAGAAAGGATAGAAAATTACCTTCAGTTTTTACCTATACAAAACTCTTCCAAGAAGGTAAACTTTGTAAATGTTTGTTATTTCTTTTATTGATTTTGGGTCTTCTTCTTGTTGTCCCGCCGTCCTCCCCACCCCCACCCCCACCCCACCCGCACTCCTTCTTCCTCTTTTATGTATCTGAGATTGTGCGTAATCCTTTTTATTTTCCACATAACAGTTTACTTAATATTAAACGTAAACACTTTTCATGGTCATACCAACTCTACTAAATATTCTTTTAAAATTATTTGTTAGGGGGCACCCGGATGGCTCAGTTGGTTAAGCGTCCGACCTTTGATTTCAGCTCAGGTCATGACCTCGCCGTTCGTGAGTTCAGGCCCCCGTTGGGCTCTGGGCTGGCATTTCGGAGCCTGCCTGGGATTCTCTCTCTCTTCCTCTCTCTCTGCCCCTCTCTCACTTGTTCTCTCTCTCTCTCTCTCCAAAATAAACAAATCAACTTTAGAAAAAAATTAAATTGTCAACAATAAAGCATTATGTTTTATTATAAAAGAAAATATGAAACTTCATGGGAAAATCACATAATTCTATCACCCTTATTATATCAATAGTCTTTTTAGTGTGAATTTTTACACAGCATCGTTTTATTTTTTTTCAATCAAAATTGCATTGTAAAGAGTTTCCTAAGTCATAATGAATTGTTTTGTAAATATGTTGTTAGTAACTGAATAAAATCCCATTGATGATATTCTCATATTGCTTGAAATCCGTAGGGTTTCCATGTGTATATGTGAGGGTTGGCTCTCATAAATGGAATTGGAATGAACACCATAGTGCATTATATTTTTAGGCTTTTCCTTCCCTGTGAATAAGATTTTTTTCGTGTGTGCTGATCTCAGGAATGAAGTGAAAAGGCCCAAGGATATGGACAACTTAAAGCTTGCCAAATCGCCTTCCAAAAGTCAGAGTACCTATTTATACTCCCGCTAGAACTGCTGCCTTTGCTTTGGTAAATTTCACAGTGTTAAAGAAAAAGGTAAATCCTGTGTTCTCCAGCCTTTGGCTTACCAGTTACTGCTCTGCCTGGCCAGGTACATCTTTCTCAATGAAGATTTCGTATTGGCTGGCGCCGTTAGTAACGAATCTTCAAACATTATGATTAGTAAGTTTGCAGGATCAAACGTTTTAGCACTGTCGCTTTGGATTCTCCAGTTGTAAATGTCCAAAGTCAATATTAGACTGTTCAGGGCCCTCGTTTTCAGATGTAAATACATTTTTAGCTAACTCAAAGCCCGCGGTTGGGAAAAAGGTACTTTTCTGTGGAAGGGGAACCATGACAGCTAACAGACTCCTTATGAATTATCCCTCTGTTTGGATTCAGAGGCCTCCCTAGTCCTCTTCTCAGACATCTCAATGGCCATCAGAAGATAAAAGAAGCCAGTGTTTGAGAAAGCCAGGGACTTGTCGCCGGTGACAGTAGCCCTTTGTTCAGAAAAGCAGAAGCACTTTTCTTTTTTTCTTTTTCTTTTTTTTTTTTTGGCGCTTTTCATTTTAATAATATGGGAACTGGGAACTGTTTGGTCATATTGATCTAAAATGGGTAATACCTCCAGAGAGGATTGGTAGTTGCTTATAATAAAATCACATGAAGCAACAAAACAGCTCATGTAAGAAATAAAGCTAGAGAAATGGACTAGAAACCAAAAGAATGTATTGTGAAGGTCCATAAAACGGTGAAATTTGAAAAGGTGAAGGATACTGGACCTTTTTCAGGAGCAGCTTCAGTCTATTTGGGGTAAGAAAAAGGACACGATTTTTAAATGTGACAAAGTGACACACGAATTAACTGCAACGTAATGGGATAGAGTGAGCATGGTTTTGGGGTGCTGAGGAGGCACTGGGGGAGCGGATGTTACCGTTAAGGAGCTCAGATCCCCTTGATGAGGAGGTGTGGGGCCACAGCCTGGGACTGCGGGGGGGGGGGGGGGGGGCGGGGGCGGTGAGCCGTAGTCTGGAATTGAATCGAAGGCGGAGAGAAAGGCTCCGGAGGGAGTGTCCTCCTGGGGTTTCCGTTTTCCTTGGGGAAGCTTTCACATCTTCCGTTGTAGGGAACAGGAGGGCAGGGAGAAGGAGAGTGCATCATTTAAGGGAGCCACGATTTTCACCTAGCAGGAAGAAATGAGCTAAAGGGTCAAGGGGCGGCCGTGACATCACGGGGACACGAGTCGTAGACTGAACTGTGGCCTGGGGACACAGCTGTGCTCAGTGGCTGTGCTGAGGCCCCAGAGCCCTGCACTTTACATCCCCTGTAAACCTCAAACACACACACGTGCACATGCATACAGACATCACTGGGCTAAGGACACCCACAAACAGCACTGTGCACTGCCCAAGTCATTCCTGTGTTAATTCAGCACATCTTCATTGGTCACCTGCTGGTTGAAAGGCCCTCACTGCTGGGCGCAGCGGGAAGTATCACTATGTGTAGGACAAAAGTCCCCCCTGAGATGCACTGTTGTAAGGGTCTCTGTGCTCTGGCCCCTGCCCTTGCCTCCAGTCTCCTAGCATCCTCTACGCCTCACCGATTCCCAGGCTGCATCCCCACAGTGCCTTCACTTACAGCCTCCGCTAAGGTGTCCTCCTCTTGGGAGCCTCAGCTCCAGCGTGACCTCCTCTTCTAGGGCTTTCCACACCTCCTGGCATGCCCACCCCCTGAAATTGACCATCCTCCTTGGTGTCCGCACCAAACCCACTTTTATCAAAACATCTCATACTCCAAATTGCATTTTAATAAATCCTTGACTCTCTCTGTGCCTCCTCTGCATTTAGCCAAAGCAGGGTTAAGACCTTTAGAAGCTACAAGTGTTGCAAATATACTACAGCGTCCCCGTCCTCTACCTGTAATGCAAGATGAAGACTATCCTAAGCCAAAAATCACACGTAAAACCTGTGCATATATTAATTTAGAATAATTCGTTTATAGACTTTTTGATTGAAATATAATAAATAAATTTATCAAAACTGAAATTTTCTCCTAGCTTTGGAGCCCTTGCCACACGATTTCCCTTCATAGGGTTTGGCGTGCTTATATATATAGATAGATATAGATATAGATCTATCTATAGATCTAGATAGATAGATATAGATATAGATCTATAGATCTAGATCTAGATATCTATCTAGATCTAGATAGATCTATATCTATAGATATATCTATATAGATCTATATCTATATCTATCTATCTAGATCTATAGATCTATCTAGATCTATAGATCTAGATATAGATATCTATAGATCTAGATAGATATATATCTATATATCTATAGATATCTATATCTATCTATATCTATATCTATATCTATATCTATATCTATATCTATATATCACAGGGTTTGGCGTATAGGTGCCAGCCATCCATTTAGCTCTCAAGACCGGGCACAGTGATGGTGCTTAGGAAATGCTTGAGTGGAGGGATGGGCCAACGGATGGCCTGGCATAGAGGCTGTTGTGGCACAGTGCATTGTGGGGGAAAGTACACACCTTTTGGGAGGAACAAATATGTGGGCACTGTGGGGAGGGGCAGGTGCCTCCGCTCGGGGAAACCATCATGGGCATCTCGGCAAAAGATCCCCAACTAGACTACAGGGAGAGTAAGATGAAAGGCAAGTGTGAGGGCGTGTGCATATCACAAGTTGAATACATTACTGAAGAATTCACATCTCTTAGTAAACCTAAACCTAAACCAACCACCCAACTCTATGTTTACTGTTAGATAAACCTACCTGCTTAGCAAGAGGGCTCATACTGAAAGTTCTTTCTCTTAAAATCGATGGTTTTCAACTCTGGTCTTTATTGACTATGTGGTTTTGCCTCATCTCCTCGATAAGATAGGCCTGTCTTTTCCTTTGCCCACTTTTTTTTTTTTTTTTTTGAGAGAGAGAGAAGGCGCAAGTGAGCGAGGGACAGAGAGAGAATCTCAGGAGGGGCAGAGAGAGAGAGAGAGAGAGAGAGAGAGAGAGAAGCGGGGCTCACCTGAAGCAGGACTCGTATTTTACCCAGAGTGGGGCTCATGTTCACCTAAGTAGGTAAGATAGTCATTTATACCTCGTATCCTTTTTAAAATTTCTTAACCAGTAATCAGGTTTTGGATTCAGGAGAACCGAGTTGCAGTGAACATACTTCTTTGTTTATCTTTAGAGTTTCTGCGAAAAGTCACGTAAACCAAAACCAAAGGCAACAAGTTGAGACACTGGAAAACTAATCTCCAAGTCTTTTCTCAGATGCCTACGATATGTTAATCAGGAGCATTGCCAGAGACTTCCAGAAGCATGCTTCAGCAAGTCCTTCTCCTGGGCCAGGGAGTTCTCATTCAGGTTTTAAGAAAATGTAAAACTGGGCACCTGGCTGGCTCAGTCTGTAGAGCATGTGGCTCTTGATCTCAGGGTTGTGAGTTCGAGCCCCACACTGGGTGTAGAGATTACCTAAAAATAAAATCTTAAAAAAAAAAAGAAAATGTAAAACTGATTAAAATGCATTTAAAAATGTGTATCAAAATCCTCTTTCTTATTATCTTATTACTTCTTTAGCTTTTTTCATAACATCACGAGTTTGTTTGTTCTTTTATTTGAGAGAACGAGAGAGTGTGCTCGCGAGCTGGGGGAGAGGGTCAGAGGAAGACAGAGAATTTTAAGTGGGCTCCATGCTAAGCACAGAGTCCAAGGTGGGGCTCCAGTCCACGCCCCCGGGATCATGACCTGAGCTGAAATCAAGAGTGAGCCACTCAACAGACCGAGCCACCCAGGCACCCCTCCCTAGTTTAGTTTTAAAAGGACTTATTGCCCAGAATTGCCTGTTTCACTACTAAACCTCCTAAGAGAGTACTGGCTGATACTGTCCCAAATACAGAGAGAAAAGAATGGTTTCAAAAAAACCAATTTTCCCTTTTTTTTTTTTTTTTTAATTATGAGAAGTTGCATCCCAAGAACAGAGCTGTTTGTACCCCTTAAGTATTGTCTGTTACCCTATCACCTTCAAACACAAAAGTTACATCACAAACTATACTCGGGACAATTTAGTCCCCTAGTTTATAGAGTGTCTCTTCAGTGCCGTACCGAATGGTAGAGCACAGCTCGCTCTTGTCTGAAGCTTGGAGGCCAGAGGGTGCTGGGGTAGCCAGAGTGGATTACTGACCACAGGATCTGACTTGCAGGACTTTGAAAAGCCTTTTTTCCCCAAAGCATTTCTTCCCAATAGCTTATGATTCTTTCCTTGGGAGTAAATCTTCAAGGGCTTTGATAGATTGCCTCCGGGAGAGCTTGGCTAAAGGAAAGGGCTGTTATTTTGGAAGTTGATGAGGAAAGCCCCCATGAACACACCAGTACCTTTTAGCAGCTTGCAAGACTGGGGAGCTGTCACTCCGAGAAGCCACGTGAGGAGCTGAAAGGTGGAACATTTGAGAAGTCTTAAGAGGCAGGTTGTAGATCATAAGAGGCACGCAGGCATTATGGGGGCACCAGCAGCCTGCAGAGGGGGAGAAGGCCAGTGAATACAAAGTTCCCCCAGAATTATAGGGGAGATGCTAATGACAGTGTTTGGGAGATATTGGAGCCCTTAATGAAACCTAGAAGATCTATTCAGCAGAACCACCTATGGACAAAGGGGATAATGACCAAGCATGACTTCCTGTTTCTATCTCAAGGTCTCGATTGGCACACTAGCTTTTATTTGGATGACACTTATTGAGCAACTCCCTACCTGGGAGTGACCCATGGTGCTAGGAATGCAAAACGAGTATGCTAATGTTTGCATCTAGCTCCATGCAAAAACACTGTGTTACGCATGTTAATCACTTAACCCTGGGTAATATTATTATCATCCTCAGCCCCATTTTACGGATGAGGGAATAAGGCAGAGAGGGATTCCATAGTTTGCCGAGGGTCACGCTACCAGCGTCCAGGCTGGGATTCAGACCCAGGCAGTTGGGCTCTAGGCACTAAAGCCCAAGTAATTGACCCCTACCCACTGTGGTGTATTGAGAAGTCACCCCTGGTGTGAAATCATCTGGGAATGTGTTTCTGGGCTGCTTGGTAGCCCGCACCAAAAAGAAAACAGGATTCTTCATCCTCATTAAGGAAGTATTTACTCATACTTGCTATATACTGGCCCCTTTGTAAGTAGTAAAGAGGTAAATGAGACCAATCCCTGCCCTGGAGGAGCTCACAGGCTAAGGGTGAAACAATTCTGTAAACAGAGCATTGTACTGGAGGCTGCAAAGTATCCAAAGGAGGACGTGTATAGAATGCTGCCAGAGGGGCGCCTGGGTGGCTCAGTCGGTTGAGCATCCGACTTTGGCTCAAGTCAGGATCTCGCAGTTCGTGAGTTCAAGCCCCGCGTCGGGCTCTGTGCTGACAGCTTGGAGCCTGGAGCCTGGTGCAGGTTCTGTGCCTCCCCCCAGCTCTGCCCCCCACCCCATGCTCATGCTCTGTCTCTCTCTGTCTCTCAATAATAAATAAACATTAAAAAAAAGTAAATAAAAAAGTTAAAAAATAAAAATAAAAAGAATGCTACCAGAAGGGGGCAGACTTCTGTGTTGGTAGTGGCTCCACGGCACAGGAGCCCCTGTTCTCTGGGGTGGGAAATGCCTTCTTCCCTGGTGTCCTTGAGGAGCCAGGCCCAGAGAAGGCCTCCTTTCCCGACTGCAGGGAAACCTTGGTGACGATTGTCCACTGCTTTGGACCCAGCTGTCTTGCCATCAGCTGGGGACAGGGTTGGCATATCGTTTCATCCCACAAAGCACACCAGCAGGAGGCAGCAGGGGAAGGCAGTTCATTCTGTGGCACGGGGAGCGGGGGGGTGGGGGGGGTGGGGGGTGGAAAGCAGGGAGGACCCATCTGGATCCTTCTATCACTTGGTACACGGGGGCCAAAGGAAGAAGACCCGCCGTCCATTCCTGGCCGCAAACAGTGACTAGGTGACCTCAGGCCGGAGCCGGAGCCTTTCTGTGTTTCCTTGACCATCTTCCCCCAAAAGGAAAAATCAGGTGCTAAAGTTTGCTTCTCCTTTATGTCCACTAAACCTTTATTCCCCCTACATTTTGTAAATAATCTGTTACGGCATTTACCACAATTGTTTGAAAGTCTCTCTCCCCACCGGAATTTTTAGGATAAAAAAAATCACATCTATTAAAAAAAAAAATTGGATTTAAAAGGCATTTTTTCCCCAAACGTGGGCTGACACATTGGCGCTCTTAAAATTGAGTGCATGAGTATGTGAACAAATGAACAAATGAATGAGTCAGCCAATCATTAAATTATTTAGAGGCTTACTCTCTTGAGGATGAGCTCAGATAGCACATTATAAGAGGGTGGTGAAAACCTCTAAACAGGTAGTAAGTACTCTCTGGGCGCCTGGCTGGCTCAGTTCGCAGAGCACATGTCTCTTGATCTTGGGGTCATGAGTTCGAGCCCCATGGGGGGAGTGGAGATGACTTAAATAAAAAAATAGTGAGTTAATTAATAATACTAACTGAATAGTACTCTTCGTCCCACTGCAGCAGTTTCCAAATGCTACATTCTGGGAGTGGCTATGTTGGGATCCCTCAAGAGCTGAAGCCCCAACGTGATGCCCCAACGTGCCTTCTAAAAATTCCGAGTCAGTAGGTCTGGGTGGGACTCAAGAAGCAGTCTGTTCTGAGGTTCCCCAAGAGCCATTGTAGCTTAGCATGAGGTCAGGGTGGGAACTCTAACGTGCCATTTCACCTGGCCTTCAGTCTGTCCTGCTTCACTCTGAGGACCGACGGTGATGGCATTGGAACAGTTCTGGTAGAAACATGGGGGGGGGCAGAGCACCCCAGTCCTGCGTGGAGGACCTGGCGAAGCCCTTCCAGCAACTGGCCGTCTCTAACTCTTCCTGAGGTTGTTAACAGGGAAGCTGTCATGAGTACCACAGAGCTGTGGGCAAGCTAACTTTCTTTGGGTTAGTGCTGTGTTCCTAAAACTCTCTGTTGATCTCCTTGTGTGTTTCACGTGGCCTTCCTTCTTCCTCATCTTCATCCCCAGTGATTTTCCAGATGGCCAAATGAAGCTCCTCTAACTCAGCCATGGGCTGGAGCACCAGGGGTAGAATTTTCTAAAGCCCTCTGCTCATGCCCCTGTAAATACTTTCTGCGGATGGTGTCATTTGGTGAAAACCCCAGTTGTGACGGTATAACAGAAGGGTGGTTGGTGGAGGCTGGGGAGCGGATCGCCTGACTTCTGTTCGACTTCATCTGCTGCTTATTTGGGAAACTCAGTAGCTATTTCTCTGGATGCATACACAGCACTCTGCCATCTCCAAGGGTTCTAGCATGTTGCTCCAAATATGAATTAGGGCAAGAACGATGAGACAGAGTCTCCTCTCTTTAGAGAACAGTTTCTAGCCTTTTATTAAGTCATCTTTAAAAAAAAAAATGTTTAGGGGCGCCTGGGTGGCTCAGTCGGTTAAGCGGCCGACTTCGGCTCAGGTCATGATCTCACAGTCCATGAGTTCGAGCCCCGCGTCGGGCTCTGTGCTGACAGCTCAGAGCCTGGAGCCTGTTTCAGATTCTGTGTCTCCCTCTCTCTGACCCTCCCCCGTTCATGCTCTGTCTCTCTCTGTCTCAAAAAAAATAAAATAAAAACGTTAAAAAAAAATTTTTTTTTAAATGTTTATTCCTTTTTGTAGGGGGGAGAGACAGAGAGAGGGGGAGAAAGGATTTGAAGCAAGCGACAACACAGAGCCTGATGTGGGGCTTGAATCCATGAACCAGGAGACCACGACTTGCGCCAGAGTCGGACCCTTAACTGACTGAGTCACCCAGGCACCCCTATTAAGCCCTCTTTTCAATCCAGGAAGTTCCTAAACACATTAGCATCATTAAAATAGGCATTGTGGGGGCGCCTGGGTGGCGCAGTCGGTTAAGCGTCCGACTTCAGCCAGGTCACGATCTCGCGGTCTGTGAGTTCGAGCCCCGCGTCAGGCTCTGGGCTGATGGCTCAGAGCCTGGAGCCTGTTTCCGATTCTGTGTCTCCCTCTCTCTCTGTCCCTCCCCCGTTCATGCTCTGTCTCTCTCTGTCCCAAAAATAAATAAACGTTGAAAAAAAAAAATAGGCATTGTGTTCGTTAACTTTAGAAGATTATCATTTTAAGGTGAAGAGAAATGGGTGCCGCCCAAAGTTGTGGTTAAAAGCAGGGCCTCAGATAGTCTGGGTTCAAGCCCCGCCTCCAGCCCTTGCTAGCTGTTTGATCAGGACAAGTCAGTTAAATTATCCTTGCCTCTGAAGAAGAATGAAATCATGCCATTTGCAACAACGTGGATGGGACTAGAGGGTCTTACACTAAATGAAATAAATGAGTCAGAGAAAGACAGGTATCATATGTTTTCACTCATATGTGGAAATTGAGAAGCTTAACAGAGGACCATGAGGGAAGAGAAGAAAAAAAATTATAATCAGAGAGGGAGGCAAACCATAAGAGACCCTCTTTTAAAAAAAAAAAAAATTAATGTTTATTTACTTGTGAGAGAGAGACAGAGCATGAGCAGGGGAGGGGCAGAGAGAGAGGGAGACACAGAATCCGAAGCAGGTTCCAGGCTCCGAGCTGTCAGCACAGAGCCCGACTCAGGGCTCGATCTCACGAACTGTGAGATCATGATCTGAGCTGAAGTCGGACACTTAACCGATTGAGCCACCCAGGCGCCCCATAAGAAACTCTTAAATCCAGAGAACAAACTGAGGGTGAAAGGGGATGGGGAAAATGGGTGATGGGCATTGAGGAGGGGACTTGTTGGGATGAGCACTGGGTGTTGTATGTAAGTGATGAATCACAAGAATCTACTCCCGAAACCCAAGAGCACACTGGATACGATGTATGTTAGCCAACCTGATAAATTATATGAAAATTGTTTTTTCCTTGCCTCAATTTCCTCATCAATACAATGGGGATACTTAAATCTCCCTCACAGATTGTTTTAGGGCCAACTGAATAAGAAAACACATGCCAGAAACTATGAAAAATGCTGGGCACATAATAAGCCTTCAAATGTTGGCAATATTATCATTTGTTTAGTGAACAAGCTTTTTTGAGGAACTCCTAAGTGCCATTTTACATAAAAAGACAAACTACAGTGCCGTATACTCATATGAAAAGACTCTAACCATATTATCAAATTAAAAGTGTAACTTGAGGGTCACCTGAGTGGCCCAGTCTGTTAAGCGTCTGGCTTCGGTTCAAGTCATAATTTCACAGCTTGTGAGTTCGAGCCCCGCATCGGGCTCTGTGCTGACAGCTCAGAGCCTGGAGCCTGCTTTGGATTCTGTGTCTCCCTCTCTCTCTGCCCCTCCCCTGCTCATGCTCTGTCTCTCTCTCTCTCTCTCAAAACTAAATAAACGTTAAAATAAATAAATAAAAGGGTAACTTGAAGTTCTGCAAATAAATTTTAAGAGTATAGTTTTACATATTGATATTTATATGTATATGTGTATTTATAGCTATGTATGTATTCTATGCATGTATTCAAGCATAGAAATACATCTGAAAACAAAAGTCTGTTAGCAAGTTACTACCAGTGAGGAAACAATTCAGTTTTATGAAGGGAGAGATTCTAGAAGGTAAAGATGATGCACAAATACAAGATAGGCTTTTGCTAATAAGATGTTAGCATAGTGCCCAGTTGTAACATCATTTGTTATTATCATGAGTCTAATACGCCATGTGTTGGACTACAATCATCCCTTCACAAATTCTGTAAACATTTATGCAACACCCACGGCATGCCAGGCCCCTGGTAGGCAGTGGGAAGAATACATAAGGCCTGACCTCGCTGCCTCCGGGAAGGTTTCAGTGTGGAAGAGGCATAGAGATCACCAAAAATGAAACATCATTTCTGCAGCAATATGATCATTTTATAATTGTGACGGAAACATTAGCCAGAACTTCCGGAGTGTTTACGAATGCGCTAGACGTGTGTGGACATTATTGACTGCCATCTGTGATTGCTACAATTATTCTATTTTGATGCTATTCTTTATAACCAAACTAGACTGCTACAGAGTTAGAGAATTAGTGACCAGAAACCTAATATGACTGCCTCAAAGTGTTATTTCTACGCGCTATGATATGATCTGGCATTCCCAAGGATTTGGCCACCTTGATGCCTTTCAAAAACCCGGCCCAGAAAATGCATATTCCATTTTTTTCCAGGGGGTTTCTTCCCATAATTGTATGTAAAATCATGTTGCTAGTGCCTTAATCTCCCTGATTTGTCAGCCTATTAAAGTCTTCTTGATTGCATGTGTTTTTTTTTTTTCTTTTAATAACCTGCCTTGAAGAAGGTTAAGCTGAAACCACTCCTCAGCTTCCAAGATGTTGCCATCCAAATTGCATGCGCTTTTCTGCCTCTGCAGCAGCCTCGCACTGGTTCATCCTTTTGACTGGAAAGACCTAAATCCTGTTGCTCATATTAGATCATCAGGTAAGAGGCATCTTTGTTCCAGGGCTTGAGCAACTGATCTGTGGCCAGATTCCACGTGGCCCTGGAGAAGTTGCATGTGTGGACTTCTAACCAAGTTCTATTACAAAAAGGCTCATGGAGACCTGTTCTCCTGGGGTCGGGGAGAGAGCCTCACTTTCTCCTCATTGCACCTGAAACTGAAGAAGCGCCTGTCTTCTTCAATATCATAACTGCAGGACAGAACCAAGATGAGGCATTTTCAGACAGACTGGAAGCTCAGCTGGCAACCACTGTGGAGAACTTCCTCAACGTGGCCCCTTCTGTCCCTCACTGCCCTAGCCCGCTCTCGCTCAGGCGCAGTGACACAAAGCCCCTGGAGTTCTCTCAGAGGCAACCTCAAAACCTGCTCCCATGAAAGTGAAGGAGAGGCAGGTGTCTTGATCAACAGGTGTAGTCCTGGTTAGTACTGGGGGGGGGGTGATGTGAGAAGACGACCATTTAGGCTCTTGGGGTCCAGAGGGAAACCACGTTTTCTATGTTATCACAAGGGGAAGCAGGGACCAGCTGAAGAGCTCCAGGGGAGAATGGATGCACATCTCTTGCTCTCTCTTACCTTGTGGTGGGAGGGAAGGGGAGGAGGGGAAGGTTTAGTCAGGCCCAGAAGAGGTGGCCAGAGTGGGACAGCCACCTCTAGAAAGGTACATCTGCCATCACCGAGAAGGACCTGTATTGCAAAGAGATTGCTTCCGGAGTTTTGTGGGTTCCTGCGAATCCCAGAGCATGGTGATGCACGGTCTTCTCTGTCCAGCTTCTCCTCAGGTGAGCAGTGTAGGTGGCTTCTGAAGCCACAGACCTGGTGACTCTGGATCTAGCTGTTCAGGTTTGATGGGTGACTCCTTACTGTAACATTTACAAAAGGGCTTTCATAACCCTGCACCTGATAAATACTGCCTTGCTTTGTAGTTGGCAAAGCAAATGCATCTGCCGGACAGACTATATGTTGTATCTGTATTTACATAGGAAATGGCATAGTATCTCACAGGTGCATTCATTCAACAACACTTATCAGGAAGTTGAGTCATCGCTGATACACTGGTGACTAAGACAGTGAGCTTGTGGTCAAGCTCAAGGACCTTCCAGCCTAGTGAAGTTAATTTTCCCATTACCTTTTCCAAGGATTGGAAACGAGTAACATCTTACCCGACGGACAGATTATCAGCTAGGAGACATTTACATCATGCACTTTTTATTGGCTCAGGGTGGGAATTTCAAAACATGTTTTATATCCCATGTTTGAAAGTCACGGGAAGGCTGTCATTGGACTGGCAGAAAGTTAAGAACAGCGACACTACATTATTTATCTTTTGTAGTCCCACAGTCAAGGCCAGTGTCCCATTCAGTCTTGAGCAACCGAATGCATACATATTTTGTAAATTGTTAGAAATCCTTGATTAAATAAAGGATTAAGATAATAGACGGTTGTTCATATCCTAACTGAGTATGTAGAAAACATGGTTATGCAGGTAAAGTATGGGCTAGAAATATCCTTTTTGTTAATGGAGGACATAAAGCTGAATAAGAAAATGTAATGTTCCTAGTGTGTATACAATCCATCTCGAAACCCAGGAGCGAGTATCAGGAATATTTGACAAATGAACACCCCAAAAAATGTATCGTAAGATTAATAGCCTATAGATAGTCCAGAGGTTCCAACGCTCCTATTAAAATAAAGTTGAAGAAAAACAAGGAGCGACATCTATGAGTTCTGAACCACAAACTGTATCATCTAGAGGATGGACGCTCAACCTGATAAGACTCCTCGTTTCTCCCTTCATGATGAGTCCTGATAGATGATTGGAGAACAGGAAACCGGGGACAGTGACTGGATTACCTGCAGGCTGATGAAACTTTTCTGTACCCCCCTGGCACTGAACAGCCACAGGGCTCTGTAGACCTACACCCACACCTGGGTTAGCTCCAAGATTCCTGAGGGGCCGTCTTCAAATGGGCAGAACTGTAGACTCACCTTGACCTGCGGCTCCTGAATGCTGAGCGAGGGGGCTTTTTGGTAGAGCAGGATTTAGAGAACCAGGGCACTCCTAGGTAATTGGAGAAGGTTCCCAGAGCCGAGGTGGAATTGAGATCTCACAAGAGAAACCTTGTGGGCCTTGGAACCCTCCCATTACTCTAGAACTGAATTCCTAATTTCCAGAGGTAGAGTACCTCCAAGGAGGTTGTGCGTTCTCTGGGCTCCTCACCAAACTCCATGAGCCGTAGCCCTTCCCTTCGATTCCCGTACCATCACATCATGGCTGATGTGGGTGGGGGCACAGCCAGACACAGCCTGCCCCTCACAGAGGGAAAGGCAGGGCTTAACATCTCCCTGTTACACCACGAAGCCTGACTTGGTAGACAATCTTAAATGGGAAGGAAAGAGCCTTTTGTGATTTTAAATAGGACTGAAACCGTTAGCCTTTACAGGTAAAGTGGCTTGTTGTTGTTGTTGTTGTTGTTGTTGTTGTTGTTTAAATGTCTGAGGAAATACTTTGGATTTTGAATCTGCCCAAAGGGAAAATAGTATGGTCTAGTCTCCATCTGCTCAAACTCTTCTGAGGGCTTGAATTTGGGTAGCCAGAGTTAACTCCCTCTAGGTAAGGGACACACAGTGTCAGTTGTCTGCTGCTGATGTGTTTTGTGCTAGGCCCTTGACTTCCACCATCACTTCATTCTCACAGCTGTCCTGCAGGTTGTCAAGTGCTTTCTTTTCCCCCCATTTTACAAATGAGAATAAGAGAGGGGAGCAACTTGCCTGGGCCAGAGCACCATAGCTTCTCAGGGGTACAGCTGGAATCCAAAATAGGATTACCTGGCTCTAATACCCCAGGCCATTCATCTCACTCCCACCTTCCTTGGAACTAGCTCCTACTATTGGACTATGAATGGCAGATCAGGTGGTCTGGTACCTTCACCTAGTCGTTTTGCAAACTTGAATAGGCACAGCTTTTCCGATTTAGTAGAATTGGGGTACGTCTGAAGATCCTGATTTCCAAGCTCCCAGTGATGCTGATTCATGGACCAACTTTGACTAGCAAGCCTCGTGTATTGAAGGGCTCATCGCTGGCAAGTGCTTCACACATTAGTCACCGACATGAAAGACAGGCTTCTTCTCAGACCTCAGAACATTTCTGGGTGATGCCCCATGATATCGACATAAGTTCCATACCTAAAACGGTTCCCTGCGTCTTAGTGGCAGAGGCGGAATGCGATGGAAAGCTTGAAGGAGTCTGTCGAGCAGTGAAATTGACTCGCATGATATCAAGTAGGCAAGCTCGGAAAGACAAATAGAAAAGTGAAAGTCTGGCTATAATGATAGTTGGACTCACCATCTTACCAAGTAAATACGGATTCAACTGGGATTCAGAAAGGAGGGTAACAGGTAAAACTGCAGATGTGTTGAAGAGTTTAGGCACCAAAGAAGGAGAAACAGTTTCAAGAGTAGGTGGGTAAAAGAATATATACCATAAAGGGGTTGATGCAGATGAGAGCCTGGTGAGCCGTAGAAAAGCTCAGCTCAGCTTACTTTCACAAAGATTTATGGAGCACCAGCTGTGTGCCAACATTAAGATCTGAAGATACAAAAGTACACAGCTCTTAAGAAATAGCCTAGTGTGGGAAGCAGAGTGTACAAACACATAATTTTAATATGATAGGAAAAGAAGAATGATAGAAACACATAGAGGGAACTGATTTAATACTGAGAATGACACAAGTCTGGGGAATGAGGGAAGGCTTCGGAGAAGACCTGACATCTGATCAAGATGTGAAAGGGTGAACAGGAGTTTGCCCCTGGGATTTCAAACACAAGGAATAGAATTTATAAAGGTGATGAGGCGTCGAACAGCTCCGTGTATCGCTCAGGAGTGCTGGAGCCCGTGGAAGGCAGGTAAAGAAAAAGCAGAAGAGTACAAAGGCAGTAGACCTTCAGATCACTGAGGGTCTTTCTTACAGTGCCCAAGAACTTGGGATGTAACTTATGCGCCTATGAAATCTACACATTTCAACTCCAGAACATTGGAAGGATAGGCCACATTTGTGCCTCAAGTAGCAACGGAAGTAGCTTAGGAAGACGTGTAGATTTAAATACCGCCTACAAACTGCCTTCCAAAAAGATTCCAATATATTCCTCATTCAGAAATAGCCACTTAGTGATCGGAAGCCATTGACAAATTCTAAGAAGAGTAGCCTGGTAAAATGTGAAGGATGCATTTGAAGGTTAAGATCCAAGATGAATAGGACAGTTAGGAGAGATGACAACTGTCTGAGACCTTGAAAGTGTAAATAGACAATTAGGGGATCGGGGCTATACTGGAGAGGGAATTTTAGGCTAAAAACAAAATGTTAAAATTGAGACTCGTTGGATGGAGGGGTTTGATGAGAAGGACATAGGAGGAGGATTCCCAGGTTTCTGACTCGGGATACACGAGCTAGGAAATGCTGGAGCTGCGGGCTGTGCAGTTGGGGGATGAGGAAGGAGAGTTGCGAGATGGCCATTCAATCTTATTTTGGACCATTGGCCTTGATGTTCCTCAGGGAAGGATAGCAGGTAGAGGCACCCAATGGGAAGTTGTAAGCCCAAATCTGAAGTGTGAGATAAGGTTCCTGTTTGGGAAGAACAGTCGGGGGAAGGGGTTTTTAACATGATCTGGATCAGAGCAGAGGCTAAGGGCAAGGCTATAAGTGTTAGGAGGTGATGGTCTTAAGCATCTTAAGAAATGTCTACCTCTATCTTTATTCCCCCACAATACTTTGCTTATATCAGGCCTTTAATAATTATTTGTATATTTTACTAGCTAGGTAAAGAAATGAAGGAGGCCAAAAACTAAGGGGTGTAACTTAATTCCCTTGGAATTTCCTTTTGCATGATGAAGTCTGGGGTGTAATGGATGACAGTGAGATAATATTCACTTTTTTTTTTTTTTTTTTTCAGCATGGGTCAATAAAATACAAGCTCTGATGGCTGCTGCAAGCTTAGGCCAAACTAAAATTCCCAAAGGAAATGGCTCTTATTCTGTCGGTTGTACAGACTTGATGTTTGATTACAGTAATAAGGTAATGCTTTGATTAATAGCACTAATCTTTATGTTCTGACGTTGACTGTTCCTGTGGTCCCCTAGAAGGTTTTGAAACTTGCTCTTGCCCTCACCTGAGAATGACTCATGTTGTTATTTATGTTGTTGCATAAGAAGCCTTTTGCTACTTAAGTCTTTCCCAGATTTGTTGCCGTCATCTGATTTATTTATCTATAAGCTCTATTTTCCCCTTCCTTAATGGTTGAAACCAGCCTGCTCGTGCTTTCTTTTCACTCAGCATGTTTCACCTTCTCTTTCTACTGTATTCAGGCACCACAGCAGCTTAAAAAGTTCTCTCTGGACCTCCTTGTGAACAGCCGAGGTTTCCCCTCTAATTAAATATGTCAAATAGCTGTTGGGACATAATGGAGAAGCAACTTCACTAAAAGTGCATTGATTTCTTTTCCTCTCCAGGGCACCTTCTTGCGTTTGTATTATCCATCCCAAGAGGATGACCACTCTGACACCCTTTGGATCCCAAACAAAGAATATTTTTTTGGTCTTAGTAAATTTCTTGGAACACACTGGCTTATGGGCAAAATACTGAGCTTCTTTTTTGGTAAGATTTCTGTTGATCCTGCTTTGGTAGGCTCTAGAATATAAGAAAACCTCGAAAACAGCAGAAGTTTCTGGCAAAGATCAAAGCAGATTTTCTCCAGTCTAAACTTCTAAGATGACAAATTGCCTCTTAAAAGCCCAGGCAACTGTCAGAGAAGCAGGGGTTCTCGTTTTGTTCGTTTTGCATATATCGGGGTATATGGAGGTAGGGAAAGTGCCAGACTTAAAGGCGGCTGTAATATCTGCCCATGGCAGATATTCTTTGATATTCCTGCTCATATACTGCAGGGAAGCAATAATCTGGTAAGTGCCCACTTCCCTTTTGTATGCTTTGTACGAAAGTGAAAACTAATTTCTCACCTGTCATAAATGATGAGACTCTGCTCTCATTCCCATCTCCTACCCGCCAAGGGACCAGCCTCCCTCACCAAGACAATCTGATGTGCATTCCCCACTTCATTTGTCTACTTATAACTAATATAGACGTTTCCTTCCTTATCTGTTTGACCAGACACTACTGTTGGGCCGATGTTAACTACATCTTCAAATTTCCCTCTCAAAACAACCTGCCACTTTTGGCATTCTTTGAAACATCTCCTTGGAGTTTTCCTAAAAACCACCTAATAACAGAAATGATGGAACCGTAACTAACACCTCTTTATGGTGCTGAATAAGTTACAGATCACTTCCACGGCAATCATCACGTTCAAGCTTTATGACTGCCTCTCCATTTTATAAATGAGAAAATGAAACACAAATAACTCATGGTGATAATGACAATAGCAATGGAGAAGTGAAACGAGGGAAGACAATGCCTTCCACGTTGTGAGCCCCTTCTTACGGCACGAGATAGGCGCTTTACATATGTTGCCTACTTAGATAACATTCTCACAAAAGCCCTATCAGGTATCATTTCCTCCATTGTGCAAAAGAGGAATCGGAGACTTGGAGAGTTCTCGTTACTTGCTCAAGGTCAATAGTAAGTGGTAGAGCTGCATCCAAAGGCACATCCGAGTATGAAGGCAGTGGTCTGTCTTGATCATTACCAAATTAGCATGGAATGAAAGGAGATTTGAAGATTCTGGTTCTCAGGGTAACGCTCCTGAGGTTTATTCGGTAGTTTGGTTTCAGAATATTCCCTTTGAAGTTTCACCAAGACCCGGGGTTGGTGCTCAGGAACAGCCTTCTGAATACACCTGTAAGGGGCAAAGTGTCTCACCCTCAGTTCAGAGCTGGCAGTGAAAACTGATAATTCATGATTTTACGGTCTTAGGAAAAACTACATGCTTCAGGTCTTTGGGTGTTAAGCATCTAGCAGCAGACTTTTTAATGAATTTACTATTAGCACATAAAAACATAAGTATAAATTCCATGAGTTAGGATTTCTACTAAGAAGATGCAAATTAGGCGGCAACATTCAAGTCGGAGCAAACACTAATTATAATCTCTCATTGTTGTCTAGGTTCAATGACAACTCCTGCAAACTGGAATTCTCCTCTGAGGACTGGTGAAAAATACCCACTAGTAGTTTTTTCTCATGGTCTTGGAGCATTCCGGTAACGTGTGAGAGGAAAACTTTTAACCCCTAAGGTCCAATGGCAATGCATTCCCTGCCCTCCCCCCGCAAAAAGAAGAGCAGAGTTTGGAGTATCATGGTCACCCCCCGTCTTGGAGGAATTGGGGTTCCTCAAATGTTGGCCATGGTCTGTTGATCAGTCCAGCCCTATCTGGTCAAGTAGTTTGTTCTCTCCTTCCAGCTCATGGGGACTAGCCTCATGACAAGGACAGAAGAGGTGGCATTTGGGGCTGTCACCCTTCTATAGTCCAATACACTCTCAAAACCATCCCCAGGATTAGCTCAGGTCTTCTGAGAAGCGTGCACCAAGATTGGATTGGCTATAAAAGACATTTATGGAGAGAAATGCCCATGAAGGATAGAGGGAACAGAGAGGAAAAGACAGAATCTTCAGACCATGATGCAGGTTGGACACTTGGGAAGGAGATGGGGAATGGAGAGATTGGGTGTGGAGAATCCCAGATTACAGCACAGTTCTAGCAGAGACTGGACCAGGCCAAATGAGAGAGTGCTTAACTCGAAGTTGCTCATCAAAGGAGCCTCGCATCTCACAGGAATGGGTCTCCATTGGTACCCGTGCCATGCCCAGTCACTGGGCACAGCCCACAGGAAGCTTAGCTGGTGGTGGTGGATCCAAAGGGGAAGGGGCTCAGTGGGGGTCTTTAGTCAACTACGCTTTCTGTGGCATGATCTCAGAGTGGCACGTTTTCATGACCGCCACACCCACGCCTCCTCTGTTTTCTCAACTGCCTACCTTTCTTTCTACCTCAGAGGATTATAAGACTTTCAGAAAATAAAAGGTGACTTTTAGTTGGCCAGAAGTTGGGTAGCTTCTGCAATAAGAAATTATCTTCGGTACTTCAATTGGAGCCATTTCTTTGATTTCTACCAGACCAGTGGTTGGCACGTTAGAATCTGAGGACCAACTCTAGCCTGCTGCTCAGTTCTATAAATAAAGCTTTACTGAAACACATCCACACTCATTCGTCTTTCGCATTGTCTGCGGCGACTTTTGTGCTACGACAGCAGAGTTGAGCAGCTGTGACAGATATCATATTGCCCACTAAGCTGGGAATATTTACACTCTGGCCTTTTACAGTAGACGTTTGCTGATCCCTGTACTAGACCCATTTCCCCTTCCTGGGTAGATTGCGTATCTTCAACAATAGGGGACATAGTTCCCACTACCTCTCTTTGGTTCTCTATTGCCATTTCCTATTGAATGCATGACATGAGAAGATCGTCCAGAATGAGGAACTGGAAGGGGTCAATGCAGCTACTTAGCACATGATTGTTTCCAGTCATTTAAATAAATAACAGTTGACACGTGTTCAGCCTTTCCCCTGTTTTAGATGTGGTTATAAGCACTGAAAACATATTAATGTACTTAATCCTTACAAGAATCCCACCAGTTATCATAGTGTTACAGAGGACAGATAAGTGACTTATCCAAAGCAGACAGCTGATAAGTGGTGGATTAAAATGTAGTGGTCAGACAGCAGGTCGTGTTCTCTTAAGCACCACACTACACTGCCTTCCTACTTATGCTGTCTTAGCAAAACCTTCTAACTGTTCTAAAGCAAAGGCTTTATAAAGTCCCATTTTACAGGTGCAGACAAAGATCTGGTAATGCAATTGCCTAAAGTTATATACCTGGTCAGTGGTAGGACCAAGATTAAAATCCAGCGCTCTCAAAGGCAATATTTAGAATCACTGCATCACGGTTTCTCAACCTCAGGACTACTGACATTTCTCAGAATTTCTTATCGTGGAGGGTAGCCCTGTGCACTGTAGGATTTTTAACAGCATCCCTCTACCCACTGGATGCCAACAGCACCCTCTGCCCGGTCATGATAATGAAGTTACCTCCAGACATTGTCAGGTATCCCCCGAGAGGCAGAAGTGTGCCCCCTTTGAGAACCACAGCTCTCTGGTGTACCCCTGGACACTACCACAGGGGTGTGATGGCTTCCACATTCCGAGGCTTGTTAGTGGACCCCGCCTTTGCATGACAGCTATTTCAGTGCTTCCTGTTTGTTTGTTTGTTTTGTTTTGAAGGACAATTTATTCTGCTGTTGGCATTGATCTTGCATCTCATGGGTTCATAGTTGCTGCTGTAGAACACAGGTATGTCGCCTGGGCTCTAACTTCCAAGAAGATTTATAAAAAGAAATCAATGAAATTGTCAACTATGGTTACGTGATGAGGGGAAAAAAGGGGACTGAGTTAAATTGTCAAGAGTTGAAAACCAGCTAGCATTTCTAGAGTTGTCATTGTGTGCCATGTTCATACATCATTTAATCTTTGGAACAACCCTCTGAAATGGTAACTGTTATCACTCTTTTAAGGAGGAGGAAAAATGAAGCTGGGAAAAGTTGAGTAACTTGCTGTAAATCACACAGTGAAAAAATGGCAGCACTGGGATTGGATTCCACACATGAGTTTGCGAGGGGGCCTCCTAGAACAATGACGATATGATGGGTTGACTTGACCTGCAGCGATGGCTCTTTCTGAGGACTCCCTTGGGGGCCTCTTTGGTTTTATTTTTATTTTCATTTATTTTTAAAATATAATTTATTGTCAAGTTAGCCATCACACAGTGTGCTCTTGGCTTCGGGAGTAGATTCCCGTGATTCATCCCTTACTTACAACACCCAGTGCTCATCCCAGCGAGTGCCCTCATCAATGCCCATCACCCATTTTCCCCCTCTCCTCCGCCCCTCCCCCGGCAACCCTCAGTTTGTTCTCTGTATTTCAGAGTCTCTTCCGGTTTGCCTCCCTCTCTGTTTGTGACTATTTTTTTCCCCCTCCCCTTCCCCCACGGTCTTCTGTTAAGTTCCTCACAGTCCACAGACGAGTGAGAACGGTTTTAAAACAAAGGTAGAGTGGAAGAAGAAAGGGAAGTCGGAAAGATCAGAGTGAAGTGCGGGATGGGGATGAGGAAGAGCGAATGTAAGTAATTGATTTGTTTGTGTTGTAGAGACGGATCTGCGTCTGCGACTTACTATTTCAGGGACCAGTCTGCTGTAGAAATAGGGAACAAGTCTTGGCTCTATCTTAAAACCCTAAAACCAGGGGACCAGGAGGTGCCTCTACGAAATGAACAGGTACATTGCAGCAGCAGGAGGAGGCGTGGTGACTAAAAATCGTGTGCGCGATGATGATGCTTGCTGATTTAATTTGCACATGGTAAGGTCTGCTCGGAGCTCTCCCATTTCCCATTCCCAAAAGGCCTGTGGGAAGATCTTCAGAGTGATACAGCTCCCTTGATGAAAAGTCTGGATCATGGTAAAAACAAAAGACCAACATAAAAATCTTGAGAGATGACAGTAGATATTCAGAAATCATTGGCGTCAGAACTTCTCTAATTTTAGGGGCGCCTGGCTGGCTCAGTTGGTTGAGCGTCCGACTTCGGCTCAGGTCGTGATCTCACGGTCCGTGAGTTCGAGCCCCGCGTCAGGCTCTGTGCTGACAGGTCTTGCTTCAGATTCTGTGCCTCCCTCTCTCTCTGACCCTCCCCCGTTCATGCTCTGTCTCTCTCTGTGTCAAAAATAAATAAATAAATATTTTAAAAAATTAAAAAAGAAAAAGAACTTCTAATTTTAGAATCTCAGAGGTGCTAGAAAAGGAATCCATAAATACCCTCGCTGCCAAGGCAATATTAAAAGCACTACTTTTCGGAGAAGCAGTATAGGGTAGTGTTAAGAGTCCAGGCCTTAGAATCCAAATTTCTATGTTTGAATCCTGATGCCCTCGCTTCCTAGTGGGATGATCTCGATCAAGCGACTTACTCTATTTTGCTTCTATGTTTTACCTGTTGCAAAGTAGTGAATAATAACCGTATTTGGCTCACGGGGGAGTCTGGAAGATAAGTGATAGAGGGCACATTGGCTTCCACCTTTGTGCCAAGCTTTACTACCATGGGCGTTTTCCATATGTCATTGCATCTAACCCCGCCCACATTTCACTGAGGTAGGCATTATTACACAACAAATGGGAGCTCCGGAAGTTAAGGAAACCGTCTGAAGTCACACCGTGGGGAAGCAGCAGAGACAGATTCTGGGCTCAGCTGTAACTACCTACAGGGCTAAAGCCTGGGTTGTGTTCCAGTCACTAATCACTGAGAGACATTTGTAGTTTATAAGCAATCAATCGTCTTTCCCACACGCAACTCGTACACACTCTTTAAAATAAGTATCGCAGCTTCTTTACTGGTCATTTCCTTGTTCTAATAATCACACTAGGTGCGCCAAAGGGCAAAGGAGTGTTCCCAAGCTCTCGATTTGATTCTGGACATTGATCGTGGAAGGCCAGTGAAGAATGCATTAGATGTAGAGTTTGATGTGGAACAACTGAAGGTGAGCTTGAAAAAAGTCATTTCCGTTGTCCTGTAGTTCTTTATTCCTTATCATCTGCTTTTCTGCTGTAATGCATGGAACCGTGTGACAAAAGGCTGCAAATTAAAAAAAAAAAAAGTGTACGTGAAGTATTATAGCGATGAGGAATGAACTAGGCTGAACTGTAGATGAGACTGCCCACAGTCAGCTTTGAGCTACAGAAGCAGCCGTTTCTGTGGTTCAACTCAAGAGCTCCAGCAGAAGTGTCATCATTTCTCGGATGGCTCCTGCATATTGTTGAGCGTGATCCTGAAATGGTGGCCAAAAGTTTTAAGCAGAATATGGACAGGAGGTGGAAGAGTATCAAAGTGGACGGCATGCACAAAGACCCAAGAGTGTGTATGGAGGACGGAGGACAGGGAGTAGAGGGGACTAGGTAGAAGGGCTTCAGCCTGGGTAGAAGATGATCGTCTGTTCTCCTGACACAGTGAAGAGTTTCTTGTCCCTCGACCGTCTACTCCCTCTCCTGTCTCCATGATTTTGTACATGTTTTCCCCTTGGCCTGACACATTCTTCTCCCTGAGTCCTGCTTAATCTTCATCTCAAGTCAGGCATCACCTCCTCCGAGAAGCTTTCTTGGACCCCATTGTCATCCCCGCCCTGGACTGGCGAACTATCACCCTCCTAGCTCCTTGGCACCACCCTGTTGTATTTGCATCACGTGTCCATGTCTCTTTCTTCACTGACAGACTGGGAGCTCATTGAAAATGAACTACGGTGCCTGGCACAGAGCAGGTGTTCAATAGATACTCATGAAATGAACAAACTAATTAAATGTGGACGGAGGGAGAGGCAGAAGTCAGCAATGATGCTGGTGTTGCAAGTGTGGGTGCCTAGGAAGATCATTAAGTTCACTTCTGAACTTCTATGAATGCTCAGTGTGTGTGTGTGTGTGTGTGTGTGTGTGTATGTGTGTGTGTGTTATTTGTGTATACGTATATACGTATATGTGTACATACACGTGTATGTATGTGTGTATTTGTGTGTATGTATGTATGTATTTCTTTTATAAGAAATCAAGGTACTTAACCATGCCCATGAAATTATTAATAATTTTATAATTTAAAAACTAATTTAGTCTATTCTAACAACCTGTGAGATAGTTATGAATATATATCATGCTTTTTCATATAGGACTCTATTGACAGGAATAAATTAGCAGTAATTGGACATTCTTTTGGTGGAGCCACAGTTATTCAGACTCTTAGTGAAGACCAGAGATTCAGGTAAGAGGAGGCAAAGAGAGAAAACAGTAAGCTATTGGAAGAGAGGAAGTGAGAACCCATGTGAGATAGAGTATTTTTCAAATTCTTAATGAGGAAGGGACCCTTCAGGGCTTATAAGTCTGTTCTTTTGCCTCCGTAAGTACTCTATATGAATTTTCCTAGACAGAAATAATCTACTTCTCTTGCTATCATAAGATCTCCCCATTCCTATATATTTTTCTTCATCATTCTTATTTATCTGCTTAAGGACTTAACATTTTCACTTGGAAATTTATCTTGATACATCATTGTATTTTATTATTATTATTTTTTAGTGTTTGTTTATTTTGGGGAGAGAGACACAGAGCGTGAGCGGGGGAGGGGCAGAGAGAGAGAGGGAGACACAGAATCTGAAGCAGGTTCCAGCTCTGAGCTGTCAGCACAGAGCCTGACGTGGGGATCGCACCCACAGACCGCGAGATCATGACCTGAGTCGAAGTCGGACGCTCCACCGACTAAGCACCCAGGCGCCCCCGTATACATTTCATATATGACATATGATTGTGATGCCAGTAATGCGTCTTGTAGTATTTCTAGACTTCCTCAATATGCAGGGCATTTTTAATTTTTTTTTTTTCCCCATCCTTAAGATGGACAGAGGTCTTAAATTACACTTAACTTGGGTGAGAGTCAGGACCAGACCCCAGAAAAAAATACTTTCTTTCTTGAACTATGTCATCACAGACTAATGAGATCATGTAGAGCCAACCAGTTAGAAAATGGGTAGGATCATCTCTCAAACTTCATCTCACATTTCTTCCTTAAAATCGGTTTCCATTTAAGGGAATTATCTTAGTTTGCCCATTTAGCACATAAAACCGAGTGTCCAAAAGGTCCAGAAACAGGATAAACTTACTTTTAAAAAGAAAGTTACATTTTCGAATGATACGCCCCCTATGTTTTTCTTCAAGCCCCACTTTTTCAGGTGTGGTACCTCAAAGCAAGTGGTCCAACGGTTGCTCTGAAAAAGGCATAATAAATCAACCACAGACTGGCCGTACGTGCTGGCAACAGGGGCAATAGTGCATGTATTGTATTTCTTCAGACACCCTACAGTTCTGAAGAAATCGTTACTTGTTCGAGAATGTATTTTGAAGACCGTAACAAAAATGAAAACATTTTAAGCATATTATATCGTTCTAAAGGTCACGATTCCTAAATGTCTCCTAAAGAAAATGATTATGTGATGCCAAGTCGACCGTCTTATGAAGCTAATCATATTCCCTTCCCACACTGAAGTATAGTACCAGTGAGATTAACCTGTAATGAACCAGTGTGGTGCATGTCCATTAATCCTGGCATCATCAGGAACGCTGTATGTCGGCCAGCGTGTAACCAGCTTTCTTTTATCATTGTCGACAAACACCTGCAGGTGTGGTATTGCCCTGGATGCATGGATGCTTCCATTGGGTGATGAAGTATATTCCAGAATTCCTCAGCCCCTCTTTTTTATCAACTCGGAACGGTTCCAATATCCTGCTAATATCATAAAAATGAAAAAATGCTACTCACCTGACAAAGAAAGAAAAATGATTACAATCAGGTAAGTATTAGTGATTTATTTCATCCTCTGAAAAGAAACTTGAAACTTGGATAAGCATCCCAAGATACCATTGGTAGCCGTCCCAGAGTTGTTAAATTCACTGTTTAGACTTTCACTAAGGGAGAATATTAGATACTTCCAGGGTCTAAGAGCCTTTGTGTTTACTCTTTAAAATGCAAATGTTTTGAGTAGTGTTAACATATGTCATTCATATATTGATCATTAAAATTTGCATTAGGATACATGCTATTTTTATGTAAACACAAGAGCAGGCTTATGCATTTGGGGGGCGAGGGTAGGGAGAGGTATTGTATCATTAAGCCAGGCTGGGAACTCTTTGGAAAAAAAGTCAGAGCATCTGTTGAGATCGGCAATGTGTTTACCTGTTTGGAAAGAATTTTGAAATTCCCAAAAGCTATAATGGGGCCCCCTTGAGCATCCGTGATACGCGTATATCATGAATGTGAAAAAGAAATCCCAAAAGAGTTTTGAACTCACAATGTGATGTTATAAGGTAGGGGGCATTCCTCTTCTATCTGAAACATGGTTTATTTCAAAGAAGACAAGTGGTGGCAGGAAGGAAACACAAAGAGCATAGGTGATAAACGCTGTGATAGGGTCGGAGAATGGAGTCTTTTCTATCTGATGTGGTCAGAAGACACCTTGGAAGACACGGGAATAGAATTGGCCTTGAAGGATCAAGAGACATTAAACAGATAGTGAGGAGGGTCTAAGGTGGTTTAGTTAAGGACCTCAATTTAGCTTCAAGTTAGTTAAGGACTTCAATATTTGTGTGTATAAGTCTAATCCTAAAACAGAGGTAATGCAGAATGCCTAGCCTCCCACAACCCCACTTCCTTACTAGGCTCTTTACCTTTTTCATCCTTTCTCTGCGAGGAGCCTGGAAAGAATAGCCCGTACTTAAGAGCTCATCCTGACTTCCATTTCCACTTTGACTCCTGTGGACCAGCTTCCTGAACGCCACCAATGTACCGAAATGCGTCCTGTGGAGGACAGAAAAGGCCCAGCAGCCTATTCGCAGCCTCAGCCTTGCTCTCTGCATCCGTTACACACTGTGGACTCCCCCTGTTTCTCCTCCCCTGGTTACCACACCCCTACACTTTCCTGGTCCTCCCTCCATCTAGACTGCACCCTCCCTTTCTCCCCGACCCTCTCCTTCTCCTGAGGCCATTCCTCCACTGTTGGTAGCATCCAGCCTTCTACTCCCAGCCCTCTCATGACTGGGTTTCTACCTTCTGACACTCACGTTGTGTTTGGAAGCAGGGAAGAAGGAGCAGGAGGCAGGTGGCTCTGGTTTGAGTACAGATAACTGAAAGAGTGGTGTTTGCTTAGAAGCAGCAGCAAAGTGAAGAGGAAGAGTTGCACCATTCGGGGCTGGAGACATACGTTTTCATCTCGGAATTTCTTAGCTTGGGACGGGGAAACCAGAGTAGAGGTGTCTGGCCACAAACCGGGCAGGACAGAATTTGTGTCTTACACCTGAAACCTTGGGAGTAGATAAGACCACCAAGTAGGGGAAGAAGTGGTCTGAGAGCAGAATATCGAGGAATGTCTATATGTATGTGAAGAGAACAGAGTTGTTAGGGGAAGAAGGGAAGGTACAAACAAGAGAAAGGAGATCAAAGAAACAAAAGGGGGGAAAAAAAACGGCAAGAAAGTGTCAAATGTCTTAGAGGCAGTGGAAAGTGATCACCAAAAAAGGCCATTTACTTGATGTTAGGTAGATTTAAAGAGCAGTGTAAATGATATCTGTAAGGTGTTTACAGCTTAAATAATACAAGGAAAAGAGGTTCCCCCCACCAAATATTTAATCCAAAGTTTAGGTGCAGTGTGTTTTGAATGGCATCACATAGATACGAAGTTAAACAGTGTTGGTAAAGGCTTCTGGCTCTGAGTATACAGTCCCTGCAACACGTAACACATTTTGTCAGCTCAAATTGGGACTACTCTAGCCCACCAAAAAGCTGGAATCATTTCTTCTAAAACCAAGATGCCAAGGAACTCAGGAATCTTTGTCTATCTAGAGGGGAAGATGTATAGATACTAAGATGCACAACCTGTGACCCACAAACACATCTACAGAGATCAAATCTACAAGTTTTGTTTCCTTAGTTTTCACTCAATAGGCTACCTAGACCAGTATCCTTCCTGCACCCTAAGTACCAAAATAATTTTGTCAAACAATGTGATTTATAAACCTCTCATTTCTCTTTCAGGGGTTCAGTGCATCAGAATTTTGTGGATTTCACTTTTGCAACTGGCAAAATAATTGGATACATGTTCACTTTAAAAGGAGATATCGATTCAAATGTAGCAATTGATCTTAGCAACAAAGCTTCATTAGCATTCTTACAAAAGCATTTAGGTAAGAAACTAAGAGTGTTTCATGACACAAACCAGGTGCTTCTTAAGACAAAACTGTTTTATTGCAGTGTGAGTCCCATTTTAACTGTCTCCAGTTGGTTTACAATGTCCCAGAACAGTAAATCAGTTTGAAGAAAGAAACTTGAGAGATTGAGTTTTGCTGCTTCTCATGCTACATATCACAGATAGGAAGTCTACCTGTTAATTTATCTTTGAGGCAGAGCATGAGCAGGGGAGGGGCAGAGAGAGAGAAAGAGAGAGAATCTGAAGCAGGCTCCAGGCTCTGAGCTGTCGGCACAGAGCTCAACGTGGGGCTCAAACCCACAAACCGTGGGACCGTGACCTGAGCTGAAGCCAGACACTTAAGGGACTGAGCCACCCAGGCGCCCTGGAAGTCTAGCTTGTTAAAGGGAATCGTCTTTCTGTGCAGACTTGGTGGCCGTTTGTGGTGTAATTTGTGAGGCTGTCCTGCCACCTAGAGGCACTGAGCTGTCTCATACTCTCCAAAGCTTCATATTCTTGTTAACATTTTTCTCTTCCAGGACTGCAGAAAGATTTTGATCAGTGGGATTCTTTAATTGAAGGAGAAGATGATAATCTTATTCCAGGGACCAACATTGACACAACCAACCAACATGTCACTCTACAAAACTCTACAGGAAGAGAGAAATAGAATTTAGATCAAGAGCACTTTTTAAAAAGCTGTCTAAAAGTGTGTGTATGTGTGTGATTTTAATGTTTGTTTGTTTGTTTTTTCTCAAATAACTCTATTGTAAAATGTAGACTATATCATAACAGTGATTGAAGCTTGTACTGGAATTTTTTCCCTTAAATGTAAAGAACGACTGCTATGTATAACAATCATACCAGCCTAAATTTTTATTTTACTAAAATGATACTTTTTCAATGCCAAAATTAATAACTATTTTTACATTCCTTTAGTGGACAAGTATATCAAAACAGGCACAATGCTAATGAAAACATGTTGCAATGACATAACTCCCCCCAAATACAATAAATACAGATTTTTTTTTTTTTTTGCCTCTCTTTTCTATTATGAGTAGAATTGAGTTTTGGCAATTTGGTATTCTAGGTAGACTTTGGAAGCACTCCCCTTTGACTTTTGGTCATGGTGAGAAAAATCAGATCACACAGATGATAAAAGCACTGATTCACCACAGGATTAGGGATACTGTACAATTTCAATAGGAAAACTAAATTAGGGGAGTGGCCAAGGATAAGAATATTGGAGACAAGGCAAAGGCAGCAGATTAAAATGGATTAAAGAGAGTTTATAATTTGTTTGCATTTACTTAATGCTTTATCTCTGATGGATTCCACCTACTCAAGAAAGGTGCACGAGACCCGGGCCAGGGATTCCAGTTATAACATATTAGTTATGCAGCCGAAGGCTGTGAACGATAACAAAGGAAACAGAATTGCTTTTAATTGGTTTGTTTTTCCAATTGGCTTTATTTATGTTTTAAATTGTGTATGCAGTGGTAGAAGTGGAATAGCACAACACAGGCATACCTTGCTTTATTGCACAGGGCAGATACTGAATTTTTTACACGTTGAAGGTTCAAGACTTCCGTGGAGGAAAGAAGTGCGTGCAGCTGTGGTGGAAATAGCAAGAGAACTAGAATCAGACGGGGAGCCTGAAGATGTGCCCGAATTGCTGCAAGCTCATGATCAAATTTGAACGGATGAGGGGTTGCCTCTTACGGATGAGCACAGAAAGTGGTTTCTTGAGATGGAATCTACTCCTGGTGAAGATGCCGGGAAGACTGTTGAAATGACAACATAGGATTTAGAATACAAGGTGCACTTAGTTGACAGAGCAGCAGCAGGGTGTGAAGGGATGAACTCCGATTTTGAAAGAAGTTCTACTGGGGGTAAAATGCTACCACACGGCATCACGTGCTACGGAGAAATTGTTCATGGAAGGAAGTCAATGCGGCAAACTTCATTGTCTTTTTTTTAATTTTTTTTTTTTAACGTTTATTTATTTTTGAGACAGAGAGAGACAGAGCATGAACGGGGGAGGGGCAGAGAGAGAGGGAGACACAGAATCGGAAGCAGGCTCCAGGCTCTGAGCCATCAGCCCAGAGCCCTTCGCGGGGCTCGAACTCACGGACCGTGAGATCGCGACCTGAGCCGAAGTCGGCCGCTTAACCGACTGAGCCACCCAGGCGCCCCCTTCATTGTCTTTTTAAAAGACGCTTTAAGTGTTTGTTTATTTTTTAGAGAGGCAGAGAGAGAGGGGGACAGAAGATCTGAAGTGGGCTCTGTGCTGTCTGTGCAGAGCCTGATGCGGGGCTTGAATTCACGAACCGTGAGATCATGACCTGAGCTGAAGTCAGGTGCTCAACTGACTGAGTCACCCAGGCGCCCCCATTTTGGGTGCCACAGCCACCCGAGCCATCAGCAGCCTCCTGATCAGTCAGCAGCCATCAGCATGGAGTCAGGACTGTCCACCAGCAAACAGATTATGACTCACTGAAAGCTCAGATGATGGTTAGCATTTTTATAGCAATCAAGTATTTTTAAATTAAGGTATGTACGTTGCTTTGTTTAGACATGCTATTGCACATTTAATAGACTACACTCTAGTGTAAACATAACTTGTATACACACTGGGAAACCAAAAAAGTTATTTGACGTGCTTCATTGTGGTGTTTGTGGCGATCTGGAGCCGAACCCACATATCTCTCAGGTATAGCTGTAAATGGAGGTAAAAAGCTGGCTTAAAACTTCACATGCTTATACGTCGGGCGTCATGGGAAATAGTTTGTTTCCCGATGAATATAAAAATTTATGCCACTCATAGTTAAGTATATTTTGGCTTATGGTCTGGCTCCTATGAATTCTTCACAATTAAGCTTGTTTAAGCCTGTGTGAACAGGATAACCGGGACTTCATAAGCAAACCAGGTTAACTGTAACTATTCCATCCCTACTTATTTTGCTCAGTTAATAAGCAACGGTGTATTTTAATTTGGCACTTCGGGCTATCCTAATGTTGTAGGGTGCAAAATCGCTCTTTTTGAGAAATTTAATTTCTCCCAGCCTATAGCCATTTCCGATTTTTAAAATTTTTAAGAGTTAAACTCTTTAGCAGGACACTGAAGCCTCTCTATCATCTGGCCCTAATGCATCTTCTCTGACCTTTTCTGCCAGTACCCCACAACTGTATCTCCTACAGGAGTGAACCAAACTTGTCTATTCTCATCCCAGGAACAGGTAACACGCTTTCTCCCTCAGCTCTGTTCAACGCAAAACCCTCTCCTTTCTACTTATTGAAATTACACCCAGCTTTTAATGTCCTTAGTTCTCACCATTACCCCATCAGGCTTCAGGGTCTGGTAATGTCTCGGAGGCAGGGATCTTTTCCCCGCTCACGGAGCAAACCTCCCTACTCATTTTAGAAATGGGTGGTCCTTCCAATTGTGGTGATGGCCCATTCGGTAGCATCTTTGTGGGTGGTACATGCAGGTGCTGACAGGAGAAAGACCCAACGAGTTAAAGGTTACAAATACAATAATGACCTAGTGTGCGCACTGAGTATCTTAAAGGGAAAAGAATACTATTTCTAATCTTAAAAACACTTCGAGAAAGGTTGTATTAACCCCATCTGACAGATGAGGAAGATGAAGCCTCAGAGAGATTGTATAACCTGCCCAGGTCACATATCTAATCAGCAGCATATAGCTGAGGTCCTAAAGCTGGGACCTGTCTCACCACCTACACAAAACCATGTTTTCAAAGCATGGGCTTTGAAGTTAGATCGGTCTGGGTTTGATCAGGTTTCTGAGACTCTCCAGCTCTTTGACCTAGAGAGGTTATTTAACTTCTCCAAAAACCTGCAATTTCCTGTGGCGCCTGGGTGGCTCAGTCCCTTAAGTGTCTGACTTCAGCTCAGGCCATGATCTTGTGGTTTGTGAGTCCGAGCCCCGTGTGGAGCTCTGTGCGGACAGTTCGGAGCCTGGAGCTGCTTCGGATTCTGTGTCCCCCTCTCGGTGCCCCTCCCCCGCTTGCATTCTGCCTCTCTCTCAAAAATAAATACTCAATTTTCTCACCTATAAAACATGGATAATATTAATACGCCCCTCGGAGTTCAGAATTGAAGGAGAAAATGCACTTAAAGTACCAGCGGAGTCACTGACACATAAGAGCTAATACTGACTTTACTATTTCCCCCATTTTTAGAACTGTGGTTCCATTACTACAGATAATCCAGAACCACAGATATTCCACAATCGTATTTCCTATTTGTTTTAGACTCTCATCACCATTTATTTCCGATTTTTAAATTTTTTTTTTAAGTTTATTTATTTTGAGAGAGTGAGAGAACAAGTAGGGGAGGGGCAGAGAGAGGGCCTGACACGGGGCTCAAACTCACAGACCATGAAATCATGACCTGAGCAGAAAACAAGAGTTGGACACTTAACCAACCGAGCCACCCAGGGGCCCCATTTCAGGTTTTTTACATGAACAATGCTAATGTGAGTTTACAGGGAATTTTTCTTTTCTTCTCTTTTTTTAATTTAAATTCAAGTTAGTTAGCATATAGTGTAGTATTAGTTTCAGGAGTAGAATTTAGTGATTCATCACTTATGTATAATACCTATTGCCAGTCCCAACAAGTGCACTCCTTAATGCCTATCATCCATAAATCCACCCACCCTTCCAGCAACCCCAGTTTGTTCTCAGTATTTAAGAGCCTCTTGGGGCACCTGGGTGGCTTGGTCAGTTAAGCATCCAACTCTTGATTTTGGCTCAGGTCATGATCTCACAGTTTGTGAGTTTGAACCCGCCTCAGGCTCTGTGCTGACAGCGTGGAGCCTGTTTGGGATTCTCTCTCTCCCTTTCTCTCTGCCCCTTCCCTGCTCTTTCTCTGTCTCCCTTCCTCCCTCCCTCCCTTTCAAAAAATAAATACACTTTTAAAAAAAGAGTCTCTTATTGTTGCCTCCCTCTCTGTTTTTATCTTATTAATTTTTTCCTCCCATATGTTCATGTTCATCTGTTTTGTTTCTTAAATTCCACATATGAGTGAAATATATTTATCTGTCTCTGACTTACTTCGCTTAGCATTAGACACTCTAGTTCTATCCACGTTGTTGCAAATGGCAAGATTTCATTCTTTTTGAGTGCCGTGTAATATTCCATTGTATATACACGTCTTCTTTATTCATTTATCAGTCAATGGACATTTGGGCTCTTTCCATAATTTGACTATCGTTGATAGCACTGCTATAAACATTGGGGTACATGTGCCCCTTTGAATCAGCATTTTTGTGTCCTTTAGATAAAATCCTTATAGTGCAACTGCTAGGTCATAGAGTAGTTATATTTTTAATTTTTGTAAGGAACCTCCATACTGTTTTCCAGAATGGATGCACCAGTGTTCATTCTCAGTACAAAAGGGTTCCCCTTTCTCTGCATCCCTGCCAACATCTATTGTTTCCTGAGTTGTTAATTTTTGCCATTCTGACAAGTGTCCTCACAACTGTATCTCATTGTGGTTTTGGTCTCTGTTTCCCTGATGATGAGTGATGTTGAGCATCTTTTCATGTGTCTGTTATCCATCCGGATGTCTTCATTGGAAAAGTGTCTGTTCATGTCTTCTGCCCATTTCTTCACTGGATTATTTGGGTTTTGACTGTTGAGTTTGATAAGTTCTTTATAGATTTTGGATACTAACCCTTTATCTGATGTCATTTGCAAATATCTTCTCCCATTCCATCGGTTGCTTTTAGTTTTGCTGATTGTTTCCTTCACTGTGCAGAAGCTTTTTTTCTTGATGAGGTCCCCCAAATTCCCCTTGCCTCTGGAGACATACCTAGTAAGAAGTTGCTGTGGCCAAGGTCAAAGAGGTTGCGTGTTTTCTCCTGTAGGATTTTGATGGTTTCTTGTCTTACATTTAGGTCTTTCATCCATTTTGAGTTTATTTGTGTATGGTGTAAGCAACTGGTCTACGTTCATTCTTCTGCATGTCGCCGTCCAGTTTTCCCAACACCATTTGCTGAAGAGACTGTCTTTTTTTCCATGGGATACTCTTTCATTCTTTGTCAAAGATTAGTTTGCCATATATTTGTGGGTCCGTTTCCAGGTTTTGTGTTCTGTTCCAATGATCTATATGTCTGATTTTGTGCCAGTACCATACTGTCTTGATGATTATAGCTTGGTAATACAGCTTTAAGTCTGGGACTATGATGCCTCCAGCTCTGGTTTTCATTTTCAACATGACTTTGGCTATTTGGGGTCTTTTCTGGTACCATACAAATTTTAGAATTGTTTGTATTAGTTCTGTGAAGAATGGTAGTATTGTTTGGATAAGGATTGCACTGCATGTGTAGATTGCTTTGGTTAGCATTGCTATTTTAACAATATTTGGTCTTCCTATCCATGAGTATGGAATGTTTTTCCATCTCTTTGTGTCTTCTTCAGCTTCTTTCATAAGCATTCTATAGTTTCAGCGCACAGGTCTTTTACTTCTTTGGTTAGGTTTATTCCTAGGTATCTTACGGGCTTTGGTGTAATCATAAATGGGATAGATTCCTTGATTTCTCTTTCTGCTGCTTCATTATTGGTTTATATAAATGCAACATTTCTGTATGTTGATTTTATATCCTGAAACTTTGCTGAATTCATGGGCCAGTTCCAGCAGTTTTTTGGTGGATTCTTTCAGGTTTTCCACAGAGTATCATGTTGTCTGTGAAGAGTGAAAGCTTGACTTTTTCCTTGTCAATTTGGATGCCTTTTATTTCATTTTGTTGTCTGATCGCGGAGGCTAGGACTTCCAGTACTATGTTGAACAACAGTGGTGAGAGTGGACATGCCTGTCGTGTTCCTGACCTTAGGGGGAAAGCTCTCATTTTTTCCCATCGAGGATGATAGATATTAGCTGTGGGTCTTTCGTATATGGTCTTTATGATGTTGAGGTATGTTCCTTGTATCCCTACTTTCTTGAGGGTTTTTATAAAGGATGTTGTATTTTGTTAAATGCTTTTTCAGCATCTATTGAGAGGTTCTTATCTTTTCTTTTATTAATGTGATGTATCACATTGATTGATTTGTGGATATTGAACCACCCCTGCAGCCCGGGAATAAATCCCAGTTGATTGTGGTGAATAATTCTTTTAATGTATTATGGGATTCATTTTCCTAGTACCTTGTTGAGAATTTTTGCATCCATGTTCATCAAGGAAATTGGTCTGTAATTCTTTTTTAGTGGGGTCTCTGGTCTGTAATTCTTTTTTAGTGGGGTCTCTGGTCTGTAATTCTTTTTTAGTGGGGTCTCTGTCTGGTTTTGGAATCAAGGTAATACTGGGCTAATAGAATGAGTTTGGAAGTTTTCCTTCCATTTCTATTTTTTGGAACAGTTTCAAAAGAATAGGTATTAACTCTTCCTTAAATGTTTGATAGAATTCCCCTGGGAAGTCATCCAGCCCTGGACTCTTTGTTTGTTGGGAGATTTTTGATTACGGACTCAACATATTTTTACTGATTGTGGGTCTATTCAAATCTTCTGTTTCTTCCTGTTTCAGTTTTGGTAGTTTACATGTTTCTAGGAATTTATCCATTTCTTCCGGATTGCCCAATTTGTTGGCATATAATTGCTCATAATATTCTCTTATTATTGTTTGTATTTCTGCAGTGTTGGTTGTGATCTCTCCTCTTTCATTCATGATTTTATGTATTTAGGTCCTTTCATTTTTCTTTTTGGTAAGTCTGGCTAGGGGCTTGTCAATTTTGTTAATTCTTTCAAAGAAACAGCCCCTAGTTTCGTTGATCTGTTCTGTTTTTTTTTTTTTTTTTTCTATCATTGATTTCCGCTCTAATCTTTATTATTTTCCTTCTTCTGCTGGTTTTGGATTTTATTTGCAGTTCTTTTTCCAGCTCCTTTAGGTGTAAGGTTAGATTATATGTTTGAGACATTTCTTCCTTCTTTAGGAAGGCCTGGATTGCTATATACTTCCCTCTTATGACTGCCTTTGCTGTGTCCCATATTTCCTTTTTAACTTTAAAAAAATTTTTTTTAACATTTATTTATTTTTTGAGAGACAGAGCATGAGCAGGGAAGGGGCAGAGAGAGAGAGGGAGTCACAGAATCCAGAGCAGGCTCCAGGCTCTGATCTGTCAGCACAGAGCTTGATGCGGGCCTTGAACTCATGAGCCGTGAGATTATGACCTGAGCTGGAGTCAGACGCTTAACCGACTGAGCTGCCCAGGCACCCCTCCTTTTTATTTTTTTTTAAGTCTATTTATTTATTTATTTATTTTGAGAGAGAGGGAGGGATGGAGGGAGGGAGGGAAAGAGAACAAGTCGGAGAGGGACAGAGAGAGGGAAAGAGAGAATCCCAAGCAGACTCTGCACAATCAGCATAGAGCCCAATGTGGGGCTTGATCTCAGGAACTGTGAGATCATGACCTGAGCCAAGACTAAGAATCGCAATCTTAACTGACTGAGCCACCCCAGCGCCCCTCTTTTTTAATAAAATGAGACTACCACACCTTTAAGGAGAAACTTTATTCAAATGTTGTGTCATATTAGAATACTTCCAAAATCAAACAGAATATTAATCAAATGTTAACTAGACTGACAAGACAAAGCTCAGAAACAAAACAAAAATCTGAAGGAGTTATTGCTAACAAAGCCATCCCTGTAAGTAGTATCATATAATATACTTGCCATAAACCTAGCATTTTCTATTTTAATTTAAACACTATATTCAAAAGAAACAGAAATAGGGGTGGGTTGTTTTTTTTTGTTTTTTTGTTTTTTTAAATTTGAGTAATGTGTTAGCATATTGTTTAGCAAAATAAATCCACCTAACTGATTAGAAACATAACATATTTAAAGGGAGAAGAAAGATCCCAGATCCATATGTACGGCAAAACCACTGTAAATACATTTCGTAGTGGCCCTGAGATCTATTTTGTTTTCAGTGCATATCAGAGTTTTCAAAAATGACAACTTCTTGTGATCATATGCTCTCGACTTGCTCAAATACTCTGCCGGTCTGGGCAAGATGCCACATGTTTAAGAGCAGTTTCGGACAGATTGGCCACGTCTATGGATCCACAGTTAAATTTATATCACCTCCAGACCCCTTTTCTGGAAAAAAAGAGAGAGAGAGAGAGAGAGGAGAGAGAAACCTCAAGTTGAGAAAGAAAAACAAGAAAATTATCTACACAAGTGCTACCACAACAAATTTAATGTCCTTTCAAAATGGTGAGAATTATTCTATGGAGAATTATTCCTACAGAAATGTTTTTTGTCTTTTAGCATTTTGGTTCTCACACTCTACCTATTATCAAAGTTTCTCTAAAATATATAACTGGCATATTTTATATTTTTCTAGAATGATGTTAGTAAAGCTGATAACTGAACAGTCCTTTGTTCTCTTTCACTAGTATGTATTTTTCAAATAATGGGAAAGCCACCAAGAGCGGATTTCACTCTCAATGTACCTCAGTTCTAAGGACCATGTGTTACTTATGAACAAGATCATGCAATAACCAGTAACTTCCAACAAATTGAATCTTATCACGAGATAAACTAAAAACCCAGAAAGAAATTCTGAGAGATCATTTAATATATGAAGTTCACTTGAATGTATGAGCTAGTCAACGCTGAGAAAATTCTTTAAAATCCTTTAAAATATAAATTTATCATATTCACAATTTAACTTTCAAGATTAATTCAACCCACAAACAAATTTTCTATGATATTTCAAGAAATCCTCTTCTTCGTTATTTATTCCCAGATGCACATTTAACATTTTTAGCTAAAAATTTTCTACTACTAACATCCAAGGAAATTGATAAACCATTTTTGTTTGAGGATTCAAAATAATGGTACCTTTAAGGCTTGGCAATCTGTTGATAAAAGCTATTTTCTTTTAAAAACACAAATCACCTTCGATTGTAGTGCAATCTAATGACATGAAGTAGAGATCTTTCCCCACTGTTTGGAATACAGCCTAACAAAAGGAACCTTTGCATTACCACCAATTCTTTGTTACAGACACAAAATGATTAAAATCAGAAAGGGACCGTAGATAAGCCAGAAAAAAATGGTAAACAATGAAAAACTAAGCCTCTTGAAAGTGTGGCGATCTGATTTTGTAGTGAAGAATCACCCAAGAACATTTTCTATCCTTCCAATACTCATTTCTCTGGAACATCTCTACTGGAGCGTCCCATACCGGGAGTAAAGTAGCCTTTTCCAATTTTCAGCTCCCAATCTCCCACAACTTTGGTGTCTGATGCCTTTCTCAAAGGGCTCCTATGCAAACACATTATCCACGGTGAGCCACAGATCCTTTACTAAAGACTTACTCAAGAGGGCTATTTCTCCTATATTCCTTTCAACAAATAATAGCATTGTGTGTATGCATGAAGTCTATACAGAAATTGATTCATGAGACATATTCTTACAATAAAATGAAATCTCTCAGATACAAAAAAAATCCTTAAAAAATGCAGTCAGATCACAGTGACTTGACCAAAAAAGTCATGCATAATTTAATACCTCACAATATCCACTTGTAAAGGAAAACCAGCTTATTTGTAGACACATATCTAAGAGTTCCTTCAAATTTGAGGAAAGGATCATTTAATAAATAAAATTAATAACCAAATTTTAAAAAGTAAAGCCTTATCCATAAGTAGCTTCTATATTTGCTAACTGATGTAAAAGCCAGTTGTGTCTATACTATCTTATGAACACTCTGAGTTGCCTTACATAGTTCTCTATTTGGCAGGCATAGGGTAGTTTATCCAAATAGAATCCCATATGTGTACATCTATGCATTTGGCTGTGGATTCTTGAAAAGTAATGAACGGAAAAGATCAGAATGTAAAAGAAAAACTTTAGTAAATACTTATGCAACCTAAGTGAAGCAAGCTGTTATTTTTGACAAGTAAACAAAAACATGAAATTAATATAAGAAGGCGAAGAAAGATGTTCAGTGGTTTTTCATAGTGGAAAGATTTCAAATGACTTAAATGTGCACCACTACAAGAAATGGTTTAACAAATGACTGACCATTTGTGTCATATAAGATTATGCAACTATGGCCTTCTGGCTGTGGCCAAGATGGAGTAAGTTGACTATAGCCTGCCTCTCTTATACTTGCTACAACTAAAAATTCTGGAAAGTATACAAAAAGTAACCGTGGGCTCTGAAAAGTAAATAGGAACAGGCAGATTGAGGACTGAAGTAAAAACCTGAATAATGACTCATAACAGGGGTGGATTCACAGATGTTTCCTTCCTTCCTTCCTTCCTTCCTTCCTTCCTTCCTTCCTTCCTTCCTTCCTTCTTCCTCCTCCCTCCCCTCCCCTCCTTCTTCTCTCCTCTCCTCTTCATTCCTCTCCTCTCCTCTCCTTTCCTTTCCTTATTTTTTTCCTTCTTTGTCTCTTAGTTTTGACTTGAGCCTGGACCAAATCAGAGCTGCCCAGCCTGTGTGGATGGCAAAACTCTGAGGGAGATCCCTATTTCTAGCCAGCAGATTGGGAAAAGAGGCCCCCTGAATGCTAGAAAGTGACGAATGAATGGGAAATCTCTTCACTATTTTTCTTTTTTACCTTCTGACCCTGTCATGAGAGCAGCCCCAACTGAAAGTCTGAGAGAAGACTCTGACCAGTGGAACGGGAAAAGGGCTGTTTGTTATCTGGAAATGGGGGGTGGGGATTGATTTTTCTTGTTTCTCTCTCTGCTTCACTCCAAAGGCAGGCTCAGTGAAACAGAACTGCATGACAGCAAAGAAGGAAACCTTGAGAGAAACATACTCTCTGTCTAGAGGAACAAGAAAAAGAGCCCCTAGGAGCTGGATTAAAGAAGATCCTTGAGGGACACCTGGGTGGCTCAGTCAGTTAAGCACTCAACTTCAGCTCAGGTCATGATCTCACAGTTCTTGAGTTCGAGCCCTGCGTCGGGCTCTGTGTTGACAGCTCAGAGCCTGGAGCCTGCTTCAGATTCTGTGTCTCCCTCTCTCTCTGCCCCTCTCCCATTCACACTCTGTGTCTCTCAAAAATGAATAAACATTAATAATAATAATAATAATAATAAAGAAGATCCTTGAGGCCAGCAAGTGTGGAGGAAATCTCAGAGAGAAAAGGAATTGAAAAATATGAACCCCTGATACTATAAATGAACTGATATAAATCCCAAGGTCAACCCTCAACTATGCATATGCAGAAGAGAACCAACTAAAGATAGCAATCTTTAACAGCCGATCTACTATATAAACTGCTACCTAAGTCCCTGGGAGGCTTGTGCTCTGGGCGGATGCAAACACCAAAGCAAAGTCTCTGAAAACTAAACTGACATTGGAACCCACAAGCAAAGAAGGAGAGACAGAACTTGTGGTATGAACCCAACTGGGTTGACCACCTGCTAAAATAAAGACTTCAATATTTTCTAGAAGATTTTGATAGGATCCAAAGTCTTGCAACATAATGTTCAAAACATTTGGGACATAATCCAAAATTACTCAACATACAAAGAACTAGGAAAAGCTAATCATATTTCAAGGTGATCAGTAGATGGCAAGCCCTGAGGCGAACAGATATTGGAACTATCAGATACATATTTTAAAGTAAAAACGTCAACAAATGTCAAACAGAATAAACTCAAATGCCCAGATATTATAATGGCGTGGGAAATTGAACACAAAATATAAAATATAGAACACAGAACACAAAATATAAAACTATGCAGAATGAAATCAATTATGCACAAAACATTTCGATGACATACGTACATTCCATATAAACAGAAAAATTATGAAATAAAATGAAACCGATCAAGCTCTTTGTCTTAGATGGATGTATTATAGGTGATAGATACTTTGTTTCAAATTTGCCATTTTTCCAGATTTTCTACATCAGATGTATTTTATAAAGATCTCAGACACCAAACAATTTTCATTTTTAAAATCCCCCTCTTCCCCAAATCAAGGTATAAAACATTAATAACCAGTTTGCCCAAAGGGATGCTTGGCATAAAGTCCAGAATCACTGATTTTGTTATTGCTCCTTTTCATTGTCATTAATTCCAGTATTAGTATTCTTTTTTCTTGATTATTCCCAAACACAAGGGCTTTGGAAATAGTTTAAACTACCTTTCAAAATGAAACACAATGCTCTCATTAATTAGTATTTATATCCATACCTCAGATGGACTCTTATCTAATTTGGGTATGCCATTCCAGACATTCTCAGGGTTCACTATCTCCTCCATACCATTTGAAAGGTTCAAAACCTACAAGAGAAAAAAGGTATTTAATAAAACTTGGTAGTTTCCAAAAACTGTAACTGATTTATGGATCATGGCAATCCTTCTTCAACTGAAATACCTCAAAAGGCAATGAAAATAATTTTATTAAACTTCAACTTTACGCTTTTAACTCTATGGAACTTCTGGTCAAAAAACATATTGAGTATGCCTAGATATCAAAGGTAGCTAAAAATGAGATCTTAAGAAGCTCAACATTTTGTGGAGAAACAGATCTCTAAGCAGATCATTACATCGTAGTAAGTACAGACCTCTGTAGCAGGAGAAACGGGAATATAATATAGGTATAAAGTTTTTGGTGTGTGGGGAGGGTGAAGAGATGGAGAGATTTAGAAATAATGCTAGTGAATGCTCCCTGGAAGAGGCAATGCAAGACGAAAATGAAGACGCAATGAAAATCTTCCAAAAATAAGTGAAAATCGGGGCACTCAGGTGGATCAGTTGGCGAGAGTCTGGTTCTTGATTTCAGCTCAGGCCATGATTCCAGGATCATGGGATTAAGCCCTGCATTGGGCTCCTCGCTGAGCACAGAGCCTGTTTAAGATTCATTCTCTCTCTCCCTCTGTCCCTCTCTCCTGCTCACACTCTCTCCTCTCTCCAAAAAATAAAAATATTGCAACTACGTGGATGGAACTGGAGGGTATGATGCTAAGTGAAATTAGTCAGTCAGAGAAAGACAAAAATCATATGACTTCACTCATATGAGGACTCTAAGAGACAAAACAGAGGAACATAAGGGAAGGGAAACAAAAATAAGGTAAAAACAGGGAGGGGGACAAAACAGAAGAGACTCATAAATACGGAGAACCAGCTGAGGGTTACGGGAGGGGTGTGGGAGGGGGGATGGGCTAAATGGCTAAGGGGCACTAAGGAATCTACTCCTGAAATCATTGTTGCACTAGATGCTAACTAATTTGGATGTAAAATTAAAAAAAAACAACAAAAAAAACAATAGTGGAAATTAGGTGTCTTTGTACTATCTTCATGATTTTTCTGTAACCTAAAACTCTTCCAAAAATAAGGCCTATCTAAAAATAAAATAATAACAAAATAAAAATAAAAGTGAAAATGAGCCAGTGTGGGAGGGGGATAGAATACAAGTGACTGGATCTGCATTATGAAATATATTGAAGAAGCCCTGGGGAATGATATATATAAGAGAAAGCAAGCAATTTGGTGCCCATCCAATATAAGTTACAAAACACAAAGGAGTGAACCTAAGACTGGAGAAGAATACGGACACTCAGCCCTAGAAGACCTCAGGTCCCCTAGAGGACCATGCCATGTTAGTGAGCACGGCTTGGCTTTTCTATCCTAGACCAGTGGCTCTCAAATTTTAATGGTAAGAGAATGCTCATTCCTGGTCCTACCCCCAGAAATTCTGTAGTAGCCAGCCAGGGCAAGGTGCAGGAATCTACAGCTTAAGAAACCCACCAGGTGATTCTGACACAGGTGGTTTTTTGGGACCACAGGAGAAACTCAATCAACTGGACGTCCCCAAGAAGTTTTACACACAGGAATCCTGCCGTCAGATTTGCATCTGACAAGTGTCACACTGGTAGTGTAGAGACTCAGCTGAAGGAACACTAGAAGAAGTAAACCAAAATAGGTTAATAGAGTAATCCACTTGTAAAATAAGGGACTTCACACCAAGGCAGTGACAGTAGGTGTAACAAGTTTTAACTAAGTGATAAGAAGTGGAAAGTGTGACTGATAGGATTTGGTGACTGATAGGATTTCAGAGGCAAGGGAGATACAAGAGTCGGGGATGATTTCTTGCCAGGATGCTTACATCTGACCTTCGAGATGAGTTCTGCACTGCACCAAATTTTTAAGGGGAATGATCAGGTAAACGTCTGTTCAAGTGCATTTTCTAGTGTGGTAAAGTTGGCTAAAATTTCCTCAACAGTCAGTATCTTTTGAGATAAAGTGCTTCCATTTCACTTACCCTTGTGCCTTCTTCACCTATTTCCAGAATCTCACATTTAGACCATGTGTTTCTTAGACTTGACCACACAACACACTTGGATCCAACAGCAAATCCTTCCAGAGTGTAGGTCTTCTCTGCTTGAGCTGCCAAATTGAATAAAGACTCAGTGTGTACCTCTTAATCCCTTGATGTTAAATACACAAGCAAAGCATTTTCTTATCTGCATTGACTATTCCTATATAATCAAGGTCATGGATGGTCTCAGTCTGTATCTTTTCCTGGATTTTATTTTAAATTCTTCCAGGGCCCTTTCCCAATAAAATTCCTTATCGCTTTCTTCAAAAAATACCAGCATGATGTGATGCGTCTTTTAAGAATATGAATCTGGGGGCGCCTGGGTGGCTCAGTTGGTTGGGCGTCCAACTTCGGCTCAGGTCATGATCTCAGCGCTTGTGAGTTCGAGCCCCGCGTCGGGCTCTGTGCCGACAGCTCAGAGCCTGGAGCCTGCTCTGGATTCTGTGTCCCTCTCTCTCTCTGCCCCTCCCTCGCTTATGCTCTGTCTCTCTCTCTTTCTCAAAAATAAGTAAAACATTAAAAAAAAATATATGAATCTGATTCCTGACTTCGAAACTTACTGTTGGCAGCTGGTTATTGTTGCCACATGCGATGTGGTCTATGGTTACAACAGCTGTTTCTGAAGCAGCATATTACAAATTGGTAGACATTCTTATCACAGAGCTATTACTTATTATTAATAAAATGTGGCAAGGGGGACTAAAAACCTAGGGTAATATTTAAATGAATTGTAGTACAGCCACTGAATGGAATCCTAGAGAGTTAAAATATTTTGAAAACATGTTTAAGGGATTAAAATGCAGGATTTGACACTATGATAATATGATTTCTTTTTTTTTTTTTAACGTTTATTTATTTTTGAGACAGAGAGAGACAGAGCATGAACAGGGGAGGGGCAGAGAGAGAGAGAGACACAGAATCCGAAACAGGTTCCAGGCTCTGAGCTGTCAGCACAGAGCCCGACGCGGGGCTCGAACTCACAAGCGCTGAGGTCATGACCAGGGGAGGGGCAGAGAGAGAGAGAGACACAGAATCCGAAACAGGTTCCAGGCTCTGAGCTGTCAGCACAGAGCCCGACGCGGGGCTCGAACTCACAAGCGCTGAGATCATGACCAGGGGAGGGGCAGAGAGAGAGAGAGACACAGAATCCGAAACAGGTTCCAGGCTCTGAGCTGTCAGCACAGAGCCCGACGCGGGGCTCGAACTCACAAGCGCTGAGATCATGACCTGAGCCAGAGTCAGATGCTTAACCGACCAAGCCACCCAGGCGCCCCAATAATGTGATTTCTATTTAGTTCTTTAAACTGTATGTAAATAGACACAGGGTGAAAGACAAAAGGAAAGAAGTGCACTGCAGTTTTAATAGTGGCAGGCTTATGGTGATATGGGAGATTTTCATTCTCCCTAGACTACTGTTTTCTCTATTTTGTACGATGGCTCAAATTTAATAATCTAAAAATTGACATATGGGGCACCTGGCTCGGTCGGTTCAGCGTCCGACCCTTGATTTCGGCTCAGCTCATGATCCCAGGGTCTTGGGATCGAGCTCTGTGCTGAGCATGGAGACCATCTAAGATTCTCTCTCTCTCCCACCTCTGCCCACCCTCCCCCCACCCCCCAGGACACATTCTCTCTCTCAGATAAAAAAAATAATAATAATAATGATAATAAGTAAAAATTGACATATAAGAAGTCTAACATTGATTATTTCCCAAACCCTAAAAGTTAGGCATTTCGTGTAACTTTGTTTTGTTTGTTTGTTTGTTTGCTTGTTTAATTTAGAGTGTGAGAATCTTAAACACACTCCATGCTCCGCGCGGAGCCAGACGTGGGGCTCAGTCCCACGACTCTGGGATCACGACCTGAGCCCAAATCAAGAGTTGGATGCTCAGCCAACTGAGCCACCCAGGGGCCCCCATTTCATGTAACTTTTAAATCTTATTAAGTAGAAAGAAAACGGCAGTACATGTAGCTTACTTAAAAAGTTCATACTAAATTTTCTGCAATATTTACTCATGGCCGGTCTCTTGCTTGGTTACTATAAGCTCCCCAAATCTAGTGTTTGTTTAGGGGTTTCGAAATAAATGACAAGGTGTATGCATGAAACAAAATGGTTAAATTTGAAAACTCTGCAAAAATGATCCCTATCGTCAATTCACGCCTACAGTAGTGCTTAGCAAAGGAACAACATGTTTTTTTAAGACTTACCAAAAAACGGAACTTTTGATTTTAAAGATTATTTGCTTACATTTGAAACCTGATTACTTTTTGGAAACACTGATTCTAAGCATTTTATTCTTAAACACAAAATTAATAATTTAGCAGCATTTCATCCAGCCTACAAGGTATGGTTCTACATTGATTTCGCAACTTCATCTCCCCACACTTAAAATGCTCGTCATGAAATCCAAATCTGATTCTCTTTTCAGGTTTTAATCTTTTCCCCAAAAAATTAAGAAAAAAACAAGGCAAAAAGTAAATAAGAATTATTGTCTTTAAGACAAGTAGGTATTTTTTGAAAAACACTAAGTTAAGTAAAAGTATAAGAAATTACATACCTGAGACATGATCTTGTAAAGCATTATTGCGCTTCCTTCCGTCTCTGGATTCTTCTTCGGAGAACAGAGTCAGTGGTGAAATGGCATCTCTGCTTTTGTACTCTGTAAATTCTTCTTTATATATGTTCATTTCAATTTGCCTGTTGGGATCGCAATTCCTTCCGTGTAGGTGCAAGGGTAACCTAGGCTGGTCGTCAAAACATTCCATACAGCTTGACTTCCTTGTGTCCTCAGCGCACATGGGGTCTTGGGCTCTCTGACCAACTGGTAGAGACAAAGGGTTTATTTTGTCGTCTAAACACAGCTGGGCTGTGGGTAATTCTAGTTCCGGCTGTTTCTCAGATTCACAGTTGAGGGGAAGCTGCACTGTAAACGGATGCAGGGTGGCTTCTGTGTCACAGCCTTGGGGGAGGGGCACAAGTGGAGGCACCCGGCCTGGCTCTTTTTCTTCATCCCCGACTAGAGAATGCTGTAACTCAATGGACTCCAGCTCCAGGAACTCTTTTGATTCATCATCAGGAGAAAGTGGCACCTCAAGTGAGTTCAGTTCTAATATCTCCTTTGTTTCACTAGCCTGCAGTGGTAGTAACGTGTTAAATCCTGTCATGAGGTGTTTATCATTAAACTTTGCTTCATCGACCAGACGGCACTCTCTTTTACCTTCCAGTACCTCGACGCCAATTTTATCTTTGCATGGGTTTTCGAAAGCTTCAAAAAGGTTGTCAGTGTCAGGGTCATAGAACTTAGTTGGTTTGGCTTCAGTGATGTTTAAATCTTTTTCAGTTCTTTCAGAGAGCTCATCTGTCTGTGACTCGACATATAGGGCTTTCTCTTGTCCAGCTTTACTACTTGGTTTCTTAAATCCAACCTCAGGACTGAGGGACCCCAGAGCTCCCTTTATCTCCGGGTCATGTTTTTCATAGGGCAGATCACTGTTACTGATGCCAATCTTAGAATATTTCTTCATCTTCTGGTTAATACTTTCGCCTTTGCTTTTCAAGTCAACGATTGCTAAAGGGATATTACAAACATCCCTTTTGATTTCTAATATTGTTATCTCCAACACATCTTCTGTTACTATTTCATAAAAATAGTCATTTCCCTCTTGAGGGCACGCACCTTCTGAAATATTAAATCCTGAGAGGCAACATGGAAAGGCTTGCATGGGAACCACCAAGAGTTCAGAAGGGATATTCCAGAGTGCTTTGGGGTCCACGCAGTCTTCGACGTTTCCAAAGTCCACAAGCCTGACAGATACCAGATAATCATCGCAAATATTGGTGATAAGTGCCCTGTAATAATGCCCATCTTCTCTATATCTCACTATGCAAGGATCTCCGATATGAGGGCATGGCACACAACTCCTCCAAGCCGTTACTTGTTCTCCAGCGGTTTGTACTTCTGCTTCTAAAAACTGAAGTTTCTCGGTATCAGCAAACTGACACCAAAAATATTCAGGTCCATCTATCACCGTGGCGTATGCTCTTATCATCTTCATATTTGGGTTGTACCAGTTAAGAAACAGTGAAGTGCCAATGTCTGTTTTGTGGACAGACTTTGAACAGGCACCTTTAATGATTTGGTCAGAAAGTCCTACTTGAGATTTTTCACTGAAAGCATATCTGCTAATCATGTCTTCTGCTATGATCCCATGTTCATCAGCAAGAATAACTTCCCATCTGTCTTGGAACTGAACAAATTCACATCTTATTTGAACCTCGTCTGTCCTTCGGGAAAAGTAACGCGTCACTGCCTTACAGTTTAAAATCTCAGGAGCCCAAAGTCCTCTCAAGGAGCAGTGAATGCACAGGGCTGGTACCAGTGCGTTAAGAAGGTCCAGCTTACCTATCTTGTTAGTATGGACCACAGAAACATTGCCATAATCTATAAACTGTACACACAGAAGGTCATTGGGTTGTTGTTCCCTGACCACAGCCCGATACCACAAACTGTCTTCTGGAAAAATGGCACATGTTACATCTCCTCTCTGCAAAGGTGGACCTGAATAAAATTCTGGCCTGGTCCTAACATCGTTTAATCTCTCTGAAAGACTAGTGATTTCAGCTTCGTCATCTGTTAGTTGAACATAAAAGTCTGAAAGGTCATTTATGTGGGAAACATACACCACTGTTTTAAAGCCAGGCATTATAATCTTCTGAGGGAGCTCAGAAAATTTTAGAGGCAAATCTTTGTTACACGAATCTCCTATGTTTCTCTCTGAAAGGGTAGCTTCTAGTCTTGTGGCTTTCAAAGGCGACTCAGCAAAACTTTCTTCTTTCTTCTTGGCTGTGAAGGGACACATTTGATTATCTTTATTTCCCACGGAGTCCTGATACTGAGTGACGAAGTTTGTCTTGGTCAAACTTCGTAAAAGCTTGGGTTCCCTACATGCTGGGCTGGTCTTAGATTTGTGTGGTTCTCCCAAGATCTCCATGTTACATAATGCAGAGTTCTCTACTGATCTACTTGAATACTCCGTAGGTGACAACTTGAGATTTTCCTTCTTTACTTCAAGAGTTTCTGTCGCGGTGAGGAGATCTTTGCTTTCTTCTTTTTTTCTTGTCCCACCCTTGTAGCCAAGTAACCCTAACTTCTCATTGATATTAGCGTTGATTTGGATACTGTCGTCATAGAGTTCTATAATCAGTCTCCCATCTGGATCTTTTGCCACCACCAAAGCCTTCAATGACTTATCTAAAACAGTCTCCTGGAACCATGTTGTAATTTCGTCTGGTATGTGAGCGGGTATGTCAGACAATGAACACTTAACAGCTTGCATGGGCAGAAGTAAGACATCATACGCATCCTTAGGTAGCGGAAGCAGATCATCGCTGGTTACCACATGTATGTTTCCAAAATCAACAAAAAAGACTTTCTTTGGTTCTTTTCCTATTGTCATCCCCCTATACCAGTTTCCATCAGTGTACCTGGCAAGGCACAAGGTTCCAGGGGTCAAGGGGGATGTTTTTAAATTCGGCAAAACTTTACTCAATTGTGTAATATTACAGGACAACTGTTCTAAAATATTTGCGTTTCTTCCCAGTTGGCAATAAAATGTCCAAGGGTCATCCACATGCGTTATATACACCAATTCTTCACTTCCAATTTTCATCTCGTGTGTCGAATAGTAGTAAGAATGTAGCTGAACGGAGGACTCCAGGGGCTTCTGAAGTTTCACTGGCCTTGCGAGTCTCTTTTCTACCAAAAAGTGGCAGGCACTCTGAAACGGTGTTAGCAAATCCACTATGTTAAACAGCTCTTCGTCATGCGCTGAAGCCAAAGCAAATACTGTGCATTTCAACTCGAGATTGTCTTCCCATGCGTTGTCTACAAATTCCCTAAAAGCTTGGATTGCCTTTTCATTCCAAGCAAAAGGATTTTGACCCCTTGGTTGAATTAAATTATAAAGACTGCACCGAAAAGCCTGAGCCTTCACCTTGAGAAACTCTTCCCTAATTGAGCAAATATTCTTCACAGCTACCACATCTTCGTCTCCATAATCTACAAACATTACTCTGACGCGCTGTGAAGATTGTGCCCCGCGGATCACAGCTCTGGACCATTTTCCATTTACCGTGCGTTTTGCCAGACAAGCGGGGGCGGTCCCCTGGTAAGGAGCAGCTGTATTCTCGCAGTAGTCCTGGATATCACACATCAAAGTTTTAAAGTCTTGAATGTTCCTGGTCAGCTGGCACCAGAAGTAGCCAGGGTTTTCAACAGAAGACACTTTGACTCCTACTGTACTTCCGACTCTCACCTCTCCTTTACAAGAAGAGTCTGGCGTAATTTCCAGGAAGTTCTGCACTAGAGGAGAATAAACAGATACTCTTTTTTCTTTCTCCTGCACCACTAGTCCAGCTGGGGTACCTGCAGCGACTGGTGGATCAGTCAAAATTTCTGCAACAGAGCTAGTTGTGTTGTCTCTCTGGGCCTTCTGTTCTACGTCTCCCCTCTTGGCAGGAGAGATTTTGTTATTCTTGGCAGTAAAATGGTTTGAAACATGCCCTGGAGAATGGGCACTTACGGGAATGTTCTCCTGTGTTTCAAATTCCTGATATTTTGCATATCCGGCTTGAGCCATTACCTTACTAATGTTTTCTTCCCCTGTTCTTGATTCATCAAGAATCTCAATAACATATTGCTTATCCTGCTTATCAAGGACATGGATAACCAATTCTTTGTGGAGCACAGTCTTTTTGAAAAAGGAAACTGCCTCCTGGCTCCAGCTTTTCCCCAAAGGCCAAATATCGGCCAGCGTGCACCTCAGAGCCAACACTGGCAGTCGTCTAAACTGAGGAAGCAGCATCCTCACGTCGTACCAATCCACATTTTCCAAACTGCCCCGGTCAACTAGGAATACGGCCACACTCTTGTCATCTAATCTGGTGACCATGGCCCGATAATAGCCGTTCTCTTTCCATTTGACACAGCAAAGGTCATCGGGTTTGGGTTTCAACACCACCCCCTCCAGCTTACTGGCTGAGGAATAGAACCTGCACATCCTCCTCATCAGCTTGCTGAAGGTGCCGTTGTGCTTCCTCAACCTAATCCAAAACTCGGACGGATTTTTAACAAACTCTACCTGGGCATCATAGAAGGCGTTTATCTTCAACCTGGTAGATCTTAAGGCCGGGAGTGGAATCTCTTCATCCGCTTCTTCAGCAGGAGACTGAGACTGAAGAGCTGTGGCTTGTCCCTTCTCCTCTTCCTCCTCTTCTTCCCCTTCCTCCTCCTCCTCCTCCCTTCCCTGGCTCTGCAGGAATTGGTCGGCCAGGCAACAGGACTGTAGCCCGAATACACAGTTCAGGTTGGTCCCATCTTCTCCATACAGAGTGACATAATACACGTGCTCAAAGGAACAGTAAAATTCAATCTTGGCATTCACCGCCTGGCCCAGTATCAGTGTCTTCAGGTCACCCACCTGTGACCGAGACCAGCCTCTCCCACCGTCCCAGAGCCCATACAAGGCACAGGGGTAGGTCACCACGGGCATTCGAAAATACTCGGGCAGCAAGTAGCGGAGACTGCTGCAGCTCACTAACTCCTTCCTTCCATAGTCTACGTGGAGCACCTGGGCACAGCGCTGGGGCCGAAACGTCTCCAGCAAGAGCGCTCTGTACCAATGTCCGTCCAACCCACAGGAGGCACACGGAGAGCCAGGCTTGTCTGGGCTCTCCTCCCTCTCCTCCCGGGTGGCACTGGTAGAGTTCTCATCCCCCGTCCCCGTGGAACCCCAGTATATCTGGGCCATGCTCTCGGACAGGCGGTGGATCTCCTGCGAGAGGCTCCGGAGCTGGCAGTGAATGCGGTGGGGGTGGCACACCTGGGTCACCACCACCGGCTCCGTCACGCCCAGCTGCAGCTGCGGGTAGAAATAGTCCAGGCCAGGGTGCTCCTGCTTCGGAGGGACTCGCGGGAGGACCCGGGCCCCCGAGCCTAGGCCGGCAGCGGCCGCCGTCACGTAGCGCTTGAGCAGCGAGCGGAAGAGGCTGTCGGGCACCTGCCGCGCCAGGCTGAGCTCCTGCATCTGCTGCGACAGCCCGGGCACCTCCAGAAGGACCAGGCGATGGAGCAGCAGCACGTCCAGCACGCGCCCGTGCACCTGCCCGCCCTGCAGGCTGCTGAGGAAGTCCACGGCGCCGGGCGGCCAGTGCTGGGGCTCGCCCCCGCCCGCGCCGCCGCCGCCGCCCGCCGGCACCAGGCCGGCCAGCACGCAGCCCAGCACCTCGGAGGGCAGGTGGAAGAACTCGCTGCGCCCCGGCGCCAGGGAGCCCGCGTCCGCCGTGACGGTGCGGCCCTCGTCGAGCAGGAAGACGCGGCTCTCCTGCGCCTGCTGGCTGACCACGCGGCAGCGGTGCCATACGAGCCCCACCTGCACCAGGCACAGCTCGCCCGGAGAGGCCGTGGCGCTGCCCGGCGCCCACGGGAGGCGCGTGGCCGCCGCTTCCTGAATCTCCCGGTTCAGGCGCAAGTACTCCTCCCGCCGCTCGCCCACCAGCCCCCAGAGCTGCACGGGGATCACCTCAGGGCGCACGTCCACGAACGACACCCGCAGGACCAGCGAGGTCCCCGGGGTGGGCAGCCCGGGCGTCGAGGACATCTCCGCGGCGCGGTTCCGCGCTGGCGCACCCAGCCGCCAGGCCCGCCAGCGCCCCCGCACCCGTGCCGCGGGAGGGACGGCCCCACGGCCCCAGGCTCCCGGCACAGAGGGACCGGGCAGGACGCCCGGCGAGGCGCCCCCACGGCGAGATCCCCGACGCCGGATCTCCGGGACTCGCGCCGACTGGTAAGACCGGCGGCGGGACCAACCGCCGCGGTCGCGCCGCGCAGGCATTTGCAGCGCGCGGCGCCCCACTTCCGGGCGCGGGAGGCCCGCCGGGCCCGCGGGCGCGGCGCGGCGCGGGGGAGCTGGGCCCCGGCGCGGCTCGGGGCGAGGCCTGCGGGTTTGCCGAAGGGGCTGGGAGGGCTGTTCCCGGGGCCACGCGGTGGCGGGGTCGCGATCCAACCTACTTCTCGAAAGAGCGCCTTCCGTCGCGGAGGGCGCAGTGGGCGGGCCTGGCGGAGGGCGGGGTGGGGGTGGGGGGCGACACCGAAGGGGGGCTGGCTCTTGGCCGTCCACCTAGTGCTGCTGGAGCCCCGTGTGCCCATGCTAGGCTCCGAAGGAACGGGAGGAGACCTGGGGGCGCCGAGGGCACGTGCCTGGGCGTTAGGGCCTAACGCTCAGAGGGCCCGGGGCTCAAGGGCGGAGGCCGACCGGGATGCCCCTGCGTCCCGCGGGCGGGGTGCTTGCGTGCGGCCCATTCCCCTTTCGGTGTTGTGACGTTGAGCAAGTTGCTTACCCTCTTCTTGAACCTGTTTAGTAGCTTGAATTGATGAAGTTGTTAAGAGGGTTACAGTAAAGTATGAATGTATTTGGAGACTGTTACATCTTCCCCACAGCTACTGGGCTTGACTTGCTCTGCTTTTTTTGGCCTAATTCCGGCTTCTCGGTTTTGCAGGCATTTATTCTTTTACTCACAGGGCTAGCGCAGAACCGGACTTAACAAAAGGAGGTCTAGAGGAACGGAAGAAACACGGCTTGGTATCTTGCTGTATCTACTACGGCAGGGGACCTCTTGGCTGTCCTCTTGTTCTGTTCCCTCATTGAAATCTTAGCAAGGTAACCCTTAGAAGACTGCAGGGGGAGGGAGTGGAAGGGGAAAGTGCAGGGTGGTGGTGGTCGGGGGGACTGTGAGTAGCTCCCAGACATATGCCTAGAATAGATTTTTGTTCATTCGCAAAGCCAGTCACGTTCGTGGGAGTTTCTCGTGTCACTCCTTCACATTTTGAAATATCATCAAGGGGCGCCTGGGTGGCTCAGTCGGTTAAGGGTGGGTCTTCACCCAGGTCACGATCTCACGGTTTGTGGGTTCTCTGGTCCCTCCCAGCTGTGTGCTGACAGCTCAGAGCCTGCACCTGCTTCAGATTCTGTGCTTCTCTCTTTCTCTCTCTCTCTCTCTCTCTCTCTCTCTCTGCCCCTCCCCTGCTCTCTCTCTATTTCAAAAAATAAGCATGAAAAAAATTAAAACAAGAAAAAAGAAAAAGAAATACCATCAAATACAATGTAAATAAAATCAAGACAGTTCTTAATATAATCCTGGGCTATTAAATCTCAGCGTTTTCAATCTATCCAGGTTAGAAGTAACCTCCTTCTGCCAAAACCTCCCATGCTTACTTCTTTCAAGTTTTTTTTTTTTTTTAATATTTATTTTTTTAAAGTAAGCTCTAGGTGGGGCTTCAACTCATATCCCTGGGATCAAGAGGCACATGCTCTAGGGAATGAGCATCCCCTCAGTCTGAGGGGACTAGAGACTGAGTATCCCCCAGCCTTCTCCCCCCATACTTTTTAATGGCACTTTCACATTGTGTTGCCGTTGGCTTTGAGCACTTTGGCATCCTGCCAACTTAAACACTCCTTGTGGCAATAAATGTTGGTTGCATTCCTGGGACCTAACATGGGGCTGACACAGTAAGTACTTGCTGGATGAATAAATACAAGAATCATTTGGTTTCTTTAAGAAGTTAGATTTTTATCTGATAAACTCATCCTTGACAATTCAGTTTCGGTTTCCAATTTTTCTGTAATGTTTTATATTCATGATGGAAGAAAAACATTTGATTTAAAAACATCTAGCAAGATCTAGGGGTACCTGGGTGGTTCAGTCAGTTAAGCTTCTGACTTCGGCTCAGGTCATGATCTCCCGGTTTGTGGTTCCAGCCCCACGTCAGGCTCTGTGCTGACAGCTCAGAGCCTGGAGCCTGCTTCAGATTCTGTGTCTCTGTCCCTCTGCCCCTGCCCCCGCGTGTGCTCTGTCTCTCTCTCCTTCTCAAAAATAAACGTTAAAAAAATATAGCAAGATGTAGCTCAAATGTCTCTCTTCGTGACTCTACTATTCACCCAGGCAGAACTGGCTAGCCCCCCGCCCCCTCTGTTACATTTAGTTTTTGTGACATATGATGTCACGCCATGCAATTGTTTACTATTTCTCCTTTTTACCCGGGTATGAACTTCTTAAAGGCAAGAACTCCTCTCATTTTTTATATTCTCAGGGCCTAGCACAGTACTGAACTTTTAGTCAGCACGCAATAAATGTTGAACAAGAGAATAAGCAGATTATCTGGCACTGTGTCCTTTATGGTGGAAGGAAGGAGTTCATTATAAAATGGTCTTATTATCATCTGGAATTGTTTGATCATCCCACGGAATAATGGAGGTTTCAATTCTCTGTTTCAGCTCAAGCAGTATAACCAAACCCTTACAGAGAGCACAGGGCTGTAGATAGAGGAAATGACTTCTGTCTTCTGTTGAACTTGTCTCCTAACCTCCTTCCATGGCTCAGTGCCTTGACTTCTGAATGTCAGGGCATATCATGTGGCTATAATGGGCTGAGAACCTGTTCCTCCCATCCTCCCAGATGTTCCCAATGTCCCCCCTCTTCTGTGTCTGGGGGAGGTAGCTTTATTTGCCCTGCATTGCTCTGCTGCTGGACAGGGAGCTTAAAAAATCAGACCACTGTGCCGTGAGGATTAAGCTCCTGCTACCACCGTCCATCTCCAGAACGTTTTCCTCATCCCAAACTCTGTAGCCATTAAACACAGACTTCTCATTCTCTCCCATTCCAGCCCATTAGTAACCACGATTCTCCTTTCTATGAATTCGGTTACCCCGGGTTATCTCCCATAAGTAGGATCATACGGTCTGTGTCCGTTTCTGCCTGGCTTACTTCACTCGGCACCACGTTTTCAAGATTCATCCGTGTTGCAGCATGTCTCAGAATTCCCCTGCTTTTTAAGGTGGAGTAATATTACATTGTGTGTGTGCGCGTGCGCGTGCACACACACACACACACACACACACACACACACACACACACACCACATTTTGTTTATCCCTTCATACATCGTCTGTCAGCAGACATTTGGGTTTCCACCTTTTGGCTCTGTGAAAAACGCTGCTATGGACATTGGTGTGCAAGTAGCTGTTCAAGTCCCTGATTTCAATTCTTTGGGGTAGGGACCTAGACCCGGATTGCTGGGTCATACGATAATGCCATGTTCAGTTTTTTTTTGAGGAACCTCTACACTGTTTTGTATAGTTTTACATTCTCATCAGCCACGTTTCCCCACATTCTCACCAGCACTTGTTATTTTCTGTTGTTGTTTTTAACAGCCATCCTCATGGGTATGAAGTGGTACTCATGAATTTTGCACCTATGTTCATAAAAGACGTTGGTCTGTAGTGGTCTTTTTTATAAACAGATTTAAGCATTTGGGACAATAAAAAAAAAAAAAGTCAGGGCTGTCCTGAGGTTTCTTGGTTGTGTTGGTGAGTTTCTAGTGCCACAGAGAATCCTGGAGCAGGACCAGATTTTAAAGGACAGGGAGGAAGGATGTGTACAAAAAGTACTGTTGTAATATTGGGAAAGTTCAGCTCACAAGGACTGTGGCCCTCCTGGAGGAGGTATATAGTTGGCAGCTGAGGGAACATGATCGAAACTTGAGAACGAGTAAGAACCAGGAAGACAGATGATGGGAGCATCTGCCATTTATTGAGTAATGGTAAATGTTCACGAATTCCCAGCCTAAGTGTAGTAGCTGGAGTCACAGAACTGCAGGACTCTCCCGAGAGACAGAGAGAGTGACAGTTAGCAAGAGGGCCAAGAACAGAACCCCGAAGAACCAAAATTTAAGTACTGTGCAGCAAAGAAATAGCCAATAGAGACTGCAAAATAGGAAGCAGCAGGAGGGAATAGTATTTTGAAATCAAAGTAAAATATGGTATTTAAAAAGGAGAGCTGATTCTCCAATGTTTCAAGGAATTCCAGCGTTATTTTCCCCTTCGATCCTCAGCCAGTGATCATGTCCATCACTGTAATTTATTAGATATCCTTTCTAGTCCCAGCAAAACCGAATTAATAGGAAAACTGGGTCAATGGCAGAGCTGGATTTATTATAAATTAACAAGCTTGTAGTGACAAGGTAGGAGCATCCTTTTTGCTAATATTTCAAAGCTGACATCTAAATTAAGCCTGTTTTTATTTCAGTTGTGAAAAGTACAGATTAAGACTTAAAAATCATCTCTAAATTTATTATCATCATTTAAAAATAACACCAGGGCAAAGCCGCACCAGGACACAACAAAACCTTTTACAACCCATCAGGCGTTTTTAAAACATTTATTTTAAAAATCAGAATAAGGCGCTATATTTACTCACATATATTCCTGTTTGTTACCAGATATTTTCAGCAAACAGACATCTTTAAGCCTCTTCATCTGCTTTTATCAAACCTTCAGAGTGGCTCCTGCTGCTGTTGACAATCACAGCAGCCTGTTGGGGGTAAAGTACGGGGAGAGAAAAATAATCACGTATTCCTCAAAATTCAGAAATAATAAAACACTTGAGCGGGTAAATGTGCATTTGTATGGCACCAACGAAGGCCAAAATAGTGATGTAATTTCCATACACACTCTAAAATGAATAATATAAACTTGTCCCATTATTAACTATTAACTCACCAAATACTTTGTGTTAAACCCTAGAGTTTTGTGGAATAGCTATTAAACTGATGACTACTTCGTAAACATTGTAATAATTACGTACGTTCAAAAACACACGATCTTTTGAAAATGCAGCTAAACAGTTGGTTTGGTGAAGAATCTCATGAAATCAAGTGTTACTGACCCAACACAATTATTCTGAAGGTAGGAGGAAAACAACACATGAGTTTTTATGGATATAAGGTCTTTAGAATTGATGCTCAATCATTCCTCCACACGACCTGGCATTTAGTAATCATATATATTTTGGGGGAATCGTTTTTAAAGAATCCTGTGTGTGCATAAATGTTTTTCTCTCTCCACCCCCCAAAAATTCTCTGAATGCAACAAATACCTTCTGAGTGGCTTCTATTTGGAGTTTTAAGAGAAACAGAGATGTATTACATGGTCCTTGCTTGCAAGCAGTTCATTCTGTACGGGGGAAGGAGGCATAAATCCATATACACAGTCATGTGTTCTTAGGAGGGGAGGCAATGGGAGCACAGAGGTGTTGCAAATGTGGAAGTCTCCGGAGGTCATTCTAGATATTAAAGTAGGCTTTAACCCCAACCTGAGGATGAATGGGCAGTGGTGACGGGAGCACACAGTGGGAACGTGGCATGAGAAGCGGCCAAGTGAAGAACAGCTCCAGAGAAAGAAGTGGAGGAATGCCTTTGCAGGAAGGTGGAGTGCAGGTATGCGGTGAAATGCAAAGGTTAGGAAAATGGCTTGGAGTCAGATTGAGAGGGGCTCGGACGTGGTATTAAAGATTTTTGCCTTTATTATGTGTGTATGAGGAGCAGCTGAAGGTAAGAACGTAGAGTGACATGTCCAGTATTGCTTAAAGGAAGAAGAGGCTGCCACTCTGTGAGGGAGGATTTTCCCGTGACGCAGGCCATCTATATAAAAATTTGCATTGTACTTTAAGGCCTGAGTAAACCTTAGCCAAGCTTGAAATATGAGAAGTTAATCAAATTCAGGAAAAAGCAAATCCCAACAAATTTTTAATCTTGTTTTTTTTTTTTTCCCCACATGACATCAATATAATGGCCCCCTTCAAGTATGTGCAAGTTAAGATTCTAGAAGATTCTAGAGTTCCAGCACTTCATCTTATAAAGGAATGGAAATCAAGAGAAGTGAAAGGACTTAATCTAGTTATACTACTTTGTCATAAGTAGAACCTGAGTTGGATATAGGTCTTTAGAATTCAAGCTCAATCATTCCTCCACATTACCTGGCATTTAATAATAACATATATTTGTTTGGTAATCATTTTTAAAGAATCCTAGTTTAACTGAGGAGAAGAGAATTGAATACTTCCCTCCTCCCACCCAATTTTTAACCCTCATATATTAAAATACGCATTTTTTTTTCCAGTGGAGGTAATCTGTTTTCACAAACAGAAAAGAACATGTATAACTATTTTGACTGTAAATAAATGTTGTGGTTAAAAAATTGAAGATGATGGCAGAATAGCATTTTTTTACATTTAAAATCTCCCTGAATTTTCCTTTTTTTCTTAGCGAAGTGAAAGAAATTTCAGACTAGTCTTATGATGGACATTCTTAAAATAATGAAGACAAAATTGATTTATGTTATCTGTAGCTGTAAAAAAAAATTGTTGAGTACCTCACAGCAAAGAAATGCTGCCAATGAGCATAAAGACGTATATAAAAATAAGACATGGCCCCACCACTAGTGGCTTATAATCAAATAGGATTTGGAGCACTTGATAGATACTTTATTCCTTACTGAAATCAAATTTCAGTAATGTTATCTCTATTTAGATATATATGCTAATTCACTTATATGTATAAAGAACAAAGAATTGTATGTAACTAACAATCGCTATATATTTTTCAATGAGAGAAAATCATTTGGGAAGAGAAAAATGCGGAAGGTAGAAGCGAAACAAACTTAAATGTTAGTTATTATCAATACTGAAGATAAATACTACATACAGTATTAGTATAAGAAAGTGAGATTGAAATGGTTACGTCTTTACTGAAATTTTAATTCCTTTTTATTTACTGTGGATTACTTTGAAGCAGATCAAGATGATTTCAAGTTGGTATAAATAAAGTGAAATTCCAAGATACATTAATGAAAATGACTTCACTGGAAAAGTATGAAATGGGAAGAGACATATGTGTTGGATATAAAGGATTTGGTCAGATTATGGAGGGTCTTAATGCTCGAGATAAGGCATGGTGACTGCATTCTAAAATTTGGATTAAAGACCATTCAAATTTATTTAAAATGTACGAGACAAAAAAAAATGCGTAAAGAAAAATCTACTTTTAGAAGATTCAAGAGCACTGGACTGGGTTGTTGTGAAGATAACATAAGGCATTTGCTGTATACCTAATTAGAATATAATAACTGCCAATTATAGTAATAATAATTAGGAGATCTGTATTTTTATTCAGGCTCTGCTATCAAGTGACCTATGAGCATGAACATCTCTACTTCTCTGGCCCTCTGTTTCACAACATGTACAATGAGAAGGTTAAACCAGATGATCCCAAGGAGTCACTTCAGGTTTAAAAATTCCAATTATTCATGTTGAATCCAGAGATCAAGGAATAGTACTCAGTACTTAAGCAGTGTTTTTACCCCCATACCCCTCAAAGAATAAAGCTAAACAAACTTTTCATGGTCCAGTTTGCATATTTTGATCCAGTCTTTACTTAATTTTAAAAGTTATAAAACATGAAAACCCAAGAGTCCCCCAAAGTGGTCCCAATGCAGAACACTTGGGAATTTAAGAACACAATATTATTTTAAATATATTTAACAACTCAATTCACACAGATTGACAGATGCAATGGAAAAGTAGACCACCAACAGATTTTGATTAAACTCCACAATCTGAAAATTTCATAGAAAAACAATAAGCCACTGCATATTCGTACATCACATTAAAATATATATTTAAAGTATACATCCTCTTTTAAATGGCAGTGATTATACATTAGTGCAACCACAGAGCACTTGTAAACTTTTTTTTTGTGGCTCAACATCACCCATGTCCATGACAACAAATTCTGTTTGGTCAACTCCACTGTCTTTCTTGGGTCCAAGCGTTTTGAGTTTTCCTATGTTGACAGTCATAGCCTCTACTTACAACTGTATCCATCTATCCAGAAATGCCCACTGTCTGTGGGTGTGGGAGCAGGTGGTATACAGGTCAATCTGAAGAAATCTCTCACCTTTATAAAGTAAGAAAAAGGGTTTGATCTGATGATTAGAGACATAACCATATATCACAGGCAATTTATACTTCTCACTAGGCAGGAAGCTTTGTCAAAATGGAGTAAGGTTCAGGCCAGAGATGGCTTCAGTATGATTCCTTAGTTATCTCTCCTTTGGGCCCTTAGTGTTAAGGAAGGGAAGATAAGAAAGGATGCTTGTCAAAAGTGGCTGACATCATCTCAGCCTTGCTTTTAAAATGCCACGGTTTAAAATTCAAAGGCTGATAATGATAATAACAAGTTGCTTTATGAAAAGCAACTTAAGCTTGAGCAACTCAAGCAACTTAAGCTGTCCGCTTAAGCGTTAATCAAACAAGTTGCATGTTCTTATATATCGAGATTCTCAGGAGCAAGCAGCAAACTCTGGTCGCAATGGCATATGTAACGAAGCAGACACTCTTCTCTGCTTTCATCAAGACTCGGTCTGTAGCTGGCAGGAAGTCCTAAGCGTGTGCAGTGGAGTGCTGACCAATAACGCAGATCTAACTAAAGATGGGACACTGACAGAAAGGAGCTTCTTTCCTTGAAATCCAAACATCATGTCAAATTGACGTTTTTTTGGTCCTCTTGGCAAGAAAAGGTACATCAACTTCCGTCACCACTAGGGAGACTCAAAATGTTTATTCATGAATTTTCAGTCACCTCCCTTTAATTTACAGTATGTGCATGTTGACAACAAAAATGAATCCCCGAGTTTCAGCTGAAAATACAACAGTTTCAATGTATTTCTTAATCACTAAGTATGTATGTATTCTTCCACATTCCTATTGTCTACTTCAGGTCTGAGATGCCCCCTTGTGGCACTTCTCTAAGTAGGCTCCTCAGCACAGAATAGCATCGCAAAGGTCAAATCTTCTGGCCCAAGGGAAGTGCTCAGAATTCAATCTTCTTGAAAATTCTGTGCTGGGTCTCACTGGGTGGCCTTGGGTAATCCAACCAGATTGCTTTTGAACAAAAAGAGGAGTCAAAGAGAACTTGGGTTTCCAGAGAAAAATAAAGTGCTGCCCCCTATAAATCACAGTCTCTGTGGAGTACAGTGTCTTCCTAAAGAGGTAGAAATAATAGGGGTGTGTGTTGTAGGTGCCCATATTTCAATGATACTGAACACTGTATCTTTAAGGGCTGCATCTTTAAGGGCTTAAAATGGACTGACTCCACTCATCTCTCTGATTTTTTCATAAGTAAGCCAGAACACCAGTGACCAAGGGGTCTGAAAGATTAACCAAAGAAGTTAGTGCGTATTTCAAAGCGATTATGAATATTCTACATATATGCATATACATCTTTGAATGACGAAGTCATTTTGAATCCACTTAGGCTGCAAACAAATATTTTGGTATTTCACCTTTAGAGAGCACTTTATAGTTGACAAAGCATTTTCATATCTTATTTTTCATAGATTTCTCTGAACAATTTACAATAGAAAGGAAAGGTACTGACATCCCTATTTTACAGATGAGGGCACTGAGGCTCGGCAATCGAATACTTATTCACATATGATAGAGCTAGACTACAGGCTTCTGGCTTCCATTCTAGGGTTCTTTTCACTGAACCATTACTAGCTAAAAGGCTAGGACTCGCCATGCCTGAATTCTAGGCTGGGCTTTTCTGTGTGTACTTTCTGTGTGGAGATGGACAAGGAGACATTTAAGAACTTGAAACTGAAGACAGAAGATTAGCCCCTGAGATGTAAACCATAAACTCAACACCTGATCTCTCACAAAGTGGATAGAAAAATTCACACTAAAGAGAGAAAAGAGCTTCCAGCTCAGGGAGACATGCCTATCTTGATATACCTGTGTCAAAAGGAATTAAAGGGCAGGGGGTTATTCAACAATAGAAGATATAAACGTGGAAGGAAATCACAGAGGAAACACTGGAAGGAATCGTCAGGGAAAGAGTATCTTGGATCCAGTTCCCGTATGGTTTAGTTCATAGGTTATAGGTAATATAGATCAGAGAAAAACTATCACACTAGAATCAAAATAGAAGCCTGAGCAATTAGACTATAAAATGTATTTGGTTAGACACTTTGTGAAGCAATATTTAGGTCACGTGTTTAGAAATACGGAGTATGTTATATGGGAGACGGAGACTTTACCGGTGGGTTTAGGAGAACACATCTTGATTAGTTAAATGTGTGAAGAGGGACACAAAATAAAGGAGGTGAAGCCATGATGGTATCATATCCTTGTGACAACAAAAATCAAGTGAGCCACGGATATCATTGCAATCAGATCAAGGAATTAGAGGTCTTGGTTAAGACTGGACTATATAATCCTTCCTAACTGTTCTGGTAATCAGACTTCTGTATGCGAATGAAAGAAATATTAATTAGGGATTGAGTAAAGCAAGGCCATACTACTTTCACGTAGTGGAAGGGACTGGGCTTGAGTTTAGCTGGCCTATGAATGGGAGTTGGACAGGGAGAGCATACAGCCACTAACAGGGGTACTACATAGATGGGATCCTTGGAGCGTCTGCGCAGGATCACACGTAGGTGGTGCATGTGCACTTGTTTTCTCTTCACCGTAAAGAATCCAAGTGAATATGAACCCATGTGGTCTGCTCTGGTCTGGCTATTGCTGTGACTGCTCAAAAGAGTCCTTCTCCATGCCTTTCACTGTGGGGCTGAACACATAAGGGCTCTTGGGTTGATATTCTTAAATACTAAGATTACAAATAAGCTCTTCCTGTTACTTTTCTGTGTGCAGCAAGCAGCCTCCTGATTGTGACCTGCCTTCACGTACAGCTTGAATTTAGGAAGCACACTGTCCAAAGGACTTCAGCGTCTGGATCACTTGCCAAGTGTGTTTCTCAGTGTGAAGGGGCCAGTGCCGTGGTCCGATCATCAGTTTCAACGAGTACGGTCGAAGTGAATCTGTATTTGCAAGGCCAATTTACTTGGAGGTTTCATGAGTCAGGTTTCTAAGCTCAGGGTCATGCACTGTGGCAGACCAACAAGGCAGTGCCACCCTGGAGATCTCTGCTGGTTAGCCAGCTGTTTTGGGAACATCTCTCTATCAGCACGCACTGTCTCTTTTCCCTGACGACTTCCATAGCTACCTGCGGGATCTTGAGAGATTCACTACACTGTATTAGCTAGGAGCATGGCTTCAGAGCTGAACAGACCCACAGCTAGTTCCCAGCTCTGCCACATACCAGCTAAATGAACTTGGGCAAGCGTCTCATCCTCTGAGCCATGTTTTTCTCATCTGAAAAATGAGGATAACACCACCTGTTTTACTAGGTTCTCAAAGACTTAGCACAGTGCCTGTCCTATGTGAAGTACTCTTTCTTTCTCATTTATATTCCCTGAGTCTCACGCACAAAGAGAATGGGTCAGATTCAGTAGTCTCGGTATTCCTTTGGACTGGGATATTCTCCCTGCCCTCACGCCTCCTGCCCCTGATTTTTTCACCAATGGCCTCACCATCCTCACAGTCCCCCACACTAGACATACAAAAGTCCCATTTCCTTTGTTCCCTCCCCACCTTTTACATAGAGTCAGTTAAGTCCTATGGAGTTAACCATATATGTCTCTAGAATATATCTTTGCTCCATTTTTACAATCATCTCCAGGATAGAGCGCGGATAAAACTTCCTTTCTTGGGTCCTGGCTTTAAATGTATCTTCTGTATTGCTGCCAAAGTAGTCCTGTCCCCAAACAAACCTGAGTACTTTCCTCCCATGATTAAACAGCTGCTTGCTTGCTCCGGGGTTTTACCTAAACCAGCAAACTGACCCCGGTAAGGTCCTTTTATAACCCAGTCCATAGGTACTTCTCTAGAATTCTGTCCCACCACGTCTCCCCTGAGGACCTATTCTCCAGCTACACCGAATTTTCTGCAGTTGCCCCAACCTACTGGGTCCACGCATGAGTTGATCCCTAGGCTCATACTGCTTTTCTTGATAAATGCCTATTGATCTTTCAAAGCTCGGATCAAACGTACCTCTGCAGAAGACTTTTGTGCCTTCCCAAACAGTCAGAGCCATGTTTACTTCACTACCCGTGTTCCCCACACATTTTGTTTATACCACTAGTAGAGCAGTAATACAAACTGCTTAGTAAGACCATGTCCTCTGGAGTCAGACTTGCTGGGTTTGCCTCCCTGATGCCACGAATTGATAACTACCTAGCCTGGCTGAGTTCTTTATACTCTAAGCTTTTGTTACTCCTCTCTAAGAGAGAAATCACAATAACCTACTGAAGAGATTGTTGGGAGAGTTCAGTGAGTTAATCCGTGAAAATGATTAGCACGGTGTTGGTGCTCTTACCAAGTGATTTAATAATGTTAACTTTATTATTTCTGTAATTTTCACTATTTACATGTCTACATTTTCCATCACATTATAAGCTCCTCTCAGGCAAAAAAACTTATTCCCTAGGGCTACCAGCACTTACGATAGTGCCTGGTTCATGGCAGGCCAAATCAAAATCCTCCTTTCCATTAAGAAACATCCATAGATTTGAGATAATTTCAAGATATAATCTAGACAATCAAAATAAGGTTTTACACTTGGGTACACTTTTGGACCAGCTATTGCCCAGGGCTTTGGCTACTAAATCCATGTTAATAGATACCTACTATTGCTTGGTGATGTCACTTATTCTCAGAGCTTCAATTCCCATCTATATGTAGACAGTGCTCCCCTCTAAATCTCCATCCCCATATTTTCTGTAAGATCCAGATCAATATACGAAGCTAGTTATCTAGACCTCTGTTCTTAGATGTCCTATGAGTATTCAAAACTTAACAAATCTAGAGCTAAACTTGTTATTCTACCATGAAATCATCCCTACAAATGATCTCCGTGTTAGGATATTACATCATCCGTTGCTCAGGTTGGGAATCTGGGAATGAAACCCAGCATTTCTTGCTTTCTTTGACCATCTTCCCCTCCTCATCCAGTCATGCTTGTCATGCTTCCAGCTCCTTGCTTTCTCCTAAATTATTTTGTAGATCTATCTTTTTCTTTCCCCATTGTGATACTCTAGTCCGCACTATCATTATGTCTCATCTACTACTGTTCCTGGCCTTTCTCTAATCCACATGGCAGCTGGAATGATCTTTTTAAAAATACACGTATCATCAAGCCGGTGCCCCTCACTCTTATGGGTCCTATGACCCTTTCCACACTGATCTCTGCCTCTCTCTGGCCTCACCTTGTACCTCTCTCCTCCATGTCTTCATGCCTCGGCCGGCTGGGTTTCCTTCAGTTCCTCGAACTCCTCGTGTTCTCTGTCCATTCCAATGATTCCCTCTACCTAGAATGTTTTTTCTGCTCTTTTTATCTGGCTAAGTCCTACCCATTCTTCAAAACTCAATTCTAAAGTCCATTGTCCATGGAGGTATTCTTAATCTCCAGGCCTAGGCTGTATGCACTTGCTATATATTGCCATAGCACCATGCACTTTTCCTCTACCACTCATCACTTCCAGTTTTTTATTCAGTGTTTGGCCCTTATCAAACCAGCAGCTCTGGCACTAGGGCAGGGGGTGAGACTCTTCTGTTCATCCCCCCAAACCAGGCGTTGAGTACAGGGCTTTGCTCAATTAATATTATCATATTGTGTAAAGTATTGATTGTTTGAATTTCTAAATGCACGACTCAGTCTTTCAAATATGTTCTAACTTACAAAATCCTTGAGTACCCTGTGTTTATTATATATGTTGTTACTTGAGTAAGTCTCACACTACATCTTTGTTCACCTCCATAAAAAATAACATCCAGACCTAATAAAAATGACATAAGGCTTTTTTACTAAGCAGAGCTTTGTGGTGATAAGTATTAATGGATAATGCAACATTTGCCATCAAAGTAACAAAAATTTGTTTGAAACAGTAACATTTCCACAGGAATGGTCTCTAGCATAAAATCTTTATACCTGTCCCAAACTACAGTACTTTGACTAAATAGACCACTAAAGGTTTTTAAATTGCAGAAAAACCCTCTCCTCTGGCTTTATAACAACAGAATATCAACTTATTTATTTCTGGATGTAACTGAATTATTTTACTTTATTCTACCAAGAAAGGTAACAGGACTCTGAGGAGAGATAAAAAGAAAACAAAAAAAGATGTAAAAAAAGAGAAAGAATTGTGGTTTGGGGGCAGAGCCATGCTAAAAACCAAAAGAGAAAGGGGAAAATATTTACAGATTAAAAGCAATTTAAGTACAAAGAAAACAAAAACAAAGGAAAAACCTGACGTTACCATTCTCAGCCAAGACGGTAAAAAGCCTTTATATAGACTCATGAATCCTTCTCCTTGAACAGCCTGAATCAAGCAGTCAGTTGATGATTTATACAAAAGTCCCCTAAAAAGGAAAGAAGACAGTTCTACTAAATTTCTTGTGTGTAAATGGATGTGTAAAGAAAACATAAATAAAAAATAGTCTAAGCAAACTTACTCTAATGAAACTTAAATATTTTCTGCTAGCTTAGAACAAATAATATTTGTAGTTCACTATATATAAATCACCTCTTTTGAGTTTAAAGGTATTTTCTTTAGATGTCTAAGGCTGACTCTTCTGATTCATCCCACCCTTAGTCTTATACTTAGAATTCGCTCTACCTGATCTCTTCCAGAGAGAATATAGTGTTTTATATCAAATCAAATTCTCCGTGTTACCTGTAAGTCATAAGCTTCTGAAGAAAGTGCTCTGTAAATTCTCAGCAGAGTATATTTTCATAAACTCTTTGAAAACAATAAAATCACAATAAATACCTTGTGTCTAAATAATATGATCATTAAATTAGTTTATATCCTCAAATGCACAGTACTTTTCCCTCAGACAAAGAGCAAGTAATTACATACAAACAGTTTGCTGGTTGAACACATGAACACACGTATTCATTTCTAACAAGAATAAATGCAGGGAAACATCTTAAAGAAACATTATTATTACAGACATTCGAACACATGAATAGCGAAGACTTTCTATCTACCTTCCTTGTTTATCTCGTGGTTGATTCATTATTCGGCTTTTGATGACATCAGCAGGTGTTCCCAGAATAGAAGCTACCAGTCCAGAACATAAACTGTAAATACAAAGAAACGAATTTGAAAGATAATAAACATAGGGGTTTCTAAATTTTGAGAAAGGGAAATTTGATATGTAGACAGAAAGAATGTATGTATCATTGTATTATTCTTCATAATGATCTTAGTTTACCTTAAAGTCAATGCTTAATGAATTCACTAAAGAGGTAGAAAAAAGAAAAACTAAAAATAATGTCCGGTCGACAAGTATACACGGAACACCTGCTGGTGGCAGGCACTCTTCTAGGCAGTGGGGAAGACACACCCGGTCCTGTCCCTGAGGCACTTAGTTGGGAAGGGGCAGAGAGGAAATGAATAATTTCAGATGCAGGTAAGTGCAATGAAAAAAAAAGACAAAATGGGACAGTGTGCTAGGGAGTAACTGGGTGACAGGCAGCCGGGGAGAGGCTCTGGGGCAGCAGCAGAACTGAGACCTGACTGGTGAGAAGCATCCGTGTGAAGACACGGAGGAAGAATGTTGCGGGCAAGAGGAACAGCCCAGGAGAAGCCGTGAGTCGGAAAGTGCCCTTGGTGTGCTTAACAGCCAGAAGGCGGCCAGCAGGGCTATGGCGTCCTGAAGGAGGGAGGCCAGCCATGGGAAAGACTAAAGAAGCAGGCAGAGATCAGCCCATGAAGGTTGTTTAAGGAGTCTGATTTTATCCTAGATAATGAAAGGAAGTCATCGAGAGGATCGGAAGCAAGGAAATCACCTACTTTGGTTAATAGTTAACAAATAAGAAAAAGTTCACTCTGACCACTGTTTAAGCCTCACTTCACTAAGCTATTTGATTTGAATATAATAACCTTACCTTTTCCCGCCAGCCTAAAGGATCTTTCTAAAATACAAGTCTAACTATGCCATTTTTCCCTACTTAGAGGCATCTAAGACTCGCTCCCTATTACCTGATTTGGCTTCTACACTGGCTGCTGCACACATTACTCCAAAATCACATCCCTCTTTGCCCATTATGCTCTAACAACATAACTAAGTGTAGTTCTCTCTACTTCCCATACTATGTAACACCTCCGTGTCTTCAGTTCTTCCATTTGGAATGTTCTGCACCCCCATCCAGTAGGGAAATTCCTGTTTTTCTTTGAATCTATGTTCAGGCATAAGGGCTAGGAAGTTTAGGCTTATCCCTTCTTCCTTTATCCACCAAGGCTAATCACTCCTTCTTGAACATGGCATGTCAGTTACTCAGAAAAGACAAAATGGATATGGTCAGCCTACTGCAGAGTAAATCAAGATTCTGAGAAGATACTGAGAAGTTAATCAAGAGACTGAGAAGTGAAGAAACCACCAGCAGTTCATTATATATGTGGGCATGAGAGGCAATTACAGAGCATGAGCATCCACACACTGAAAACCCATGAACTTCTTGAAACTTTTCCATGAGAAAGACATATGATGAGTAAAAGGGTGGTTGACCTGAGTCATAGAGAATGGAAGTCCCATGTCCCAGAAGCCGAATCCGCAGACTGGGATCCTGGCAGTAAGCATAACGGCTTATAAACATAAACAGCCAATGGAAAGCTGGAAAGGAAAACCGTGGAAAACTTTTAGGTCCTTCTAGGACATCAAATACCTCACAAATACAGGGACCACTGGCTTCTGTGCCAAGGCTTTTGAAATCTCTGAAGGCTCTATGGCAGGAAGTTGAAGCTACCTTAGGAATTTTCATACTCTCTCTCACTCTAGGAAGTACCCAGACTCTGTCTACCTCTTTCCAGCCAGGATTTACAATTCAAAGGAGAAAATTACTTTAGAAATACTTGAATTCGAGAGAAGGAAATCATATAACCTATTTCATATTACAGCAAATGACCCAACTGTATGTCATGTACATACAGCCTATTTCATATACTACAGCAAGTGACCTAATAACTCCTTGTGTCTCTGTCCACATAACAGCCATTGTCTATGTGGGAAGAGCTCTTGTTTCACCATATACTTTCCAGTAGGTGCACACAACTGCTCTTTTCATATTCTTTCCTGTTAGTTCAGATTCTTTGAAAGCTTAATACCATCAATTTTAATACACCTTCATATTTTCACACAGAAAATCTTAACTAACACCTAGATATAGTGTGCTTTGGCTAGACTTCTTTAAAAAAATAAACACTGAAAGAGCAAATAATGTGTTAAAGAGGCCTCAAATAAGCTGGTATCTAGGGTCAAAATGAAAAGATAGGGCAATAAAAGGAACATGGATTTTGCTCAAGCTACTTGCACTGAAATGGACGTTGCTGCTTTTTGCTATTGGCCTTTATCGCTCCTTGCGAGTAATACCCCCAAATGAAGCCCAGGCCACAGCTGAAGTGATAATGGACAGAAAGTGACCGGGTGAGTCTTCTGATCTCTCCAGAAGGCCCAATGGCTTATCTGCAAGACCAGTGTCAGATATTCCATCAGCACCGTTTCAGAGAAAGTGATCCTCTCAAGGATGAACTAAATAATCATGCTCATGTATCGTCTTCACAGAGAGTAAACTAGCCAGTTTTACCTCTCAATAGCCTCATGATTTGAAAAGAAGAAAAAAGGCGTGCCTGGGTGGTTCAGTCAGGTAAGAGTCCAGCTCTTGGTTTCGGCTCAGGTCGTGATCTCATGGTTCTTGAGACTGAGCCCCACTTTGGTCAGAAAGCAGAGCCTGATCAGAGCCTGCTTGGGATTCCCTCTCTCCCTCCTCCTCCTCCCCCTCCCCCTCCTCCTCCTTCTTCTTCTCCTTCTTCTTTTCTCTCTGTCTCTCTCTCTCTCTCCCCCTCCCTCCCTCCCACTCCATCCTCTCAAAAAAAAAAAACATTAAAAAAATAAGAAAAAAAAAAAAAGATTATTCTGGCCTTTCTGTTCTTTATCATCGCCTGACCATTAATTCAACTCTCCACTGTTCCTCTGCTTTCTTTGTTAAACATAACGTGTCACCTGCTTTCTCACCTCACTAAAATCCTGACTTGTCTTTTACTGTTCCTGCTCTACCCTGGGAGAGGTACTTTTACTTACACCATTTTTAAAAATTGTGGTTAAATAGACACAACACAAAATTTACCATTTTGACCACTTTTAAGTGCGCAGTTCAGTGCTTATATCATTTTTATTTATATCAAACTCATTTTTCCCTCGGTGTTGATGGCTCATATAAAGCTCTCTGATTGTACAGCTGCAATCCCCTTCAAGCCTCCATGAGCATTCATTTTATTCTATGACACAGTATCCAGAACTTCCAGATCACACAGCACTGTTTACTTACTTAGAGTTCATGGTTAGCAAATTTTGAGCTGCCTCATTATACCACACATATTCATATCAACCCATTAAAAAACCTGATCTGGTGGGTAGAGCTCAAAAATGAACCAAATGCCCTAAAACCTGAATTAGAGAATTCATTTTCCTAAAACCTGAATTAGAGAATAATCAGACTATGTTATTTCAGATTAGGGCTGGAATATATATAGCTGAAAATCTTATGTCTTTCCAAAAAAGACAGACATGTTTGGTGGAGTAATATACGGTAGGAAGATTTACGCTCGCTGGGAAATCCATGGTTCTTTGGTTAGAAGTGTGGTACTTCAGAGACCATTTGGATAGAAAGACAATGAAAAGGAAAGAGTGGCAATATCAGTGTGGGACCCCAGGACAGGTCTGAATATCCTGCCCCTAGAGTAAGTAGATCATAACACTGGAACACACAGTGTCTGGAAAGATGAGAGAGTCTCACAAGATGACCTGACTAGGTCGAAATGGGAGACGAACGACTCCTGGGCAGAGTGAACAGCATGAACAAAGACAGCGCAGGAAAGATGGTAAGGGTGGGTACACGTGTAATACATATGTGTACAAGGATGGAAGTAAGAAGCAGAAGGAAGCCGAAATCCTCAATTTCCTCTGAAAGAGGAGGCCAGACTATTGGCTACAGAAAGTATGGTGTAGCTTGGGAACACACGTGGGTGAGAATTTAGAATGGAAAGGATGGTAAGCAAAGACATATACAGAGATTGCCCTAGTAGCACTAAGGATAACACTTATATTTAAAGTGGAGGAATAAAGAAAAGCCACTCAAGGAATATTAAGGTGAATCTGAAATGAGGAATGACTTCTATCTCTATATCTCTAAATGTCATTGGTTTGACACTATTAATATACTTTTGGGGTTCTTTAAATGGCATAAAGGGTCCTGGAATTTGGACACATGATCAGAAGCTAAATAAAATCATCATAATGTTCAGGATACTAGATATTTATAAAGTAACCACTCCAATGGATAATTTGAAATTGTGTTGCAAAGAGATTAAGGTACTGCTCCTTCCTGGAGTGTTCTACTTCCTGTCTCTGTCAACACTCCAGCCCTTCAAAACACTTAGCTAATCCTGTCTTCTTTATAGGCCCCTCCAGATGGTTACTTTTTTCTTCCTCTTTGAATGCTACAGTAAGTAATCACTTTCTTTCAGCATTTACCTTATGTTGTTTTTATACTTGTCTTGCTTTCCCCTTGGTCAGCTCCTTGCAAAGGAGCCTGGGTTACCTTCTGTACCCACTGCGGAGCCCTGCAGGTGCCTTTATCAAAAAGATGCTCAAACATATCTGTGGGACTGAATTTGAGAACTGAATCACCAGAATCTGACCCCAGGAGGGTCCCATCAAGGTGCAAATATTTGGAAAGGTTTAATATGAAACATTCTGCACCTCTGTCTCTCCCCCGTTTTAACTGCAACTATTTTTTTTTTTTAATTTTAATAATCTCTTTTTTAATGTATTTTTTTTACATTTATTTATTTTTGATAGACAGAGAGAGACAGAGAACAGTGGGGGAGGGGCAGAGAGAGAGGGAGACACAGAATCCAAAGCAGGCTCCAGGCTCCGAGCTGTCAGCACAGAGCCCGACGCGGGGCCCAAACTCACAAACTGCGAGATGATGAACTGAGCTGAGGTCGGACACTCAACCGACTGAGCCACCCAGGCGCCCCAATAATCTATTTATTTTTAAATTTACATCCAAGTTAGTTAGCATATAGTGCAACAATGATTTCAGGAGTAGATTCCTTAACGCCCCTTACCCACTTAGCCCATCCTCCCTCCCACAACCCCTCCAGCAACCCTGTTTGTTCTCTGTATTTAAGAGTCTCTTATGTTTTGTCCCCCTCCCTGTTTTTATATTATTTTTGCTTCCCTTCCCATATGTTCACCTGTTTTGTATCTTAAAGTCATCATATGAGTGAAGTCATGAGATATTTGTCTTTTCTCTGACTAATTTCACTTAGCATAATAACTGCAACTATCTTTAAGAAAATTGTCCTTTGTAAAGAAAATCTGTCCTTTGTACTATCACCTTACTCTAAGGGTAATATCACTAGATTCTTTTTTTTTTTTTTTTTTTTTAATTTTTTTTTCAACGTTTTTTATTTATTTTTGGGACAGAGAGAGACAGAGCATGAACGGGGGAGGGGCAGAGAGAGAGGGAGACACAGAATCGGAAACAGGCTCCAGGCTCCCAGCCATCAGCCCAGAGCCCGACGCGGGGCTCAAACTCACAGACCGCGAGATCGTGACCTGGCTGAAGTCGGACGCTTAACCGACTGCGCCACCCAGGTGCCCCAATATCACTAGATTCTCAATCAAAAGAGACAGAAGGTTAGAATTGATGCCAAATATGCAAGGAAAGTGACACACACAAAAAATCAATCAAACTAAAATAATCACTTACCTTGATAAACCATGAGTCGTGATATTGTCCTCAAGTGGTGTATTCAGTACCAAATAGTGTTTCACTGTATCATAAGTGGTTAAATCTGGCAATTAACAAGAAAAAGAAGGCTGGAATATTCATTCATTTGACAACAAATGTCTTTCATGTTGTGAATATGTTAGGCTGGGGGCGGGAATGAAAGATACCATTATTGTTCTCAAGCAGAGGAAAGCAAGCCACAGATGGAGGGGGAGGAGAAGAGGAAGAGAGACAGACACTCAATTATATCGTCTGAACATCTGAATCCAGCTAAGCATAAAGTCAGCTCAACTGGTGGCCTTTCTCAGTATTTGAGCTGATAAATTCCTTTTTTTAATCCTAATTTAACTTGAGTTGCAATTCTGTCACTTACAATAAAAGGTCCTGACTATTACTCTCTGTTAAGCTTTTTATGTTTTTTTTTTCTTTCCTAATGACAATGCAGAGCTGTTAAAGAGCTTTAAACAGGGCAGTGGTATCTCACAACACTGGAGTCTTATAAAGATTACCTACAGTGAAGCACAGGGAAGTGAACTGTAAAGAGGCAAGAATGGATAGATGCATTTGATCATTCACTAAATGTGTGAGCGTCTAGCATGTGGTAGGCATTATTCTAGACACTGGGGAAAGAGCCATGGACAAACCGAACAAAATTCTCATTCTTTGTTGAGGGATGAACAATGAACAAAGAAGTAAACCACATGGCATTTCAGATACAAATAACCAATAAGGCAAAGCAAGGGGGATAAGACGACCAGAGGGTGGAGAAGAAGGATGTATATCAATTTTAAAGATGGTGATCAGAGAAGGCTTCTTAATAACATCTGAGCAGCAGCCTAAAGAAAACATGAGAAAATAGACCTTGGAGATAATCTAAGAGAAAGTGTTCCAGGAAAAACAACAGTATGCATTATATCCCTGAGGTGACAGTCAGCTTTGTGCGTTAGAGGAACAGTAAGAATACTGGTCTAACAGAAGCAAGTAAGTGTCAGAGAAGTACGAGTCCAGAGATGGAGAGCAACAGAAGCCAAGGGAGGGTTTTGAGCAGAGCAGTGAACTGATCTAAGCTATTCTTTACAAGGACTATTCTGCTTATTTGGCTGTGAGGAGACTATAGGGAGACAAGGCAGATGAGACATGAGACGACTGCATTTATTCTGGGAAGAGATGATGATGCTTTGGACAAGGGAGTTGTGGAGCGCTGGTCAGATTCAGGACAAGTTTTAAAGGCAGAATCAACAGGATTAGCCAGCAGACTGTATAGAGATCGAAAGAAAGGGATCAAAGGGGACTATAACATTTTGGGTTTAACACTCTGTCTGTCAGCAGTGCTGACACTTTTGGAGATGGTGAAAATGAGAACTGGCCAATTTAAAATGTTTTAAGTAAGATGATGGATTGGTGACCTTGATGGGAGCACTTTCAGATGCAAGGTGGCACACAATGGCTGTAGGGTGGGTATGGGGAGACCAGTTTGGAGGCTTTTGTAGTGATCCAGTGAGGGAAGATAAATTATACTTGGACAAAGGAGTGGCTCCTTGGACAAGAAGAAGTAGGTGGATGTGAGATTTAGCTAGGAGACAGAAGTGGCTGGACTTGAAGTGAAAGGAAAGAGACAAAAATCATGCTTAGGTTTCTGCGTTGGTCAGATGAGAAGGTGATTTTATCATATTCTGAGATTGGGAAGAATGGAGAAGGAAGTGGTTTGATAAATGAGTGTGGTTTGGACACAAAGCAATGTATTTGAGAAAACCTAAGTGAACATTCTGAGTAAATAACTGGGAACCTAGGAGAGAAATCTGAGCTACAAGAGATTTTGAAGCATCGAATTGAGAAACTACAATCAGACAAGATTCCTGATAACCAAAATATCCACAAGTATGATACAGTAGACATGGATGGACTGAAATGGCAAAATAATAATAATAAAAAAACAGATTTGCTTTCTTTGAGGTTTATGTGATATGTTCCTACACCCCTCAAAAAGGCTATCTGTTAATTTCCTAGAATCATATAATTTTGGTCTTAGAAATGATTCTTTCACTCATTAATTCATTCATCAACTGTTTAGTGACTACATGTTAAGGGACTAGGAAAATAATGATAAATAAAACACGGTCCTTGCCTTCAGAGAACTCATAATCTAGTGGAGATAAACATATACTAGAAAGCAATGGAATGAGGTACAAGCAATAACAGAGATAAGCACCGGGAACTTCAGAAACACATGAAAGGACATCTAACACAACATGGCTAGGGCAGGGTGGTTGTGGGGTTCAGGAAAATCACATGGTGGAGAGACACTTCAGCTGGTGCTAAGTGATGTGCAGGAGAAAACTAGATAGAAGAAGAGAGGGAAGAACAAAGTATGAGGTGAAGAACAGTGTGATATGTGTAGGCAGTGGAACCTTCTAGTTCGTGACTCTCTACTTCATTCTTTACTCCTCCATCAATGAATTGCTCAATTCCCCGAAGCACCAGTTGGATTGTGCAGACTTTCTGAGTTATGTGATGAAATTTCCACTTTGTTCTGTGAGGGATGAGAAGCCAGTGAAGGGTTTTAAGGGTCCCAGTACCATGTTCAGATGTGTATTTTCGATAAATCCCTCTGGGTATTGGGTACAAATAACGAGGACAAAGAATGACATCTGCTGGATGGCTGTGTCAGTGCTCTAGCTCTGTGGCTTTGACGGTGAGTATTGTAAAAATGGTGGTTTTAAGGACACTATGGTGTTATGTATTGGGGGGTGGGGACACTTTTAAGAAATATTTAGAAGACAGAAGCAATTAGTGACTGAATATCAAAGGTGAGGGACAGGATGAGTTAAGGAAATGTTCAGGCTTCCAGCCTGGGGTGCCTGGCTGCACAAGCTGGGTTATACGGCAGTAGGAACAGGGTTACTGGGGGAACGATTTGGACAGTCTGGATAGAGTGATTACCACATGGTTACATGTGCCACTTTGAGTCTTAGAGGAGGGTGTAAGTGGAGAGGAGACCTCAGAAATTATTTAGTCTTAATATCCTTATTGTCACAATTTGCTTGTTTTAGGAAATCCTTTTCATAGATCACCATGGAGAAAAGTAAAAATGCTCTAGGGAAAATATTCAATTAAAATATTAACAACATAAAATAAGACTGTTGCCAATATACATTACTAAAACTGATAAAAAAAAATTCATTTTCCCCAATGTAAGTGCTTAACCTTACGGTGATCAAGGCAGTATGACTTCTCAGAATTCAATAACGTTTCCATTACCTCCCATATTCACCAGTGCTGCTCTTTGTATATTGGGTACCCAGCCTGCCCAAAGCCCACGTATTCCTCCTTCAGATAAGATTTTTGCAAATGCATGATGCACACCACGAAATCTAAAGGAAAAATAATAATTAAATATGAAAATTCTATGCATTTCTGTGCATGGAATGCAGCTGGATAAGCTTTGCCTATAGCTGTTATGATTTGGAGTAAAATAACATCTTAATTATCCAGAATTGTTAGAAATTAAAGCAATCCATATAAGTCAATTTCCAAAAAAACACATTTTTTTTAGGGAAGAAAAGCTGACATTTGACTTAAACATTTTTTTACTGAAGTCTTTATCAACTCTCATCCTCTTCTTAGATTATTAAACAGGTTAAAATTCCTTTCTTGATATTTAGCCATCAACGCACATATTAAATCCAGGAGGGAAGCTATCAAATGTCTGGGTTCATTTGACTAGTACTACGTGAGACCTGCAAATTTTGTAATTTCACCAAATAACGTTACAAAATCAATCCCCAAATATTCTCAGAAAGGAAATGACATTTTTAGCCCAAAGAGTAGGGAGGGTAATGTCATAATAAGAGTTCTTAAAATTGAGTACTTACGGCTTTATAAAAATTTACTATCCTATCCTGATTTTGCTCTTGTTTATGGTACACAAGTAAAAAATGAGGCTGAACCATGAATCAAATCTGGAAACCTCTGCTATAAAATAAAAGTCTGGGTTTTATATAGTCAGAAAGACCTGGAGTTCCATGCCTCCTTTACCATTACTAGCTGAGTGGCTTTTACTTAGGCATTACATTCCCTAAGTCTCAGCAAAAAGATAGTATGACATATTTACTGGGCATGCATAATGGCTCTTATGCTACATGGGAAGCGATACTCACAAATGATGGCCCTTGTAGCTAAAATCTGTTGTGCACTTATTAAGCACAAGACTTTTTATATACATAAGATAAATTTTATTCCTGAAAACTCTATGAAATATGTATTAATATTTCAATTTCCATCTGAGGAAACTGAGGCTTAGAGAGGTTAAGGAACTTGACTAGGGTTGGAGCTAAAAGGTGGCAAAGGCTGGATATGAATCCCAGGATGTGTGACCCCAAGGTTGATGTTCTGTACATGAAATGTTTTACTACTACATCAAACCAAAAATTTCCAACAGTGGAGACAAGGGGGAAAAATTGAGGAGATTAGTTAAAAAGTCAGATTTTTCTGGATCCCAATAATTCTCTCCATATATCCAACCATGGCAACATAGCTGTGCCCTGCTACTTAGTAATTAACTCAGAGTTGTTACAAGACAATCAAATGGGCCCTGGGATTCTGTAAACTGCTCGGTTAAGTCAGAGTGGTACCCTTTTGTCCTCTGTGGTGGGTGTCCTCTCTGTTTGCAGGGCTCAAGGGGGATGTGGACTGCCAAGCCCAACCTCGTTTTTCACGGAGCCAGCTGGAGGAGGGGCTGAATGGAGAGCAGTGGTCAGTGGTGGGCTCTCGAAGGGGCCGCCAAAGCCTCCTTCCCCTCTGGCCCAGTCACAGACCTGCAGTGTTCAGAGGAGCAGACCTCTCTGTACTCAGTCCAAGGCATCCTGCGCTTTTCCTCTTTTCTGACAGAGGTCTATCAATCTCTAAGGTTTTGCCCTTTTTCCAGGGAAACAGTCCAAGTGGTGTTTTCATAAATTATTTAACATAAAACCTTTGAAGAAAGGCAGACTTCAATAATGTAGAGTAATGCCATAGGAGAATTTTATATCACAAAGTCAAAATGAAAACCTTCCTTCAACTTGGGGAAAAGAGACAGAACAGAATTAGGGAAGTGGAAAGAACTTGCAAGGTCAGTCTTGCTATTTCCCTTCTTTCAGGGAGAAAGGGAATGAAACCTAGCTTTTAGACATGGATGAGCCAGGCAATCTGTCATGCAAACCTTCTGATATTAACCTTTTCAAAGATGAAAAAACAGAGACGAGGAGTGCTAAGTGACCTCCACAGCAGTAACCCATAACGGCAAAATTGGGATTCACACTAGGGCAAATTTTAGTGATCAGACGCTATATCAAAAGCTGTAGCAGGAAACAAGTCTAGCTGACTTGGCTGGGAAAAGCAGCTAAGAGCTACGCACGCATAGAATTTGTCTGGTAGAGAACACGTGCACCTTAACATGCAAAGAAATGATCCATGTTAACTCTCCTCTTAATGAATATTATCTTCCAAGCTGAAAAAGTCAGAACTAATGTCTCTACTGAACAGTGGATTGCAAAAATGCATAAATCATTAGGTAAGTGTTCAAAGTATGATGGGGGAGAGGAAAGGTATCAATCAGTTAATTGGAGAACTTACCGCAAAGGCTTCCCTTCAAGTTTCCTTTTTCCTTCCATTTGCATCTGAACCTTCACTAGATCAGTTGGGTTGGCTAAAAATTGGCCAACAACACCAGCCATCATACCTCCAATCACTGACTTCCTAATTATAAAAGGAGATACATTTTTAATAGTTTCTATCAATTTCACAAATGTTGTAGTGAACAGTACCAAGCTGGTACAGCCCCTGCATAGGGGACTTCAGACAAAGTGCAGAAAAGGATAGACCCAAACAAATTACAGGGGAAGGCAGATGGTTTGTCTGTTTACTGAAGGGAGGGTTAAAGGACTAGAAGGAGTTGAGATTCAAATCTGGTTTCAGGGGCCTTCCATAGCCTGAAATTCAAAGGAAGGGCAGTTGCTTCAAAGACATAAATATATGAACTGACCATTTAATCATTGCTTAATTCTGACCACAGGGAAATAAAAAGAGCATAGATGTAATCAGTCTAACAGACAGAAGCTGGTCAAATTTTCTAAACTACCATTTTAGTACTTGCAAAGTAAAAGGGGTTTGAAAACTTTCCTCTCTTTGAAGAAGCTCTCTCTGTCCCTAGACTTTCTTCTCCTCACCTCCCAAAGCCAATAGCGATCATGTCTAGACTACTGCACTTAAACATGCTTTACCTTTTCTTAGGAGACAGGGGGTATTTTCTTTCCTTTTACTCTAAAACAATATTAGAAGAGGTACAAATGGGTATAGAGTAAAAAGGGTCCCTATCACCAGTTCCCCTCCTCTGAAGTAATCACAATTGCTAGTTTCTTATGGTGTCCTGGACGTAACAGTAATGCATTCACTGAATGCTTATTATGTCAGGCACTGTTCTAAGCAGGTTTAAAAACATCATTTCATTCTTATGTCAAACCTATGATATTAGTACAACTGTTACGTTCTCTTCACAGATAAGGAAACTGAGACATAAAAGCAGTTAAATGATAACTCAAATCACACAACTAGTAATCAAAGAAATTAATTAGAATTATCTTTTAGCCATTACATTAAGCTATTAATGGGAATATAAGTTATTATATTATATATTATATATAAGTGAGTGGAACATATATATTATATATAAGTGAGTGGAACAGCCAAGAAATAACGCCAGGAAGTCTGAGTGCAGACCACCCAGTCTTTTTTTTTTTTTTTTTTTAATGTTTATTTACTTTTGAGAGAGAGAGACAGACAGACAGACAGACAGACAGACACAGAGTGCAAGCAGGGAAGGGACAAGAGGGGGGCGGGGACACAGAATCCGAAGCGGCTCCAGGCTCGGAGCTGTCAGCACAGAGCCTGATGTGGGGCTTGAATCCATGAACTGTGAGATCATGACCTGAGCTGAAGTAGGACACTTAACCGACTGAGCCACCCAGGAGCCCCTGGACCACAGAGTCTTAAGCACTAAGTTACAACTGATAGTGCACACACAAACATGTATGCATAAATACTCCTATTTAAAGGCATAAATGTAGAATGCCAGGCTGTAGGCTGTTTCACACTTTGATTTTTCCCTAATAATATCTTTTAAGATATTTTTTCCTAATACTGTATCTCAAAGGTTATCAATTCATATAGAGCTGCCTCGTTTAAAAAGATTGTTTCATAGCATCCCACTTTATGGACACACCACAATTTATTTAAACGGCGTAATGTTTAAAAAAATTTGCAGATTTACAGGACGTTTGATAGGCCCTGCCAAATTATCTTCCATAGACTTTATATAATCTCCACTGCCACCAGTGGCCTACCAGAGTGCCTGGTTCTCACAATCATGAACATGGTACACCATGATTGTTTTTCTCTGTGAGAATCTCATAACCATGGCCTCCTTGGTAATTGTGACATAATTGTAATTCTTTAGGCATCTGTCTCTATTACTGTGTGCTCAGTGATGGCAGGGACTGTATCTTTTTCATTACGATAGCCTCAGTATTAAATACAGAACTGGCATGCCATGATCATTCAATAAATACTTACTGACTGAATTAATTGTTCAGACTGGGTCAAAGGACATCAAGCTCATCCACCCTGAGAGGTGACTTCATAGTGAAATATTTCCTTTGAACCCCTTATCTATATCTTTCTCTGCTGGGGGGGGATTACAAAATGCAAGGACTATTAATCTATTCTATCACTAGTTCTGGAAAAGCAATTAGTGTAACTTAGTACATTACACTTTTTAAAAAACAGACCCAACAGATTTCACCTGGAAGGTGAAATTCTGCTTATTGCCCTTTCCTTACAGTTGTGACTTCGACTTTTTTTTTAGGCCAGGAAAGATATTATTACAGACATCATTATTGGTTAGTTATATAAAACTTACCTCAGTCTTTCAAAGCTCTGCATTATGCATTTCTGTATAAATATATCAAAATTTACCCACTTCCCAATTGATATTTACTTTTTTTATTATTTTATTTTTTTTTTAGATTTTTTTAACGTTTATTTATTATTACTGAGAGACAGAGAGACACAGAACGTAGCAGGGGAGGGGTAGAGAGAGGGGAAGAACAGAATCTGAAGTAGGATCCAGATTCTGAGCTGTCAGCACAGAGCCTAACACGGGGCTTGAACTCAGAAACTGCGAGATCAAGACCTGAGCCAAAGTCGGTCATCTAACCAACTGAGCCACCCGGGTGCCCCGATATTTACTTTTTAAAAAAAATTACTAAATGGGTGATGGGCATTAAGGAGGGCACTTCTTGGAATGAGCACTGGGTGCTATATGTAAATGATGAGTCACTAAATTCTACTCCTGCAATCAACGCTACACTGTATGTTAACTAACTTGAATTTAAAATTTAAAAATATATCTAATTAAAAAAAGAAAAAAATACTATTATCAACACTGCTACAGTCGATATCTTTGTGTGTGTGTGTGTTTATTCATAGGTACAAGTATTTCTGAATGTGATTATATCATAAAGGAAGAGTTGCTGGGTCAAAGGATTACACATTTAAACATTTTAACAGAAATTTTATTCTCAAAAAAAAAAGCTAATAACTTATATTCCCATTAATAGCTTAATGTAATGGCTAAAAGATAATTTTAATTAATTTCTTTGATTACTGGTGAGGTTGAACACTTTACATGTTTAACAAACACATAGTTTTCCCTTTGTGAATTTTGCCTGTTGATATCTTTTCCCTATTTTTGTGTTTTTATATGTTTTTAATTTATTTATATTTAATCTATTTATAATAACCTATGTTTCTGTTCCTGTTATAAACACTGTAAGTGATATGCACTTACATACATTATCTCATCTAATCGTACAAACACAAGAGCCTGATGGTAGGTATTACTTCTACAGCTAAGAAAACTGAAGATAAAAATGATCAAGTAATTTAATCAGCTTACATATATACTAGTAGAGCAGGAATTTTTGAGCCTCTCTCTGTCTGACTCGAAAGCTCTTTTCTCAGTAGAAAGAGGCATAAAGGAGGTGCTCTGTAAGAGTTCTTTTAACATTAAAATATTAAATAATATATATAAAACCTTAATATACATATGTACATGTTTGTTTTATGCTGTATGCAGTAAACGCTCAATTACTTGAATTTACATTGTAATTATTCTTTATTTTAAGCCTATGACAAGGCAGTTGTGGCATAAATGTACAATTTTATATGTATCTGATGGGTAAACATGAAAGCCTCGGGGGCAAGAGCACAGACTATTTTCAAAACAAAACTTACCAAAGAGGATAATGCTTATCTTCACTTTTGCCAAACACAACTTCACGGAGATGTTCATAAGTGACCATGCGCCCTCCAGAGTACACTGTGTAAAACAGATCATTTAAAACGTGAATTCGGCTACATGTTTAATAAGACAAGAGGACATTTTGACCTGAGCTAGTGGATCTCTTTAGCTGTGTCTTTCCCTCATGCGCCCTATGCTTCAAACACGTGGGTTTTTCTTGATGTTTCTCTAAATGTGGCATGCATCAAGCCTCAGGCCTTCTCACAGACTGGCTGATCTTTCTTGAATGGATTCTCCCTTCTCTGCTTTGCTAACTCCTCCCAGTCCTCCAAGATTCAATTCAAAGAACATGTTGTCTAAAAAGTGCTCTGTTCTAGACTGCCGTTGCACCTGCCATGCTTCTCCTCTGTTCTCCCAGAACCACCCAGGCATACATCTAATAGGACTTTTATCACATTAATTGGAGATTAACTTGGCTTTGTTGCTTATCTTTCCATCAGACCGTGAGCTTTTCAGGGCAGGCTTTGTGTGTTTTCATTACTCTGTGTGCCCTCTCAAGGACAGAGCTTGGTACACAGCAGGGATTTTCCTTGAACAAACATGCATAACTTCACCAGATAACTTATTATATTAATTTTTCAGTCAAGTATCAAACATATGACATGAATCGTAACTGGAAAGCCATATATGATGATCAACAAAATACAAATGAAAAGAAATCAGAACAATCATGGGAAGCAAAGGAGAAAATTAAAAAAAAAAGAATGGAAAATAAAAATCATTAAAATCAGTACATGGTATTCACAGAGAGCACTTTTCGTGATATTTCAGGAAGTCTGATCAAGGGTTTTAATGTATGCAAAAATATACGAAGCACCAAAACACCAACAGTCTCTGTACATACTTCTGGATAGCTCTTGATGAATACACTCTTAACTTACTCATCTGAAGAACTGAAACTTTAAAAATAATAAGCTGGTGAATATTAAGTCTGGACACTTTTCTGGTCAAAGGTCCCTACATATTTGAGGAAATATTATGAATGTAGAGGAGTAAAATGCCATGTCTGTCCTACCTCCTTTTGAAACCAAGTTTTACGTTCTCCCGTGCACAAGCTGAAAACCCAACAACTATTATGTTTGTGAGTGCCACTTTAGAAGCAGGGCAGAAAAGCATCTTCACTGGCTATGACATAGTTACAACTATTTTCCTTGAAGAATGACTGAAGGCCCACACAGGTAGTTAGGTAGCCTTGGAAACTGAGGCAAAAATCAGCTGCACTGCAATTACTCCATTGCCAGAATAGGATTAGTCATCCTTGTTTTCTTTCAGAGTTACCTAGTCTTAACATACGGGACAGAGACTAGCAAGATTCAGCATTTAAGTCAAATAAGTTTTAATTTGCAAAGAACATGAAAAATTTAAATTTTGTGCTTTAAAGTTTCCAAAGTAGAGAAATGTATCGATTATTCATTTTTTTTTCTTAAAAATCTTCAAATGTGGGGCGCCTGGGTAGCTCGGTCAGTTAAGTGTCTGACTTCGGCTCAGGTCATGGTCTCGCGGTTCGAGCCCCACCATGGGCTCTGTGCTGACAGCTCAGAGCCTGAAGCCTGCTTCAGATTCTGTGTCTCCCTCTCTCTGCCCCTCTCCCCTTCATGCTGTCTCTCTCTCTCTCAAAAATAAATAAACATTAAAAAAATCTCAAAAATGTAGAAGAAGTAGAGAAAATAACTCCCTCTATATCCTTGAGATTGATCAATTGCTAACATTTTTGCCATATTTGACTCATTTTTTTCTTTCTTTTTTTAAATTTTATTTTTTATTTTTTAAAATTTATATCCAAATTCATTAGCATATAGTGCAACAATGATTTCAGGAGTAGATTCCTTAGTGCCCCTTACCCATTTAGCCCATCCCCCCCCACAACCCCTCCCGTAACCCTCAGTTTGTTCTCCATATTTATGACTCATTTTTTTCTTAATTAAAGTCCATTACAGACATCATGACAGTTCATCCCTAAACACTTGTATGTGCATTTCTAAAAATTTAAGGTGATCGTTCCTTAACTGCCTTAAATTGGTAGTCAATTTTCTTAAGAGAATATATATTCATTTATCACATTAATAGGAAAAAAGCTACTGGTTTTTGGACACGGCTAAACACAAAAGCAGAGGACACAAACACAGCACTCATAACAAACTTACCAGATGGAATCAAGATAAATACCTACGTGTCTGTAAATGGCAGGTGTCACTCCTTGCCAAAGCTTTAGGAAGCCTTCTTCTTGAACAATCCCTAGGGCTGTGCGCACCATGCCCCTATAGGGAGCCGACTCTCTTGCACCGTCTCCCAACCGAGCAAGAGCCGCTTCTCCTTGCATTTGGAGTCGAGTTTTTGTGAGATCGAGGGGAAAGGTTGCTAACAAAGAAAAACAAAATGAGGGGGAAACCCGCAACATTCAGAGAAACCAACAAAAATTCTAAAATTCTAAAGTCATAGGTCTAATATTTTAGTCACTACAAGATGGGCGGTTCTCAAATTTTAGAGTACATCAGAATCAGCTGGGGAAATTGTGAAAAAGTATTTATTTCCCAGCCCCATGCTTATGGATTCTCAGTAGGTTGAGGGGGGTTTAGAAATCAGCTGATTCTTATGCACTCCCAAATTTAAGAATCATTGTCCCAGATTACCCCCCAGATCACTGGGGGTGGGGGGGTAAGTGACAAGATTTGGGCTTTTTTTACTCAGAAATTTCAGCCTAAAATATACTTCAGTCCTTAATTTTTGCATTCCCATAGGAATAACTTCAGAGATTCATATTCTGTGATGCCCCCTTGACTGCAACCATGATTGGGACACAATGTGACTTTTAGAATACTATACTACTTATGACAGGTTCCTAATAAATGCAGGTGAAGCTGAATTCTATAATTTCATGGGTGATGCTCACTGACCCCAAGTTTGAGATATGGAAGATGTAATACAGAGTTTATAATGTTGTCTTTTTATACAAGGGCAGCATGCTCAATATACTTTCGATTAAGGCACATACTGAATCGTTTTTCCAGCACTAAGTTTTATGTATGGCCTCCTCACAAGTACCCACTGTACTTGAAAACAATTTTTCTAATAATTATATTCTGAATTCAAGCTAGACATTTTACCTCGAAACGATGAAGCTAACTGGCCCACATTAGGAAGATCAAGCTCATAACTTTATAGGCATAATGTCTTGAATAACTTAAATAACCAGATTCAGAGAAGTTCATACACATTATTGACATTACATGAGTCTTTTCAATGACCACAGCCTGACACAAAACCATAGTTACGCTTTTTCTAAGAGAAGACAGTAGGGGGGAAGGGAATATTAAATCTTACCACTGGTCTTTGGAAAAAATATCTTGCTGATAGTTCCCCTAAAACAGAAGTCGTTTGCATGAAGAGAATTTAAGCCATGCTTTCTTAACAGATGAGCCCCGAAAAGTCTTATGATATAGGCACGTCTATACCATGTGCCTCTCAAAATAATTTTCGTTTACTTGCTGGTTACTTAAATAACGCTTCAGGTTCCGATCCTAAATTGTTTTGTACTCAAACCATCTCATACTCTGATTTCCCCACCTCTCATGCCCAGCCCCCACACCATTCTCCACAAATTTTTAACAAAAGGAAGGGTTCTGTGCCAAAGCCATTGGTCACAGGGGGAAACTAGCAAGTTAAAAAACAAACCAGCAAACAAACGAAGTGCAAATACCTAATTCAGCAATCTGATTTTGCATGTTTTAAAAAGCCGATGAAGTGTATCTCAATAAAAGCAATGAATAACAAAAATTTCCCATCAGCTTTAGAAAAGAATGAAGAAAACATAGAGGGTCCAAAGGGCAAGAGTGGAGGAGCATAAAGGGCAAAACAACAGACCGTTCTGGCTCTGCAGAAATACAAAATAATACACTCATTTCACAAGAGGACAAACTACCATTGCCTAACGGTAACACATCAAAGCCGTTGCTCCCCGCCGCCCCCCCCCCCCCCGCAACAGGCAAGAAAATGAAAGGGTATTCTTAAAATGCACACAGAAGGCTTCAGAGGGAACACATAGGCACTCCGCTTACAAAATCCTTGGAAAGAACGCCACCTGCTCATGCAAGGGCATCCGAATTCTCTCCAGGTGGTCTCGAGTTTTCTCTGACTTGCTTATGCATATGTAACTGTCCATCTTCTACGCTCTTATGGTACTTGATATCTTCATTACTAATAATTAGCACAATGGAACTGTCTGTCTCTGCATGTGTCCCCACCCGCCTGTAAGGTCAGGGTTGAGTCTTTTAAGCTCTATCACCACAGTCTAGTACTGTAGCTATTATGACAATGTTGCAATTAATAAGTGCCCCGCTTTGGACTTAGCATTTGACTTCTCAGAATCCTGCAAGGTAACCACAGTATAGATGAGCTAAGCTCAAGGAGGACAACTGACGGATGTTGAGTAGACGATCCGTAAGTGACAGGTTAATAACGTAAGTCCCACAAGTTGGTTCCACAACTTGGACCCAAAAAGACAATGATCTAGTGAGGCTATGTAAGAATATGAATCAGATGATCTCAGTAAGGATGAAAAGTGGATTGTGTTTTTATTAGAAGGTCATCCTCGCGGAAGGGAAAAGGATTCCTACAGAGGAATGACCGCTCATGAAGCTTCCAAGAGTAGACACTCAGGCACAATGGCACACCTCTGAGGGAGACGCAATTGGAAGGAAAAGACCTTGGTGACCTCCAGTCCTCCTCGCAAGGCCGGCCTTGCCCCCGCCCTGCCACATCTGCCAGGCAGGTGTGCAAGAAGAGGACGCAACACAGCCGGCCGAACACCCCCGTGCCCCTCACCCCCACCCCCAGCGCGGCACCTCGACGACTCGCGGGGGAGGCCCAGGCGGGGGCGGCCGGGTACCTAGCTCGGCCACGGTAGCCGCGCAGCCCGACAGAAGGAACTTGCTCGCCCGGGGCCATCTCTGGGCGAGCGGCAAAAGCCTCTCCTCATCCTCTGGAACCGACATTCAGCAGCAAGACAGGACGACAGTGCACCCCTTCTGGCCGGCGCCCCGCGCTACGGCTGGCCTGCCCCTCTGCCAGGGCGGCCCGTCCTCAAGCGGCGAGTGGCGGGCCGGGGACCATTTCCCTCGCTCGGCTCAGTCAGGCGGCCCCGCGAACCTGCAGCCTTCCTAGCAGCCCCGGCTGCAGCGGTCCACCGGACTGAGAGCAGAACAACAACGCGAAGCCCACGAGGCTTCTGGGAAATGTAGTCCGCCGGGCTGCGCGCCTCTTGGGCGCCATTCTCCAATTGGCCGGGAGCGAAGCTCCCTCCGCGCCGCCGGCCCCAGTCTCCATGGCAACGGCGCAAGTTCGCCCCGCCCTCCACCCCGCCTCACCCGCGCCCGTTCGGTTCAGCCCCAGCGTTTGGTCCGGGGTGGCCAGGGCAGGAAAGACAAGTGGAGGTGGGAGGAGGGAGCGATGCTGCAAAAGTCATCTAAAAATTGGGGCGGGGAAAAGAGGCTACAGTTTAGAAGGCAGACAAACTGCGGAAGTTGTAGCAGACAAGTTGGCAGGTCCAGTAGGTGCACCCTCCCAAGAGGGAATGAGCAAGTGCCACGGCGGCAGGATTTTTACCTTCTCTGATTGTGGAAGGCGCTAGACAAAAACATGGAACTAATTTCCCCAACAGTGATTATAATCCTGGGTTTCCTTGCTCTTTTATTATTCTTTCAGCGGAAGAATTTGCGTGGACCCCCGTGCATAAGGGGCTGGATTCCTTGGATTGGAGCTGGATTTGAGTTTGGGAAAGCCCCTCTAGAATTTATAGAGAAAGCAAGAATCAAGGTATGTGGCCTTAGCAGGTGGGGTTTGCGGAGGAGGTAATGTTTTCTTTTTTATTTTCTTTCCCGGGTTCTCAAATGCAATACTAGAATACGGAGAACATACCTAGATCCACAGATAAAGACGATCATTACTCAAATATTGACAGCTGTACCTTATGCAAGATTTTTCGAAAGAAATAGATTTTTATCGATTATGAACAGATTTTTATCAGCTCGTAGCTGCCCTTTTGGAAGTAGATACATAACTTATAAATGCTAGTTACTTCACCGTAGTTTAAAAGTTCTAAGTGTATACACATTAGCTAACAACTTGCAATAATTCAGAAACACAGAAGTGAAATACAGTTAAATTAAATTTATGAAAACGTGTAGTAAATGCGTGTCCGAACTGAGATGAACACCAGGCTGCTGTAAAAATTGCTTACAAACGGTCTTTTCAAATTTAGCCTGCGCTGTATTTTCAGCTGGTGTTCTTATTTGATGATGATGAGATCCATTTTCACTGCATACTAAGATTAGTAATGTTGTTGTAGAGACGTTTTTGTCCTTAAAATAGCTTTTAAATACAGTGTATCTTTCAAAAACAGGATATAAGTTACTGCCAACTTTTTCCCTTTATTGCTACCAGTGCTTCAGTGTGCATTGCTGTATGTGTGTCGTGTGGTTGTGATGTTGGCACTTATCCAGTTGTTTCCTCAGAATAAATTCCTAAAAGTGGAAGTGCCTAGTCCAGTGACATAAATATTTAAATTGTTTATATTATTGTGTTACCCTTGCAAAAAAAAAAAAAGTAACAATATACACCTTTTCCTTTGAGTGTTCGGGATTGCCTACCTCCTCATATTCTAGCCCACTCTAGATACCATAATTATTGAGAGCCAGATATAGGAAAAAATGATATCTTAAAAGAATGTTTCTTTGTCTCTGGTAGCCTTTCTTAGGCATATGATTTTAATAAATTTTAAGGAACGTTTTCACTGGCTTGTCTCAGAAGGTCAAGCAAGGTCAAAAAGATTATTGTTTTCTTCTAAAAGGTGTGTGATTTTGTATTTTACATTTAGGTCTATGATCCATTTTGAGTGATTACTTTCTTGGCGTGTGTTTGTGTGTGGTAAGAGTCAGGGGTGAAGTTAATTTTTTTCCCCAATCTGGATGGTCTTGTTGTTCTAATTGTTCCACTCTCCTTTCCTCACTGGTTGCCTTTGCCGCTTCTCAAAAATTAGTTGACCATATACATGTAGATCTATTTCTAACCTTTATATCCTAGTCCATTGATTTATATATATGCCCACTCCTTTGTTACTAGTACACTGTCTTAAATACTGTAGTTTTATAGTAAGTGTTTAAACCAGGCAGTGATAGCCGTCCATATTTCTCTGTAATTGACTTGGCATTCAAGATTCTTTGCATGTTATTATAAGTTTTAGAATTGGCTTGTCAATATGTATCATAAAGACTGCTGGAATTATGATTGGAAGTTTGTTAAATCTATTAGGAAATTAGGGAGAATTGACTTCATAATAATATTAAGTCTCCAAAGCTGTGAATACTGTCTATCTCTCCATTTTTTAGCTATATAATTTCTTTCAGAAATATTCTGTAGTTTTTTGTGATGCGATTGTTAGTTATTTTAAGTATTTTATATTTGGAGGCACTCGTGGATAAAATTGCCTTAATTTTTGTTTTCCAGTTGTATCCCGTTGAAACATAAAAAATACAATCTGTTCTCTTTATATTAACTTTATTCCCTGTGACTTTGCTAAATTCACCCTATTAGTTCTACTAGCTAATTTGGATATTCCTTAGGATTTTTATACATAAACGATATGTCTTATAAAAAGATAAATGTACTTCCTTTTTTTCTGATCTTTATGCTTTTTGTTTCTTTCTCCTATATTATTACCATCAGTAGGACTTATAACATGCTGTTGACTAGAAGTGGTGAGACTAGACAAGCTTGTCTTTTTCCTAATGTTAGCGGAAACACGTTCAGTATCTCACATTTGAGTGTGATGTTAGCAGTAGATTTTTCAAAGGTGCCTATTTCAGTCCTGACCTTTAATCCATACCAAGAATTCACAGATGCCACCAGGGAATTAAATAGTGATTTATTACCTGTTCATCTTTTCCTAACTGCCAGTGAAATCCTTATCTCACCTGGTTCTACCTCATCCTACACCAAAACAGAAGCCTTTTCATTTGTTTTAAAAGCTGCAGAGTATTCCCTAAATTATAATTTCCTTCAACAGTGACTTAATAATTGACATACAGTAGTTTGTTTCCCATTTGGATGTGTGAAAATGTATCCATAGAATGAATGATCAGATTCAAAGTATAAAAGCATTTATAATTTAGAGTGAAGTAGGAAATCTTTTGAGAGTGTTTTGAGCAGAGGAATGATGGGATTTGATTTAAATCTTAAAGGTTCACTTTGGCTGCTCTGTTAAAAACAGGACTGTAAGAATAAAAGCAGGATAATTTGAAGGTTCTTTGCAGTAATTCAAACTTGAGGTCAAGTGGTTTGGAGAAAGCAGTGGAAACTTGAGAAGCGGCTGGGTATATGTTGAGGGTGGAAGCAGCAGGATTTCCTGGTTAATTGCACGTGGTGTGTAGAAGAATGCGAAGGGTCCAAGATGGCTCCAAGAAGTTTGGTCTGAGTAGCTAGGGAATGGGAGTCCAGTGAGATCGCCATGATTGCAAGAACTTACTGGAAGGGAAGACGTTATCAGACGTGCAGCTTTAGATACATAGGAGTTTGGAATGTTGACATCTAAGTGGAAATGCTGAGTTAAGTAGTTGGATAAATGAATTTGGAGTTGCAAAAGACGTCCCGTGATGCACAGGTTCAACCTCTTTTGCCTGTCTTCTATAGCTATCATTTCCCCTAAAGTTCTTTTCACATAATTCTATTTAATATTTTTTGCATTTCTATATTGTATTGTCTTTAGACTATTTCCTATAGTCTCCTTTGTGCTTCTTGTAATTATTATCTTTTATGGAGAAATGTCTTTATTGTTTGTTTCTTTCCTCAGTTCCTTTATCTCCTAATTTTTCTCTATTGTCTGGCTGTTTCTTCCATGGCTTCTTATGTTTCTTCTTTGCTTATTTCTTTCGCAGTTGGCAAAATTATTAGATTAATTTTTTTTTATTCCAAAAATAATTTTGCATTACAGGTTTTAGGTGCCCTATGGCAGAATGTTTTTGGTGAGTTACTTCATCTGTAAGGAAGTTCTGATGTCCTTTTTTGCCCTTTTTTAAAGAATTTTTCTTACAGTGGTGACGTTTTCCTTTTTTGTTTAACCATATTTTTATTTTTATTTTTTTTACCATTCATTTATTTCTGAGAGACAGAGAGAGACAGAACATGAGCAGGGGAGGGGCAGAGAGAGAGAGAGAAGGAGACAGAATCTGAAGCAGGCTCCAGGCTCCGAGCTGTCAGCACAGAGCCTGATGCGGGGCTCGAACCCAAGAACTGTGAGATCATGACCTGAGCCGAAATCGGATGCCTAAGTGCCTCCATTTAACTGTATTTTAAGGTGTTAAGTTGTCTTGGACCAGCTGTCAGCAGGAGGTTTTGGCTGGGGGCAGTTGCTTTCCAGGTTTCTTGACAGAGCTCTTTTATCCTATCCTCCCTTGCTACAGTGAAAATATAGTGCCTCTGTGCACCCATGGCTCCTCTGCTTTTTAGGATGCAGTCTTTCACGCTTGAGCTCTCACTGCCTTTCTTCAATAGTGGCTGCTAGGAAAAGAGGTGACCCTTGTCTTCTCAGGTGTACTCTTCGCTTTTACAAGAAAGTGCTTTTGGGAGCCCACTCTCTGTGTTATCTTTTGCTACGTCCCTCAGTATCCGTGGGCTGTTTATCCTAGCCCATCTCATAGTGGTTCCAACTCTGTAGACTTCTTTCTCCTATCTCAGAGTGGGTGTTTCTGGGCTTTTCCATTGTCGAACCCCTTGCACATGCTCCTTGTCTTTCTCACGGTGCTGTGATAGCTTCTAAGAGCAGAGCGAAGAGTTCTACTGGTTTCAAGTGCCGTGGGTCATGCTTTTTGTAGTTAGTAGATTTTCTTCTTGTTGTCTAGCTCAATAATGTTGCTTGTGCACATATGTTTTTCTCCTTGTGGCTCTGTGTGGTTTCCAAGAAAGAAGTAGAACAATTAAGAAACACGTCGCTGTGACATCACCACCAGAATTGAAAGGCTGTGTGCTTCTTTAAAGAAATGTGTTTTTTTTTCAAATAGGTCCATATTCTAAAGGCATGAACATATATACAACGAAAGGTCTTCGTCTCATCTCTGTCCTCTAACTGCCTACTTTCTCTTCCAACAAGAATGTTTCCATTCTCTTTTATCACTTTCAGAGATATTCTGTGAGTGAAAAAATAAAACAAAACGAATTAGGGATGTTTGCTTCTGAAAAGATGGGGTAGTTGTACTTTCCCCTATTCCTCCCACTAAGTACAGCTAAATATGAATTAAACATTATATATAAAACAAACGTGAGATGATTTTGCAAGGTGGAGAGAGGAGGGCTGATAGGCTAGCGACCTATGAACCGGATCTGATGAACAATATGGTAGTGAATTTCCTTGATTTTTTTTTCTGCTTCATATATCTGGATTGGGCTCTAGAAACGCCAGCAACCTAGAGATGCCAGTGGGCACAGGCAAAAAAGTAAGCCCCAAGAAAAGCTGACTCTCTCTAGGTAAAGGTCCAAAAAAGAGCAGCCTAGCAAGATAGAAAAAATTTAGGCTGTAACTGCTCCAGGCAAACACCACAGGGAAGAAAAAAAAAAACATGGTGTCACCACAGTCAGCAAGTGCCAAGTGGAAAGGCTACCCCTGACTCCTAGCCAGGGTGAAATGAAGTAAAACTCGTCCCCTCCTAGCAATGGTAGTGGCAAAAGAGACCTAGAGGGGGATCTTGACTTTCCATACTGCTCAGCAATAATGAGGCCATCCCCACAACAGTGTTAATGGAGACCACACCTAGAGTATGGACTGTACCACCACTGAGGAATAATAAACAGTCCCTCTGCTACTCACTGAGGTGGTGACCCATGAACCTTAGAGGGTGAGCCAGGATTTTCACCACCATTCAGTAATAAAGAGGCTGCTCTTCAAATACCTCACCTCCAGGCCAGTGGTGTCATGTGAGAGCAGTAATGAAGAACCCCTTCTTCTCCCAGCCAGAGTGATATAAGAAGAACCTAGAAGGGAGACTTAGCATTCACCCCTACTCAGCAGTAATAAGGAGTTCTTCTCTCCCCATGCTGAGTGATGAACCTGAATTTCCATCCCCCTACCTGGCAACAATGAGGTGGCATCCTCTTTCCCATATCAGAATAATGCCAAAGGAAGCCTGGAAAAATGTAACCATTAAATAAAATGCAGTGTCATAACATTATATCCAAAATGTTCAGATTTTAGTAGAAAATCACTCCTCATACCAAGAACCAGGAGGATTTCAACTTGAATAAGAAGAGACAATCAACAGATGACACAGATATTAGAATTATCTGACAAGGATTTTAAGACAGCTATAATAAAAATGCTTCAACAAGCAATTATAAGCATGCTGGAAACAAATGAAAAAAAAAAAACAAAGTCTTAGGAAAAAACAGAGAGTCTCTGCAAAGAAATAGTACATATAAAGAGGAAACATGGAAATTTTAGAACCGAAAAATACAATAACTAAAAAAGAAAAAAATAACTTAGTGGATGAGTGCAATGGCACAATGGAGAAGAGTGAAAAGAATCAGTGAACTTCAACATAGGTCAATAAAAGTTACCCGATATGAAAAACAAAGAGAAGAAAGATTGAAAGCAAATGAGCAGAACTTCAGGGACTGTAAAAGACCTAATATTTATGTCACCAGAGTCCTAGAAAGGAGAAAGAGGGTGGAGCTGAAAAAGTATTTGTAGAAAGTAGCACTGAAAACTTCCCAAGTGTGGTAACAGACATAAACCTACAGATTTGAAAAGCCAAGCTAATCCCAAACAGGATAAACCCAAGGAAATCCATAGCAAAGCGAATGAAAGTCAAACTTCTGAAAACTAAAGACAGAGATAATTTTTAAAAGCAGCAAAAGACAAATGGAACCTTATTATGGTAGGAAAAGAAACTGGAATGATAGATTCTTCATCAGAAACCATGTAGGCCAGGAGGACTAGCATACCATTTTTCAAGGGCTCAAAGAAAAGAACTGTCTGCCTAGAGTCCTATCTCCAGGACAAATATTCTATAGGAATTAAGGAGGAATCAAGGCATTCTCAGTTAAAGGAAAATTAAGAGAATCTGCTGCTGGAAGACTAGCCTAAACAAATGAGTAGAAGTATTTCTTTAAACAGAAAAGGACCAATGAAAGAAGGAATCTTGGACATCAAGAAGGAAGAAAGGACACAGGAAACAAAAGATGTGTAAGTACAACAGACTTCTCTTCTTGAGATTTCTAAATTATTATCGGTGCCTGAAGCAACAATTATAACACTATTTGATATTGTCCTAGTTGTATGTAAGGGAACTACCTAAGAAAATTACATTACAAATGGGAGAGGGTAAAGGGACACAAAGAGAGATTTGCTTGAGTTGATAAAATGGCTACACTATGCAGCCACTGTGGAAGACAGTATGAAGGTTCCTCAAAAAGTTAAAAATAGAGCTACCCTATAATCCAGTAATTGCACTACTGGGTATTTACCCTCCACATACAAAAACACTAACTCAAACGGATACATGCACCCCAGTATTTATTGCAGTATTTATTTACAATAGCCAAGATATGGGAGCCCAAGTGTCCATTAACAGATGAATGGATAAAGATGAAATGATACACACACACACACACACACACGCACGCACACATATATATACAGTGGGATATTATTCAGCCATAAAAAAGAATGAAGTCTTGTCATTTGCAACAACATGGATGGAACTAAACAGTAAAATGCTAAGCAAAATAAGTCAGGCAGACAAAGACAAATACCATGTGATTTCACTTAAATGTGGAATTTAAGGAACAAACAAACAAAAGAAGAAGAGCGACAAACCAAGAAATAGACTCTTAACTAGAGAGAACAAACTGATGGTTACCAGAGGGGAGGCGGTAGAGGGATGGGTGAGATTGGTGATGGGGATTAAAGAGTACAGTTATCATGATGAGCATTGAGTGATGTATAGAATTGTTGAATCACTATATTGCACACCTGAAACTAATATAACACTGTATGTTAGCTATACTGAAATTAAAATAAAAAACTTTAAAAAGTGGCTATACTAACTGACTATAAGTTATATATATCTAATGTAATACCTAGAGTAATCACTAAAAAACTCTACACAAAAGGTCCCCTTAAAAATAGTATAAATAAGTTAAAATGGAATTCTAAACAATGTTAAAATAACACCCAGGAAAGGAGATAAAACAGAAAAGCAAAACCCAGGGAGAATAAACAGAAAAATAAAAATAAAATAGCAGAGACTTAAACCGTAATATATCAATAATTTAAGTTATAAATGGTACAAATACAATTATTGAAAGATATACATTTGCAAAATGGATTTAAAAGTGATCCACCTCTATGATATATACTAGAAACTCACTTCAAGTATAATGAAATAGGCAGGTGAAAAACAAAAAACTATGGAAAAAGATATATTATGTAAGCATCAGTCAAAAGAAAGTAGGAGTGGCTATGTTAATAGCAGAAAAAGTACCTTCCGAGCAAGTAAAATTACCAGAGACAGAGGGAGACATTATGAGATAATTTATGACCATTATAAAATGGTCAGAAGGAATTAGCAATTCTAAATTTGTACGCACCAAACAACAGAGCTGTAAATTATGTGAACCAAAAACCAGACCTGAAAGAAGAAACAGACAAATCCAGGTATAATTAGACATTTCGACAATGCTCTCTTAACAATGGGTAGAACAGCTAGGCAGAAAATCAGCTAGACTATAAAAGACCACCAACCCAACAGATCTAATGAATATGTGTAGAGCATTCTACCTAACAAAGCAGGTTATGTATTCGTTTCAAGTGCCCATGAGACATAGGACAAGATAGACTATATTCAGGTCCACAAAACCGCACAAAATTTAAAATGATTCAAATTATACAATGTATTCTCTGACTACAGTGGAATGAAACTAGAAATCAATAACAGAAAGATGACAGGAAACTCTGAACACTTGGAAACAAACAGCATATTTGTAAATAACCTATGAGTTGAAGGGAAATTCTTGAGCGAAATAAGAAATCATGCTGAATCGAAAGAAAATAAAAATGCAACCTATCAGAAGTTGGGGGCACAGCTAAAGAAGTGCTCAGAGGGAAATTATTATCACTAAATATTTTCATTATAAAAGCACATAAGTGTGAAATGAATAAAGCTTGTCTTTCAACCCCTTCCCCACGAAAGAGCAAAATAAACCCCAAGCAAGCAAAAGGAAGGAAATATTAAAGAACAGAAATCAATGAAATTGAAATCAGGAAAAAAATAGAGAAAATCAGTGAAAGAAAGAGCCAATCCCTGACAAGATCAATTACTTTGAAAGACCTTATGCAAGAAAAAGAAGACACAAATTATTAATGTCAGGAATAGAATGGGGCATATCACTGTAGACATCAAATGGATGAAAAGGGAACACCATAAGCAACCCTACACATAGAAATTTTGGCAACTTAGATGAAATGAACCAAGTTCCCCCCCAAAATGCAAACTACCACAACTATTCAGTATAAATTAGATAATTTAAATAGCCCTATACTATTTAGGAAATTGAGTTCATAATTTCAAAACTCCCAAAAAAGGAAATCTTAAGACCCAGATTGTTCTACTGGAAATTATGCCAAATGTTTAAGGAAGAGTTGACATCAATTTTCTACAATCTCCAGAAAGTAGAAAAGAAGGGATCATGTCCCAGTGTATTTTATGAAGCTAGGATTACCCTGATACCAAACCAGATAAAGACAGCACAAAAGAAGAAAGCTACAGATCACTATTCCTTATGAATAAAGATGCAAAATCCTTAAAATATCAGCAAATAAAATCCAGCAATGTATAAGTGAATTATATGACCTATGACCAAGTGAGGTCTATTCCAGGGGTTTAAGACTGGTACAATATTTGAAAATCAGTTAGTCCAAGCTCCCATATTAATAGGTAAGAGGAGAAAAAAAAAAAAAACAACACATTAACATTAATTTGTACAGAAAAAGCATTTGACAAAATCCCACACCCGTTCATGATTTTTAAAAACTCTCAGAAAAGTAGTAATAGGAGGAGCCTTCTTCAACTCGATAAAGAATATCTACAAAAAATTTACAGCTAACAGCAATCTTAATGGTGAAAGAATAAATGCTTCATCTCTGATTGGAAAAAAAGCAAGGATGTCTACTGCCACCACTATTATTCCACATGGTACTGGAAGTTCCATGAGTGCAATAAAGCAAGAAAAATAAATAAGAGTCAGAGGGAAAGGAACGAATAAAACTGTCTCTGCACATGCTGTGGCTGTTTACTTAAAGAATCTGGAATTAACCGGTAAATCCAGCAAGGTCACAGGATACAAAGTCAACACACAAAAATTAGTTGTATCGCTACATAGTAACAATGAACATGTACAAATGGTAGTTAAAAATTCAGTGCCGTTGCTCAAAAAGAGAAATAGGTGTAAAAATTATGAAATGTGTATAGGACTTTATTCTGGAAACTACAAAACATTGATGAGAGAAATCAAAGATGTTAATGAAGAGACATACTGTGTTCACATATTGCAGAAGTCGACATAGTAAAGATGCCAATTCTTCCCAGATTGATATACAGGTTTAATGCAAATCCTACCAAATTTCCTGTAAGGTGTGGATATAGACAAGATCATTTCAGAATTTATATGGAAAAACAAAAGAACTAGAATAGCTAAAATAATCTTAAAAAGAAGAATAAAATGGGAAGAGTCATTCTTCTCGATTTCAAGACTCATTACATAGCTACATTAATCAAGATTATGTGGGTGGAATGATAGATACAGAGATTGATGAAACAAAATAGAGAGCTCAGATGCGCTAAATGTTCAATTTAATTGCAAATGTAATTTAATGAAATAAAGATAGCCTTTTCAGCAAATAGCAGTGAAGCAATTAGACACCATTAAGCCAAAAACAAAACAAAATGAACCTTGACCTAAGTCTTCCATCTATATAAAAATTACCTCAAACTAGATCGTAGACTTCTATGTGAAACATAACACTATATGACTTTTAGAAAAGAATGAGAATGTCTGGGGCCAAAAAAACTAGTTCTTAGACTTGACACCAAGAGCACAATGTATAAAAACAAAAACTGATAAATTGGACCTCATCCAAATTAAAAGCTTTTGTTTGTGAAAGACCCTGTTAGGAGACTGAAAAGACAGGCTGTAGACTGAGAGAAAATATTTGTAAACCACATATCCAACAAGGGACTGCTATACTCTCGACACTGAGCACTGAAAAAACCCCAAGTCAACTAAAGAAATGGCAAATGACATAGGAACAGGTTATTGAAGGGGATATGCAGATGGTAAATAAACACATGAAAAAACGTTCAACATCACTAGACAATAAGGATATGCAAATGAAAACCACAATGAGGACTGCCTGGGTGGCTCAGTTGGTTGAGTGTCTGACTTGGGCTCGGGTCGTAATCCCATGGTTCGGGAGTTTGAGCCCCGCATCAGGCTCTACGCTGATAGCTCAGAGCCTGCGGCCTGCTTCAGATTTGTCTTCCTCTCTCTCTCTGCCCTTCCCCCGCTCGTGTGTGCGGTATCTCTCTCTCAAAAATAAATAAATAAACAAATAAACATTAAAGCCACAATGAGCTATCACTACACACCTATAAGAATGGCTAAATAAAAAATAGTGACAACCTCAGATCTAGTAAGGATACAGAGAAACTCATATATTGAAACTCATACAGATCACTCATATCTTGCTGGTGGAAATGTCAAATGGTACAACTACTCTGGAAAGCACTCTGGCAGTTCTTTCAACAATGAAGCATGCAGGTGCCATATGACCCAGCCATTTCACTTCCGGGCCCTTATCCTAGAGAAATGAAAACTTACGTTCGCACAAAAATCTGTGCATTAATGTTTATGGCAACTGTATTTGTAATAGTCCCAAACTGAAAAGAACACAAATGCCCTTCAACATGTTTAAAAAACACTGTAGTACATCCATACCATGGAGTACTACTCGGAAATGTAAAGGAATGAATTATTTTATTTAAATATTTATATTTATTTTTGAGAAAGAGAGAGTGAGGGAGGGGCGGAGAAAGTGGAGGACAGAGGTTCCAAAGTGGGCTCTGTGCTGACAGCAGAGAGCCTGATGCAGAGCTCAAACTCATGAACCGTGAGATCACGACCTGAGTGGAAGTTGGACACTTAACTAACTGAGCCACCCAGGTGCTCCAAGGAAGGAAAGAATTATTGGTACCTACTGCAACCTGGGTGGATCTCAAATGAATTCTGCCAAGTAAAAAAAAAAAAAAAAAACAATCTGAGAAATTTCTATACTATCTGATTCTCTTTGTATAACATTCTGGAAATTCAGTATTATAGAAATGAAGACCAGGTTAGCAATTGCCAAAGAGGTGGGGGTGAGAGGGAAATGGAAGCGACCATAAAAGGACAGCATGAGGCATCTTTGTGATGATGGAAACGCTCTGTACCTTGACTTCATCAATACCAGCGGCCACAATACCAATGTGACACCATACTGTAGTTTTCCAAGATGTTAACACTAGGCACAACAGAGTAATGGCTACGTGGGGTTGCTCTGTATTATTTCTTATAACTGTGCACTAGTCCGTAATTATCTCAAAATAAAAAGTTTAATGAAACAACACACAAGGGCCATGTCTATGACATACTGTATGTGCTTGCCTTTGCTTCATAACACTCAGACATCATGCACAGAAGAACAAAAGCAAATCAAATAAGACCCAAAAAACGGATTTATAACATCGCACATGATCATTTGCATGATACAGTTTTGCGATAAGTTACCTTAAATACCATGCATCAGCAGTTACCTCAGTTATTCAATGTGTTTGAACTCATCTGCTCTGCACTGTGGCCTGGGTACCTATATGTGTTACAGAGGCCACTTTCCTAATTGGAATTCTCATTTGAACAAAACTTTAACCAACAATGGAAATCCTTCATCTGCTTCTAAATATCGACTAACAAATAACTATAGATAAGGAATACTGGAAAGTAATGCAGATGTCCAGATCACCAGTGTAAGAAAATGAGACTTCACTGTTAGGTGGCTTAACGGTTACAAGCCCGCAGTTGCCTGATGGGGCCCAACAGTGTGTCAGAGGAATGATCTCGTGCCATTTCAGGGTGGTCCTAGAAATGGTTGTAATATCGAAGTAGTGACAAGCATAATATTTCGAAATACTTACAGTGACAGTGATGGGATATGAAAGTATGGGTAATTGTTCTAAGAATGTATATGTTGCATGTGATATTGTAAAGTCAGAGCTGCCATAGGAGGAAATGAGAAGGAGGGATTGGAAGGAAGAAGTGTATTATACTCACAGGTCCGAGAGTGTGGCCACTGGGTACCATGCAGGGCCACAGGGAAGAAAGAGTCAGGAGGCAGACATTAACAGCAAGAGAAAAGCCTGTGCCTGAGCCTTTGTTGGGGCTTCCTCAAGAAAGGCAAGCAGGGCAGGGAAAACAATTTAGGACTGGCTAGTTTGAATAATTCTTGCAGGCGTCGGGCCATACTGGTGGGGTCTAGTTGCCTGGTACCTGGCCTTTGGATGATTTCGGGCAGGGGAAATACTGACTTGGTGTGTGAGGGTTAGATAAGGAAGTAGATGGTGATATAAACTCAAGGTTGGTTATTTTGCATGTGAAAGGTATGCTCCTGGATGGCTGAGCCCTTTGCTCCCTCAAAGAATTGGCTAGCCCCAGGAGGACAATCTCTACCCAGTAGTGAAACTCCAATGCCAGAGCATCAAGAATAAGAAATATATATAATATAATGGCCCTGTGATGAATGGATGCCAAAGAGACACAGAATATAAGAGAATATAGTTGGAACAATGGTTTCTTTCGATGATAGAGTCACAGATAAGATTGGGGTTTGTTGCCTGCATTCATCATCGAAAAAAATACTAAATTACAATTTGAAGTCAATGAAAATAATGATATATTTTTCTCCCAATAAAGTCACAGACTTCCCAAAATCAAACTCTGGGCTAGTGTTTGTAGGCTGCTGGTGACCTGATGGAGGGCAGGAGTGATGATGTGGGATGACAGGGTGCATAAACATGGAGTTAAGAGAAGGTAAGAGTGTGGAATCCATGATGCAAGTGAGCAAGTGCAGACATTCCACAGGAGCAGGGCGTCCCCTCTGTCCTAACCCAAAGGGAAGCATGGAGAATGGATACAAATGTGTATCTTTGCAAGATCTGGTGGTGACAATTTGAGAGTGCCCTTACTTGATTGCCTCCGTTTTCCTCGTGAGCTACGAAGCCAGAACTATCTCTGTGTGGCATGGGTAGGGCAGGTATCCTAGGGAAATAGTAATTTTGGAAAGTGAGACAGTGAACACATTAGAGGACTTTTCAGGATCGCAGGACATTGTTGCGTGCCCACAGATTTAAGGTAAAATCAGTCAGCTGTTTTGTATGTTTTTCTTGAACAAAATTGAGCAGTAGATTGCTCGTAAGCCTACTGCTATCTGGAAAACAAGGTTCAAACATCACTGTTGACATGATTTCTAATAATTATTTCTAATTATTATTTCTTACTACAAGAAAGGAAGCTTCAAACAAATAACATGATCAAAAGGAAGGTTAAGTATCAGGACAGAAGAAATCATGATTTATATAATTTATATTTGGCTGAATCTGCCAAAATGTATAATGTTACTATATATAAGCATAATAATTTGTGTCTTGTCTATAACTTCAGCACTGGGGTTCTTGTGTAACCCGTGGCCCATAACTTTTTATTAGAAATGCTTCCTAATATCTGTATTTATGTGTTTTCTTCCAGTATGGACCAATATTTACAGTCTTTGTTATGGGCACCCGAATGACCTTTGTTACTGAAGAAGAGGGAATTAATGTGTTTCTAAAATCCAAAGAAGTAAATTTTGAACTAGCAGTGCAAAAGCCCGTCTATCGTACAGGTAAAGAATATTTTCAGATAGTTTGTTTGAATACAGCATTGGTCCAAGAGCAGCTTTGGGAAACAGCCCCTCACTCCTCTACCGAGAATGATGACAGCCCTTATTTTATGCTCTAAAGTGGGAACGTAAGATAGAAAGAACATCTGATGATTTTGGTAGTTGACAAACGAATTCTTGGCAGCCTCATTTCAGTCTTAACTAGACGTGTGTAAGAGACGAGGTTACCTCGCTGCTGTTTATTTGGAAAATATTCGGAATCTGTATCCTGTTACAGCTCCCACGATGTTCGCTGGGACATGAACATCTGCTGCCGTGTATACAGTGTTCTTCAGGCTATAGCTCTTGGCTTGATCACATGTTGCTACTCTGCTCACTGAAAGTAGAATTCCACTGCTTAGTAAGCCCTTTACTATGGCATTGCCTGGCACATTCCATAGGGCTATTAAGGTAAGTGGGGCTTGGCGTCATGTAATCGGCGGCCTTTTGTTCTCCATCCTCAGAGACTGCTGGATTGTACTTGTCAGCATGCTTCTGGTGTGACCGTCCACTTTATTTCTTCCCAGGCTGCAAACGTGTGGTGCTGAAGCCATTTGTCCTCCCAAGAATGCAGAGCGATTGCATTTTTGTGCCTGATTCTTCTTTTCCTTGGTTTCTTTTTCTTTTCTTTTCTGTTTTGTTTTTTGTTTTTGCTTCTTTCTTAGTTTTTCTCTTCATGTAGCCTCTCATGCATTTCTTACCATTAGAACAGTTTTAAAAGCTGTGAGTGACCGATAGCATGATGATCATTTCTTTTTGCTTGCATGAAAATCACAACATGTTGGCCAAATTCTTTGATGATTTAGTGCTTCTTAATATTTAAACTGTGGAAGTCCAGAGGCACCTGGGTGGCTCATTTGGTTAAGCGTCCGACTTCGGCTCAGGTCATGATCTCACGGTTCGCGGTTCAGGCCCCGCGTAGGGCTCCACACTGTGCAGAGCCCGCTTGGGATTCTCTCTCTCTCCCTCTCCCTCCGAGCCCCTCCCCCACTCATGCTGTCTCATCTCTCTCTCTCTCTCTCTCTCTCAGAATAAATAAACTTAAAAAAGTTAAATAAACTATGGAATTCCAGATCAAAGAATAGAAATATTCTGAAGGCTCTTGATCTGTATCTTCATATATCCCTCCAGAAAAATGTGCCAACCTCTCATGTGTTAGGGCTGCATAGAAGTGGCCAAGTTTTTTCACCTCTGCCTCCATTGGGGACTTTCATGTTTAAATATTTCTATTTAATAGACAAAATATGTCAATATAAGTACTCTTGAGCCAGCTTCCTTTGCCTCTCGTACATTCCCCTACTACAGAGATGTATGCTCAGGAGATCTAAACATTATTTTTAATGAACTTGTATAAAATGTAACCTACCCATAATAGGCTGATGAAATATAAAACCAAACATTATTTTTTTTGCAAACGTTACTTTGCAGACAATAAAAGAGGATTAAAGAGAAATATGTAAGACTAGTGAGTTTAAAAATTCATACTCTTACTGGCCAAACTCAAGCAGGAGTGTGTGTGTATCATGGAAGGATCATGAACAAACGCTAATGCAAAGGAACGAGAGCTACTCATGGGATTAGGAAAGGCCTCCTGGTGGAAGTGATATTCAGTAAAACACTTGAAGGAGAAAAAGAAGTTGGCAGGATAAATGCGTGGCTTATAGTTGCGGGTGTGTGGGAATGGGGTGAGGCTGGTCAAGTAAAGAGTTTTGAGCAGATAGTACATCTCATAAAAATGATGGGAAATATAAATATTAGAATACACTGTACCTGGAATACAAATCTCAGGAGGGGGGGCAGGAAGGGGCTGGAAATGTCATGGGAAAACTAGAAAGGTAGTAGAATGCCTTGTAAACTTTGTTAAGGATAGGAAGCCAACGAAAGCCTAACATGGAAATAAGTGGTGCCTGGGTGGCTCAGTCGGTTAAGGGTCCGACTTCGGCTCAGGTCGTGATCTCACCTCAGTTTCTGAGTTGGAGCCCTGCGTTGGGCTCTGTGCTGACAGCTTGGAGCCTAGAGCCTGCTTCAGATTCTGTGTCTCCCTCTCTCTCTGCACCTCCCCCACTCATGCTCTGTCTCTCTCTCTCTCTCTCAAAAATAAACATCAAAACTTTTTTTTTAAATAAATAAAGATAAAAATAAAATCACTACATTTATGTTTCCCAGAGGTCCTCCGAATCACCCACTTGTAGATCACCCCTTAGAGTGAATCTCCCTACAGACTTTTACTGACTCACAGGATAGGTCGAATCTTCATCTGCTCTTATTTGCGGGAGGCCATTTTATGTAAGGGGAGGACTTTGGATCTAGTCCTTCCTGACCAAGTAATAGTAGATGTACGTTGACTATTTGCTTCAAGGAGTCATTGCTTCTTTTGAAAATAGTTTTCTCTGTTTATAGCATCGATTCCAAAAGATACTTTTTTTACACTGCATGAAAAACTTTATGTCACGATCAAAGGGAAAATAGGGACTGTGAACCTATATCAACTCACTGGACAACTGACTGAGGAACTACATGAGCAACTGGAGAAATTAGGCACTCATGGGACAATGGAGCTGAACAACTTCGTAAGGTAAATTGTTGCATTAGTATGGTTTAATCTTGTAGGGTTCTTGCATGTGGGTCTTTTTTTTGGGGGGGGAGGATAAAAAATTCTGCAGCCAGTGCATTGAACGTAAAAAATTATCTGGTGGATTAATGAAGTCTAACTAGGTAATTATGAGATTATATTCATCTTTTCAATTCTAATTAACAGGTAGTTTTTAGTTAGCACACCAATTTTAAGGTGAGCAAATGAGCCCATACAATCATTTAAAAACATTTATAGTAATTTCTCTTTAGTGATGCCATGCCACATAGAACACATCTACCTAGAGGGGATGCTGATAGGTGAGACAGGGAAGGGCAGTGGAGGAAGCCAAATGGCCTCAGCTGTGTTCTGAAGCTTTCTGGCAAAGGTCAGGGCTGGGCATAGGGAGCCATGAGAAAAATTCCCAGCATGCATAAGGAGATTTGGTAAATTGAAGTTACCACGTCGGCCATTTTTCCATCTCATTGGGATGCCGAGGGCAGGATTCAATAGTTCAGATTCATAATAAAAGAACAGCGTTTAATATTTTGTTAGAGGTCCAACAAGAGAGAGAGAGGAAAACAAACCAAAAACAAAATAAGCAGCCATCCAAACTTGTAGCATGCCCAGTACCTACAACAAAACAAAGCAAATTCTTGGATGTCTTTGAAACTTTGGGGGAAGCAGATCCTGAAAAACTAGTGAAGAAGGGATGGTAAATAAAAATGAAACAGTACTTGGTGTCACTAGTCTAAGTCGTATTAATAATCTTTGATTTTTTTTCACTTAAGTATGCCACAGTAATCATTTTATTTACTTATGGCAAAACTTAATGATGATAGGTACTATATTTCAGTACGCAGTGGTTCAGATCTGTGGGATCCTGTGAGAGCTTAGGAAATTTGGTAACTAGTGTTGCCCTGAGTCTTTGGTTATTTTTTGCTGCTCTCTAAAATCATGGGCTGTATCTTAGTTATTGGTATTACTTGCTAGGTAAGCGCTTGTTGAAATTATTGAGTCAATTTATTTCTGGCGTATCATCTCACATTTGTCAAGATCTAACAATGCTTGCTTAAAAAGCATTTTAAAATCTTCAGAGAAATAAACCAAAATTTCAGTTACCCCTAAGTTATCTTGACCACAGTGAGCAAATATTAAAACCTTTTAAGAGTAACACTTTCCCAAAAGAATCTGTGGCACATTATTATCTACCCCTAATATATATCTATTAAAGTAACTCCCTTTTTTTGTATCCTGTACCTTTCTTCTTTGGTCATTGGGTCTGACTTTTTGTGTGTTTTTATCGTTGTAGGCATCTGCTTTATCCGGTTTCAGTGAATATACTCTTTCAAAAAGGTTTGTTCCCCACAAATGAGAGAAAAATCAGGGAGTTCCATCAGCATTTTCAAGCTTACGACGAAGGTTTCGAGTACGGGTCCCAGATGCCAGAGTGTCTCCTAAGGTAGAGAGATTTTCCCTATAATTAATTAACCAACCAAGCTCCTCCCAGAAATACATACCTGTCTCATTTTCCTCTTCTGAGTAGGGAGAGCAGCATCCAAGTGGAAGACACAAAAGCTACTTCTCATGATCAGTTTTTGTTTGTGGTTTGTGTTTAAATTGTTGGAGGAACTGAAGAAGAGAGAGATGCATTCTTTCCTCTTTTTTTTTTTTTTTTAATTTTGAGCAAAAATGAGATGGGAGAGAGGGAAAGTGAGAGAGAGTGTCAGAATGAAACGAAGAATTTCTCTCATTTACTGCTTATTATTATCACAGTCGTGGCTGTAGTTTGGAACCATGCTAAATGACCAAGTATCACCGATCATAGATGTTGTTGTGTTTAGTCTCTCTGAGGCAAAAGGAGACATGGTCAAATGTATTTCTCACGGTTGGCTCCCATGGTTTGAATGCAAAATAACACATGAATTCTTAAATGCCTTAGCAGCTGGTCTGCAGTAGTGGCTGGTCAGATAATATTAAAAAAATCATAGCCAGTTTGTTTCACCCGGCTTAAGCCAGTCCTCGGTCCCTGTGCAAGTTTTTCATCCTCTAGCAACTGACAACAGCCCGAGTAAAAGTAGGGCAAGCAGGTCATACTCTTTTTTTTTTTTTTCGTATTCGATGCCAATCCTGTAAGAATGCAAACATTTATTCGCAAAAGAAAAAAAATCACTAAAAATGTGGCTGCCTTGCCCCCTCGATTTTTCTTGTGGACTAGTAAGTATGAAGGAAGACCTCACATGAAATTCTGGCAAAACTGAAGAAGAAATTTGGAGAAATAATTCCATAGATATTCCCCCTTTCGCGCCGTGACCGGTTATTCCTGAAGTGCTTTCCCGTGAACTTACGCACCTGCTTTTTCCTCACCCAGTCACTGGTCGAAATCCAAAAAGTGGCTCTTAGCACTCTTTGAGAAGAACATTCCCGGTATAAAAACATACAGATCTGCGAAAGATAATTCGGTGGTAAGTATCCCTTAGTTGTTTTTTTTTTTCCAAAGTATGTGGGATGAAAGCAGTCATAAGCTATGGTTTTTAAAAGATGTTTTGCTAAAAACTCCTAAGATTGTTCAGGTGACATGTTTGTGTCAAGTACTGTGTTGGATGTTTACGTACATTAATCTGTGGCTACATCCTCACAACAATGAGGTAGGTATTATTGGTCTTCTACATAAAGAAAAAAACTGAGGCTACGGCAGCAACATATAACAAGATGCTCAAGGTTTTACTGATTTATGTATCCTACAGTTGAGTCAGCAGGGGTAGGTAGGAATGATGGTGCGTCAGGCAAGGAGAACAAAGCTCCATAGACTTTGTTCTTCATGCCACTACCACTAATTTTTTCTCTCTTCAAATGCAAGGATGTGGTAAGATATAATTTGAAAAGCAATGCCCTGGGAGCCACTGTCCTAAGCGTCCTAGATCTGTGGTTCTTCAGGTGTGGTCCCTAGACCAATGGTACCAACATCGCCTTGGGAGCACTCGATCGGAAACTCTGGGGTGGAGCCCCCCAGTCTGTGCTTTGATGGGCCTTCCAGGTGGTTCTTACACTTGCGTAATGAAAGGAAAAAAGGTTCTCAGCCCTGCCTGCTCATCAGAATCTCTGGGAACCTTTGAAAACTATCTGATTCTCCAGACTTCCCCTACCCTCCACTGCCCAGAGACTGGGATTCACTGAGTCTGAGCACGGGCTCAACTTCGGTCTCCAGTCACATGACCTTGGGCGTGGCACCTCGCCTCTTGGCCTCAGTTTTTTCACCTGCCTCATAGAATGTGGGGCTTAAATGAGTTAATATTTGTGAAGCAATTAGAGAGTAGTGAGGACCACATCAGAGTTTACACCATATGATTATCATTAAAAATCAAATCTTTTTTTTTAATATGAAATTTATTGTCAAATTGGTTTCCATACAACACCCAGTGCTCATCCCAAAATGTGCCCTCCTCAATACCCATCACCCACCCACCCATATATATAGATATATATATTAGGGGTAGATAATGCCCATCACCCACCCACCTATATATATATATATATATATATATATATATATATATATATATATATATTAGGGGTAGATAATAATGTGCCACAGATTCCCTCCCACCCCCCATCAACCCTCAGTTTGTTCTCAGTTTTTATGATTCTCTTATGCTTTGGCTCTCTCCCTCTTTAACCTCTTAAAAATCAGATCTTTTAGTATTTACAGATGATACCAAACATCTCTGTTTGCTTGATTTTATGTTATGATAGCAAGTGTTATCACAAGCAACTCTGCTTAACGCTGGAGAGGAAGGTCGCTTTAGAAAAATAGGGATGTGTAAATGCTTAGGTATCTCCCTCCTAAATAAAGAGAACAGAAAGCTACTCTGGAATGCCCTTTATTGATAAATGATGTTGCAGCTAAGGATTCTATTTTATAAACAGACCCAGACAAATACATTTTTGTTTGCATAATTTTCCAGGATTGAGGGGAAAAGCCCCATGTGTGTAAAAGATTCATCCAGATAGATCTGCAATTTGTGGGTCTGGAAACAGGGTTTTTAATGCCACAGCTAAACTCTCCACTGACAATACTTCTAGAGTAACATTTCTCATTCCTATTCTGAAGAAAGGAGGCATTTTTTTTTTAACGTTTATTCATTTTTGAGACAGAGAGAGACAGAGCATGAATGGGGGAAGGTCAGAGAGAGAGGGAGACACAGAATCGGAAGCAGACTCCAGGCTCTGAGCCATCAGCCCAGAGCCCGACGCGGGGCTTGAACTCACGGACTGTGAGATCATGACCTGAGCTGAAGTCGGACGCCCAACGGACTGAGCCACCCAGGCGCCCCGAAAGAAGGGATTTTTAATCATAGGTGCTCCAACTTGCTATTTGAATAGAGACACATTTTGAACTTTGCTGAAGATAGTCCAACATTTAAGACTTTAGGACAGAGGCACCTGGGTGGCGCAGTCGGTTAAGTGTCTGACCTCGGCTCAGGTCATGATCCCATGGTTCTGGGGTTCAAGCCCCACATCAGTCTCTGTGCTGACAGATCAGAGCCTGGAGCCTGCTTCGGATTCTGTGTCTCCCTCTCTCTCTGCCCCTTCCCTGCTCGCGCTTTCTCTCTTTCTCTAAAATAAATTAATAAACACTTAAAAAGTTTTTTTAAAAGACTGGGAGAGAACTCAGTTTGAACATTCATGAGAAGTTTTCATTTTTTTGTGTATCATTTCTGTTTCTTCCAACAGTGTTCACACTGAGCTTGTGTTTTGTACCCAGTTTTTTTTTAATGTGGGCTAAGAAGAAAATAAAAGATTCTGTTGTCTTCTACTGTATAAGTAGATTTCAATGGCCTAGTTAAGCAGAAGACTGGAAGAAGTTTTTGTTTTTTTAAAATATTACACACACATTTCATCACATTATAAACATCAAACGTGGTGATTTCTCTCTTGTTATTCTAGATGTATATTAAACTAGTATTTTCATTTAAAATTAAGACTGCACCTACAGAATAGCATATCCAGAGAATGAAATCCATCTATAGGATTTTTCATGAGGTACAAACTTTGTGTTGCAACAATTTACGTTGTATGATAAAACCTAGGATTTTCAATTTTGCTAATCCATTGTCACAAAAACAGTAACAATGAGACATCGGTAGCATTTCTGTGGTGCTTACTCTGTGCTAGGTGTAGTGTTACACATTCCACAAGTTCATGACTCATTTTTCACAACCACTGTAATACCTAGAAAACTGGGGATTATTAAAACCAGAAAGCTGAGGATTAGGGTGGTTAATCACTTTTGAAACATTACATGCCTTTGTAAGTAACAGCAATAGTCTCCCATCATGTATTTTCTTTGATAGTGATTTAACAGTTATTTCTCGTATCATGAGACCCGAAGCAAAACTACTAATGGTAAAATTCAGTTCTCTTAATCCCTAATCCATGAGAGTTGTGGGTTGTATCTCTCATGGGGCAGTATAGCATAGTAGCTAAGAGTGTGGGCTCCAGAGCCAGGACCTGGCTCAAAGGGTACGAATCCCAGCTCAATCATCGACACGCTGCCTGTCCCTGGCCAAGTTCCCTAACTTAATTGTGCTTCAGTTTCCTCAAATGGAAAACGGTGAAGATAATGGTATCTACTTCTTGGAATCGTGGTGGGGATTGGATGGTTAAATACTTGTAAAGCCCATAAAACAGAACTCGCCTTAGCAGGCAATGACTAGGCATTAGCTACCATCATTTCTGTAACCTAAACCTGAGTTAAACCTTAAGGCTCCAAGTGCATGAGTAGCTCAATGAAAATGGTACAGTGTCTGAATTTCTTCCCCCTGATGGGAAATGGCCACTGATAAAGGGGTGTTCAAGAAACCTCCCAGTGAAGAAAACATGCTCAGGGAATTTGTGTGGTGACCCGAGAGCAACTGTAGGTGGTCTTGGATGGGGCTCTGAGCTTAGTTGGCACCATTCCCGTCAAATGCCAGTTCTCTTCATGTTGCGGTATTTATAATATATACTGGCTTGACGATACTTTCTTCGTGGTGTATAGGCTGAGAATCTTCGTGGAAAATGGGGAAAGGATTTTTTCTTGAATTCTTCAGAGATCTGTGTTTCTGTGTTGCTGGCATATTCCTAAAAGCAGAGGTTTATTATTTTTTTATTTTATTTTTTATTTTTTAAAATTTACATCCAAATTAGTTAGCATCTAGTGCAACAGTGATTTCAGGAGTAGATTCCTTAGTGCCCTGACCCATTTAGCCCATCCGCCCTCCCACAACCCCTCCCATAACCCTCAGTTTGTTCTCCATATTTATGAGTCTCTTCTGTTTTGTCCCCCTCCCTGTTTTACATTATTTTTTGTTTCCCTTCCCTTATGTTCCTCTGTTTTGTCTCTTAAAGTCCTCATATGAGTGAAGTCATATGATTTTTGTCTTTCTCTGACTGACAAATTTCACTTAGCATCATACCCTCCAGTTCCATCCATGTAGTTGCAAATGGCAAGATTTCATTCTTTTTGATTGCCGAGTAATACTCCGTTGTATATATATACCATATCTTTATCCATTCATCCACCGATGGACATTTGGGCTTTTTCCATACTTTGGCTATTGTTCATAGTGCTGCTATAAACATGGGGGTGCATGTGTCCCTTCAAAACAGCACACCTGTATCCCATGGTTAAATGCCTAGTAGTGTGGTTGCTGGGTCATAGGGTAGTTCTATTTTTAGTTTTTTAAGGAACCTCTGTACTGTTTTCCAGAGTGGCTGCACCAGCTTGCATTCCCACCAACAAAAAGCAGAGGTTTATTTTTAAAAAATTGTCAAAATGGTATTATGTACTAAGTTTTGCTTTAGGCACTTTATAGGTAGTAACTGATTTAATTCTCACAACAAGCCTATGAGGTAGATACCACGTTATGGCCATTTTATTGATGAGCTTAAAGCAACTTGTCCAAGGTTACCCAGGTCTTGAGTAACTAAACCAGGTTCTGGTTACACATAAGGATCTTGGAAGTTGCAACTGCATCCTAAAAACAAGTAGCAGGTGGAATGGACCAATGTTGGAATTATCAGATTGGGACTTTGAAACAACTGGGGTCTATGCATAAAATAGACTGAATGCCAGAACAGATGGACAATGTAGGCAGAGAGATGGAAATCCTTAGAATGAACCAAAATTAAATGCTAGGTATAATAAACACTATAGCAGAAATGGAGAATGCCTTTGATGGACTTATTTGTAGGCTGGCGGAGCTGAGAAAAGAATCTCTGAGCTAGAGGATGTATCAGTTGAATCCCCAAAAACTGAAAATCAAAGGGAACAAACACTAAAAAAAAAATACAGCAGAACATCCAAAGACTGTGGAAATGTGGGACAACTACAAAAGACATAGTATACATATAATGGGAGTACCAAAAGGAGAAAAAAAAGGGAGAAAGGAACAGAAGATATATTTGACAATGATAATGACAGAATTTTCCCCCATTTAATGTCAGACACCAAATCATAGATCCAGGAAGCTCAGAGAACATCAATCATGTAAACACCCAAAACTACACCTCAGCATATTACTTTTAAATTACAGAAAACCAAAGATAAAAAATCCCGAAAGAAGCCAGAAGGAAAAACTCCATATCTACAGGGGAACAAAGATGAGAATTACATCTGACCTCTCCTTAGAAACCATGCAAGCGAAAAAAGAGTAGAGCAAAGTATTAAAAGAGTCGAGTGAGAAAAAAAGCACCCCCAGTCTGGAATTCTATACCCTGTGAAATTGTCCTTTAAAAGTGAAGGAGAAATAAAGACCTTCTCAGACAAACAAAAGTTGAGGGAATTTGTTGCCAATACACCTTCTTTATAAGAAATATTAATAAAGCAGTTCTTTACAGAGAAGAAAAATAATATAGGTCAGAAACTCAGATCCATATAAAGAAGGGAAGAGCGTCAAAGAAATAAACAAAGTTGAAATAAAAATGTATTTTCCTTATTCTTAACTGATCTAACAGACATAATTTGCTCAAATTATAATAGCAACAATGTATTTGATTATATATATATATATATATATATATATACACATATATATATATGCACACTTATGTGTGCTTGTATATAAATGAAATGATTATATATGGTTATTTGGTTGTCTCTCTATATTCTTTATCATATCTTTCTATAATAAACTGGTAATCCAGTAAATAAAATGTTTCTCTGAGTTCTGTGAGCCCCTTTAGCAAATTAATTGAACCTCAGGAAAGCGTTGTGGGAACCTCTGATTTTTATAAGTACAGATAACAACCTGGAGTTGCAGCTGGCATCTGAAGCCCAAGGAGGAGGTTTTTGGAGCCTCCAGTCTGTAGCCTGTTGGTCCAAAGTCCAGGTAACAACCTGGGCTGTGACTGGCATCTGAAGGGCAGGTGCAAGGGTGGGGAAAGGGTATAATCTTGTAGGACTAACAAGTCCAGGACTAACAAGTCCTGACCGACTAACACTTAACCTGTATAATCTCATGCTATTTCTGGGTAGATAGTGTCAGAATTGAATTGAATTATAGGGCACCCAGATACTGTCCTGAATATCATTTATCGTTGTTTGGAACTTCCCTCCCCCCACTCCCCATACACATACATATTAGACATTGGTACCAGAACCCCATAGCAAAGATGTCCTCTTTACCACTCCTTTTCAACATGATGCTGGAAGTGCTTGCTAATACAATAAGTCAAGAAAAGGAAATTAAAGTTACATTTATCAGGACAGAAGACATAAAACTATCTTTTTTCTTAGATGCCATGATCATATGTATTGAAAATCCAAAAGAATCCACAAACTATTAGAACTAATAAGCAATTATAGCACAGTTGCAGGAGACAAGTTAATATACAAAAGTTAATTGCTTTCCCATATACCAACAGTGAACGAGTGGAGTATAAGATTAGAAACACAATACCATTTACATTAGTATCCCCCCAAATGAAATATTTAGGTATAAACTTAACAAATGATGTATAAGATCTGCATTGAGGAAAGCTACAAAACTCTGATGAACAAAACCAAAGAACCAAGTAAATAGAGATTTTATGTTCATGGATAGGAAGATTCGATATTGTCAAGATGTCAGTTCTTCCCAACTTAACCTATACGTTCAATGTAGTCTCAGTAAAAATTCCAGTAAGTTATTTTATGGATATCAGCAAACTGATTCCAAAGTTTATGTGGAGCGTCAAAAGACCCAGAATCACCAGCACAATATTCAAGGAGAATGACAAAATCCTTCAAAAGAGCAATGCTCCCCAACTGCAAGATTTATTGTAATGCTACAGTCGTCAGGGCAGTGTGGTATTGGTGAAAGAATCGACCAATAGATTGATGGAACAGAACAGAGAACCCAGAAATAGACCCTTTTAAATATAATCAGCTGACCTTTGACAAAGAAGCAAAGATAGACTCTTCAACAGATGGTGCTAAAACAGTTGGGACACCCACATGCAAAAAAAAAAAAAAATCTAGACACAGATCTTATACAGTTCACAAAAATGTACTCAAATGAGTCACGGACCTAAGTGTAAAATGCAAGAGTATAAAACTACTGGAAGATAACATGGGAGGAAACCTGCTTGACCTTGGGGTATGGTGATGCCTATTTAGGTATCACACCAAAAAATACAACCCATGAGAGAAGATGAAAGCATATGAAAAGATGGTCCACATCATATGTCATCAGTGAAATGTAAAGGAAAACAACGCTGAACTACCACGACACTCATTCTGTCCAGAATCTGGAACACTGACCACACCACCGGTGTTGCTGGTGAGGATGCGAAGCAACAAGAACTCTCATTCATTGTTGAGGGGGAAAAATGGTACAGACACTTGGGAAAACACTTTGGTGGTTTCTTATAGAAAACAGCAACAACAACAACATACTCTTACCATAAAATGTAGCAATTAGCCTGCTTGATATTTGCCCAAATGATTTAAAAACTTATGTTCACACAAAAAAACCTGCACATGGATGTTTACAATAGCTTTATTCATAACTGCTAAAACTTGAAGACACCAAGATGCCCGTTAGTAGGTAAATGGATACACTGTGGTACATCTAGGGACTGGAATATTATTCAGCACTCAAAAGGAATGAACTATCCAGCCATGAAAAGACATGGACAAACCATACATTCATAGCACTAAGTGAAAGAAGCCCATCTAAGAAGGCTACGTAATGTATAGTTTCAACTGTGTGACACTCTGGAAAAGGCAAGATGTGGAGAAAGGAAAAAGACCAGCGGTTGTTGGAGAGGAAGGAGAGGTAAATTGGCAGAACACAGAGGATTTTTAGGGTAGTGAAAATAATTTGTGTGACATTGTAATGGTGTCTGCATATCATCATGCATTTGTCCAAACCAATAGAGTTTATAATGCCAAAAGTGAACCCTAAGGTAAACTACGGACTTTAGGTGATTATGATGTGTCCGTGTCCTTGATCCATGGTAAAAAAAAAAAAAATACCATTTTGGTGAATGATATTAATAGTAGGGAAGGCTGTACATGAGTGGGAGTGAGGGTCATGTGGGAAGTCTTTGTACCTTCCTCTCAATCTTATTGTAAACCTAAAACTGCTCTAAAAAAACTAAAGTCTTTAAAAAAAAAACAAAAACAAAAACCTAAGCCAGAATTTGAACCAATGCATAAAGCAGCAGAGCCCCTACTCCTAATTACTATCCTGCTGGTAAGAATATATATCCCTTAACATGCCTCCAGCTGCAAGGCTAGGAATGGCAGAAATAGCTTATTTGAAAAATATGCATGCTCTTTGTTTATTAACAGCATTCTTTGTCACGTAGCTGTGGTTTGACAATATGTATTTCTTTTAAACAGACATTAATGCAGACTTTGCTGGATATCATAGAGATGGAAAGAAATGAAGAAAAGAGCCCCAATTATGGGCTTTTAATACTTTGGGCTTCTCTGTCCAATGCTGTCCCTGTAAGTATATTAGTAAAGTAAGGGTTACAGTTCTGTCTACTGCAATTTCAATTTTTTTCCTTCGTTTTTCTTTCTGTTCTTTCTATTATGGGAAAGAAAAAAGACAGCAGTGGATCTGGTTGTGAGCTAGGAAAACAAAACTCACATGGCTAGTAAAATCTGACAAAACCACAGAGGAGGCAAAGCAGAGATCTCAAGTGAATTCTGCCCTCTGCAAGGCAGCTCGTCCCAGGCTAAGGGAAAAACTTGCACTTTGGGGTCAATTGTGACAACACTGCTTATGGAGCACTTTCTTTGTCAGGCAACATGCTTAGTATTAGCGCTTGAAATGAGTAGGTCTTGACTCTAACATTTTACTGGGGAGAGAGTAGGCAAATGCAAATGGATAATTTGAGATGGAATTGGGCTGGAATCAAGATATCCCCCCCCAAAAAAAAAAAAAAAAAAGATATCCCCCTCCAGAGCTGTGGAATCTCAAAGAGGTAACTTCAACCCTCAGCCTCCATTTCCTTTTGGGTAATGAAGGGATAATACAGCTCCTGGTATGATCCTAGGACTTGGGTACTTAATGAGTGGTGACTCTCATTTCTCTACAAGGTTGTTGCAAGGATTCAGTGAGATAAACCCCGCTGGTACCCGGTGAATATCCGTTTGTGTTAGGTGGCATCTATGTCCTGTAAGCTTCCCCATGAATGGAACTGGTGACCTTGGAACTCACAATACTTCTGAAGACAGCAGAGAATTTTTTTATGTTTACTTATTCTGAGAGAGAGAGAGAAAGAGAAAACAAGCACAGAAGCCAGGGAAGGGCAGAGAGAGAGAGAGAGAGAGAGAGAGAGAGAGAGAGAGAATCCCAAGCAGGCTCCGCACTGTCAGCACAGAGCCCAAAGGTCATGACCTGAGCCAAATCCAAGAGTTGGACACTTAAGCGACTGAGCCAGCCAGGTGCGCCAAGAACAGAGACTTTTTAACTGTTTCTTTTTTATTTATTTTTTTAGTATTTATTTATTTTTGAGCGAAAGAGGGACAGAATGCAAACAGGGGAGGGGCAGAGAGCAAGGAAGACAGAGATTCTAAAACAGGCTCCAGGCTCTGAGCTGTCAGCACAGAGCCCAACGTGGGGCTCGAACTCATGAACCGTGAGATCGTGACCTGAGCCGAATCAGATAGTTAAGCTACTGAGCCACCCAGGCGCCCCTTTAACTGTTTCTTTTAAAGTTGTTGTAAACTAGATCAAAGCCATGTGCTGTGTGCCACTTCGTGTTTGATCCGCACCAGCTACCTGTGTCAGAAGATTCCACATTAGCTTAAGCCGCGCTTACATTATTTGAGAAATTAAACAGTAACCTTTTTTATGCATGTGTCTTCTACTAAATGGGACTATTCAGCCCATCTCTAATGATACATGTAGCCATTTTTCTTTTTTTCTTCTAGCAAATAGAAATAAGATATTTTAAGTATTATTTATTTCTCCCTCCTCTTAAGGAAGGCTTTCTAAGTACTGATAGTCTAGTTTCTTTTAACCTGTTGGAACACAGACTGGGTAAGAAGCAGAAATAGAAACGCTGGCCTCTCTGCTCACATGTGTGTCAGTCTTACGTATTTCATCTGGAATGGGCAAATAAGAATCGTCTAATCCTTTCCTCTTCTTTATGTACCTCTGACATTATTCCCTGATTTCTCCTTAGACAGCTTTCTTGGATACCGAGTAAGCTACAGCAAAATTAAAAGGCAGACATCAGAACAGCTCCCAAAGCAGCAACAGAACAGCCACTCCTGTCACAGGATTAATTTTCAACATCTCATTAGAGAGGTCCCCCAGAAAAAAGGGACACAAAGCTCCAATTGATCTGACTCAGGGGAAGTCAGTTCTTTGGAACGTGTTCCTGGCATTCATCTGAGAGGACTTAAATCATTAATTTCAGAAAGAAAGTGTCTGATGATTAGTGAAAGATCCATCTTGCTGGTGCTTGTTGGCACCTCCAAGAGGCAGCTGGTGTGTGGACAGACACCCTAGAAAGGCTTCAGAGAGTCAGGCCCACTGCCAAATCCCAGTTCTGGGTGACAGTGAACCGATTGTTTAACCTCTCTGAGCCTCAGTATTCTCATCTATAGGATAGGATGAATGTGATCTACCTCATACGATAGTCGTGACGGTTGTATTTTTAAGAAATGGGAAGTGGCTAACAGTCCCTGGCACAAAGAAGGTGCTCAATGAGTGTTAGCTTTCTTCTTTTATAAAAAGTAAGGCCATCCTTCCAGTCAATCATTACTTTCAATGGCCCATTAATTATAAGCTGGCTTGGTTCTCAAACCTGGACCAAATGCCCCAGGGTGGGAGTGGCCATGTCGCCTGGCTTCTGTGATGTCCCATAAGTCCCTAGACAACCACTGCAGGCCCTGCTGGAGGGACAGGAGGTGGGGCCTGTCCTTTCTTCTCTTCTCTCCCACTCTGTGCTCTGCCTCCAGGCCCATGGAACTCAGACCTATCTGAAGGATAGGCTTGGGACAGGTCACTAGAAGGCTCCATTATGGTCAAGGTGACCTGTGGTGGACTGGCCCAAAATATTAACCATAATTTGTGAAATTATTCCTGTGGGGAAACCACTTCCCAATTCCAAGAAATTCCTTTCAAATGAACTTTTTAAGAACATTTTTCCAAAACTAATCTCACAGCTGACATTTTGTCTTTGATATCGACCGCTTCTCTGAAGCTCTTTCTAAATCTTTTTGGTAGTGACCACTACCCCCCACCCCACCCCATCTCACTTTCAACTCGCACAGCATGGGTTGTTGGCAATATACCTGGCTCCTTTTTCACCTGATTGTATTTCATATCCCCAACTAGACGTGTAAGTTCTTTGGGCAGGAATGATGTCTTGTACATATTTGTGTTTACCATGATTGTAGAAGACTGTCTGACATGTTACAGAGACTCCCTCAATATTTATTAATCTGTTTTTGAATGGGGGAATAAATGCTGCTGAAGAACATACCCAATTCATCTTCTCTCTAACAGAGCTGGGCAGGGCTTTCCTCTTCGTCCATTGTCACCTGTGTTCTTACCTCTCCAGAAGCATTATAGTGGCTGCTTGTGAAGTTCAGTGAGCCAGGGCACCCTTTTTCTTTTTGCGCAGCCCTCACCATGGACTTGACCCCTTTGACAGAACTCTAATTGTCATTTTTGGGAGCAATTTTTAACTGAGAGTGCCAAGGTCTTGTGGTCACTTAGTCTTGTTTGTTGATTCAGTAATATATGTAAATTTCTTAGTTTCTTATTACTGTCTTTTTTTTTTTTTTTTTGAGAAAGAGAGAGAGGGGAAGGGTCAGAGAGAGAATCTTAAGTAGGCTTCATCCCATGACCATGAGATCATGACCTGAGCTGAATCAAGAATTGGATGCTCAACTGACTGAGCCACCCAGGCGCCCCTACTCTTTGCTGTCTTTTATGTGTCTTTTTCCTTTCTTTTTGAAAAAGTAATTGAGCTTTTTTTTTTTTTTTACCAAATTCAAGTGATAAATAACATCATTGTACAGCCATTGTATAGCCAAAAAATAAATATTACCCAATTTTTGTGAATGTCTAAAACTCTAGGCACTATTTAGTGTAACTCTGAACCCCTCTTTTGTATAACTGAAAGTCTATGTGCTATCACTAAGCTGTTTTTTCCCCTAATATTAACTCTGACCTTTTATTCATTTATTGAATATTTATTTTTGAGAGAGAGAGAGAGAGAGAGAGTATGTGCGAGTGTGTGCGCACAAGCAGGGGAGGGGCAGAGAGAGAGGGGGACAGAGGATCCAAAGTGGGTTCCATGCTGACAGCAGAGCGCCCAATGCGGGGCTTGAACTCATGAGCCATGAGATCACGACCTGGGCCAAAGTCAGATGCTTAACTGACTTATCCGCCACCCAGGCGCCCCGTGAACTCTGACCCTTTAATAAATAAGATGAACTGAGGGTGGAGTGGTTATTAATTAAATCCAATAATTTGGCCCTTCCATCCATAGATAGTAATAGAAGGAGCCCGAATGGGGAGACAGGAGAAGAGAGCTTTCTGGTCATGTTTCTTCTAGTGTAAATCGGCCTGGATGATCTCTAGGATAAGTCTTTTGTAATGTGGATAATGCCACAGAAAGAGGCTCTCCAGATGGTGGCGGACTTTGTTCTCCCACTCACTTTGTTTATGTACACAGAAGCATATTTACCCTCCCACAGACAGAGTTCCTGCCCCAGAGGGGAACACCATTGAGTAGTATCGAATTTGGCTTATTTGAGCACTTCCTTCCGATAATTGCTCTTCCTTCTTTGACCACAGAGGGGAGTATTGGGATTATTTAAAGGTACTTAAAGTTACCTCACAAAAAAAGACAAAAAAACTTAAGTGTTTTAAATATTAAGTATTTTCTGAGTCTTTCAGGACTGATTTTCCTAGATGAAAGTTCTTTCACAATACATATTTACAGAAAGGATGAAAGGGAAACCCAAGCTTCTTTTAACGATTTTATGCAAGGTGACTGTGTAACCTAAAAATAGAAGCAAAAACATCTACCCAAGTTAGTGGAAAGTTAATTTTTGAAATGTATGGCGTTATAATTTTACCTTGTAATACCACAGTGAGGAAAGACATGAAATGATTTTCTTTGGCCTAGAGAGAGAATTTGCAAGCATGCTATGTTTGATAACTTTCAGGTGTGAAAGAACCGTAGTTTTGATACTGAGTAACTCTCATCCTTTAGTTTATTGTATTTTAGGTATACTTTCCTAGGCTTATTGAAAATTACCATGTTTTATTTGCAGAATATATGATTTGCTCATTCATTTCTATTTCAAGGAAATTAAACTTTAGAAAATGTTTTTGTCTGGATTAACATTCTTAAGTGTCATAATTTGTTGCTTCTGGATATTTATTGTATGCCTCTGTAATATTTTCTAATGTGAATTACTAAAAAAAATCCTGCCTCATGTTTTAGTAGAGATAGTTTAATCTGTATAAACAATATAAACTGCAGTGACAGAATGAAATTATAGATTTGGCTCTCAGAGATGGGTAACATCTCTGTTGTCCATAAAGTCTGTTTTCAAAAATGCTCTTCGGTGTGCTTTTAAGTTTAATTTAAACATTTTCCTGGCTTCTTTTCATGTTTACAGCTAATATTAAGTATGCTTTCACTCACTTTCAAAGAAGGTTGTATTGTTTGATACATGGATTTGTTGTTGTTTTTATTTTTAAGGTTGCATTTTGGACACTTGGATTTGTCCTCTCTCATCCCAGTGTCCACAAGACCATTGTGGAAGGCATATCTTCTGTGTTTGGCACAGCAGGTACTAAACCTGAATTGAATTACACAGTTGAAGAGATATCTAATAAATATGCGCTTGTCACATGTTACGGGCAAACCTAAGTGCCCAGAATTTTATGGAAGTTGAACATAATCCAAAATTGAACACCGGATATAAACTGATCAGGTAGATTCCTAGAATTTAATTACTGTCCAGGATTTTGGAGGTCATCTAGTGCAACCCCCTTACTTTCCAAATCATGAAATAAGTGCTAGAAAGATTGTGATTTGCTTAATTTTCCTACTTAAATGCAAGTATACGTATACTTGCATATATATATATGTATGTATATATATTTATACTATGCATATATATACATTTATACTATACATATGTATACTTGAATGCAAACATATATAGGCTTTTTCTTCAAATATGTGTATATCTTTATATTGTTTTCAAATATGCTACTAACATGCCTTTAAGTTTAACTTAAACATTTTCCTAGTTTCTTTTTTTTAATTTTTTTTATGAATATAATTTATTGTCAAATTGGCTTAACATACAACACCCAGGGCTCATCCCAACAAGTGCCCTCCTCAATGCCCATCACCCATTTGCCTAGTTTCTTTTAATGTTAAGGGCTAATACTAAGTCCACTTTCATTCACTTTCAAAGAAGGTTGTATTGTTTGATACATGGGTTTTTTGTTTGTTTTTTTTTTAAGGTTGCATTTTGGACACTTGGATTTGTCCTTTCTCATCCCAGTGTGTGTGTGTGTGTGTGTGTGTGTGTGTGTGTGTGTGTGTGTGTGTACACACACACACACACACACACACACACAATATGTATATGTATAGACACATATATATGTATATACACACATACATGCAGGCTTTTTCTTCAAGTCTCTTGGACCTTCAAACCTCTTGGCCCTTCAGTTGTTTTTGGAATTCAGGATTTTCCAGATTTTTGTAAAAAGTTATATGGTGAATATATTGCATAACATAGATGTCAGGTAATGTTTTGTCACTAAAGGAGTTGTTTTAAAAGTTAGAGTTAGAGATTTGGGAGGGTTAGGACTGTAGATAGGGATTGCCACCTTGCACTTTTTAGTTCCGTTTGGGATGCTTGTCATCTGTTTTAAAAAGGAGAAATAAGCTTGAATGAAGAGAGCGCTCAACCCCTTGTTTATGTAGCATAATTTGACCTGTTTGGAAGTAGCATCTTTTAAAAAACCTCAATATGTCAAATTATGTATTCTGATATAAAAAGAATAATAAGTGACTTGGAAGAAAACAGTGTAATAATAGGACGAAAGTCTGATGCCAATAGATAGTCCCGCCCCCCACCCCCACCATTTCATGATTGCTGAAAATATTTTCTTTGAAATGTTTTTTTTTATTTTCTACTGCTTCTTGTTGAATTAAACCAAAAACCAAATTGGCTTGATCAACATGACTGTCTAGGCAATACTGTCTCTGAGCCTTGAGTATGAATAGCAGGTATTGGGGTTGGGTCTTACAGATATGGTGAGGGTTAGAATCACTGAGCACCAGCAATGCTAACAAGTTAGATTTTGGAGATACGTTAGTGAATACAAGACTACTTGCCCTTATGGGGCTTAGAGCTACAAAGTTAATGGAAATGTGCATGCCTGCACATCTACAAAGGATAAAAGGGAATGTGTCTTTGATTGTCTCATATTCACCTTCACCGTTTCCTTACTGGAGTCTTCTCCTGACTTAAGGTTCTCCAAAGTCATAATCTTTAGGATTTCTCCTCTGACAGAAAAATGTTCCTTCAAACAGCAGTACCAGTGTAATAATTACATCTATCAATGTCTTCAGTTTATAAGACTCTTGCAGAATTGAAACAGTTTACCTAAAATATCAAATGTTCTTTGCTGTGTGTATACGGAAAGATTCAGAATCCGTTTACGCATAAGATGTAGTAGCAGCTCAGGAATTTAGAGGTGAGAGACCACTCACTCTTTGAAGGTTGATATCAAGGAGTATATCTATGTGTGACAACGAATTCTGTCAAAGCACATTAGAGTGCATGGAACAAGAATCTGACTCATACGGCAGTTCTCACATTCTTAATGTTCTTCTCTGTTACAAGATCACCACTTCTTTCTTGGAGATGTCCTTAGTGACTTGGATGCCTCTCCACATCTCTGTGGCCTCAACACTCACCACTAGAGCCCATCCCAGGCATGATGGTCAACTTTCTTATAAAATAAGTCTCAGGGTAAATGTTGCTATTGAATAATTGGTCCTTTGTATCTGGCTTCTTTCACTTGGCATAGTATTTTATTTTATATCATGTGATTTTACATTAATTGATTTTCAGATGTTAAACCACCCTTGCATTCCTGGGATTAAAGCCTACTTAGGCATGTGTATAATACATATAACTTTTATGGATATAAAATATCCATAGTGTATATATACATATATTTATATCCATATGACATTTGTAATTTTTATGTTGCTGGATTCGGTTTGCTAGTATTTTATTAAGGCATTTTATATCTATATCAAAAAGGGATATTAATCTGTTGTTTTCTTTCCTTGTGATTTGTCTGGGTTTGATATCAAGACACTTTTGGCTTTATAGAGTGACTTAAGAAGTATCCACTCCTCTTATGATTTTTCAAAGTGTTTGTGAAGGAGTGATGTTAATTCTTCTTTAACCATACGATAGATTTACCAGCAAGGTGATCTGGTGCAGAGATTTTCTTTGTGAGAAGTTTTTAATTAATTCAACCCCTCTACTTGTTATAGGTTTATTCAGATTATATATTTCTTATTGTCTTTAATTGAAATAAAGCTGACACATAACATTATATTAGTTTTAGTTTAGCACAATATAATGATTTGATATACGCATGTATTATGAAACGATCACCACAATAAATTTAGTTAACACCCATTATCACACAGTTAATTTTTTTTCTTGTGATGCAGACTTTTAAGACCTGCTCTCTTACCGACTTTCAAATACATAATACACTCTCACGTATTTATTATACCATTGCTGTACATTCCATCCCCAGAAAAACGTGGGACACTTCACAAATGCGTGTTATCCTTGTTCCGGGGCCATGCTAATCTTCTCTGTATTGTTCCAAATTTAGTATATGTGCTGCCAGAGTGAGCACTGTCTCTTTTTTCTTGAGTCAGTTTTGTGGTTTGTGTCTTTTTAAGGAATTTGTCCATTTCATCTAGGCTATGTGACTCGTTACATTCATGTTATTGCCTGTAATCTTTTTTATGTTCGTAAAACCACTCGGAAAGCATCTCCCTCTTTTGTCATTTTAGTAATTGTGTCCTCTTTCTTCTTTTCTTGGTCAGTGCAGCTAAAGGATTCTCAGTTTTGTTTTCAAAGAACTAACTTCTGGTTTTGTTGCTTTTATTTCCTTGTATTGCTTTTCTTTTCTTTTTTTTTTTAACGTTTATTTATTTTTGAGACAGAGAGAGACAGAGCATGAATGAGGGAGGGTCAGAAAGAGGGAGACACAGAATCTTAAACAGGCTCCAGGCTCTGAGCCATCAGCACAGAGCCCGACGCGGGGCTCAAACTCACAGTCTCTGAGATCATGACCTGAGCCGAAGTCGGCCACTCAACCCACTGAGCCACCAGGCGCCCCTCTTGTATTGCTTTTCTATTCACTACTTCTTTTATTTCTGTCCTGATCTTTACTATTTATAATTTATATCCCTTTATGTTGATAAAGGGATATTCTTTATTTTGTTCTTTAGACATAATTTTTCTTACAGTCTTTGAACACGTTTTAAAATATCTGATTTAAACTCTTTTTTTTTTCTTTTTCTTTTTAGTAAGTCCAACATCTGGTTTTCTTCAGGGATGGTTCCTACTGATTGCTTTTCCCCTTGTGTATGGCCTGTATTTTCTTGTTCCACGTACTTTTGCGTATTTCCCGTTAAATGTCTTGTAATTTTGTGTTGATAATGGGACACTTTAAATAATACAATGTAGCAGCTCTGGAAATCAGATTCTCCTATCTCCTCAGGGTTTATTGCCACTGCTCCTTGTCACAGCTCTTGTTTGGGTGTTTCTTTATTGACTTTGGTTAACTAATTCTGTAAATTTTGCATTATCATGTGTAGCCACCTGTGTTTCTGCTTGGTTAGTTTAGTGTTCAACTAATAGCTGGATGAAGACTTCCTTACACTAAGAACCAATAAGACTCCTCGGTTTGCATGTTTTGGATTTCGTTTGCGTGTCGGAGCATGCCTTCAACACTCCGCTAGGCAGTAGGCAGCTCTGCCTTCATGGTCACTTCCACTGACACAGAGCCCCAAGGTCAGCCATGAGTCAGACCTTAGAGCCTTCTCAGGGCTTTCCGGAGCCTGAATAAAGCCCCGGGCATTTGTACTGTCCTTTATAAGCACACATTTCTATAGTCCCAGGAATACACTGGACCTCTGCAAAGCCCTAGGACATCTCATTCCCTAGCTCTTCATTTTACTCTTTTTGATTTGCCTGTTGTGTGTCCCAACTGTTGTCTATTGCCTCGGGGAGCTGCAAAGTCCATTATCTTTAAAGGTTTCCAACCAACACCCCAGGGGAAAAGACTTACTCCACTGAGTAAGTTCCAAGTCCAGTCAGATAAAGATAGTCTTGTAGGTGGGACCTTGTAGGGAACCCTCAGACAGGCCAAATAATGAGAATTCTCTAGGAATGAGGTTTTGAAGGAGTTCCAATATCATTCTGTCCCCTCTGATGGCTGTTGAGCTGCTGGTCTGCACTGTGATTGTAGGTGATTGGTTTTTAAGGCTACCGTGGATCTATGGCGAGAGGGATGGGAATAGGGCACATTAAAATGTCATTAAGCTTGCTCTTCTTACCAAGATTTAGCCATTTTTCTTGGATAAAAACCCCCTGGGTTGCTGTAAGCTTTGGTTAATTTCCAAAGGTCTGAAAAAGTTGATTCCGGCGATTTTTATCAGATTTTTCATTGATTTTAAAGAGGGAGTTTTGGGAGTCCTTTACTCTGCCGCTTTTGCTGACATTACCCTGCACCATAAGTTTTAAAATTTCTTTTAAGAAACCTTTCAAATTCATTGTTAACCCTTCATTCATCTATTTATTTAGCTGCCCTTCAACTCTGTTTTGAGGGTGTCAAGGCATTGTGTGAAAATATCAGGGCTATGAAGATGAATAAACTGTGGTACGGGCTCTCAAGGAAGTTCGTGAATGAAGTGTACTTTATTAAAATGAAAACAGATTTGGAAGTATCCAGAAGATGTTAGGAAAGAACAAGGAATGTTTACATTGTTTCTTCGGAGGTGTGTACCTGTTGATGGATTCTGTAGGTTTTCTATGCTCAGAACTCTTTTCCTTGTTCTCGTTCATGTTTTAGTAAGCTTGAATGTCATTTCCTCAGGTCTTTTCGGCTTGCCCTTTCTGAAGTCACTTTCTCTAACTCACTCTTAGTGATTTTGTGACTCACCTCACTATTTCCTTCATAAGAATGATTATTTTGTTTATTAGTCTGTCTATCTATCTATCTATCTATCTACCTATCATCTTCTGCCTTTTTCATCAGAACATAGCCCCTCTAACAACAGGAACAATGTCTATCTTGGTCTCTATGGTAGGTATCCCCAGCTGCCTAGAGCCAAAATTACTCAACAAATATTTTCTGAATAAATTTAATGAACAAGTATAAGAATATAATTCTTAATTTATTTTGATTTTTAAAAAATGTTTATTTATTTTTGAGAGAGAAAGAAAGAGAGAGACAGAACGTGAGTGTGGGAGGGGCAGAGAGAGTGGGAGACAAAGAATCCAAAGCAGGCTCGATGCTTCGAGCTCACAGACCGCGAGATCTTGACCTCAGCCCAAGTCATTCGCTTAACCTACTGAGCCACCAGGCGCCCCTGTATAAGAATATATTTTAAGAGATGAATGTCTTAGTTTAACTTTCATTGGCAGCTCTATCACCCATCCCAGTAGACAGTTTATATGAAATGAATATTTTATGTAAAGAAGCTTTTGATGAGTTTCTGCACTTGATTTTTGAGTTAGAAGAATGCTAGTGTCAGCTAATATCTGATCAGTACTTTGAGACACTGAGTAGTCTCAGGTCCAACTAACATTTCTCTAGGGTTTTGAACTCTGTGCAGAATCTTCTTACCTACGATTTTATTGTATCCATTGGTCGTGGGTGAAATATGCATTATCAAATTATTAAGAATCTGATAAAGAATATTTTGCTTTGTTACAGAGTTTTTGGGCATTCCTGGAAATTAGTCATTTTGTTTTAAATTTTAATTGTTAGATCACCAGACATTATGTCAGTTGCCTGTCATAACCTCAAAAACTTAGTCCAAATGCAGGGGTCAGAATGCCTGGGTTCAAATCCAATCTGAGATACAAACTACTGGTTAATTCCTTACTCGGGTTACCAAATTCTTCTTCTTCTTCTTCTTCTTCTTCTTCTTCTTCTTCTTCTTCTTCTTCTTTTTTAATGTCTATTTACTTTTGAGAGAGAGAGAGAGAATGAGCAGGGGAGGGGCAGAGAGACAGGGAGACACAGAATCAGAAGCAGGCTCCAGGCTCTGAGCTGTCAGCACAGAGCACGATGTGGGGCTTGAACTGTTGAACTGTGAGATCATGACCTGAGCCAAAGTTGGATGCTCAACCGACTGAGCCACCAGGCGCCCCACGTTACCAAATTCTTTAAGCCTGTTTCTTCTTTAGACAAATGGCAAAATAAGAGTGCCCACCTAATGGAGTTGTTAGGAGAATATGGCAAATATAAAGCAGACAGCACAATATTTGTCAAACTATAGTCGTTTTATGAATCTTAGCCATGACCAAAACTGATATAACCTGTATCAGTTGTATAAAATTTTACAATCTTGTCACATCATGATATTAGTGACTATTATGACTCTGAGTTTTTCTACATTTAAGTATTAGCATTTCCTTTTAAAATGCCATAGTTTTCTTGAATGTTTACAGCAATAATTGAATTATTTTGTATCAGTTGGCCATCCCTTTAAAGGGACTGAATGCAGCAGAAATATATCATGAAGACATTTCTATCTAATATTATCCTAGAGGGTAGAAACAATAGTAACAATAATGGCTAACAGACCCAATTCCAATTGCTTTTTTTTTTAATTTAAAAAGTTTCTTTAATGTTTTTTATTGTTTTTTTGTGACAGAGAGAGAGAAAGAGGGAGAGAGAATAAGAGCAGGGGACGGGCAGAGGGGCAGAGGGGAACAGAAGATCTGAAGCGGGCTCTGTGCTGACAGCAGCAGGCCCAATGTGGGGCTCGAACTCACAAACCGTGAGATCATGACCTGAGCTCAAATCAGATGCTTCACCAGCTAAGCCACCCAGGTGCCCCTCAGTGTCCACTTTTTTATATCACTAACTCTTAATGCAAAGTCTGTGTTGGTAGATCTGATTGGCAAAATCTTATTTTCACATCCTAGCTTCCAGGGAGGCAAGGGGAGCAAGAATCTGGCATTTTTCAGCTCTGTGATGGTAGGCAAGCTTCTGCTGAAACATGGGGTTCAGATATTGCATAGTCAAAACTAACACATATCGATATGTGTATGTAAGTAATGGAATATATATCTTTATATATATATGTGAGTATAGAAAATAAGCATATTTATTATATTACCATATAAATATATTTTTTTATAAATACAAACACATTTCATAAATATAATATGTACCTTTATATCTAAATATTTGTGTACATACACACATAACATCCCTTGACTATTCCCAGGTGAGGTGACCCCTTGCTAACAAAGTCCATGAAAGCAGACAAAGAACAGTTAAATCTTCTCACCTTTCTCATGTCACTTTGTACTTGTATAAACTATGAATTTTCAAAAACAGTGCAATAATTGACTGACACACCTTTGTGCTGCCCAAAGTCAAATGTTCATTTTTTTTTATTAAAAGTTTTTTTTAGTTTATTTCAAGAGAGACAGAGTTGGGGGGGTGGGGAGAAAGAGAGTGAGCAGGGTAAGGGCAGAGAGACAAGGGGGAGAGAATCCCAAGCAGGCTCCACACTGTCAGTACAGATCCTGATGCGGGGCTCAAACTCATGAACTGTGAGATCATGACATGGGCCGAGATGAAGAGTCAGACACTTAACTGACTGAGCCACCCAGGCACCCCTAATCTTCTTTATCCTGTGTATCTAAAAATTCACACACTTGTAGTTCAACCAAACTTTGTGTGTTTTGATAAAGAAAGAGGAGCTTTTGTCTTGTTTTTTTCTGAATCTCTTCCTCTTCCTAAAGGGTTTTATCTATTCTCAATATAATGAACATTGCTCTTTGTGCCCATAGAACTGTTCTAAGAAGAAAATTAAGTTATTCATATTTTTACTTTAACATTAAACTACATATTATGCCATATTTGATTTTTTTAAGTATTTACATTTTAATTTGTATAATGTCATTCCATTAACCCACCATTTTGGTTTACTTTTCTTTTTTATTTTAGTTAAAATGTAGGACTACATGTTTGTTTAGGTGCTTCTTGCATTGTTAGCTTCATTGTGCTTTGTATTCTCTAGATAACTACTAAAGGACTATAGGATCACAGAAGATTCACCAACGCAGCATAAATACTCACATTTATGAGCAACTGACCAAAAGCAAGTTCAGGCACTCACATTTGGGACCTGTTTAGGCTATTAAAAAGCAATTTTCTTTTCCAATTTTGGACTCCCACGGTGAGGGTCTGCCCACCAGGAGAGGGTCATTCTATCTTAAAAACAAAACCCATAAAAATGCAGTTGAAATCTTTAGCTGGTTATATTGGCCCTTTCTACCCTTCTTTTTTTTTTTAATTTTTTTAAAACTTTTATTCATTTTTGAGAGAGAGACAGAGCACAAGTGGAGGAGGGGCAGGGAAAGAGGGAGACACAGAATCTGAAGCAGGCTCCAGGCTCTAAGCTGTCAGCACAGACCCCAATGCAGGGCTCAAACCCATGAACTGTGAGATCATGACCTGAGCCAAGTCGGTTGCTTAACCGACTGAGCCACCCAGGCACCCCATCTACCTATTCTTTTTAATGTAAGGGAGCATTAACACTTTTTTTTCCCATTCAGTTTTACTGTGCATTTATTTAAAGGAAAAATTAATAAAACTTAAAAAAAATTTTTTTAATGTTTGTTTATTTTTGAGGGAGAGAGAGAGAGAGAGAGAGGGAGAGTGAGTGCCAGCGGGTGAGGGACAGAGAGAGAGAGGGAAACACAGAATCTGAAGCAGGCTCCAGGCTCTGAGCTGTCAGCACAGAGCCTGACGTGGGGCTCGAACCCACAAGCTGTGAGATCATGACCTGAGCCAAAGTCAGACGCTCAACTGACTGAGCCACCCAGGTGCCCCAATAAAATTTTTATGTTAATATACAAGGAGCCAGATTAGTAATAGAAATCCACCTACATAGAAATGATCCCTGTCTTACATGAAGTTATTGTTTGTGTATTGTGAAAGATACATTACCAGATTTTCATTGGATTAGAGTCACGAACTTGACTTACAAGTTTCAATCTGGTCGCTCACTAGTTGTGTGACTTTGGATATAAGAGAAAATTTACTCAGAAACAACCAATAATGTTTTTTTATTCCCTTGTGTTCTGATTTAGCAGCGATCCTGATTGGGGATGCATGGTCACTGACATTGTCCAAGTGGCCAGATGCTATATTACATGGTGACGTTGACTCACGTGGCTACACTCACCATACACTGGTCAGAAAAGGTTCTGTCTCTGCCCCTAATTATAAACAAGTATAAAAATTAGCAGTGTGATAAATGAAGTTCAGAACCTGTGGTGATGTTCTAGGCAAAATCCATATTGTTTGTATTATTACAAATAGTTCGTTGGTTTTACTTCATTGCATTTAAACATTTTCATTTATTCTTGAAACCCCATCTGTACACTTCTTAGCTATATTATAATATGTGTACAATTTCCCTCCGCTTGAGTATGTCTCCATGCCATCTTGCCAACCAATAACAACATTCTTGGAAGACTCCATCATGACATATTAAAGACCCAAGTCCCTCCAGCTAACTGAAGAAGCTCACTCTCATTACCCTTCTGCAACCTGCCAGGGCTCAATGGCTGATAGCCAAAGTTGTGTCTGTGATAGATTCTTGGCCCTTTGTTGCCCAAAATATTGAGAAAAAAGGTCAAGTAGCAGAACCAAGGTCACTTCAATGGAGCCATGAGTAGAGGTAAGTTATTTAATTAAAAAAAATTTTTTTCTCCACTTCCACTGGTTGCTTGAGAATATGTACTTAATATAGAGGTTTTGGAGGCTGTAACTTATCATACAGAAAATTTCTTGCATAGCCTTGTTTTCCTTTGCTAGTCCAACTTTTTAAATACTAGAATGGCAGGCTCCATGCTCAGTATGGAGCCTGTTTAAGATTCTCTCTCTCTCTCTCTCTCTCTCTCTCTCTGCTCCTCTCCCCTGATCACATTCTCTCTCTAAAAGTTCTTTAAAAAATTAAATAAATAAATACTGGAATGGACCCAGCAAACATTCAGTTATGCTGGAATTTCTCACAAACTACTTGTCATTCATCAACCTTGAAGAACACACATAGATTACCTAAGAAAGTGTTTATTAATGCAGGATATCCCATCTAGAACTGTTCTAGTCCACTCTGAATATATAATTTTGTTATCCTCTTTTTCCCTTGACCTTAACGACCAAGATGGTGTCACTTTAGAACTCAAAACTTGTTACTTTCCAATCCACTCACTTAGCTGTAAAGATCAGGGTGAAACTTGAACATAAGATTTTTGGCCCACGATAGATTTCCCAGGTGGATACATTTCCTCCTACATTTTCTGCCTCTAATACCTGATTGCATATCTTCTGGTACTCTAAATCAGGAGATTTTGTGTGAAATCAGTCTCTCTTTTATTGCCTAGCTTCAACAGGCTGAAAGAGATAGCTATAGATCATTTGATATCCTGTTCAAATTTACAAGCTTGGAGATAGGTCCCACTCAGGCGCTTCTCATTTTATTAAGTGTTTCATGTCTCACTTGGTGGGCACTGTTCATCCGCTTTACTTATCCTCTACATTTTTCATTCTGACAAAGTTCTTTTTTTCATGTGTTCTGTTAGAGAATTATTCAGGCATTTGGATGATCTTCCTTTCCCTTTAGAAAACACTGAGGTAAAGTCCTTAAGATTGGGTTGACATCTCTCCAGAGAACACCATCTAAAAATTCATAATCATGTAGAGTTTTTAAATAAAGGGCATTTCTAGGTCAAAATATATTTAACATTTTATAATCTACCTACTGTTGTCTTCTTTACTTCATCTCTCTCTCTTTTATTTATTATCCATTGGACTATGTCCCTTATTCCTTGAAAAAGATACTGTAATTATAAAGCAGGCTTCATTTTATATTCCAGTAAGTAGGGAAACTGATAACCTCTTTGCAATATATGAAAGAAATATTTCTGAAAATAACACAAAATACTGTTTGTTTTTTTTTTCAGAGGAGAATCTTATATAGTTGACTTGGTATAGTGACCTTAAGCTTTTCTCAAAATGATAGAATGGGATTTGGGATATTTTTATATGTGCATGTAATGGAAGAAAGGGTGGGGAGCATCAGTCCCTTAGTTATCAACTCCTGATCTTACATTCGCTAATAATAACCTGTTCTAAGCAACATTGCATTCATTCGTTGGTATCTTTCTCAATCCATTGTCATCACTGCCTCTTTTTAACATACCCAGTCTATGGTTATGAATGTCGAACTGAAGTCACTGAGCAGAGGCTACTTCCAAAAGATTATTGCTTATAATATTTCAATAGACGTCAAGCAGAGTACCGTGCGCCGGTCATAGATCCCAGAGGAGGACTCTAAATGCTTCTGCAGCTTGGTATCA